>NW_027122679.1:1235996-2471992 GCF_030686945.1 Centruroides vittatus
GTGGGGGTCGACATGTCTGCGGTAACTGGTTGGACTGGAGTATGGGATGGTGTGTTTGAAGCTGGGGGGTCAGGATCGGCTCTGACTTCGGGAGATGGCATGAAGGCTGGCTTCAATTGATTGATATTTATAGATGATGTTCGTCCATCGATTTGGACTTTGTATACCACTCCCTGCCGAGATATCACCTCGTATCGTCCGTCATAGATTGGCTGTAGAGGCTTGAGAATTGCGTCACGATGAATGAATACGTGACCGCAGTGAACAGTTCCTTGTGGATGAAAACTGCACGTTTCAAGTGTGCAGTCATCACTACTGGACGCAGGTTTCTCATAGTTTCGTATAGCTGCCTGACGAAGGAGGTTGGGTCGATCACCGAACTTGATTCTGAAGCGAAGAACTCTACCGGAAGTCATAGGTGGGTTCCATAAACCATCTCTGCTGATGTGGCGTTGATTTTGTCCTTGATGGTGGAGCACAAACCCAAGAGGATGGTTGGAAGCACTTTGGTCCACCTCTCGGTAGCGTGGCATTTTAGCGCTGTCTTGAGTGGACGATGTAGATGCTTGACCAGTCTGTTAGAGGCTGTATGGTAGGGAGAGGTGCAAATTCGTTTCAAGCCAAGTAGGCTGGCTAGAACTAGAAAGAGGGCTGACTCAAACTGCCTACCCTGGTCTGTGGTGATCTGCTTTGGGATGCCGAAGCAGGCGACCTATCCAGAGTAGAATGCTCTCGCCATTGTTTCCGCTAAGATGTCTGGGATGGGGAATGCTTCTGGCCAATGTGTAAAGTGATCTATACAGGTCAGACAGTAAACGAATCCATGAGATGGAGATAGAGGTCCAATAACGTCAATGTGAACGTGCGAGAAATGCTCGTCTGGCAGTAGAGAAATTAGCGAGAGGAGCAGAAGTTAATGCCTGCAGTGCCAATGGTGCAAAGTCATTCTGACGGGTGACTTTGCACCATTGGGCCACTGCAGGCAGGAGAGAGTCCAGGCGGTGGCATCAGCTTTCATGGATGGCCAAATACATCTTTGTTGCAAGAGCTTAATTGTAGCTCTGATGCCTGGGTGTGACAGGTTGTGCAGCATGTTAAACATCTTTCTGTGCAGTGATGACGGTATATAGGGGCGTACAGACCTCGACGAGACGTCACAGTAGAGTTGGCAAGTAGAGTCATCGACTGGAAGTGGTTTGAAGAACAGCCCTGTGGAGCTTGGCTTGTCCAGAAGTTCCTTAAGCTCACTGTCGATTCGTTGCTGGTTGGCAAGCTCTTTGAGGTCTATCTGCAATGGCACGTCTATCGTAGATACACGGGATAGTGAATCGGCAACTATGTTGTGAGAACCTTCAATGTATTGTATATCTGTTGTAAATTGAGACAGATAGTCGAGGTGGCAAAGTTGTCTTGGAGAAGCTTTGTTGGAGTGTTGACGAAATGTGAAGGTCAGCGACTTGTGATCTGTAAAAAAGATGAAGTTTCACCCTTCTAGCATGTGCCAGAAATGTTTCACAGCTGCATAGGTGCTCAATAACTCATGGTCATATGTGCTGTAATTTCGCTGTGCTGTCGTCAACTTCTTAGAGAAGAAGGTGAGGGGTTTCCACGCCCCTTGGTACTTCTGCTGCTGGACAGGGCCTATGGCTGTGTCTGAGGAGTCAACCATAAGTGTAAGTGGCTTCACGGATGATGGAAAATTTAACGCAGCAGCATTTGCAAATGCTTCTTTACATTGAGAAAACGCAAGTCATGCTTCCGGAGTCCATGCTATTTTTGTGTTGTCGTTTTTCTTACTTCCAGCTAGGAAAGAAGTGAGCAGTGCTTGCACATGCGCGATGTTGGGCAGAAAATGTCTGTAGAAGTTTAACATTGCCAAAAACCAGTGCAGTTCTCGGATGATAGTGGGTTCAGGAAACTTTCAGATGGATGAAACTCTTTCTGGAAGAGGACTCACACCCTCTGCTGAAATTCTATGGCCAAGGAAGGACACGGTCTGCTATCCTAGAGAGCATTTGGAAGGGTCTAAGGTTACGCCATACTCGAAGAAACGTTGAAAAACTTCTTGAAGATGTTGTACCTGTACATGCTCTTCTTTGTTTTTGGATGCCACTAGCATGTCGTCAAAGTAAGGTACGCAGCAATCCAGACCATGGAGGACTTGGTTGATGAACTTCTGAAAGGTCTGGGCTGCATTACGGAGACCAAATGTCATCACCGGAAATTCGAACAACCCGAAAGGTGTTGTGACTGCTGTTTTCGGGATGTCTGCTGGATGGACAGGTACCTGATGGTAGGCTCTAGCAAGGTCAAGTGTAGAGAAGATTGTAGATCCCTCTAACACTTGAGTGCAGTCCTGGATGTGCGGGACTGGACACCTGTCAGCACTATAACAGTGTTCAAACAGCGATAGTCTCTGCAGAGAGCTGTCGCCAATTGCTGTTGCGCTTGGCAACAAGGTGCAGTGGGCTTGCGCACAGACTCTTTGATGGGAGGCAGATGCCTTGTTGTAGCATATAACTAAACTCTGCCTTTGCTGCTTTGAGCTTGTCCTGGGGAAGGCGTCTTGGCCTGCAAAATACAGGTGGGCCTGTTGTCTCGATGTGGTGAACAATGGAAGCCTTGTTGCTTCTAGTTGCTATGAACGTAGATTCATTATTGAAGGAAACTCTGCCAGCAATTGCTGGAACTCAGAATCTCTGTGTACAGTGGTGATGGTGAGATTTACAGTAGATTTGGGCCGTTCCTTACCTCTAGACTTGAGCTGCATGGAGGCGTCTATGAGGCGGTTTTGCCATGCATCCACCAGAAGGTCGAAGCGAGTTAGGAAGTTGATGCCTATAATCGGTTGAGTGACATCAATGATGATGAAAGGCCACGGAAAGCTTCTTTGAAGATTAAAGTTCTGTGTTAGTAGCATGGTGCCATAAGCCGAGATTCTCGTGCCATTGGCAGCAAAGAGAACTAGTTTCCTGGAGTTTTTCTCTTGCGGGGAGAAATATTTCGAAATCACTGAAACATCCGCACCAGTGTCAACCAAAAAACTCAAGTTCATAGACGGGTCGGCCATAAAAATTTGGTCAATCGAGCGGTTGCAACTATTGGCCCAGACGGCTGCTCTGTTAGTTTCCCGCAGCCTAAAAAGAGCAGGGAGGTGTGACTTTCTTGGCTCTCTTGCCAAAATTGGTGTGATAAAAGCATTGATTATTGGTCGGCTCTTTGAACCAGCAGTAATGGCCTTGGGACTGACTACGCTTCCTGGTGTTATACGTTGGATGAGTATTGTTCTTTTCACATGATCGCTCGCAATGCACTATGGCTGATAACTCTGTTACTTGCTTGGTAAACTGCTCTATTTGAAGCTCTAAGGAGGAAGAATGTGTTGATTGCTGACTCGAAGCAGAATTTACATTTTGTGTAATGGTCAGATATGAGATTTTGTTGGCTATTGTAGCTAGTTGGGATAATTCCTCGCTTAGTGTGGCAAGAATACTTTGCATGTTCACAGGTAATCTTGATAGCCATGGGGATTTTAATAGGGGTTCCCCTACCATCTCGCCAGCAAGAGCACGCATGTGTGTTAATAGTTGTGACAGATGCTAGTCCCCTAACCAAGAATCAAAGATTCGCACGCTCCTGCAAGACTTGGAGTGCGAATCTTTGATTCTTGGCTCTCAGAGTCTAGCTCTATGAGGCATTTCTTGAGAGCCTTGTATTTTTTGCTGGCCATTGGCTGTAAAATTAAGTCACTGACAGAGTTGAGCATGTCGGGTTCGATTGTGGAAATCATGTGATTGAATTTGGTTGAATCTGCAGAAATTCCAGAGATAGCAAACTGTGCAAACTATAATGTCGGATTTGGCTTCCAAAATGGCAGAGGTTTTATGGCGACACGAGTCATGTTAACGGCCATTGTGTCTGGCTGGTTGCTGAGCGGCATGGTAGTTTCTAGAACAAAAGGACGAGGGCACAGTATTTGATTTGATATAAAAACATATGAATTGTTCAATAAATCAGCACAAGTGGACAGAATTCCGTTAAGTGAGAAAAAAAAATGATACGCTTACCTAGTGTAGGCACAGGAAATTACTTGAAAATTGTTCTGTGGCCATGTGATTGCCCAAAAATATCACAAAATAAAATAAACGATGAATCCAATTATGAAAAGAACAAAAAAAATCATTGGGATTGATGGCGTGAATATCCAGATGAAATTGGATTGAAATCTGGTTGCATTTGGGTCACCAATGTGGAGTGTTCTCCAACAAAGAGTTCAAAGTTTGCACTGGTTAAAAATAGTCCACACACAGAGACGAGAAGTCGAAAAAGGTGAAGGGCATGTGTTTGAACCAGTCTTTATATTACAGTGAATGCCCTCTGGTGGCGATCGGGTGAACTCCGGAATTGGTTGCCACACATTATTTTCACAATATCTTATAATATAATCAAGATGGGTTGATAAAAATTTGCTACAGTTAGGGTAACCATGAGAATGCACACTAAAAAGGAATTTTTGGAAATTCCCCCCATGGAGGAGAGAGAGAGGGTTAAGGATTATCTCGAAGAACTCAGCTTTCTACTGTACTATTTTAGCTACGGTTCTTGGTGTTTTTGCAGGAAATCAAACATATTACACTCATCTAAAAATTCTCTAATTAGCCTCAGAAGTGAAGGACCTAATTCTTGTACTGGTGAAAATAGGTCAGATCAGCTATATAACTATAAAGGTTATCTTACGTAAGGGTTTATCATACAAAATGACCAATCTAACACATTTTAAAAAATTTGTTATTCTTCTACTGTACACAATTTACAGAATTTTTAAAATGTGTTAGATTGATCACTCGGTGTGATAAACCCTTACATAAAATAACTTTTGTAAATATAAATCAAATACTATAATATAATAATGCAGAAGGGTTAGAAGTACGAAATAATCTAATAATCTTAATCTTTGCTATTGTTACTTTTTGTCCAAGCAACATCGGACTCATCTGCTAGTATTAATATAAATATATTAAATTTTAACACTATTGTATAATTTTATATGATTGATATCAATTATTGGCCTTTCTCTTATGTAAAATAATTTTAATACTTAAAATACATTTTATAATTCACATCTTATCTTTTGTTATATCTTATGCATATTAGTTAACCCTTTCCATGCTGGTATATGCCTTTAGGCATATGTCACGTGACCTGCCGTTAATTCGTGATGCGAGATACGCTTTAGGCGTAATTAATCAAAAAATTTGTTTAATTTGCGTTATATTCGAGTTTTCCGTGATTTTAGCTTTGATTCGCTTTTCTGTAGGTCAATTGACTTTGTTTAAGCCAATAAGTGTTTTGTTACCACCCCTGGGCCATAAATATTTCGGTAAAAAGGACCCCCTACCATTCTACAGCAAATCTTTGCAGTTAACTACACAGTTGACTGAAAAACAATCAAAGGGAAACTCCTTATACAGTTTTATTGGGTATCTTCTGTCTTTGCTGACATTACTTTAACCTGGAATGCACAACCTTTTCTGAAGAAAGGCCAAATTAGGATTAAGTTTAGTGACTGGGGGCTGGACCTTCAAGTGATTAATGCGATGGCTGAGATTGGATGCTGGCGGCAATCTTCTTGACATCTGGTGTAATGGCAGATGTTTAAACAACCAGCAGATTTTCCAAATTCTCGTTGGTTAACTCTGTTCCGTGTTTTGCACTTGTTTAAATTCATAAGTGAAAACGCTTGTTCACATACATAGGTACTGCCAAACATGCTTGCACAAAATCGAGCATTGTCTTTCAGTTTTGGAAATGATGTATCTGGCAATTCTTTGTAGAATGTGAGATTAGAATTTTTAAACTGTTATTTCAATTGATCACTGCATTGGATGTCTATCAATTCAAGTTGGACATCTGGAGGGGCATCTTCCACCTTCACATCAAATGGAGTTGAAAAAAGCTGCAGGTAGATCTTGTATTTCTGGAATTCACCAAATCTCTCATTGGATGATGTAAGGAGGGTGTTAACTTGGTCAGAGTAATCCATTTTCATATGTGGGTATTTCTCTTTCATGGCCTTGCAATGTGGAAAGTGTGTAAAGTTCTCTGATTGCATGTGGGACTTGAAAAGTGCTAGTTTGGTCGTAAATGCATTGATGTTACTTGCCAACTGAGAAACAAGTTGCATCTTTTCCTGCAATCTCAAATTAAGGTCGTTTAGATAAGCAGTAATGTCAGCAAGGAAAGCTAAATCACACTGCCATCTTTGCCCCTCCAAATTCCTTGTAGTTTTCCCCCGTTCTTTGAGGAAAGTGATAATAGGCCCCAATAGCTCCACAAATCTCTTGAGGACTGTTGCATTGCTCAGCCAACGAACTTTGGTATACATGGGCAGGTCAGCATAATCAGCATCTATTTCTTCAAGAAATGATGTGAAGAGTCGATGGTTAAGTCCATGACAGCAGATTAACCCCTTCGTACCCGCAATCGAACTGAGTTCGATCGGTTTACATAGCGTTACACAGAAAATGGTGTTTTAGACCCTCGGAGAAAAAAAATCGGCGAAAAAAAAATGTTTTTTTGGACTTTCGGATGTATTTTCAGACCCCAAATTTTTTGAAAAATTTTTTCCCGCGCGAAAAAATTTTATTGCGATTTTAATTAACCCTTAATGACGGGCAATTAACGCTTAATTGTTTTTTTATGGGATTTTTTTATAGAACTTTATTTATCCTTCTAAACTTCTAGCGCACCGATTTTACTTCGGTAAAGTTATTTAAAGCTATTTTCTGATGTAAAAAACAACATCCAATAGTTTTTTAATTTTTTTAATTAATAGATTTTTTTATAATTACGTTTAATTAAGTCGGGGGGGTCGGAAATTTCAATAAAAATCGTAATTAAAAAAAAAAGTTTTGAAATATCCAGCCATCTAGTATTCACCCTACTTTTTACCCTTCTCCTCCCGAGAGTTTCATGAGAATGTCCCGCGAAACACGACACCAGCTGTTCTCAAGGTCATCCAGCTGTGTAAACAATGACTCATCAGTGTCAAGTTTCGCGCTAAGGCGAGAAAAAGGAAATTGTACTTTGAAGTGTTTTCTTCAAAATTAACACATTTCTTTCGTTTTTTTTTTCGTTTTTAATATTTTTTAATGTAATTAAACATAATTAATTCAAAAAATTAAAAAAAAAACGCAGCGGAAGGGGTTAAGTTCACAGTGTCATAGACATCTTTCAGCAGGCGTTCAAATCCCAACTTCTTTGCACAAATTTGCTCTTGGTGAATTATGCAATGATACTAGATTAACTTCTTTTGCCTGTCCCCAAGGTGGTTTTTCAGCAAGGTGACCATGCCATTCTCACGTCCAACCATAGATGATGTCCCTCCATCACGTCCCTCCATCAGTGATGATGCTGGATAGCTTGTCAAAGTCCAGTGCTGTTTTGTTGCAAATGCTCAATAAACCAGTTAGTACATCAGCACCAGTTGTATGTCCAGAAAGTGATGCCATGCCAAGAAATTCTTCATTCACAATAAAATCTGGTGAAACACTTCTAATAAACACAATCATTTGTGCTGTTGATGATATGTCAATGGATTCATCCACAGCCAAAGAAAAATAAGCACAGTTTGCAAGTAAAATGTTAAGTTGGCCCAGAAATGTCTGATGCAATTTGCGAGATTCTCCATTGTATTGTCATGCGGTTAAGACTGATTGTTTGAAAACACTGTCTTCTCAGGACACATCTTCTCACTTGCGATGATAAGACACTTTTTTATCATATCGCCGTCTGTGAAAGGTTTCCCATTCTTGGCTATTAAAGCAGATATTTCTAGGCTGGCTTCAATAGCCAAATCCAATTCTCCAGATTATTTCTTGAACACATTTTGTTGGCTGATTAGTGATCGTCATAATGATTTGATTTTCCGTTCACGTTCTGTACCTTGTAGATGGAAATCCTTGTGTTGGCTTTCATGATGTTGCTTCAGGTTGAATTCTTTTGGCACTGCTACTGTTCCATTGCACAAGAGGCAAATAATGCTGTTGTTCTGTTGCACAAAACAGTACTTGTTAGTCCACACTTCTTGAAACTGACAGTTCTTGTGATCGACCTTGCGTTTAATGCCTGGCGCCATACTGTTTGCTCTGTAAAACAATGTCTCATTGTGCTGAAAATTCTGAGGTCTGCAATGAATCGTGTTTGAGACAAAGCAAGCTAGACTACCACGTGCTTTGTTCTGTACCCACTCTGACCAAAGACTAAAGAGGCGGGGCAGAAAGCTATTAGCACACATGTGACAAATGGCCAGGCAGGTCTTAATTCGTTCGACCCATCCGGGAGTCTCCACCATTTCTCAGAATTTGTGACTCAGATCGTCAACATGCCAGGTGCAGGACACTAATCCATCATAAATGTGGTTACTGTTCTTACCTAAATTATACTTATGGCCTGTCAGTTTTAATCCCTGCCTGGTGTTCAGAAATGAATCAAAAGTGATTAACACAGTGCAACGGGAAATCTGAATTTTTTAAATATAAGTATTAATATTGCGATATCTCATTTCAAATTGGTGCTAGAATCAATCTGTTTTTTGTTTTCTGTCACAAACATATCACAGTTTACGACTGTTAAATTTTAAATAAAATAAAAATTAAAAATAATAATTTAATTTTAAATTTACAAAAAAAAAAGAATGTAAAAATAAAAGTAAATAAAAAGTTCCAATTAATCTACTACTTAAATAATCTAAGTATATCTGTTTTCTTTCAAACAAAAGAAACTGCAACTTTCTAGCTGCATGGAAAGTCATTTTTCAACCCTCTTTGTTGACACAAGAAGTTTATGGCTTGACGCGGTTTGAAATAATTATTAAATCCAAAATATTTTAGTGCAAACGGCTTCCTTTTAGTTGTATGACTCTATTCCGATTATAGTATTAATTTTCTTGGTCCAACATAATAATAATAAATTTGATGCAAAAAAAATTTTTTCTATTCTTAGTCTATGGGGAGATATCGTTGTAAATTATTGGTTGTTATAGCTTTTGTACATTCCTTTTGAACTCTGATTAGTATTTTTCTAGTTTGAATGACATTAGGTTGACGAATAAGCGTCTTTTCAGAAAAGATTGATTCAAATTCGACTATACCAATCAGAATCTAGAATGTAAACAAATGCCAAAAAATCGTTATTTTCATGGTTTTTCAGCGCTATTTTCACTTATTTTTATGCTATTTGACACTATTTAGACGAATAAGCAAGTTTTCTGAAGCATAAAATTAAAAATTTCCCGCTAAAATGGAAACTTGCTGATAACATCGGAAATGATGTTCTAACATCATTTTATTCTATCCAATTCTTCAAAAAATCGTTATAATACTACTAGCAGACCTGGCCACGCGTTGCTGTGACTCAAAATGTATCTATTATAAATGTTTAAACACTTCCCCCACAGGGGAAATTTTCAAAAATCCGTTCTTAGTGTACTGTACATTCTCGACATACCCCATTAAAACGCAATCAAAAACGCAAAAAACCACATCTAAAATAGTATAATAGAAGCAGAGTTCTTCATGGTAAGCCTTAATCCTGTCCCTCTTCCCCACGGTGGGGGGATTTGACATCTACATTATATAAAAACATGCACGTATTTGAATACAACGTTGTGTCAAAATTTCAAAGCAATCAGTGAAGAACTTTCAGAGATTTGAGATTAGGAACATTACATTTTTATTTATATATAGATGTATTAGACTTAAAATATTCGATATCTAAACCAGAAAGTGTGTTAGCTAGAAATAGAATTTCAACCCCGCATTTCTCACCTCTGGGAAAGTCATAAAACAGTTGGGTGCTAATGACTTTGTGAAAGGGAAAAAGTTCTATACATAGAAACTTTGAAAGAAGGGATTTGCATGTACCATCTGCGGGCCGCATAAACATTGAAAGGGGGCCGTATGTGGCCCATCAGGCCGCAGGTTGTGCACCCCTGCTTTAACTAATCACAGACTTGTGAAAGGAAAAAATTGCTGCAAAAAGCCCCGCCTTCAACCTTCCAAGTAAAATGTAAACAATCACAATAAATTCGCTTTTTAAATTGTTTTTTAGCTCTAATTAACCAATTTAATGCACTTAGACATTAAATTAGCTAATTCGACAATATTTAAGCAAATAAATATATTTTTAAAACTTTCTAGCAATAAATATTGCCGGGAAACTCGACCTCCCTATAGTAAGTCTATGAAAGATCTTGCTGTTAATTGGCTTTAAAATTGTTGTTTCTACACCTATTACACTCTAATTGGTAATTTATATTATGACTGAATCAACTTCAACAAATGAGAGTTTTTTTTAAACCCATCTCGTCGGGATTTTCTCGCAAAGATCCAGTCCATGTGATTAAAGTCAGAATGTAAACAAACGTTAAAAAATAGCTATATTCTTCATTTTAGAGCCATAATTCTACTAGTTTTCATGTTATTTGACTTTACTTAGACAAGAAGATTTCTTATCAAAAGCGTCTAGCTGAAAAATTTACCGGGAAACTCATTACTTTTGGATATTGCGTAAATTGCAGGAAAAAATTAACTAATCGCTTATTTTAGTGTATTATTGTATAAAGCATTGAAAAAATATAAAAAGTGTCAAATATTCACTATTTTAAGCAGAAATATATGATGATAGACTTTGTCATAACAATGGACTCCTCTCCCTGCTAAGTAATTAGACATAATGTAAATAATGGTAATAACTTCTCCTCTACTCTAGCTAGAGAGATGGGGGTTTGTTTTGTTTAAAAGAAGACAGATGTGTCTACCTAACAGATGCACAAAGTTCAGCAATTCTCTATAAATTAATTTTAATTTTTTTTTCTTTTGGTCATAAACTTCAAATTTTATTATTATTTTAAATTTGTATTAAACTATAAATTAAACAATTGTTTTTAATCAAACACAAAAAATAGATTAAACATAGCACGATTTTGAAGCGAAATACCGCGATTTAAAAATTATTGAAAAAACTGCAAAAAATGCACCCCATGACGAATTCCACTCAAAAATATTCTGCAGATCGCCGCCCGAAAAGGGTTAAGTTAGCTATGATTGCATTATAGTGGATCATTTTGCATTGAATTCTGATGTACAATAGTGAATCCTGCGCTAAGTGAAATTGTACTAGATAAGATAGACCTGAAAATCAATGTGAATCCTAGAAATTTTGTCATATTTTCAGCTTTTTCACTAGTTAATCTTTCTCTCATATTGGATGAAATTTGATGAATTTGTTCATTATAAATTATCTATTAGTCTTCAATAAAAATTTCCATGTTGATTTACAAGTTAGATAAATATTTAATTTTTTGTGATTAATTAATTGATTTTGCATGTATTGTACTAATTAGACTCATTTGAATAAGCGTATTCTAGAAGTGGGTATTTCTGTCAAAAACATGCTAACTGAATTTTTCTAATTTTCATGTTACATCAAAACATACATTATGTTTGAATCGGAGGATAAAATATAATAATCCTAAAAAACATAATTTTACCAAGTAATAAACTGACTCCCTAAAAATTACTAGCATTGTGTTTTATGAATGATATAAATATGTAGTCACTAATGAACAGAGAACTTACTTCCATCTTTTGTTGAATGTTCTTCATTCCATTTTATCCTATTCATCATAAGTCGTTTAAACTTCTTCTGTTGCCTGGCTCCTAATAAAACAAATCAAATCATTATAAAAAAATTACACACATTTTTATGTGGGATAGTTGGAAAATTAAGTTTCCTGTAATCATATTTCCTAGAAAACCATAGAAATGTTGAGTTGGCAATATGTTGTGATGATAAAGCCATCATCCACCATTTGTCGAGTGATGGATGACCTTGATCTTGAAGGTGGCCCAGCATAGTGTTGCATTTAAGAGAAGAAGAGTTGAGCAGTGTGTGCCTGACAGGCATGGTAAACAGAGATGTGTTGAAACTGGATGAAGTGAGGGCTGCTGTTTACTATGAATGGGCACATGGAATGTCTGGTACTGAAATTTGTAAGTGCCTGGTGGAACCATATGGACCTAATGTCGAAGTAAATGGTGTGATGCTGAAGCCAGTTGTTCTGCACCAAATGAACCAATGTAATGGACAATATGAGACCTGACCAACCATCAACAGCTGCTACAGATGAAAACATCAGACAAGTTAAATGGAACAGGTGTTTCACTGTGGATGATGTTGCTAGTGAATTTGGTATTGGCCATGAATCAGCCCATGAAATTGTCCATGACAGACAACATGCAGTATCATAATGTCTCAACACAGTAGGTGCCTCTCTGACTCACTCCTGACCACAAGTCTCAAAGAATGGGACTAAGTCTGCAGCATCTCTTGTGGTAGGAGAGGGAGGGAGATGATCTGTTCCAGATTGTGACTTGTGGTGACAGCTAAGTCCACCATTTCACTCCTAAGTCAAAGGCCATCTCCATGGAATGGACGAATATAACATCCCCCAATCAAAAAGAAATTCAAGACAACCCACTCAGCAGGCAAGCTGCTTTTGACTGTCCTCTGAGATGCCAAAGGGGTTCTTTTGTTGGAATTTTTAGAGAGGGAACCTGTCAATGCTGAACAGTACTGCCAGATACTAACATGACTGACGATTGCCAGTCAAAAACAGACCTGAATTTCTGCTATCAGTAGAAGTCCTCCTGGATGACAACATGAGACCATACACAGTGGCTGCAATGGTCAATT
This sequence comes from Centruroides vittatus, assembly GCF_030686945.1. Lineage (NCBI taxonomy): Eukaryota > Metazoa > Arthropoda > Arachnida > Scorpiones > Buthidae > Centruroides > Centruroides vittatus. Next base: position 1,248,753 of record NW_027122679.1, read on the forward strand.
GCAATGGCTCCCAACTGAAGGTGGCAACCATCTTGCCACCTTCAGTTAGGAGAACATGGAACATCTGCTGTACAATCTTGACCTGGCTATGTGACTTTGATTCTTCCCTGCTTTGTAGAAGATGCTGGAAGGGAAACATTATACCACCAGTGCAGAAGCTGTAGTTATCATACTTATACTGATCTGTGAACATAACATGCAGTTTTATGAGTGGGATTTTTAAGCTTGTGCAGAAGTATGACAAGTGTATCAATGTCAAAAAACAGTAGAATAATGCCTCTTTCTGACCACAACATATTATACATCTAGAAGAAACATCCCTGCAAATGGCAGAATAGAAAAACTTATTTTTCAACTATCCCTTGTACATGCAAAACAGTCATAAAGTTTGAAACAAAGGCAGGCAGGCACACACACAAACACACACACAGAGTGATTCACTGGTGATGTTCAGTACATTTTTTCTCTGGAGATAGGAACTGTCAGAGATCAGGAAAATGGATTAATAACCAAGTTTATAGAACAGACAAGGCAATTTTTGGTGACCTTGAAAATCAGTGGTATTTGAGATACAGAACAAACCAGTACTTTTTAAATTTATAAGGCATTTTTGAACCATTATATGAATGATATGTGACAAAATAAACACCTTTTATCATAGGTCACATTTTCTTAAACTTAACAGTTTAAGATATTGGCCAGTTTCTTCTAAATATCTAATTTTTCTTTTTCCCAAAAATGATTCCCAATCTTTTTCTTTTTCCCTTTTTTCTATGCTGGGAACTAAGTTCATTAGTTTATTTATCAAAAAGCTTTACGTGACAGAAACATGATAATAATGAAAGTACATTTCAAAATTTATTTCAATTAAATGCTGAAAATGTCTACTCTCTTTATACTCAGGAATTTAATATATTTTGTAATTCACATCTACTAATCTTACAAAAAACTTTGCTGGATTCTGATTATGTTTTTTAGAAGAATACTGAAAGTAAACAATTTCCTTAATTTGTCCCCATGAAGACAGGCATAAAGATATGCAGCCTGTAAATAATTTTGGTGACATGCACCTAAAGCCATCAGCATATCTAATGCTTTTTCATTTGAAGAACTCATTTTCATGAAAACAAAGAAAACAAGTGAATGTACAAAAAATGAAAAAGATCATTCCTTCACCTTTTAAAAAAGTAATGATTTAATTTATTCATAGCCTGCTTGTCCAAATATTTGAATGATAAGATATAGAACAAAATCTGATCATAAATCGAAAATTTCATTCAATTTCCTGTGGAGTGTCGGATTACTGGATGCATCAGACTGACAAGTGATGGACTGTACAGACTCTAACATATGTATATATATATATACACATTAAAGTCTCTACAGTATATACATTAGAGTTATAAATATAAATGGTTTATTGGTAGCATCACAATATATGAACAATGGGTTGTTTCTCATTGGCAACGTACTGTGCAAAACTACAATTACAAAAATTTTCATTGTAATTTTGCACAGCACATTAAACTATTCACTATATTAATGATAATGAGTAAATTATTATTAATGCTACCAGACTTCATCACCACCCTATATATAATATTCAAATAAAAATTATTCTTACCTCCTTCTACTACAACAACATTAACATTTCTGTATAACACAACACATCCTGACATGTATAATTGTTTAGCATTGATTTCTACTTTAAATTTCTTTGCTGGATTTGTCAAATTATATACTCTAAAAAACAAGACAAAAAAAAAAATATTTCTTAAAATTTCAAAAATATATATATACACAATAAAATTTATTGTAAAACAATGTACCTGTAAACAGTAACATGTACTCCTAAGCTTGTATCTTCTTTTAATTTCTTAATTTTTTTCTCTCTTCGCTGTTCGACAGTTAACTTTCGGGCTGCATTGGCAGCCTCGTGAGCTCTATAAAATATAGCTTTATCGTTATATATGTTTTAAAAGTAAAATTATTTTAAATCTTTACTTACTTTTGTCTTTTAGCCATCTGTTCTCGAACATGCGCTTCAATTTTTGTTGGATCTTGAACAGCCTGAGTGCCCAAAGCTCTCATCAAGTTAGAAACGCGAACTGAAATATACAAATAAAACTTTTAGAATAATAAACACAATATCAAATATTCTAAAAGTTTGAATTATTGAAATTTTAGAATGACCATTGTAGCTGTCAACACACATTTTTTTAATCACCTTCAATCATTATCAGCCATTTTTTTACCCTGAAAATTTAAATCTAATATCAAAATCATGTTATTCTATAGGAAATATAAAATAACATGATTGTATTCATGCTTACCCTGTAGTTGAGAAAGCGGTACTTAATTTTAAGCTAGCAAGTTCCAATAAAGCAGAGTTTGAATTAATTTTTAAAAAATATAAAAATAAAACTATATTAGAAGAATCACAGAAAACAATTGACGTTGTACAGGGAAATAAAGAGAATGACAAATAAAAGATTTCCAAAAATTGCCATAGAGACAAAGCTTAAGGAAAGAAGAAAAGAGAGATTAAGATCATTGTATGACAATGCAGAGAGAATAAAAGATAAGAGACGGTCTTTTTCAGTTACGACTGGTGTCATGATGGAAAAAGATGGAAAGAATCCCTGGCAATCACAAGGCATTGCCAGATGCACAGATAGAGAGAGAGAAATTGTGAGAACCCAGACTAATACAAATTTTTTTATTATAATTTACCCAATTTAATTTTTCTTGAATTTATAAATTTTATTTCACAAAACTACAACAGAAAAGATTCCATACCATTTAGGAACTTCAGATTTTTTTCCCATGGTGCATTATTTCCAGCACAATATCTCTAGATCTCCTCTTCCATCCCAAACTTAACCATTTACATATGATTACTTGCGTGAGATTAACATATGGATCTAACAGTCACAGTAGTGTCAGTCCTAACTTGGGCATTGCTGATGCAATGCCAACCTAATGGTCACAAAATCATGCTTAGCTAACAAATACAGTTGAGTCTGCATAAATCGTCTTAGGTAAAACTCGACACCGTCGGTTAAGTAGTCAGCTTTCTGTGGCCCCAGCCGACTTACATAGGCATTAATGTTAAAAAAACTCTGGTTTACTCGACACTGTTTAACTCGTCACCACTGGATAAATTGACATACTTTTGCTGACCCATAAGTGTTTAGACGTCTGATAAGTCGACTCCCCTCCTGAAAAAATATTTGACGTCACATTTGAAGCACTCCCAAATTTACAAAATTAGATTACAAATTTTATTTAACAAACAAAATACTGTGTGTTCAGTCCTAGGGTCAGAGTCTACTTCCGAAAAAGACTGAGTGGTACTCTCACCCCGACTTCGGTGGGGTGAGGTTCGCCTCACTTTTAAATGACGTGACGATCGGTTATTATGTACTCATTTTTAAATTACTTTATGCTAAATTGTTAAATATTCTATTATTTTTAATATAACATATTATATCAAATAGTTTATAAAGAAATAATTGAGTTACATTAGGAAACAGCCGAGACGATTTACATATTTAGAGATCTTCCGCTGTTTTTTAGAAGATGCTGGAAGGGAAACATTATACCACCAGTGCAGAAGCTGTAGTTATCATACTTATACTGATCTGTGAACATAACATGCAGTTTTATGAGTGGGATTTTTAAGCTTGTGCAGAAGTATGACAAGTGTATCAATTGTCTCGGCTGTTTCTAATGTAATTAAATTAATTTTTTGAAGATTATGTAAGCCACCGCTAGAGGACTTTTAACTTTTTTACATTTGTTGGCGGACAGTAGCCTCAAATAAAAGGACGGTTCCGCTGTAAACTTGTTGATTCCTCTACAAAAGCGTGTGAAGGGACGGATTGACAAAGGACTCATTTATTGTATAGTCTAGTAAGAATATTCTCTAAATAATTGAGTTATTCTTAATTGGCATACATTAGTTTAACCTTTTGTTGCCTTTTGATTCAACATTATTCTCAAAACTGGAAGTTCCACCATTATTGAAACTTAAGACAAATAGAAATTTCTTACAAAAGGTAATTTTTGAAATTTTTAATTGCATCGATGTAAACTTACAAGGGGAGGGCACTACCTGGGAAATTTACTTCGGGATGAGACTTGGTATATAGGTAGTACTCCTTTAGGATGTTCAACCCTCAAAACAGGAAAGTGCAATGGCCAGCCAATTTTTAGAAAACGACCTTTAAAAATTAGAGTTCAGCTTTTGTACTAATAAGTTTCGCTACGTCAGCAGCCGCTGAGCAGCTCAGATCTTGGCTACCGCCAAATCGTTCAGGGTTCTAATCGCAGTCTCGATTATTAGTATTTTATTTATTTTTTCTTTCTAAAAATTTTTTAAAATAAGTATTTTGAATATATAAATATTAAAATTTTATTATAATAAATAATTTCATTTTAAAAAATGTTTAGCACGTATTACATGTCATTTTAATTATAATAATACAGAATAATTAATAAGTATATTAATAATAATGGTTTATAAATAATTAGTTATGGAACAACAGTTTTCATTTATTATTCTATTGTATCAAATTTTTCGAAGGTTACTACTCTTATTAATTTACATATCAACGAAAATAAACAACTGAAATGTTTCCAATTCAGAACAGTATTATATAAATGAGATCCAATTTAACACTTCAGTGTAAAAAGTATCACATTAGACTGAAATTTTTAACAGCAAAACAAGATTTTTCTCAAGGTCATAAAAATGCCCATGGACTTATGGACTGACCTGATATTTGGAGACAAGGTGTCAGTTTACTTTTGGATTTTGAAGAGATCATAGTGTTCCGTGATATATCACACCATAATACAAATACAGTAGAGCATCGATTGTCCGACCCCCGATTAACCGACTTATCGGTTAACCAACCGCGTTCTAGTTGGCAAATTCAAATGTCCGCTAGTGACGTGGCGCTACAATATTTGGTTATGTCTTGGCTACTTTAATATTATTTTTGTTAAATTTTTGCATGTTTTAGCTGGCAGCACTGGCTCGACCATGAAAGGAGGCTAGTATTTAAACCAGGCCTAATACACTATACTAATAATGTATTTTTTCATACTTTTCGGTTATCCGACTTTTCAGTTATCCGACCAACCCCAGTCCCCAATTGAGTCGGATAATCGATGCCTCTACTGTAGTTTCAATATTTTACAGTAAAATGTCTGTGAATGAAGATACTATCAGTCTACCAACAGTTGATGATGAAACTGCTGAAGAATTGATAAATAGTGATAGTTTAAAAGTGAAATTAACAGATGCATTTGAATATTGTAAAAGTTTGCTTGCGGAAAAAAATTTAATTGTATTGAAATGTTCTGCTTCAATTTCTGATGAAGCTATGTTGATGGGTGAGGAAATTTACAAAAATACTGTGCATATGTTGACTGAAAAAAGTTTTGTAAGTGATGAAGAGCTTATTCATGCTAATGAAGTGTGTGAAGAAGTATATTTTGAACAAGTTAAAGCTGATATCTCATCTGACGAGTATAAGCCCGACAAAAAGAAAAAAAGAGAAGTGGAACATATTCCTTTGGATTATAAAATCAAAGTCATTAACATTGCGAAAAAACATCCTACATGGAATTTGAAAACATTGCAAAAATATGGATGTAGTCGATTAAAAAAGAAAGAGTATTTATCCAAATGGGAAGAAGAAATAAAAGGAGGAGGAAATAAGTTCGATAAATATGCAATTATTGATTCTTGGACATATGATCGTTTTGTTGAAGCCAGACAGAATTATCAACAAGTAACTACTAGAAACTTGCAGCAGTGGGCTATCCTATCTGCTGCTGGACAGTTTGGAAATTTTGAATTTAAAGCTTCTGAACGATGGGTGAAGAAATTTAAAAGCACTTATAACATACGTCAACGAAAAATAACAAAATTTGTTTCGCAAAAGGAAACAGCAACTTTAGAACAAGTTTTGGATTCTGCAGCAACCTTTCGGAAGCAGACATTACAATTAATACCTAAATTTAACAAAAATTTTGTCATTAATACTGAGCAGACAGGTATGTTGATATAAAAAAAACTTAAAACTATGCTCAATTTTAATTGTACACTTATCCATTTTATATAACTCATGCTATTATTTTTTTTAGGGTGCCAGTACCAATCTACTTTTAATATGACTCTTGCAGAAAAAGGTAGCAAAACTGTATTTGTTAAACGACACAATATGAATAAAGTGACACATTCATATACAGCACAATATGAACTCACCTTATCTGGAAAACTATTGCCTCAGGTATTTGTATGTCTTCAAGAAACAACCGGTAAATTTGATCCAAGAGTGCAGAAAACGGTGGAAGAATACAAACAAAAATCTAAAAATGTTATAACAACATCATCAAAGTCCGGAAAGCTTACGACAGAATTATATATTGAATTCCTTCAAAACTGTTTAAAACCTTACATGGGAAAAGAACAGTTTCTTCTACTTATCAACTCTTGGCAAGGACAAACAAAACCTGAATTATACGATGAAATCTTTCAGGATGACAATGAATTACCTACTTGTATGATTAAAGTGATTCCTCCAAAGTGTACTCCTCTTGTTCAACCTTGTGACGTGTATTTTTATAGACAAGTAAAAAATCTAATCAAAAATTTTCAAAATTCTGCTTATTTAATCGAACAAAATCAAGAAATAAATTCTCGAGAAGACTGTATTAAAATACAATCAATAGTTCACCATCAATTGTCGTCGCTAATTTTTCATAAAATGATTAGATATGCTTGGTATGCTGCTAAACTTGCTGAAGACAGAGAGATATTCATGAATGTGAATGAAGTTTGTTTTCCAACTGATCTTCTGAAAGAACAATGCTCTTGTAAGCGTTCGTCATTTATTTGTTGTGCTAGATGCCAAAAAATGTATTGTTTCCCATGTTTCTATGATAATTATCATTCAGGTTTTTGTATGTAATAAAAAAAATGTGTGTAAAAGTAACAAACAACACAAACTAAACTTTTTACTTCCTGTAATAACCATTTATAACTATTATTATTAATATATTTATTAATTATTTTGTATTATTATAATTAAAATGACATGTAATACGTGTTAAACATTTTTTAAAATGAAATTATTTATTATAATAAAATTTTAATATTTATATATTCAAAATACTTATTTTAAAAAATTTTTAGAAAGAAAAAAAATAAAATAATAATAATCGAGACTGCAATTAGAACCCTGAACGATTTGGAGGTAGCCAAGAACGATATCATCCGAGCTGCTCAGTGGCTGCCGACGTAGCGAAACTTATTAGTACAAAAGCTGAGCTCAAATTTTTAAAGGTCTTTTTCTCAAAATTGGCTGGCAATTGCACTTTCTTGTCTTGAGGGTTGAACATCCTAAAGAAGTACTACCTATATACCAAGTTTCATCCCAAAGTGAATTTCCCAGGTTGTGCCCTCCCCTTGTTAGACATAATAATGTAAATAAAGTTGATTTAAACATGTAGTTTGCATTTTTATACATACAATAATAAATTATCATCATCATAATAGATACAGTATACTGTATTACCATTAAGAAATAATTTTATGGTAATACATACAATGTTAAATTAGAATGGATTTTATAATAGATTCTTACACAACTTGGTACTTTTTATGGGACTGAAATTATGACCCGCAGATAACAACACTCGGATAACAACAAACGTCAAAAAATTGCTGGTCTCGTGGATGACGTTATAATCGAGTTAAACTGTACATATTAATAAAAATGCCTTAACATTTTATGTATTTTTATATATAAAATAATAACAGATAAACAAAAAGAAAATATACCATCTATATCAATGTCACAGCAGAATCCAATTTTGCATTTTCTCATGTCATGCGTTATTTGTAGCATCTGTTTCACATTTCTGTTAGAAATGAATGTCTGAAAGCTAACAACGCTTACGCTGAAGGAAAAATACGAACTTGTTTCTGAATTTGAAGTAAGAAAACTTCGCAAGCCGAATTTGCAAAACAAAACAAACCTTCCAAAAACAACATTGTTGGGAATCTTGAAGAAAAAAGAGGAAATTAAGAAACTTTTTCTTGAATTTTTGTTGCAGCTGTCTCAAAAACACCAGAGAAAGTTGCCATACAAAGAGGTCAAAGATGCTTTCGTACGTTGGCTAAAGCAAATTCATTCATTGAATCTTCCTGTTTCGGGACTGAAACAAAAGACGATGGAAACTGCTGGGGTACTTGGAGTAGAAACCAACTTTAGTGCCAGTGATGGATGGTCAGAGAGATACATTGCACTACTGTATTTTCCTAATTGTAGTATTGTGGTTTTTTTCAACTTTGCTTTAGTCGTCATATTGATTAACTCGACACATTTTCACTTCCCCTTGGGATGTCGACTCATGCAGACTTGACTGTATACTTAATAAAAATATGTTTAAATTTAAACTTAACAAAAAATGGTATTCTTCTTCTTATTAATAATATCAGTGTTTAACTAAAATAAAGAAAAGCACTGCTATTTCAGGTTACCAATAAGTTGTTATTGGAATGTTTTCAACCTAATTTCAGGTTTTCTTTGGCATCAACATTCTACTTAATAATAAACATGGTCACCTTAAATTTAGCAGTGCTTTCTTACTCTACTGAAAATGATAGTGTCAAGATTTACAGATTTTACTATTGGAGTTTGTAATGGCTATATTCAAAAATTTATTATAAAACCTCAAATCAAAAAATTCTCCAAAATATCTGATTTTTGGCAGTTATACAGGATGGGGCAGAAAGGATGGACATTTTTGAAATGGCTAGAACTCACCACTAGGTGCAGTGACAGATGTGTGGCAGGTAGCGTGAAAGTAGTGAGTGTCTTTTCAGTTGTGAGTGTCTTTTCAGTTGAAGGAATGGAGCCACGGACAATAGATCACTGTGTTTGCATTTGACTGAGGAAGCAGTCGTATGCAAAGGGAATCACTCAGTCATACACATCTGATGGGAATAAGTTTCCTCATCCTTGCGTATGATGAAAACGTATTCCCATCAGACGTGTGTTGTTTCAACAGGATGGGGTGATGGCCCACACAGCTAGAGCATCAGTTGACGTTATTCATCGTCTCCTTCCTGGTTGCCTCATTTCCAGATTAGGTGACATTCATTGGCCTCCTTGTTCGACCGAATCCATGTGCGACTATTTCTTGTGGGGACACCTCAAGGCACGTGCATATGAGCATAAGCCCATTCTTTGCAAGAACTGAAGGAAGTTATTCACATGGAAGTCACCAAAATTGCCTCCAGAAATGCGCATCACTAATGATGGACATAGCATGGGAGATGTTTATCACACTTGATTCTGTAAAATGCTATTTCAATACAAATTCACATCTTCCAACAAATATCTTTTATAGTAACAATTACAGATGTTGTGATTTTTTAAAAAATGTCCTTCCCTTTCTGTATTTTAATTTGTTTTAGAATAAATTTTGTTGATTAACAATAAATTCAACTGCTCCCAAGAAACTTATATTTGCAGTGTGTGGACACTTAATAAATACAGTGATTATACTGTGTATGGTAGAGTAATCAAAAATATGCTATTTTCATAAAATACTTTTCATCAAAATAAAATGTATGCAAAGTTATTTCAGACATCATTTTTATATAAAGCATGTTTACTAAATTAGATTAAGATTACTACTAAGATAGTTCTAATATACTATTAAACAAATGGAAAATAAAATACAGATATACAAACACAATAGCTTATGATGCGTATATGTGTATATATATATATATATATATAAAAGAATAAACAAACTTTTCATCCAAATGGACCAACCTTTCCCATAAGTATATAATTTAGTAATTCCTAAATATGAACCAGCATGAAAAAAATCTAACTATTCACAATAAACAATTTCTTCTTTATCTACTTTCCATAATACTCAGAACACACTTTTGAAGCTGAAGTGCTCTCAGTATATTTAGCAATATGGAGAGCAGTAAAAGAAGTGCCTTTTATTTTGGTCAGGATATTTTTAATATTACTTCATATTTTTGAATAGAAGAGTAGTTCTCAATCGGTGGAGCATGTTTCTATAGTGAAAAGGAAGATCTTTTTTTTTTAGCAACGTCCAAAGAAATGAGCATTATTATTTAAAATCTTGGTTCTGAAATATCATCCTTTATTATCTAAACACACTGTATTACATCTAGTGTGTTTCAAAACTGATGTAATCCTATTTTCACATATGGGAGGTTTGTACTAAACTTTATAATGGCAGAATCTTTCTTCTTACACTATTAATTGAAATATATTCTGTATTTCAGAAATACAAAACTCCACCATCAGTTTTTCTATTCAAAGACTGAAGAAAGGTTTCATTTAGGGTAGTATGCTTTTACAAAAAGTGTAGGGTGTGTAAGAATGTTAAAAAAAAAAAAAAAAAAAAAAACTGTTTCCTTTAAAGTTTGAAAACCACCATTATAAAGAAAGATTAATCCCATTTATATAAAAAATTTTATATGTTCTTGTCTACAAATATAAATTACTTTTCTATATTTAAAGTATTTACAGATACTTGAATTATTTTAATAATATGCATCTTTTTGTTTCTTCAACAAGTTTATAGGATATAAAAAAAAATTTTATTTCATAATTACAAATTTTAAATACAGTATAATCTTACTAATCTGAAATTATTATTGTTGAGGATTGTTTGGATTAGTGAAATATTCAGATGTAAGAGTTATGCATAAAGAAAATAAAGAGCTACAAACAAATTTTTTACTTTTATTTGGTACATGTAAATTAATGTTAAAATGTGTAGTATATATTAATTTTAGAATTTTGTCATGTTTTTAAAAAATAATCTGCAATTTCTTTTTGTTTCTGATTTGAATATTCAGCAATAAACGCAGTTGGTTTAGAGTAAGCAGATTTTAGATTGTCAAAAATACAGTCATATCTTCCAATAAAATCTATTCTAAACACACACACACACATTAAATCAATCATGTAATTACAGTAGAGCATCGATTATCCGACCCCCGATTAACCGACTTATCGGTTAACCGACCGCGTTCTAGTTGGCAAATTCAAATGTCCGCTAGTGATGTGGTGCTACAATATTTGGTTATGTCTTGGCTACCTTAATATTATTTTTGTTAAATTTTTGCATGTTTTAGCTGGCAGCACTGGCTCGACCATGAAAGAGAGGCTAGTATTTAAACCAGGCCTAATACACTATACTAATAATGTATTTTTTCATACTTTTCGGTTATCCGACTTTTCAGTTATCTGACCAACCCCAGTCACCAATTGAGTCGGATAATCGATGCTCTACTGTACTTATTGTTTTATATTTCATCTCTCTATTAAACATAGAAAAATTTTATCAAAAAATTTTGAACATTCATGCAATCATTCTTATAAAATACAAAGGAATTGATAAAACAGGCTATCTGTCATTTGGTTATCGTCAATCATAATAGATGGTGTTGTAGGGCCTTCATTCAACTGACACTTGAAATATATGTAATCATATTGTTAGGTCAACATTTATTCATTGCGCAAGTGTAGACGATGCATGAATAGTGTCAAGTTTAAATTTTGAATGTTTTCCCCCCCTAAAATATTAGTTACAAATAACTATAGTGAAAAATAACTGATTTATTTTAATCCAATTAATAAGTATTGTGATTCACCCATTCAAACAATTCAACTAATGGAGAGTGATAAATATAAAGTATTTAAAAAATAATTTATGTAACATGTTATATAAATAGTCAATCATAATTAGTCATATTCCAATCAAACTGAATATTTAATGGGTTCTGGCTAGTAATTATTTTTGTTTGTTTTTTTATTAAGAAAATAATAAATCATGTTATTTATGTATAAATTTCACGAAAAAAGGAAAAAAACAAAAAAATGTTTTAAAAATTCTCTCTTAATTTTTACCTTTAGGTTCAGGAGGTGGTTCTAATCCCAATCTAATTTTTTCTTGTTTCTCTTTCCAAGTCTCTCTTCGATTTTGTCTTCTCAACTTCTTCCTTTCTTTCTTTGTTAAGTAGACGGGAAGAAACGATGGTTTTAAAGGATCAGCTAGAAGATATCAAAAATATAACAGCCTCAATTTATTAAAACAATTACAGAAATGGTTAATTACTTTGTCTTCATTTTTTCTCTAGTGAATTATAACTGATTATTACTAAGAGTTTTTAAAAATGCATACAGCCACTCTCCAACTTAAGCACATTTGACCTTTTCGGTTGTATTTAAAGTTTGGTCAACATAAATTAGCTGGTTTTTTACTTTTTGGAAGAACTACTCCAACACTATTTTTTCGTTATTGTATAAATCTATTAATTTACTTTTTTTAAGCATATGAACATGATTGAACCAATAATTTTAATTAAGTTAGTTGTTTAGGTGGAATTTTTGCTTGTCTTTAAAGTTTTGTCTACCACTGTGTATATATTGGATTGAACCAAAAGTTCCTCTGGTTTTTAGAAAGAAATAAAATATACTATTTTGAAATAAATAAAAACCTTTAATCCACAATGTATTCACCGTTCTGTTCAATAACCTTATGCCACCAGACGGATAGTTTCATAATTCCGTCTGTATAGAATTAGGTGGGTTTCTGATTGAAGAAATTATCGAAGTGATTTTTGATACCTTCTAGAGATTGAAATTCTATGCCATTTAAATTATTCTGCAATGAACGAAAAAGATGAAAGTCTGAGAGAGCAATATCTGGAGAATATGCAGGGTGACTCAAAACATCCCAGTTAAAGTCTAGAAGTTTTTGGCACATGTTTAACGATATGTGTGGTCTTGCATTATCATGATGAAATACCACTCCCTGTCAATTTGCAAGTTCCGGACGTTTTTGATGCACTGCAGCCTTTAGTTCATCCAGCTGGAAACAATATTTATTGGAATTAATTGTTTGGTTATTGGGCAAAAGCTTGTAATAAAGAATCCCTTTCCAGTCCCACCAAACTGAAATCATTACTTTTCTGGAATGCAAACTAGCTTTAGGTTGTGGCACTATCTCTTGCATTGAATATTGTTGTAAACAATCCATTTTTCATCGCCTGTTATTAATCGCTTTAAAAAGGGATCATCTTCATTGTGTTTTAAAAGTGAATCACATACAGAAACACACTCGATAAGGTTTTGTTCTCCTAGCTTATGGGGAACCCAAACATCATAACAGAAAGTGTATCCAAGGCTAGCCAAATGTCTGACAACAGATGTTTGGGATATTTTTAAGATGTTGGCTATCTCTCGAGTTGTTTTATGCCAATCATTTTGAATTAAAGCCGTTACGGACTCATCTTCTATGGTTGAAGTTGCATCTTCGAGAGAAAAATCTCCCTCCCTGAATTTTGAAAACCATTTCTGGCATGTTCGATCAGTAACTGCATCCTCCCCATATACAGCATATATCTTTTTTGAGTTTTTGTTGCATTTTTCCTTTTCGGAAATAATAGAGCATCAGATGTTGAAAATGCACCTTCTTATCTTCCATTTTAATGTTTTTTTTTTTCTTAAAAGATAACAAAATTTTAAAAAATAGCTGTAATTAAACTTATGTAATAAATATGCAGATATTCGTAATGTCAACCTAAACAAGTTAAAACATGATAAGCATGACAGAGGCACCACAGATGAGCAATTATGTAAATACCCAAACAAACTTTCGGTTCAACCCAATATATATATAGTGTGTATGTGTGGCATAGAGGAGGTTCTACACCATGATCCCATAACACTTGCCACAGTCCACCCGTAATTTTATAAATTTGCATCAAGTGATTTTTTTATTTGGTCTGTTTCAATAACTTTTCTATTAAATAATTAATTATAAAAGCTGTAAAAAATGCACAAACATACTTGGAGCTTTCATTTGTGTTGGATGTTCCACCAAACTAGTTACACCTTCAAAGTGTTCTTCTTCTAATTCACTACCTGTTGTAACTTTGTCATAACTGAAATAATCAAAATACTCCATCCAATAAATTAGGTTTTGAACAAATTTAATTAAAATACTAATTAAAGCAACCAGTATAAAAGTCAATCAAAGTTTTCTCAAAAATTCTAATGTTTTAAATCTGAAAATTTTGTACAAATAAGTTCTATAATTATCCAAAACTCTTCATGTTTCGTACTTTAAAATAGAAAGTGATAACTTTTATACAGCTTGTAAAATTACGGAGACATTCAATATAAAAAAATAAATTGCAGAACTAGATACTCGAGTCTTGCATGAAATGTTTTAACTTCTTGAAAATTATAATCAAATTATGATAAATATTTGTTTGTTTATTTGAATTTTCATCTGTAATTTATATTTATTAGCCTAATAACTAAAAATAAATTTGTTTAAAAACACATTGACGAAAAAAAACCTGTTATTTAAGAAGTTGACCCTTATTTCATCAAAATGTTTTTGGGATATCAAATTTTTAATGAAACATCGTGAAGATCGCCAAAAATAAGATCTTTACCTTCCCGTCTTTGGTAATCTACACCAAATATCTTTGTTATTTCAAACAACATAAGCAACTGAAGAATAGAAGTTAAGGCTTTCTGAAAATGTTTTGACAAAATAAGAGAGTTGGCTCCTTAAATAATGGTTTGTTCTTTAGTATGAATAATAAAAAGTTGTTCTTTCATTGTTTAGTAAATTTGTTTACTTCTCTAAATTGGTTTTTCTTGTAAAGGGTAACAGCAAAAACCTACATTACAATTTAAATAATACAGATAAAAATTTAAATTTTTTGACACATACATATTAAAATTGCAATCATGCAGACTGTAATCGGTATCAAAGTTATGCAATAAAATTATAAAAACACATAGATGTCTATTTGATTTCAATTAAATTAACTAGTCTATTTAGAAGTTATTTAAAAGATAATTTTATCTAAACTATGTATAAAGTAAACATCAATTTAATTGTAAGTCGACCACCGGGCGTGTCTGACGTTGGTTTGCCTCGGAGGGGGTGCCTGAAGCACACCGTATCTTACCTCTCCCCTTTCATGATGAACGAGTCCCACCATTCAATCTCGGGAACTTCCCCCTCTTTCTATATAAAGAAGGGTATAATACAAGTTAATGTCAGCTCTTTTATAATGTTATAAAATTAATTAAAAATTATGCTTGTGACAGGGCTGCGAGTAAAATGAGGTAGTCAAATATTTATTATACAGTAGAGATTTTTAATTTTTGATATTTTAAAAATCTCATTAGAAAAAGAAAAAATTCCGCAAGTTAAGGTTAATTATCAAAAAAAAGTTTATCAATGTCTCCCGAGATAGCAATCTAGATTAAGTTTTTGATGATATCATTGCAAATTAAATAAAGATTTTATAAAATATATACCATCAAATTATATGAAATATTTAAATTAAATCTTAAATTAAAATACACAGTAACTACATTTAAGCATATATTGTATGATCTTCATGTAAATTAAACATAAAATTTTAATTTAATAAAACATATCAGAGAGTTAACATGCAACAAACCCTATATACTTTTCCAGAAGAATAATACTTTTTAATACACAGCAGCAAACATTTTTGACCTCATTTGGAGGCATGCATTGGGCTTACACAGTACAAACAAAATCCAAGCCAAAAATTCCAAATATAGAACGTTTTTGAGATTTAATTGCATTATACGTGAATATGTATAATTTCAAAAATCCTGTAATCGTTTAAATGCAGGGACATAAAAGAACAATCTTAAAAACATTTTGAATCCAGGATTCTTGGCTTGCATTTTATGTTTCTTCTGTGTACGTCTGATGCAGACCTCAAAATGAGACTGAAAACATTTGCTACTGTGTAAATTAACATTATCCTGCTGGAAGTGTATAGGTTTCATTGCATGTGATAAAGTGTAACAAACCCCAGTAAGAGTTCCAGCATTCAAAATATTTCATAATCAAATGGTTAAATATTTCTCAAGTAATTTTTATGTTCATAATTACATGACCATTTTGATATATCTATTTCTTCAGACATAACAAATCTCGAAATTATTTTTTAGCCTGATGTGAACGGACAACAGTTATCTGTGACAAATTATATAACATGAGTGCTCTGTAGGAGTCTGACAAATTCTATAATTTTACTTTTGTTTTAAATTAATTTTTGTGTTGCTAAACTTCCAAACGCCTAATGCTCAAACTGTACTTTAATTAATTTAATATTACAATAACTTATTTAGTTTTGATATAATATATCTTATATCAAGAATTTCTGATCTGATCACTAGCCATCCCCGAGATTTATAAATTACCGGGGTTGTCTGAGGAGATATATAGACATAAATTTGTCTGCAAAATACCATCATTGATATATCTTTAGTGAAAAATTAATAATAATTCCTATTTTATTCTTACTCCCCATTTGTAGTTTGTTCATATTTTGTATCAACACAAAAAGGGATTGCTAAATTAAATCGGAAAAGGGATTGACAAGCAAGAGAGAAAACTTCTGTTCTAGTAATTTCAAATCATATTTATTTAGAGTTCTGCTCTCATTATTGTAAAAGTGCAACAGACTAATAAAATGGCCACAAAGGTTGGCATTGTAGTAACTGATGTTTTACAATGCATATCTATCGCATGTACCAATTGTTTAAACCCTATTTATTTCTATTTTGAATAATACTTGTCTTAATTAGTATCAATGGTTCTACAGTAAATGTTTTACATTTGAACAATGTAGAACATTTACTGTACATTCTTTTGCAAACCAAAGACAGCCAGTGTAATGACCAAAACATTTCTTAATAAATAAATATGCTTATCTTTCCAAACTAAGCAATCTGTTACTTTTCAATACAGTGTCAACTTTTCATATGAAAACTAGCGAACAAAATTACTAAAAATTTAAATTTACTTTCAAAATTACTAATTAAAAAAATGAATCATAACTGTCTAATAATGACTTGTTACAGTCTTGAATCTTACACAATCTTTTGAATTTATGTATGTTAAAATATCCTTAAATTCAAATTCAAAAGATATACAACTTGGAGAATGCCAATTCAGGAATCAAAATTCTAAGAGTTGTATATAAATGGCACCTATTCAAGTTACATACACAAAAATATTGCATACATTCACTAAAAATACAGAAAAAAACAGTCTTTGTAAGTACCCTACAGATGAAAAACAGTTAAAAAGCAATTGTATTCTACAACTGTGTCATATTTATGCAAACAATTTAATATACTTTGATTTGATTTTTTTTTTTTTAAACTATTTAACATGCAATCTATAAAATTCCTATATCATAAATATACATATAACTAATTACCAGATTTTATGGACTGTAATTCTGGTAAAAGAAATTAACAAGACACCTTTCTTCAGGATTACCCAAATAAATTAAAATTATTGATAGGTAAAGACTATACCTAGATTAAGATGAAACGTAAACATTAACTTCTGTTCAATAGTAACGAAATGCAATTAAAATCTAACAGATGTTTGATTTCATATTAGATAAATTGGACCGGTATATGCTGTCAAGTAAATGATTACACATTCTAAGGAACACAAGTTAAGGTTAGATGACTGTCGACAGAGAATCTACACATTCCGTACTGTTACCGACTTATTGTAAACAATTTAGAGACACACATTTAAATAATTTAGAGACACACATTTAAAGTGTGTAGGTGTTGCTCAAGAAGACTTTTTTTCTTAGGCATCTCTAAATTAATTAAAGTGCTGGATTATTAAAATTATTAACGAGATGGCAATTTTGCCTATCTTAATAAATTTGAATCATTAATTTTCATTTAACAAAAGCATGACTCTATAAAAATCTGGCAATATTTTTGATGGCAAATTGATATTTATTGGTATTAGATTTAGATTTTAAAAACTTCAATAAAATATAATTAATTTAAGAAAATTATGCTGATATTTAACCTACAAGATAGTTTGGCCACAAAACAAGAAACAAATGAAAATATATACTTAGCCAATTATATGAACCACACTATGCATCAATATTGTTATAATAAATATAAATTAGTATCAATTTTCTATTGTTAATAATCTAAAAATGTGGAATTTACTTTTCCATACTGACATTACTAAACTTTTTTTTAAATAACTTCAGTGCAATCAATTATAACTTTGATTCTAAATACTTAAACATTTATTTCTTATCGATATTGTCAATAAACACCAAGTAATACATATTATAAATATAAGACTACACTACAACATAACGCACCAATATAATAGAATTAATAGTGATTTGACATAGTCTTCCTTTTATTAAATTGTATTAAGGTGATACAATTCATATAAATTTTATAGGATAACTTTTTCCATCATTATTAATTATTACAAACTTTTTACAGATTCATTGCTATGAAGTTATCTGTAGTAATTATAATTTTGTACAATCAAAGCAGTTTAACTTACCAAAGAATTTTGATAACCCGTACTCACGTATGAATTAATAATACTTTTCTTAAAATATCATGTATAGTTGCTAAAAATTAATAAACATTTTTGCTTTTGCTATCCAAAAATGTCATTGGATCAAAATATGTAGATCAAATTACAGATAAATATTTAATTATTTAAATATTTATTTGTAATTTTGATCCAAATGTGCTTTAAATAATAGAAGCAAAAGTACTTGGGAATCAAAATTAGAACTTCCAAGAAACAGAGAAAGAAGTTTAACAATGTTGCAAGTCAAATGCGGCGACAACCCGACTTGACCATGCCCGCTTGCACTGCTGGCCAGCTCGAGGCACCACTGACTCTGATTTGCAGCATCGCCAAATTCCCCATGCGAGTTTTATTTTTGTTTGATTGTCCGGTACCTATTAATGGAAGAAACTCAAACATTTTACAATAACTATGTAAATTGCTTTATTTATTATAGTCAGCAAGCAACGGGATGACAGATACACACATACTGTCTTCAATAAAGCAGTTTACGTAGACACAACTTCATAATTTTTAATTTATATAATTTTAGGAAAAGAGTATTGTCAATATTTAAGTGAGCACAAGTTACTGTAATCATAAATTATAATATAATTTTAATTTTATTACTAATAATTAAAATTTAAAAGTACTTAACAAATTATCATTACTATAGATAATTCTATGACTATAGTTTGTAGCTTAATAATTGTTTTCTACTTGAAATGAACATTTCAAAATTTAAAGCAATAAAATCATCAAAAACTTTTTAGTTATTTAAATATCATTAAAGTTTTGAATGAGGATAAAAGATTTCAAAACAATTTCATTAATTTATCTTAATTATTTATTAACTTTATTGTACAATGGAGCAAATAATTATAAATCTCATCTTTTAAGTGAAAAATGCCAATACTTTTATTTGTTGAAAAAAGAACTTCAAATTTTTTAACTCTTTATTTGTGCTTATTCCAACAATATCAACTAATTTATCTGTCAACGTACCAACACATTTGAGCAGAACTGGTCTGTATGTAACGGTGTTGGTCAGTATAGACAAGGAATGGAAAATGATGCTCTACATCAGTACTACATAAACTGTGGACTGGAGCAAGATTTTTCTTAAACTTTTGTAATTTTATATATTATTTTAATGTAACTACCTACAAGATCAGCCTGCAAACTCATTTTTTTTATGACTAGATTAAACTGTATTTTTCATACTAATTCGGTCTAAAAATTGAAATGGAAAAAATAACAAATGCACTTAAATTCCATTCATAATTATTTTTACTTAATTTAACAAAAATACTGGCCTACAAGGGATAGGAATGATAAAAACCGATCTGCAAACTAAGTTTGAGAAGCACTGTCTATATTATTTGTGATAAATTGTATGGATCTTAATTGGATTCGAACCCAATCTTGACGAGGCATTAGGCTGTATGAAATGTAATACTTAAGTGACTTATTCTTTACTGGTCATCTCTCTATGGCAGCAGTTCTCAGAGTTATATTGCCTATGAACCACTTATGCCATCTCCTCATCCGTGACACAATGCACGTGATAAATTTTGTTCACTCAGTAGTCTAATGTAAGAGATAAGTGCATTTTAAAAAATGACAAGGTCTGTGTGTAGACACCTGGCACATGCTCTTACACTTTCAGAAAATGTTAACTTAAATGTTAGAGCAATGATGTAGTATTGGCAAGATGGTGCACCACTGCATTTTTTGAGATGTCAAAATTCACCTTTGTCGATGCTTCCCAAACCATTGGATCGGTCGAGGATATCCCATTTTGCAACCTGCAAGATTTCCCAACCTAACACAACTTGATTTCTTCCTTTTAGGTTACATCAAAGATGTAATGTTTTGCAAACTGCACAGAACACGAGAAAGCAAATTAACAACGCTTGCAAAAACATTCCTTGGTACATTCTGTTTGCATCCCTTGGGAATTTTCAGCAGAGTAAGATTTTTTCAAGTAAAATGGTGTCATTATCGAACAGTTTTTTTAAATAAAACATTGAAAATATACTTTAAATTATATGGAATAAATATAAATAGTAATGTTTCAAGACAGCAATATGAGAAGAATTTTAGAGCAATGAGGTCCTCACAGACTTGAGCATACACATATTAGAAAAATATAAGTCAAATTGTGAAGCTTCCATTAGATAGTTTAGGTATAAGTAATCCTTGCAGTGCCTTCTCAAATAGTGCCACTAAATGCACACAAAACATATCAACATGGCATACTTTTGTACAAAACTTTTTATTTATTTTAGCATGGTAAATGAAAAATTAAAGACTTTCCATTTAAAAAAAAAAAATACATTTTTTTACTACATCCCTAAAAATTTGACCTCTGTGACCTTGATTAATAGTGCATTCCACCCTCTGGTTTCCACAATTTTTGTTAAAAATAACTTTTTCAGTATCACTTGGTTTTAGATATATTTAACTGTTCTATTTTAAACAATGGGAAATCCTATATACAAATAAATACATACACTGTGTATGCACATCACAAACATCCATGTATATACATATATTTTTGTGTCTGCATATGTACAGTACAAACAGAATTTTCAAATTACTTGAATGAGTGCATTAAATAATCCACAAGATTGTAAACATCAGCACTTAAGCAAAATTTTGGTGCTGTGTATTCAGTTTGCAAGGTGCTTTTCATTAGCCAAGCACACAAGCAATTCAGAAGTGCTTAAGCATAAACATGAATTAGAGGTGGGAACTGAATATGTTCTGTGAGGAAGCGAGTTGCATACTTGTTTTCAATATGTTCTATAATGAAATCATCGTAATTCAATTGGTACAAAATGATTAGATCACCACACCTAAATATTATCTATTAAAACAAGAAATAACTAAATTCATTTCTTGTTTTAATGGATCAATTGGTACAAAAACATGGATCAATCAAAAAATGGATCAATTGGTACAAAAACAAGAAATAACTAAAGTTATTTCTTGTTTTAATGGGTTCAATTGGTACATTTTAAAAAAAATAAACACACATTTCTAGACATCATCTGAATGTTCTGCAGACCTTCTGGACTCCTAGAGCCAGATTCCAGTTTAGAAAACACTGTTTACTATGGTATCATATTAAAAAAATTTTATTTAATTATGAAAGTTTGTTGTCTTCTGCATTTTTAGGAAACAGAATGTCACTACTATGGCATTCTAAATGTACTGTAAAGATGCAGAAGAGTCAAGAAGTACTCAAATTTTACTGTTTTTTCCAAGTTTTTGTGCTCTGTTAAAATATGAAACAAATATTGATGTAGATAAAACCCTAGAACTTATAAACTTATCTGAACTTATATAGAACTTATCTGAAAAAACAAAAAAAAATCATAAAAGAATGCTTCTCCATCTGTATAAATCAAGCTTCACCTACATTTTGTCAAATATAAAATGATTGGTAAATTAACATTAGAAATCTTTTTTTTTTTTTTGTTTCAAGCACAATGAAGTGTTATAAATTAAGGCACTTGGCAGTTTTTTTTAATCTTTTATTTGGTTGAGATACTGCCAAGGAAATCTTAATAAATAAAGAAACAACAATGCATTATTTATTAATCAATCACTCTATTGGAATGATACCAGCAATGCAGATTTATATTGGTCAGCTTAATGTTTAAATATATATAATCAGAGGTCATTGACATATATGTTTTTAAATTAAAAAGTGCACAAGTTTACAATCTGTCTATTCATGTGGATCTACAGAAAAAATATTAAAAATAAAATCTTTCGTACACAAAGAAATAAACTAGTGATAAAAAAATGTCAAAAATCATGTTTATTTAGAATATATGTTAACTACATATGTTCTAGATATATGTAGATATATGTTAACTACAGTCTTTAACAGTTCTATCAGAGACCCTTCATGCTTATAAGCTTAAGTAAAGTGACTTGCTGTCAATTAATCTCGAGAACTCTCGAACAATAAGGTCCGTCAGGAAAACTATGAATGAAATCCAAATGCAACTACTACTTAGAATAATACTTTTTTTACTTTTAAAAACTGCCAGATGGTAATTTACATAGTAAAAAATATATTGTAAATATATTAGATAAAAATTGCCACAACAAATAATTGTAAAAATTAACAAATATTAGACTATACAATGAAGAGTCTTCTTTGTCCTTGTTCACACTTCTGGAAAATAACAGTCTTAAGTCAGAGTTGACCTTTTGTTGGAGGTTGCTTCATTTTCCTCATTATGCAAAATGTTAAAAAAAATCCTGAGGTGTGAACAAGGACAAAGTAAACTCTTCATTGTATAGTCTAATATTTGTTAATTTTTGAAAATATATTAATTTCTTTTACAGAGGCATAGCCTCAAATAAAAGGTTGTCTCTATAAGGAAAGATTTGTGTATTTTTAGTTTGTCAATGGTGACTGTGAAATGACAGATTATGCAGACAAAATTTTTTGTATTCTTCAAAATGGTTCTTCTACATTTAAATTTATTCCTTTTTAAATTTCTTAACATTATCAAAGATCATTATTTGATCTATTGACTGAATGATAAAGTTTCATCTGCTACAGGAATTAAATGTTAAAAAGTTAAGTGAGAAGGGATTCCAACAAAAGAGTTAGAAGGTCACTTATATTAAGGTTTTTGATTATGTAATTGTTGTCTATTGTACACAAATAACATGATATGTACTTGCAACAATATAGCTCATTTATAGTTACAGTAACGTTCTTTACAAGTTTGACTACAATTACTCCATTTTTTCAGCTAACAACATCTGTTTCTTAGTAAATTGGAAATCTTAGTTTCATATATATGAAAAAGGAAAAACACACAAGAAAAATATGCATAACAGATAATTCTCCAAGAAAAATTTTAAAGTTCTATTATCAACAAATAAATATCTTGGACTCATTTTTTCAAAAATTTGATATTTTCAAGCATAATAAAAACTTATCTCAATAATAAAGGAAAAAAAAACTAATTTATATTTTAAATTTTTTATTATTTTAATATTTTTACTTAATATTATCTATTCATTTGATTATATTTAAGAAAATTATTGTAGAGATTTTACATAAAAATATGCACTTCATAAGTTATATAAAAATTAAATATTTCTGTGTAATAAGTATGCTCCAAAACATTTAATTTCGTTGAAAAAATAAATACAGATAATATTAAATAAAAATTAATTTAGTTTTGAATAATTTATTACTTTTATTTTAGCAAAATTAAATGCAAGTTTACATTTTCCCTCCTACAGTTAAAATATTTAAAACATTTCATTTTAAATCAGCCAATAAGAAGAGCTATAAGAAGAGCTTTGATTTGACCATTTTTGTATTGGATAATTAAAACTTAAATGTTAAACAAATATAAAACTATTGTACAAAGAAATATATTAAAATTTCTTAATTAATCTGAATGATCTTATCTATCATTAAATAATTTTAATAAATGTTTGGTCTCTGAAATTTTCACACATAATTAAATGTATCAATATGAGTATTATTAAATTTTAACTTTAGATGTACTGAAATTTTTTCTTCATATTTTTTTTCTTTTGGAATCTAATACAAATAAATCAGTAGTTTATAAATTATTTAACTTTAATTTTCATTAAAAATAAATATAAGACATTTCCAGCAGAATATCTTCCTGATAGACATTTCTGGGTATTTAATACCAAATTTTGCAGAATGCACGCCTCTCTTGGTACAACATTTTTTGGAAAATGTTCATACGGAAAAATTTTATTTATTTGTATTGTATTTAGAATTCAGTTCAAGACTTGTCTTGCATATTGGTTTTTTAACCTTCCAGCACTAACATGACTATACAGAAAAAAATACTAATGTCAGTCTCTGAGACCATTGTGAAACTAGCATTACATTTATTTATATTTTCAATTGTTCGAATCTTTTTGATCTTTTCGTGCCGTAGCTGATGATGTGTCGTGTTCTGATTTTTTTGTTGTTACTTTATTGAAATAGCTTTAGGTTGTAAAAAATTGAATGCTGTAATATTTTGTAGTTTTACTTTACTCATAAAAGTCAATAAATTATACATTCTTACTATTCTAAACAAGTTAACAAAGTTGTTATTCTGCAAATGACTTCTGTTTACAAGTTGCAAAAGGTATAGAAAATGAATGATGAACTAAAGATGTTTTCAGGTTCTGCTCAAATATTCACTGTGTACAACCACATTGTGCTTGAGATGTATACACTTGTTGTGCTCTACATGCTTGTAATTTGTCTCGCAATTTTAGTTTTGTGTTTTTCTTTTTTCAGGTTCCACATTCAGTATTTTCTAATTGTCAATTGAGTCAATCATGAAACACAGTGTGTGTGTGTCTTTTCTATGATCTATAAGCCAAGTGCCAAATCTAGTCCATATATATGTTTATCAATGTAATCTATATTATATCCTAAAATATCTATCATAAAACTCAAAACATAATAAAATAAAGAACACAACAATAAAAAAGCAGTGTGTGAGATTATATATATTTTGAAATTAAAAAAATCGAAAAAAATATAATCAATAAATATGACGACTAGCACTTATCGTAGCAAAATATTTGTAATCATTTCTACACTCACAAAATTTGTATTATTTTAAAGATTCATTAAAAATTGGATTAAAATTTCAGAAACTTCATTGTCAGACACTATTTCTCAACATTTTCAAATTTTTTTTTGCAGTTGGTAAGCTGACCATATTTACACACAAATGTTTGTGTAATCTATACATTATTAAAATTGCTTAAAGGATTACAGACTTTAAAGAAATAATTTTATTGTCATATTATTATAACAACCTAAACCATTAAATTTTTATTTCTATATTCAATCCTAAAACATGAGCTACATTTTTTTTATCATTTGATATCAATGAGAGCTTACCTAATATCAAAATTAAACAAGAAAAAAATTTTTTTACACTGACATCAAATTTAACAGTCAATTAACTATATTTCAAAAAGTTAAATCATTTCCTAAACATTTTAAAATTCAAGATACAGTCAAACCTGTTTTTATGCGGGGGATAGGGACCGCATTAAAAAAAACGCATTAAAAAAAATCTCACGAAACTTCACGAATGGCTGTAAATAATAGTTTTCGTAACACAATTAAAAAAATAATTTTTTTATGCGGTCAACAGGGACCGCATAAAAGAAGTCTCACATAGAAAATAACTCAAAACCGTACGAAATAGAATTTATTGACAACAGATGTCAGCACTTGACTGCATCGTCTGGTCTATCGTCTGTTTTACATATTTTTGTCCAGGTGGTGTTTTGTTGACTTAAAAAGTAAATTATTTCATTTTTCGCATATTCATGCAATAATATTACTATAATAAATGCATTTATGCTATAATAAGTTTATTTAGCTATAATAAGTCAACGTAAGACATGACGAATCGCACGAGACTAGTCGCCAACTATACCGCACAAATTAAAAATTCGCATTAAAAAAATCGCACAAATAAAAATCGCACATAAAAAGTTAAATCATTTCCTAAACATTTTGAAATTCAAGATATTTAAAAATAATAAAATTTTTAAAATCTTTTTAGTTTTTCCATCTGTTTTTATAAACTGAAATTCAGTCAAACTTCAATTTACGGCTATCATTTGTTCACCTCTGAAGCTGGCATTAAATTGAGAGTAGTGCAAAAATGAAGTACATAAAACAAAAATTATATATAGCAATGAGGCCTACACATAAGTTTAAATAAGTTGGGTTTGGTGATAATGAATTGTCATACGAGTCGTGTGGTTTGATGAAAATGTCGTCGGCAATGCAAAATCATTTGTTTAGTAATTCAAAAATACTAAAAGGTTCTTTCTCTATGTTTATGGGGGCAATCCATTTCACATATATCAATGTTTGACTCTACAGTAAAACTTCATTTTGACTTAATTCTGTTAATTTATTTTTTGAAGATGGAATACCAAATTCCAGAATGTTCAAGAAGAAAAATTTTTGAAGCAAAGCTAATTAATAATTAATTAATGATAAATAGATCATTTCATGTTTATTTAACTATATATTTCTATTCTTAATTGAAACTATTATTAAAGTCAAAACAGCAAAAAAAATTTATTATACCTTCATATAAGAATAGGCCCTGCCATTGAAGACAATTTCTTAAAACTCTGTAAAAGTTTAAGAGAGCAAGGATAGTAGTATATTATCTAAATCCTGCTTCATTTGTACAATACACAATAATAATATATTTCTTAAACTGATTTTTTTTTTTTACAATATAACTTCATAACAGATTCTTACATTTTGTAAGATATCTCACCAGAAATTTTCAGTGTTTGTTTATATATTATAATTTTGAATAAATGGCAGGTTGATATTCTAACTTTTATTTTTTGATGTATGTTAATAATATACTTACATATTCTTTCTTGGGTGTGACAAGAGCTAATTTCGTAGCTGAAGAAATTCCAGTCTTTTTAGCAGCTTGGGCAATTTCTTGTTGCAATCGTTCTAACTGACACTGAAAAATTTAGAAGAATACTTTCAGTTAGTAAGAATTTATATTTTTATTCTCCAAAAATAACTAGTTTAATATATAATATAAAAATAATGGCAATATTAATCTCATTTATAATTTTTATCATCAAAATACTAATGACAAATTTCATTAGAAATTTAGTTGAGAAGTAATTACAAATAATTTATTGAATTATTATTTCCAGCACACAGTATGCTATAGGACCTGCCTCAATTACACCTACTATGAATAAGCCTAATCCACAATGCAATCAACCAATGTGGACTAAAGATGAAGAATAATATCCCAATCTACACTACCTATAATATATTTAAAGGGGGTCTGGTCTGAGTTTAAACCTGGATCCCCCACAGCAGTAGGATAGCACCTTATCACATGATTATCTGGTTAACTATCGATTATCAGGAATAAATAGTGATAGGACAATTAATTGGAATCAGGAATAGGACATTTTTTGAGCTTCGAAATCGAAATCAAGCAAATCTTGTCACAATTTCCGATTCTTAAAACGATTCTTTCACATTTAACAAGAAAATTAATTATTTGTTTCAGTCAAAGATTAAAATTTTTTTTAAATTACAATATTAACAATTAAGTATTAGTTTATTGGAAACTTTCACGCCGTCAAAGCAGAGAGTTGCATGCAACACCCATATATGAAGTAATGTCTGTCATGGTGGACTTTTCTTTCTCATAGTCAGAGCAACAAGAGATTAAACTCTGTCAATACTAACTGTCCCCATTTTAGGGGAGACAGGGTGACATTAGTTTGCTACCCAACCAGTATTGGGTCAGCTTGACCAGCAATTTTAAATTGAAGCCAGTGCACAAGAGAGTTTAAAATATAAACAAAATTATATTTTAATTGAAAAAATATTATATAAAATAGTTTCTAATATTTTGTATGTTTACTTATCAGGATAAAATACTTGAACAAAAACTTAAATAAAATAGTGTTGCTGAAAAAGTATTTAAAGGTATGTTTTAGATCCCTTTTCATAGGTCTGTGTCAAGTTTAACAAAAAGATTCAAACTGTTTAAGACAACAGTTCAAATTTTCTTGTTAAATCTGACACAGACCTATAAAAATAGATAGAAAATGCTAGTATAAATACTCTTTTAGTGATACTTTATTTATTTTGTTGTTCAATCTAAATTAATTTTAGCAGATATAGAAATATTTTTTTAATGATAAAACAACTTTTCCATTATAACTGTGAATGTTTTTGTTATGATCCACAGATGATGCCGTAATACATTAAATTTTCAAATGCAATTTTGCACAATTCTAAGTAAAAAATAATTGTTTGCACTAAGTTTACTGTTGTTTTGAGTTTATAAAACTGATTTTACTTTCCCAGTTTGTTATATTTTCCCCTCTGATATATATATATATCAAAGAGAAAATATGGCCATCGATCAAAAAATGACCTCCCAAGATTTTTACATTTTTGGACTCAAAACCTCAAACTTCAAGAAATGCAAAAAAGTTCAGGGGTTTTTTCTGCATGTGTATGGGGGTGGGCCAATTTTGTTCACCCTCTTTGAAGCTTAACAACTCTTGTGTTTTTTGTCAAAAATTTCTGAAATTTTGCAGGGAGGTTTGTGTATTAAGGGAATTGATGCTATTAAATTTTGGTGATTAACAGTCCCTCTTGGGGGGAGAAAGAAGATCCAGTAGTGTCAGACTTAATAATGATTTTACTGGTTGTCAGTATTTAAAATTTTTTTTATAAAACTCATCCCTACCCTAAAAATTAAGTTTTTTGCCATTTTAAGATATAAAGAGTTTTTAAATTTAAATATTTTTAACTAAATTATTATAACAGATTGTATCACCAAATATTGCAAGGAAAGTTAAGCATATCATTGCTGGATTTTTTTATTCATTGTTTTCATGTTTTAGTTTATTATTGGGGCATTTTTACCTTAAATTATGTATATTTGCTGTTTTAACTTTATTGAAACAGGTATTTAGGTTCTGGGACTGGATTAATTCACTTTCCATTATTTCTAATGGGAAAAATGTATTCAGACTTTGAATGACCTCATGAAATGAATTAAATTTGAAGTACAAGGCACCTCTGAAATTGCAACAAAAATATATAGACTAATTTTATACAGGGTACAATTGTAATGTCAAATTAGTTAAACAAGAAAGACATCATTATTCTTACTTTTGCTCAACATTTTGGTTGATTCAATTTACAACAAAATGGCTCTTTCTAAAACCAAAATTATGAAAGTTGCTGGTGCTGAATTAGCACTTTATAACCAACTTATTAGTATCAATACTTCGTTTAGCTTTCTCAACTTTACAAACATATCCCCCATTTATCAATTAGAGTGGTGAGGCCCTTGAGAGCCAATGAGTACCACCCAAAAAATCAATTAGCATATTTTCACCACAAACTAATATAAAATCAACAATAAATAACCATAAAAAATTTGGAGCAAATTAGAAAAACTTTTCAACATAATTCAGATTAACTAAAATACTTAAGCAGTTGACTAATAAAAATCACCTTCAATTTCTAATAGCATACCTTTGTCCTCAATCTCTGTGCCTGTTGTTCAAACTTCCCTTTTTCGTAGAACCGAAACGATCTCTTATTTCGCTGATAAATTTTGGTACTGAAATTATATTATTTTTGTTATTTAATAAAGTTTTCATACAATCATTTAGAAAAATTTAATATTAATAAATCTAACAAATACAATACAAGCTGTGAAAGCTAGAATTGCATGGTACTCTGAAAAGTTTCTGGATTAAGCAGGTCTTCTGTCTTAGGCAGAATGGAATTAGAAAATGATCACAGGTTCAGCTTCAATTTGTGATATTTTTTTAATTACCAAATTTTAATCTAGACGCTGTATTTGCTATATTTATCAAAATTGACTCAAAAGTTTCTATTGAACTACAGTCAAAAGGATGTCTCACAATGATGTTTACTCTATTCACAAGGTCCTATCTCAATTTGAAAAATAACAGATATTCTACAAAAACAGCCACTCATACCTTTAAATGCAGTAAAATTTTTGGTCATTTTAAATGCCCTTCCTCGGGATAAAAATCAATTACAATTTAAAAATACATATAAAAATAATTGAAAAAATACAAAGTAAAAACATAAGAAGATACACAGAAGTGTGGCAAATATACAAAACATCTTCAAGAGGGCATATAATAAATGATAACGATGGAGATGTGATATCCAGTGCATGGAGAGCACCAATAGATGTGAATTAGGATGCTAAAGTACAGAGGTGGAAAATGTCATATATTTTATCAGTTATAAGTTTATGTATTTTATCTTTAAGGTCATTTTATTTTTGTCCTTTTTTTTACTTTTATATATTTATATGTAAATCCGACACATACATGTTAACTTTCGATGTTTGAATGTCATCTTTGTCAATTTATATTTTAAATCTATGTAGAAGTCCAAAATGCACAGTTAAATGGTTGGGATTATTAAGATTTGAAATGCAAATTGTTTCAAAGGACCGTTTTCATTCTTATTTGTAAATTGTAATTGGTTTTTATCCTGAGAAAGGGTAATTAAAATGACCAAAAACATTAGAGAAATTAAAATTTACACTGCATTTAAAGGTATGAGTGGCTTATTTTGTAGTTTATGATGAATGCAGTTTTAATGAATAGCAGATATTCTTTGCTGGCACATGCAACAACCAAAAGATAAACATTACAACTTGTAAAATTTAGTGTACAGTTAGATGCATTAAATTTTAGACAGTGAAAAGATGTGGTATGTTTCATGTTTTGTAGGTGGAATAGTTCTACTATTTAAAATTACTGGAAGTTGTAAAACAGTTATAGTGGATGATATGACATTCTACAGTAAATTCTTAGGATATTCTGCAGAAAGTTTTGATAGTAATACCAAAATAATTCCAATTTTCTAGCTGTCACATGTTTCCATCTTAGAGATTTCACCTCTCAGATTTTGTTGTATTAACATTATAAAAACTTTATATCAATGAAATACTATATTACATAAAATACTCAATCACTATAAAATGAAGGAGTCCTTTTGTATTTTAATTACAATTAAACATTTTTCAATATATTTCATATCATCATCAGAGCACAGCAAAAATTTGAATACAGAATGATGCTATCTGAACATTCAATGTATAGTACTGTATTTTTGTGAAATGACCAGCATGCTGATTAAACTGCAACTAAAATATAAAATTAATCAGATCTAACAAAACTAGTTTTTTTAAATGTTAAAAGAAAACATACTTCCCGGTAGAATAAAATAACAACATTGTGATTGACTTAAAAGACAGTTTTCCTTTACAAGATAATAAAACAATTACAGACTTATTGACATTAGTAACAGTAGTAGTAGTTAGTCAATGCAGGCTGCACTGACCATCTACCCTGATCTTGAAAATAACACCTTCCACTCAAATTTCACACAAAGTTGATGTTAATGTGTAAGCTGAGATAATTTACAACAAATTTCTTAAATTTAATATGTTTATTTTTGCATTTTTGAATCAAATAACAATAAAATACGCAAAAAAAAAAAAAAAGCACTTTCAGAATTCCACAAGTATTTTATATCATTAGTGTGAGAATCCGACTTTTAATAAAAATCAGTGGTCGATGTCATCATACTTGCTCAATAATTGTTGTCATCTCCTACTTAAGAAAATCTCCACTTACACTTTCTTGATGGTAAAAATGACACATTCTTGTGATCTGCTGACCTCTTAACTGAGCGATATAGTGCAGGTATCATAATTGACGGCCAAAGAGTCAGTCATCGCCTGTTCCTCTAGGACTAAAGTCTTCAAAAATATCCTGTGCCCGTGCCAAATTTTTACTCTATCAGATTTCACCCTCGGCCAATGGCGCTGGTGAAGACGAACCTTCCCAATGATCTTAACCCAGAACTTCCTGATCCAGAACTTTCTGAACCCTTCCAGAACAATAACAGACTCCTTAGTCTCAATGAAAATCTATCACCACCTTGTGGACATCCTCTACTCTAGGTATTTGTTGACTCATTGAGTTTACATTGGTTTATACCAATGTAAACTCTCTCTCTCTCTCTCTCGAGAACCATGGAAATATCTAGATCTATTTTAGCTTGATTTATAATAACTCGTTAACAATATAAATTGTATACAATGTATTTTCCTTTACAAATAAACAGTTGTTTAGTTCACTTAGTCTCTGCATAGTGTTTCCACCCATCCGGTTTTTAATTCATTATCCAGTTGAACTATTAATTTTGTCTGGGATTTCATAAAAATTGTGAAATTATGATGAAACAAAGTATTAGCAAATATTTTTGTAAGTTTACTTTATTTTAATAGCAAAAGACTTCACTCTCACCGAGACTTAATTCGCCATCTTATGTCAACGTATGCCGCTCCTGTCAATTCCCCCTTTTTTTTATTCTTCTCAGCTCTTTAAAGCTAAGTTATTTTGTTTCTTAATTTAGATTGCTCCTACACAAGTCCTAACTGGTTTAGAATTGGTGTGCACGTTATTCTTTGCATAGTAAAATAACATTGTGCATGCATCAGGGACTCCTGTTCGAACAAACCTGACCTGCCGTCTGGGTCAGCAATTTTGAAAAGGTGGCAACACTATCTATACACGAGTCACTTCTTGCTAACTAACCTGCAGTCTCCATCCCGAATCCGATTGCCCACACATGCAACTGCTCACGTGACCTACGTTCTAATACCAAATCAACACACCCTCTCAGTTTCTGTGTCAATTGGAACATGGTGGTGTCAGTCCTGACGAGGCAATAAAGAGGTGCCGACCCTCCGGTCACATTAGAAAGAAGACAAAATAAAAGAAATTAAACATATAATCATATCTTTTGATTAAAACTGTGAAACTGTCAGCATTACAAGTAACAGTAAAACTCATTTATTTTTATGTGACATAACTTGTTCATTTTTTTAAATGCACCTTCTAAAAAGAAAGAGCCGTAACCTCACTTAAACTGGTATGCTGGCATTCCCTGGGATAAACTGGCATGCCGATTTTTACAATATGGAAATATCCAATCTCATGGTATCCTTGGATAGACCAGCATTCCAGTCATTCCGCAAAAATACAGTACATCATTGAAACTAGTACAATCTAAGCAATCAAAAAATGTATTTTGTTTATTTAAAGTAATGTCAAATATTAACAATATATATATATATATATATATAAATATTACAAATAATATAATATATATATTTATTATATAAATATTACAAATAATATAATATATATATTTATTATATAAAATATATAATTAGAATAATTGCTGAAGTAAAAGTTCTTGTTTATTCTTCTACTTTGAATTTAAATTTATTATGCTATAATACTGTATAATCTTATAAAGGTTTTCTTTAAATGAAGGCTTAATTTGTTTATATTTTCAGAGAAACACAAAATTTATAAAAAATTAAATTTAAAAGAAAATATTTGTTATTTGTACCTAGCATATAAGTAAAAGAACTAGAATACAGGTATACCTCGAGTTACGTCATTCTCGATTATACGTCGTTTGTCAAAAAAGTATATGGAAAAATAAAAATCAAGTTTAAGTCATTTTATTTGACTTTACATCTGTCCGCCACAAATATTGAAGTCATGTAATATCACTAGAAAAGCATTAAAAGCATATAAAATCATATTGAAATATGTACATTTACAGTAAATGTTACAGTAAATATAATCATCACAAATCCTAGAGAAAGAAACATGAAAATATCTGTGTTTCTGTGTTGTCGTCTTATTTAGCGGTCTTTAAGGGATCATTATTGGCATTTTCCACCGTAGTTTCGACTTACGTCGTAACTACACAAGTAAATTTGACTTACGTCGTCTCTCCTGAACCAATTACCGACATAAGGCGAGGTATACCTGTAGTAAATTATTTTGACAAACTTTTGGAATAATTTTAAACAATATATGATCAAAGAGTTAAGAGTTAGAAATTACCATATTACACAGGTCAATGGATGATGGCACTTATCATTGTATAATCCTTGTCATTGAACAGATTAAAACATACATAAATCACAGCAAAAATTTCTAACATATAATCTTAAGTATATTATAAATTCTCAGTAATATACCTGCTTTACATTACAATTTGATCTTTACATTTTATCAAAAGTTATTTTATAATTATAATTATTATTTTACTGATTTTTACTGATCAATTTTACTGAAAAAAAAATTTAACTACACATTACCTTACTCGAGGATCAAAAAACTTCTGATCAGATATATCGTCAGATACTTTTTCTTGATTTAACTTGAATTGTTCTCGTCTTTGAGCTCTAATGTTAGCCTAAATGAAAAATAATTCTATTCACAAATATGTTTTCTTAAAATAAAAAATAATCTCAATTATGATTGCTTTTTATCTTTATATTCTGAAAATTATTTGTAGGCTACTTCAAAAAGGACATTACAACTTTAAAAGCACACAGGTTTTAATCAGATGACTTACAGAATCAGTCAAGGTATTAATTTATAACAAAACATATCAAGTTTTACCTCAAACAGTAATTTCGGTTTAAAATTGAAACTTAATAATTTTGTTTTGAAAATTTTAACTTTATTTTTTAATTAAACTGAAAAATAGTATTCAAATATTTATACAAACTTACTTTCAAAGTTGGAACTCTATGCGTTAATTGAACTTCTTTGCCACTCAAATCAACAGTTCGTCCCTCAGCATTTAAAATGAGAGGCGTTGGCCTGCAGAGGGAATTTTTACATTATAAAGATTCAATAAAATGAAATTAAAACACATCAGATATAATTTGCAGTATATAATATAAACTACAAGTTAAATTTATTGCTGTATTTCTCACTTTATAAGATAATTTTCATAAAATTACATATGTATTTAGAGGGAAAAAAATGTTTGATAAACTGAGATATGAAATTCCAATCCAAGAAGACTCATTTGACAATTGTCTTTCCTGACTGAGACGAGAAGTTTAATCATTTTAGCAAGATCTCTCAATATTATATAATATAAAAAACAGATTATTAACAAAGCTGATAATGCCTTGTTTTTGTTTTGATAATGTTCATACCAAAAAACACAATACTCTGTATTGAAACTATAGATCAAGATTTTTCAAGAGATTGCAAAAAATACAAATTGGATCAAATGACTGACATTTGTGGACTACTGGAAAAATCTACATTTCAATTGCTTGGAATAGCTCTAGATTCTAGATATTTTGAGCACACCTGACTTAAGTTGGGGTCATCAGAAAGTTAATGGTAGACTGAATACTGAATTTAATCCCTGTTAACAATCCCTACAAGGACACCATTGTAAACCAAACACAAAGATTTTCCTTATCTGTTGCTCTGTCTTATCTGGCATCCCATCGAAAATGTTACAGAACAAAAGGCAGTCTCTGAAGATCACAACAAACTTTAATAAAATGATCAAAAATAACAAAACAAATTACATAAATCCTCATCTAATCACCCATGAGCAATTAATTGTGCAATGATTATGTGAAAATTTCATCAGTTTCAATCACATACATTACAGAACAGCAAAACAGATATTTGATCATACTAGATATATTCCATCCAACAGTAGACAAGGTTGGAATTACCAATAATTTCTCTTCTTCAAAAATTTTTGTTCATATATTCTTCTGTTTTTTTTTTTTTTTTAAAGTTTATCATTAGTCTCTCCAAGATCAATTATATGAAAATGGGATTTTCCCCACCAGCTCAATAAGGTTTTCATCACAAGCCTTTGAAACTTTCAAACAGAAAACAATGTATAATAACATCTACTTGTAAGCATGATTTCAACATCTGTAAATGAGTCATTGCTAGGCAACAGTCTATAAAAATCCATTTTGTTGGCCAAACCATATAGTGGTCAACAAAATGGATGAAACAAAAATGCTACAATTAATTGCCCATGGGTGTTTAAACAAGCAATGGGTAATTGAGTGAGTCTGTTTACAAGGAAGGAAAATTAAATGAGGGTTTACAGTAATTAAGTAAATTATAACAGAAACAACAAAAAGAAATGAACAAAAAAATGTACCCTAGAACAGAATGGTTTTTCAAGTACTAGCTCAAACACAATTTTTAAAAAACCAGCATGGCTTCCTCTCATTGGATGAAGGTCCAACCAACAAAAATTTGTTTGGCAGCAATATTTCATTTTGGTTGGTCTAACAACTACTGTGCCAAAATTGGGACCTTTGTGCTTCATAACTTCTAGGCTTACAAATATCAGATTACTTTATTAGATGTATAAAAAAATGTTATCTTATGTAGTGGAAAATATGGCAATTTATAAATAAAAATTAACTTACTTTGATTTGTCATATGCCTTCCTAAATTAAAAAAAAAATACATTAGAACACTTTCAGCTAAAAAAGGTATTTTAATACATAAATTTACATTAAAATAATAACTCTAAAATTTTATTTTAAATAACCTAACATGCTTATATAAATAAAAAAAATTCTTTGAGTAATATTTTTCACTTAAATACAGTGAAGCTTGATCTACTGTTCATGTATCAATCGTTTACCCACATTTATTGCTTGTTTTCTCCAGTCCCAAATAAGGACCCATATGGGTCCTTATTTGGTCCACCAGTGTATCTATTTATATATAGACGATACACTGGTGGACAAAACTTAAGAACGGATGCTATTTTCAACAATTACAGTCAGAAATTGAACTGCAGCAGCCTGTTGAAATATGCTTGAAATTGTGATATACTGTCTTATGTAAAACTTATGCAAATGTTTGAGTTCCACACATGTTGATGATGTGACAGCACAGGTAAGAGATTTCAGGCAATCTGCACGAACAGTCAGTTTTTGTTGAATGTGAAATTTGAACAGGAAGACATGAAGTTACAATAAAGAAATTCTGGATGACATGTCCAGAATTTCTTTATTGTAACTTCATGTCTTCCAGGCATCATTTAGATTATTTTACTCGTGGAAGAATAATCGGAAAGCTGGAAAAAAAGCAGCAAATAACAGATGTTGCCTGTGAATTTAACACCGTGCACAGTATCATTTCTAGGCTACAGGCAGCATTTCAAACTAGTGGAATGTGCAGCAGGCACAAGAGGGGAGGTCATCCTAGCAGTATGATGTGCCAAGATCAGCATATTGTTCCTTCAGCGAAAAGGAACTGACGCAGCACAGTTGGTGAACTGGCAAGTCATTTACAGGCAGCCACAGGAACTAAGATATCTCGTAAAACCGTTGCAAGAACATTTGCGAAAGAAAGGACTATACGCCCAAAGATCTATTGTGTGTGTCCGACTCTCGAGAGTTCACTGAAGTGTCCATTTGCAACGGTGCCATCTGCATCACAATTGGACTAATGACAACTGGGCTACCATGCTCTTCTCAGTCTTCTTAGATTCAGTCTATTGTCTGATTCTAGACGACAACTAATGTGGCACGAGGTTAGAAATGCTTATCATCCCGAAAATATTCAGGAAAAGGATTAATATTGTACTTGCAGTATCATGGTGTGGGCAGGCATCATGGCCAATGGCTGTATGGACCTGTATGTGCTTGATTGAGGAACCATGACCGGCCAACAGTACATTGACGAAGTTCTGCTCCCACGATGTTTGATTTTTCCAAGGTGCTGCCAGTGAAAAGTTTTGTTTTATGGATGATAACATGCCTTGGCATCATACACAGACTGTAGAGGAGTGTCTTGACAGCGAGGATATTCATCGCATAGTCTGGCCAGCCCATTCTCCTGACCTGAATCCAATTGAAAATGTATGAGATGCCTTGGGGAGATGTATTGCAGGTTGACAATATCCACTGACAAACAAGGAGACCCTCATCCGTGCAGTGAAAGAGGAGTGGGACCACTTGCCTCAACAGCTCCTGGATCATGTTGTTCTGAGTATGCCACGTCGTGTACAAAGTTGCATCGCACTTCACTGAGGCCATATCCATTACTGACATGATGCTCAGGATTGTCTGTAGTAAGTATTGTGCATTTTTTGTGCAACCATGTCTTTGGACAATATGCATCTTTTACAAAAACACCCTCTTTTGACATCCTTTGAACATAATTATTATATTAAATCATGTTGAATATGCTGTCAATACTATTGTTTTCTTCTTGGTCTACAACCACATGTAGTTTTTTATATACATGTCCATTTCTTCTTTGTTCTTAAGTTAAGTATGTATGTATGCATATATATATATATATATATATATATATACACATATACATTTAACATTTACATTTAACATTTACACGTGTATATATATATATATATATATATATATATATATATATATATATATACTACACATGTAAATGTTAACTTTTCCCATATTCTTTGTTCTCAGATAATTCATTTTTCCTCAATGTTTGTTCTGTATTTTAACGAAAAGAAAATATTATCCTGCATCAATTGTTCTACTCACAATAGAGGGCACTAAATTCAGACACTGATTTTCAAGTACAATGGAACCTCGCTTAATGAGCACCTCGCACAATGAGTATTTCACATAACGAGCAAAACAAAACAAATTGTGAAAATTTGCCTCACTTAACAAGCAATGTTCTGCATAACAAGTGATGAGGAGAGGGGAAGTCCCGAATTGTGCGCATGTGGCATGTTCCATCAGTCTGTGTTTAGCACTCCTTCTGCTAGCATCTTAGTGTTGCTTGTGATCACATATTTTTCCAAATTTGTGTTCACACATATTACTTATAAACATCAACAACCATAGCCCATTATATAATAAACACACCAAACGATATGCCAAATTTTGGGTCATTAAATTTAATGATCGATTCCAAATTAAATTTTAGAAATGTCTGAATTAAAAATTAACTATTTATAATTATTAAATTTAATACGAGATGGAAACAACTGCCTACCTCTAGTCAAATTAATTAATTTCTAATATTTAATTATGGCCTTTACATAACCGAAGAATTTGGCATTTCATTTGGAGTGTTTATCAAACATATTAGCTGTGATTTTTTTTTGTTTCTGCAAATTGACTTCTCATTCCAGGACGGTTCATTCTGCACTAGAAGAAAAGATGATGATGATTCACACTCCTTAACAGCGTATATTGTATAATTTTTTTTGAATAAACGTTATACATAAAACATTTGAG
Organism: Centruroides vittatus; assembly: GCF_030686945.1. Classification (NCBI taxonomy): domain Eukaryota; kingdom Metazoa; phylum Arthropoda; class Arachnida; order Scorpiones; family Buthidae; genus Centruroides; species Centruroides vittatus. Next base: position 1,288,007 of record NW_027122679.1, read on the forward strand.
TATTTTTTCAGTGTGGAATGCATTATCGTATTTTACATTCATTTCTATGGGAAAAATTGTTTCGCTTAACAAGTGTTTCGCATTATAAACAAGACTCTGTAATGAATTATGCTCATTAAGCGAGGTTCCACTGTACTAATAATAAAAGCTCCCATATTTAAAAGTTAAAAACTAAACCAATTCCCCAAATAGCTCCTCTTAATATTCTGTATTTATCTAATAGTGTAATAAAATAAAGTACTGCACTATACTATTATAATCATGCCAAAAGACAGATTATTGTCTTTTCCTGGATAATTCTTGTGATTATTTACATAGCAATTAAGTGTATTTTGATTTTATTGTACACATTAGGCACATTTCCTGGTAAAACTGCTTAAAGCCACTTTGTTAAAAGACAGTTAAGCTATTTCCGCTTTAAGTTACCTGCTGCAGCACTAGTGCAGTGAGGTTCCGAAAGCTGAAAATAGAAGATGGCTGCCATCATAAATTAAATGCATATTACATACTTAAAACAAAGATTATGATATATGAAAATGTATTTTGAACTGGTTATCTGAAAAAGTAGAATGGGACTTTTACACACAATCTTCTATACTGATACAGACATCTTCAGATTTATTAGTAACGAAAAATGCACACATTATACTGTTGTTTACCATGTAAGTAATGCATTCTTACACAATATCAAATTTTTCTAATCAACTGCCTCCAATATATCAATACATTAAGTATTCTTACACCAAAGAAAATAGAACAAATTACAGTATTCTTAACAATTTTTTAAAATTTAGAATAAAGACACATTTGTGCATAAGCACCATATCACTCAATATTACAGAGAACCATCATTTAGATGAATCACTGGAAAATACACATTTCATACGAGATAAACAATAAAACCATCGACGTCATAAATTTCCCGTGTCAATTGTTTTCCTGCATCAGTTATTTTTCCCCCAAGTCCCACTAAAAATGATAGATCAAGGTTTCACTGTATTACTTTGTTCTTGATTTTGAATAAAAAACTAAAATTATTTATTAAAAAATTTTACACCAAATGATATAAAAAGATAACTATAAAAAGCTGCTATGATTGAAAAGCTTACAGTTAATAACAATTATAGAAAATGTACAGCTAAAGAACTATTATATATATATGTTACTGTGAATGACCAATATCTGGCGAATGTCAGCATTCACACAGTCGTTTCGTGTATGTATGAAATATTTGCTAAATATCATTATTTCTCACTTACACCAGCAAATGTTGACATTCAGCATGCACTGATGGTGAATGTTGAATAAAAATATTTTTATTACGTTAAGACAAAAATGCAACTTTTTAATGTGTCAAAATAGGAGAAAGCTTAAGTGCATTAGCTTAACAGCATATGTAAATAAACTGTTGAACCTAAAACAAACAGTACATTCTAAATCATTAAAGAAAATAATACAACAATAAACTTACACATAATTTATGTGATTAACATTATACAATCTTATTTATTGCAACAACTTAACTGTTATGGCACTTTGAATTGCACAAGAGTCCCTTGCTTTTTTACAACTACATTTATTCGTGGAACGCTTCTTTTTGCAATGACAGCATGTATAGCCTTGCCCTCCACTTTTTGAATTAGCTGCAGCTGCTTCTCTCAGCAATATTTCTTGAGAAGAAATCTCATCTATGGAAAGTAACTTTTCTTTACAAATTACGAACTGATTATGGATATAAAGCTGCTTGAGAGCACAATTTTTGTTTGCTAATTTATAAAAGTCGGAGTCTTCTATTCCAACAACAACCACCAACACATTTCGGGCATCTGTACAGTCACGGTCAACATCAGGGACTTGTATTCATATGGTATCACTAATTTGAGCAGAAGAAAATTTTCTTTTTGAGGTTCATAACATTTTTGTTGCTTGCAGTAGAAGATTCTCTTTTGCGGCCACTCTTTTTATAGAAATAACTTCGTCTTGTTCAGTGAGGGTTTGATATGAAGATGTGGTGGGTTGCAGCTCTTCTTCAATATTTTCCTTTGGAATATGGTATTCGTTATGGCAACTGCTCAAATTTTCTTCAAAAGTATTAACAATTTCTTCGAGCTGTTCTTCGGTTTCAATATTTGTGATTTGCTTGCCAGGCAAAGGTGACGACGCTATGCCTCTTTTTGGTTTAATGCCAAACATGGCTTCATAAGGACTTTGGCATGATATTTAGTGTTCTTGGTAAATTGTACAAAGGGCAAACCATCTGACCATTTATTTGTATTGTTATCGTTCATCCATATAGTTCACATATTCTGTATATCCCGATTGGCCCTTTCAACTGAGCCTTGTGTTTGACTATGACAAGGCTTTCCATGAACTATCTTAACATCTTTCCACATAGTTTGGATATGACTTGATTACAGAATTCCCTACCATTATCTGAATGCAATATAGCTGGGGCACCAAATGTTAAGAATATTTGAAGGTGATATGTTACTTCTTCAGCTGTCTTAGTTTTCAAAGGTCATAGCTGGACAAATTTCATTAAATGATCTTGATACACCATATATGAACTTATATTCACCATCCCTGTGTGACTGCAGGTCTATCAGATTGACTTGACATCTTGAATTTAACTCCAAACTGACCGTTGGTTTCACAACAATACCTTTTTTTAGATGCACTATGTTTAATTTGACATTGTTTACATAAATTTAAATACAACATTACAACTTTATATGTAATAGTTTTGTATTTAAGTTGCAATTCTTTAAGCATATGTATTCTTCCTCCATGCCCTGTTCTGCTGTGAGTTTCAGATAGTATACTGAACAATTCATCATTGGTAACATAATACTGTATATTCAGTTCGCCTGGTTTTAATGGTACAATTAATTTCTCTTCATCATTAATTTTTAAAATGTCAAAACGTTTTAATCGTCTGTAATCCAAAGGTTTTGTTAAGTGCAATTCGAACATTTTAGTCATAAACTTATAAATTTGTGCCTTGACAAAAAGGAAAGGACATTTGATCCTCTGTGGGAATAATCAAGAGGTAGTTATATCTCAAACGATATTCAATTGTTATCATTGTAAACATTTTTTCGTTGTTTTGTTATCCAATAAATTTTTATCTGTTAATGGTGTCTTTTATTCGGATATCGCCAACCCTTCTCATCCTCCGCCACTCGACCTGACAAACCGATCCCCACCTCACAGGATCAAAAGAACAAAAACACCATCCAGTGACAAAGTGAGAGGTTTCCACCAAACCATTGCCAGGAAAAGAGATAAGACCTTGTCCTACCTCTGGCTACCCACAAAGGATTTGGCAACAGACTGTCGCCTCTCTGTTGACATTGTATTCGGGTGTCGTTTCAACCTCCACCAAAGCCTATCTGTGCTTGTCAACATACACCAGCGATTGTTCGAATGTATAATAATATAAACCAAATATTCGGTCTTTCACCAACGTATTTTGTATGTGTCGACATTCTCTAATTTTGGTCTTTCACAGTAACATATACATAAATATATTTTCATAGAAGATATTTTCACTACGTTATTGTAAAGTAATAAATATATCATTTTATACTGATTTTACAATAATAAAACTCACAATTGATTTGGATCTGCAGTAAAAAGTATCTGACGATTGGCTAATCTGGCTTGTATCTGTGCTGTCAGTTCTGCTATTCTTGCTTTATTCTCTGTTAAACTTGATTTACCACCAATTTCAGCTGTAAGGTCTCCCATAGAGAGCATACTAAAGTCATGAACACTTCCTTTGTGATCACCAAACTTCAGCTAATAAAAGTAACAGAAAATAATTGAGAAAATAATAAAAATATAGATTGACACTATTTACTAAGCTTTAACAGGAATTTTATTCTCATGAAATTTAAGTTTGATCATTTATAAATTATAGAAAAATTATCTATAATAAATGTAATGTACCTAAATTATTTCAATAAAATTTTTTAAGTCTTACTAATTCTGTAAGACTTTTTTTCCCCAGTCATAATGCTTACCCACAATTTTTATAAAAACAAATTGATTTCAGATTTTAAATAATGAAAAATATTATTAGTTTCACATCCAGACTTGATCTAGGTTCACATACAATTGCATTATTTTACCAATATTTCACACAAGTGCATCGTGATGACTACTACCATAAACACGATAAAAATTTTTATCAGTATACTTCACTCATTATTTAATTTAAACCTAATTACTTTTTAAACTAACTGTCCAAAACAGTATTTTTCAAAAAGAAAAAAATTAAGCCAGACATTTTTTAAACTTAAATACAGTCTTGATATCCAAACTCACAGTATCTGAATTCCTGCCACAACAAATCATGTTTTGTAATACCCATATTACAGAATATTGAATACAAATCCCAATAATAAAATGTATTCAAAATGCATGCATAAAAAATTTGGAAGTCATGTTAGTGAACATGGGAAGTAAGGAGAAATGCCATTCTCAGCATTTGTTATTGGTTTCAGTGGCATTGTCTGTGTTCTAACATAGTGCATTTTTTTATTACAAAATTTCATTGCAGTCTTACAAACTTATTAACAGTTCATTATCTCATTTGCTTATATATTTGCATATAGTAAATAGTAATCTTATTACTATTTACTATATGCAAATAGTAAATAGTAATCTTTACATGAACTGTTTTCTTTAATATGCAGTAAATAGTAATCTTATTACTATGTACTGCATATTAAAGAAAACAGTTCATGTATCATACCTAATAGGAGATACTAAATAAACACATTCCTTGTATTACTGCTTACAAACATTCTTTAATGACTGTATTAAACATTCGTTAAATTTACAAAAATTTGCAAAAAATTTAATAGTTGAAATAGCATTTCATAATGAGCAGTGAAAAAATTTGTGAACAGAAACTATGCCTTACTTTGTATATTATATGGAATCATAGTTTATTTTTTCTTTTTGACTAAATTTTTGTAAAATAAATTGACTTAATGATTTTAAAATTTTTCTACATTAATCAATCTAGAAAAATTTATATTAGATTAATTAATTAATCAATGGAAACTATTCTTCTTCTTCCAGAATTCAAAAGAATGGAAAATAATTTCAATTGTGACATACACTTCACAAAACCAAAGTGAATGAAATTCTTCAATATATGTACAGTGAAATTCTGCATCTGGTATGCCAGCAAACCTGATAAGCCAGTATGCCCAGCTTGTCTTTGGTGGGAGTATTGGTGCACATCTGTATATATATGAAACTAGGAATCCAGTGAATTAAAATCAAAAATAATAATTAAATTTTAAACATTTTTAACTGGCCTTTACACCAAAACTAAAACCAAGCCAAAAATAAAATCAAAATTAATTAATTAAAATTAAAATCAAATCAACTGAAACATAATATTTCAGAAAGTGTTGATACTTTTTGCCCATCTTGATTGCTTTTGTTATATTTCATCCAGGCAGTCAGAGCTGAGTCGCTCTTTATAGCACTTTGTAAAGTGTTAGTTTCAGTTTCAGCTTTGGCAATGACAGAACATTTTGCTTTTAATATATAAAATATAGATATACAGATATGGATAAAAGTGTACAAAGCACAAAGTAAGACTAAAGTATTCTTGTTCAAACCAACCAAGAGTTGGAATAATCTAGAAAAATTGAAATGGCATGTTAAGCAATCATAAAAGGCAGGTTTGTACAATTTTACATGTGAAGATATGTAAAATTTGACATACATAAAATTCCAACAACAGAAATTTTAAATTTCTGTTGTTATCTTAGCGATAAGATTGAGATTGAAAAGATTGAAAGGGTGGAAGATTGAGAGGGTGGGGTCATGTAAAATTGTGTCCAGAAAATCAAAAAAATTCCATCTTCCAATAACCCAGCATATTTGATAATCCAGCACTGCATCAGTTCCCATGATGCCAGGTTAAAAAAATGTTACTGTACTGAATATACTTAAACTAAAAATATCTTTTTTTAAATTAATTTTTTAAGCACTTTTAACTTACACTTAATGCCTTTTTTCTTTCTTCAATTAATCTTTGTGCATTTGCCATCATTTCTTTAATCTGAAAAAATTAAATTTTAAAAAATATTTTTAAGTTACCTTTCTTAAGAAACTTATTTTAAAAAATTATACAATTTTGTAAAAATTATGTTAAAATACATAAAATTCCAACAACAGAAATTTTAAATTATTTTATTTTTACTTTCATGGCTGTTACAAATAAGAAAAAATATTGAATCTAGTCAAATTTAACTCTCAGAGTTTTTTGCAAATCTCCATGTTTTGAGACATCCTGAATCAAAACAAGTAAAAAAACTGACAAAAAAAATTCTGTGGATATGTGTACATGTGTGGTATCTATTTCACTTAATATCTCAGGATGGAGTAAAGATTAAGAAACAAAATTTGGCATAGTGGCTTGTATATAAGGGGCATTGATGCTATTAACTTTTGTAAAAATTATGTTAAAATACATAAAATTCCAACAACAGAAATTTTAAATTTCTGTTGTTATCTTGGCGATAAGATTGAGATTGAAAAGATTGAAAGGGTGGAAGATTGAGAGGGTGGAATCATGTATCTCGAGAGGGGTAGAACTTAACAAATAAATCTTCATTAACATTTACACATTTTTTATAAACTCATTTATACCCTCAAAATTAAGCTTTTTACAATTTTATAAAGTTTTTATAACAAAATCTGATAACAGAGGGTTCACACACAATTTTATTTTTTTGCTTAATAATATACAGTTGTCCCTTGATAATCCAACAGGTATGGGACCAAAGGGGTGTCAGATTACCAAAAGTGTCCAGATTACCAAAAGTGATTACATAGTTGGCATTGTTTTGCTAGCAGTAGCCTACAATATTCCTACATTTTATGAGTAAAATGCTGCCTAGGTTGATATGGAAATGAAACACCCATTTCGGTTAACTAAAACATGTTTATTAATAGAAATATGGAAGCCAATAAATGTACTGTACATACAGTATGTATAGGCATAAATAATATAGTACATACAGTAATTTATAAACATTATAACTAAATGTCACAACATAGGTAGATTAATTATGTACATACGTAAATATGTACATACTGTGCTCACACTTTGAAGAAATCTTTGATTGTCTTTTGCTTTTTCTTGTTTAGACAGTCTGTCATTGCTTGTTCTTGTATCTGCTTTAACATCAAAATATTCTCAAAGTCATATGCTCTCTCCTCACACCAACGCATCAAAGTGTTTGCAGCCAACACAGCATCATTACAGTTGACAGTAAAAGATTTTTCCTCCTGTGCTTCCTGGGTCACGTCTTCATCAGATTCTGTCATTTCCTTAATTATTTCTTCATCTGTTAAATCAGCATTGAGATTGTCATCTAAAATCCACCTTCGTAAAGTTTCACTTGATTCTGATGAATTAGTCACTTTGTTGCAAATTTGAAGGGCAGCACATAGTACAACTTGCAGAAATTGGTCGTTGGATTCTTTGTCAACTTCTATTGGAAAGAGGGGGTTACCAGGCCAAATATTTTTCCACGATTTAATCAATGTAGTAGGTTTGACTTGCTGCCAGGTAAACACAGCATTGATAATCGCATCTTTGATGTTAAACTTTTTCAAAATTGATGTGATGTCAGCATTAGGTTGACTGACAATATCCATAAGGAGTCGCTTCTTGTAGTGTGCCTTGAGAGTTTTGATAACGTTTTGATCCATGGGCTGAATCAATGCCGTAGTATTTTTCAGTAAGTACATTGCCTCGATATATCCATTGACAGTTTTGATTTTTAATTTGTCCTTATCGGGTGTCCTGGAGCATTGTCTAACAAGAGGAGGGCTTTCACTGGCAGTTTCTTTTTTCTTAGCTCATCTTTAACTTGTGGGACAAAGCTGTTCATGTACCAATCCAGAAAAACTTCTTTTGTCACCTTTGGCACATGTACATAACTGGTAGTGTCAATACTTCAACACTTTTGAGGGCACGAGGTTTTTTTTATGTACCCACAACTAGCAGTTTTAACTTGTGGGTTCCTGATGCATTCGTGCATACCATGAGAGTGATACGTTTTTTCTGAAGTTTTCTACCAGAAACTTTTTTTCTTCTAGAGTGACAAATGTCTTTGTTGGAAGTTGCCGCCAGTTTAGACCAGTTTCATCGACGTTATAAAGTTGTTCAAGAGTTAGGTCTAATTCAGTGATCTTACTTAAATTCTGAATAAATTCAGATACCTCAGACTCATCTGCACTCAACTTCTCTCCACTCATCTGCAAAAATCGTATTTCTACCGTTTTTTGAAGTTTTTGAACCAGCCGTGACTAGCACGAAAATCAGTTTTCTTTGTCAATTCCTGATAAAAAAATTGAGCTTTAATTTTTAAAATGTCACCTGAAATAGGAGCATGTCTGCTTTGTTGTTGCTTAAACCAGATGTGTACAGCTTCTTCAACTTCAGGAAATTCACTCATTTGAAGGGTTTTTCTGTCTCTAGAATCATCCTCTACAGATTTCATAAATTTTTCGATTTTGTCTTTGTTTTTCATAATGTCATAGACTGTAGCTCGTCCAATATCATAGAATCTAGCTATCGCAGTTGGAGTTTCACCACACTTGCACCTCTTAATAATGTCCCATTTATCTTTTAGAGTCAGTGTTTTATGCTTTTGTTTTGAACTTGTGCTCGCCGTTGAACTGAACTTTCTAAACGAATTAAATAAAAGTTTGGCACTAAAACCCTACACACAAAAACCCTACTCCAACTGTTCGAACAGAACTGCTCATGGAAAACCCACGAAATGTATGTCATTGTGTAAGAATTGGGTAGGGAGATTCATGTTGCGACATGCTTCTTGCAAGCAGACACGTAATGGGGACGGGGACTACGGTGACCTTGACGGGAGGTGTGTCAGACTACTAAGCATGTCGGATTACAAAACGTCGAACTATCAAGGGACAACTGTAAAAGTTTTTTGCTGCGTGTTTGAAACAAGTTTATGGATTCTTAGCGCTTTTCTACAAAGGACGACAATCGCACTCATAATATTGTTTATTGTTCATTATTTATTGATAGCAGTCACTTCATATTTGGTTTTAGATTCGAATAAAAAACCCCCCAATAAGTGAAAAAGTAACTAAGTATTTTGCATTTCTTTTGTAATACTTCGCGTAGCCTTCTGTTGATCAATGTCCAAATTTCTTGACGAACCACCCAAATTTTCTCGCGGACCATTGATGGTGCACACACCACTGGTTGCCGATCGTTGGTCTAGATCATTGAGACCCCATTTCTTAGTCCATCTGATCACCCAACATCATCTCTCTAAACTTTTTTCTTTGTGGGCATGTCAACGATTATTCATATGCTACAAAAGTGCCAGGCATGCAAGCCCTGCAAACAAGAATTGCAGATTCCATTAACAGCATGACATCCTAACATGCTGGCTCAGATGTGGGCTGACTGACAAAATCAAGTACAAACTGGATATATGGCAGAAGCATTTGCGGAAATATACTGTTTTAACATTATATCTAACCTTTTCAGAGGCACTTTCTATTACCAATATCTACAATGTTAGTCTCAGATTTCTTTTCCCAAAATTAATCCACAAAAATACACACATTTAAAGGGAATAAATACCCTTTATTTTTCTGGTTGTTTTAAACTGCAATTATGTAATTGAAGTACTATGTAAATCAAAAATTAAATGTATTTTATGATTATCTGACACCTGTACCTATAATTATATATGATCATATATTAGATCAGATATCTGTATATAATTATATTAACAAGTAGTCTTGATTTCAAAATATGAAATTATTTAGTTAATTTAAAATACAGCCATCATAATAAGCTCATATGGTATAATAAACACATCAAAATACAAAGTAAATAAATTACAAATTTTTTTGTGTGGACAAAAGATTGATATTAAAAATAAGCAACAACAAATTAAAATAATATATTAAAATTACAATATGATTGACACTAAATTATGTTTAGTACAAAAAAAATATAATTCAATATTAAAATGCATTTTATTTTTATTATTATTTATAAATATCAAAAACAAATTTATAAAAATTAAAAATTACTTTTAAAAAATGATCATGCAAACAGAAGTTTACCTGAAGAGCAGTGAGCTGGCCTGGACTTGGCTGTCCAGGAGATGGTATTGTTGTTGTAGCTTCATCAGAAAATTTTGCTTTCTTAAATTCAATATTTTCATTTTCTTCCTAAAAATATATTTAAGTTAAAAAATAAGAAAAACAAATCTATTAATTATTACTTTAAATAACTTTAGACATCATGTAATAAAAATAAATTCATTTTTCTAGTTTTTTCTTAACACACTAATGCATCAATTCTAAACATTTAACTATCAAATATAATACAATGGAATAATAAAAATATTTTTCTTCAGATGTCTTTCAAGCATTCAAATATAAATCAAAAAATGTGAAAACTTAAATAAAATTATGTTTATGATTTGAAAGTCTGAAAAATATTCATTAGCAAATATGCACTTTTGCAAGTTTATCAATAAATGAAAAACTCAATGTACTGTACAAATTATAGTTCATCTACAAAAGAACTTCTGTTTGGTCTGAGTGAAAACTGAATTCATGTTCCTCAGTAGCATTATTGAATGTTCTAACCATATAAACTATTCTCAAAAGAATTACTTACATTTGTATATTTTAAGTATATGAATGAAAAAAATTACTGAGTTTTAGAGCAATTTATTTTTCCTTAATATACATTTAAAAAAAAAAAATTATAAACTATACTGAGAACTGGGTTAATATTAATATCAAAAATATTCACTAACCAGAAAATCCAGCAATATTTTAAAAAATTTAATAAAAATGAATGTTTTCAACAAACTTAAATCCTCATCTTTAGGCTGAAAAGTAACTTGGAAGGTAGAACATGAAGTTTGAAAAAAACCAAATGTAGCACAATATTAGTTGCCTCCAACACAAGTGCTGACTGTCAAAAATGTTCATTTTTATTAAGTTTTTTCTTAAATACTGCTGGATTTTCTGGTTTGGTGAGTGTTTTTGATATACAATACACTATACATTAATTAATTAATCATCAATTACAATAATGTAATAAATTTAACAAATAACAAAACATTAAAATTTTTTAAACAAAAGCTGTTTTATATCATATTTCAATATACAAGAATTGAATGATAAATAAAATATTCTAAGATAGCATTCTGACGCATGTGAGGATAGAAATACACAGCCACCACTATTTAATAGCCATAAGTGTCTAGTCTACATGCATAGTCTCAGTATTATGTTGCATTGTTGCATAATAGTCAAGTGATAAAGGGGAGCTTAATAAATTCAGTATTGTTAAATCTTATGAGCACTTGAGAGACATTTATGTAGTAATGCTGGAAAGAACTGCCTGTTCATTGCACCATGATAAAACAAAACTGGCTTCAATAATGAAACAGCAAAGATAATTTAAAGATCAAAGTTACAGGTTATTCCATAACATGGTTATAGTCCAGATCTAGTGCCATCAGACTTCTGGTTGTTCCAAAATTTAAAAAAAAAAGGTGTTGGAAGGTCAACACTTTACATCAGATGGCAAAGTTCAAGCTGCCATACAGGAATAGATTGAAGAAAAGCCAAAAAGTTTTCATGCATTAAATGCAAAAGTGAAGTAAACTTTTAGGAAAAGGTCACTGTACATGACGATAATGATGAAAAATGAATATGTATGATTAAAATAAATCATTTTTTACTATTTGTTAAAAATGGTCTCATTCTAACTCCTCCCAAACTTTTATAAAAATAAATCATATTTAACCATTGGGATCAAATGGAATTGTATATTATTTACAAGTATCAAAAAATTACTTTAAATATTCCAATAATCTAAAATGACAAGGATTAGCTAAGGATTGTAATTCATTACTGAAGATATTGATTTGAGTTGTATATTACAGAATTAAAGACCATATAAAGTATTCTTATACTTGGAAATGTAGTGTATTATCAAATAAAACAGAATTATTTGATAAGATAATATATTTCCAAATTATAAAAATATATTTAGTATTTAATATTAATGGAATAAGAACAAAATTTTAACATACTTTTGTTTTTCTTTTACTCCTGTTTTTAATTTTCAAGTCATCTATTGTAGCAAATAACTGATCGGCCAATTTTGATGCTTTTGATTCTTCCAATAACTGTGATAATTTATCTGTTTAAATTTAAAATTTCATTAATTTTCAAACAAAGACTATAATTGAAAATAGTAAAATCACTTATTACCTGTAGTTTTTCTCTTGTCATATCCAGAAGATAAACAATTCAGTGCAGCAGTTACAAGAGTTTGTTCTCTAAAACCAAGGAATTTTTGAACAGTGCGATCTATCCAAGGTTTCAGATCATCCAGATCTCTTCGTGATAAAGCCATTGCTGTAATAAATAATGTAAGTGTTTTTTTAATACTTAAAATAATTTTAATCTCTTTTGTTAAAAGTAAAAAAATTAACTTAAATATATCTGAATATTTCAAATAAATTACAATAATGAATTTGACAGAATTTAATTTAATAATCAGCCAAATGTAAAATTATTCAATTAGAAATATCAACTTCACAAAACCCAATGTATTGACACTAAGCCAAACAATCACCATAATTCAATTGAGCTATTAACATGCTACAATTAATAATTGTAGCATATTAATAGCTCGATTAATTATGACGATCGTTTGGCTTATTATTCAATTAATTAATTGTAATAAACTGTTATAACTTGCAATTTTGACTTTAGTAGTTCTTTACCTTAAGAGTTATATTTTATTAGAAATTACGAGGGTGAATCAAATATAAATGGTAATTTTTTTTTAGACATTTATTGATTAATAATATACACAAGTGAAAACTTTAGTTCTCTACATAGCCTCCTGCAAGCTCTACACACTTTTCCCAATGATTTGGAAGCTTCAATATCCCTCTCTCATAAAAAGATTGAGGGCGAGTTATGAGCCAATTGCGCATGTGCTCCTCAACTTCTTCATTGCTTGTGAATTGTTTTCCTCTAAGTGATTCCTTCAAGGGTGCAAACAAAAAATAATCACAGGGGGACAAGTCTTGACTATAAGGAGGGTGTTCAAAGGTTTCCCAGCCCATTTCTTCCAATTTATTCCTTGTCAAGAACGCAGTGTGAGGCCAACAACCTTGGAACACATTGGGCACTAATTTTTGTGAAGCCAAGACGATCAGTGATAATGGATTGAACATTCCCATAGCTGATACCCACTTCTGATGAGATTTCTTCAACAGTTAACCAGTGATCATGTTCAATAAGCTCTTGAACGGCACAGATGTTGTCATCTGTAAGGCTTGTCCTTGGGTGTCAATCATGACCTTCGTTTTTGACATGTTCTCGCCCACTCTTAAATTCTCTGGCCCACGTATACACGCGATTCTGAAACAGTGTACTGTCCCCAAACTGTGCCTTCAATCGACTAAAAATTTCCAAGGGTTTAACGTCCTCATTAGTTAAAAACTTTATGATGATGCGTTGTGCAACAGATGAATGTACCTTTTGCTCAGTCATGGCTGTACTGACGACAGAACCGAGCGCACTCATTAACCAAGCCAGTTCCCCCACTCCTCACAAACCAAACACCAACTGCCCTCTACATCATCTAGCTAGGAACTGCATGTTAAGCAGAATTGCAAAATTACCATTTATATTTGATCTACCCTTGTAGATAAAATTTCTAAATAAAAAAGGATGTTCAAAAGTGAAGATATAAATAGACATTTAGGTCATGCCACTCGAATTATAAACATATATTAAAAGTTACAAAACAATCTGGTCATTTTTGATAATTAATGATATTTTAAATAATATGAAAAATAAATTGACTGTCTCTAAGTTGCTGATCCAGATTAGCTTATGAGTCACATTTAGATCATTTATTCATATTTATCTATATACAAAATACCTAAAACTTCTCACCAACAAAATACCAAATCTTTCAAGATCAGTAGAAGAAAATCTAAACATTCTCAAAAGCTGGAACAGTTGATTAAAAATCTTCAGTGATCATTGATTGTTTTATATTGAATCATAAAGTAGATTACAATGAATAGAAAAATAATTTTGTATATTTGGTACTTTACAGCAAAGCTTATTTTACATTTAAAATTAATTTATTGGAAGTAGTTCAGTTCAATCTATAAGATAATGATAAACACATCTACTTGACAGTCATTTGAAAATTGGTAAAATTGTAACTCTGAATGAAGTGGTTGGGCCTTAACATAACCACAGACTACATCCATAGAAGGAAAAAGCAGTCAAAGGAACCAATGCCACACATGACCCTTTACAAGGTACATTCCTCATAAACTGGGAATATCTGGAATTATGAAGACCCTCAAAATATGGGATAAAATTTAAAAGTGAAAGAAACTGGAAATATTTGTCAAAACAATGCTAAAAATCAATTGTTTTCCACTTTAATAATGGCTAAAAGCACATAAAACACTAGAAATACCATTGAACCAACAACTTCAAGGGAATATACTAAATATAGGTAATCCTGCAATTTATGGTGGTCAGCATTGACTGCAAAAAACAAACAAAACTCAAGACGGATTTCACTGTGCAGAATAATATATATACAATATACTGGGTAACAATGTTTAGACAGAAAAGAAATTGAATTACACAAGCAGTTGTATGGTGGCACTGGTAGTCCACCAGTGAGATAGTGATAAAGAAAGGTAAACAATTAAGATTTTGGTGTTATTTTAGATACAGAGGGCAAACAGCAATAGTCCATGAAAAACCAGATCTTTCTCATGAAAACCTCTTATAAAGTGGGCAAAAACATCACAGAATTGTTCTGCAAGTGGTCCATAACATTCAAAAACCACCCAAAACCATCTCGTGTATAATCACAAACTTAATGCAAAAATCTGAAGAAACCAGTTCCATCCTTGGTGCCTGTAAGGGAAATGTTGGTTGAAAAATTACTGCTAGGACAAAACTGGGATCTATCATGAGGCCCCAAAATCAATCAAAAACCTCAAAACAGCCATTGTTAAAGCTTTCAATAGTCTCCACAGTGATATTTTGCCAAAGGTCATTTGTAACTATTCCGTGTGTCTTCATCACATCATAGCATCCAGAGACAGTCACTTTAAAACATCATCAGTCAAATGCCTTTTACTTAAAGTAGACACTTAAACAGTTTTATCATTGTATATGTTACCATTCTCTTTAAATAAATTATTTTGTTTGTCTAAACATTAATTGTCGCCATATATCTATCATTGTCTTTAAATATCGGTCAATGTTGACCAACATAAACTGCAGATTACCCAACATATTATATACTTCACTGTTATATGTTGCAAAGAGTCACATATACTAAAACTTTTCTAATTCAAAGCTCCAAGAGGCAAGAAAACACTTAGTTACAGACAATTCAAGTCAGAGAATTGTCTGTAACAATAAAGTGAAAAATGCCAATTCTGAATAGATTTTATATTTTTACCTCTGTTGCACAATATAAAGAATCTTTGATAGCTGTTTTAAACAGCCCGTGTAATGCCTTTCGAAAAACATTCAGTGTAACTAATGGAATCGAACAGTTTTGCAGATACATCTTGTGAAGATAAAGAGAGGGGTCTTCTCGATTTGGACTGAAACATCATCTGCAAATAGGTGTTCTACAGTAGATAAAACCGTCAGCAAAATTTCATGAAAATCCAGTAAGTAGGACCATTCCGGATAGAATAAATGTTAAAATTCAAGTCGAACAAGTCAAAAGTAACGTAAATCGGTGTCAGGGACCACGGAAACCTCAGACCCGGAAACATTAAATCCGTATGCTATTCCATCGAGACCTACTGAGTGCTTCATTTTCTTCGAGTTAAAGAAATATTCAAGTTAGAGAAGTTTTACTGTATAGATCACAGGTTCCTTTGACATTTTTTACTCCTACAGTCACAGTCTTCAGCTGTAAGATTCCATCTGCCCAATCCCGAGTTGCAATTAATTTCGTTATAAACTCGTCTGTAAAACTGTTACCTGCGAACAGGGAAACTCCAGGATTGTGGCTCCCCCTGTACGACTTTCCAAAAAAATAAAACTGGTCCTAAACAACTGTTTACGTAATGTTTTTAGTCTACAAATTATTATATATTTTGAAGATTAACACTAGCTCTTAATCTCGCGTAAATTCGATATTCGAATTCTAAAAGCTCAAAATCGATCTAGGGACGTGTTTGTTTGATACATTCGTTCATTGTACTTCAGGCTTAAGTTTATTTACATACATTTAACAAAATATAAAACTTTATTAAATAAAATCTATCGTTATTAACGGCCGAGGATAAACGTAACAAAATTTTAATTACCTGACGATTCTAACTGTTTGTTTAATCCAAAATTATTACGGTGAAATAAAGTATTACGGACGATCCGCCATTTACTTATTTTTTCCACTATCTGTCACTAGATGACGCATTCCGTGATCGTCTGCCACTTTGAATATTTTTAATTCTGTGCCGAAATACGTAAAAATTATTTATCTGCAAATTATTTATATAACAAGCATTTTTATAATTACTTATTATGTAAATCTCTATATCAATAAGTGCTGCCAGATGTCCCGTTTTTCCGGGATTGTCCCGAATATTTTCCACCTCCATTCAGCTAAAGGAGGAATTTATTCTAAAAACTGTTCCTACAATAAAGCATTTTTTTTCTCTTTTCGCATTTTAAAAATATTTCTGTCACTGGAAGAGTAAAATTACAAATTTTGCATGACCTGGAGTTGAATCATCCCAGTATTTTCCGGAAAAAACTCGTTTCTTCCCTGATTTTAGGCCCAAGTATCTGACCATAATGTCAATTCAATTGCTTTCCCGGCTGTTAAGTATATAACACTGAAAAGCCCTATATTGGAAACGTCGAATTTGGCCCTCCGAGTTTTTTTTTTTACATATCTCCACGTTTTGAGACTCCTGAACTCAAAAAATCAAAAATGAGGAAAAGAAAATTTTGTGAATATGTATGTGCTGTATGTACAGTATGTACAATACGTATTGGTACATGTTTCGTTTAATATCTCAGGATGGAAAAAAAAGATTAAGAAACGCAATTTGTCATGGTAACTTGTACGGTACATAAAGAGCATTGGTGCTATTAAATTTTTGCGTTTAATACTCTATTCACACTATACATTTTAAGCGGGATTAAGATTTAAGCAGAATTAAGTTAAGTCGCATTGTCGAAAACAAGATTAACTACTCGTTCACACTAGATAATTAAAGCGAATTATTCGCTTAGCCCCCAAGTGGGTGTACTCAATATTATATTTTAAATAAAATCAAACTTTTGCTTATTTTTCGTAAATCATCATAAATTAATTTATATTTAGTAATTTAGATTATAAATAACTTATTTAAAGAGCATAAGACGTAAGTTAAAAATTATTAACATTTATTATCAGTGATGTCGTCGTCGTTGGCAGCATGATTCTCTCAATGTTTATATCACTTTAGTGATAGAACTGTGATAAGAATGGATTTTTGACAGAAATTTATATATAATTTTTTCGTAAACAAGAAATTTATATTATCATTTAAACTCCTTGTACCGAAGCAGCATATACATGCTAAACAGAGAAGAGTATCGTTTGTTCGAACATTTGTACCTGTACATCTACTTCCGCCATTATTTTTGAACTTGTGGCGGACCTCGCGGAAAGTTGAAGCGAGGGAAGAAGAAAGAAAGAATTAAAACTAACTTCCGAAATAGAATTATTTTTCCTTTTTACATTTATTAATATATATATATTTCGTTTGGCAAAATAAAAAAATAATTGCGACCACCATTATTTTTTTCAAAAACAGGAAATTTTCGCATTGACAAAAATTCAACCTGAGGCGTCATGCAACGGAGAGAAATTTCAACACTCGATAGGTTAATTTCAATGAAAATGCATCATGGAAGATCTCGTGGTCGGCGAAGTTTGAATGATCACGATACCAAAGATGATCGGAGAATGAGAACGAGACCCGCCGTGAGCGTCGAAGTGATCCCGCTTAATAGTAAGTCTTGTCCCAAATACGGCCTTGCCGTTTTACTTGTTTTATAATAAAATGATTATTAGCAGTGGCGTGCCGTCATTGGAAGCGATGGAAGCGTCGATTCCACCTTCCAATGACCTTTCCTTGTATTTTATAAAATATAAATTTTCATATTTTAACGTACTTTGCATTAATTAAAATTAATATTTTATTATAACTGCATTATGTATCTTTTACAAATTTCTGTACTACGTGTGAAAAAAACCGATAAGATTGCTATTGTATATTCGAATAATTCAGTGGCGGAAGGAGTGTCGAAACCGGGTCAGCTTCCAATCAGCCAGATTATACAGGCATTGGCACATGCGGTTTACAGAGCACCAACCTAACCCGGTTTAGCTGGTAGAAGCGACACACGCATAAAGCATCTAATTTTATATCCCGAACCGGTTTTTTTTTTCTAACTCTTTCCACCCTGTGGGCACTAAGAGGGCTTCTTTAAGTAGGCCCATGATGGGTTCGGCCAGGCCCACAATGGGGCGACCGGGTGATGAGGGACGGGGCCCGACATATCTGAACGGACCCCCCAAAAATTCCTGGGGATTATTCGATCTCGGGTCCCCCAGAGCGGTAGGCTGCCACCTTGACCGCTCGGCCATCCGGCCTATCCCGGACCGGTTCTGAGCTGTTAGCCGCCTGCCTGTCAACTTCCAAGCAGCCAGATTATAGGCATTGGCACATGCGCTTTACAGAGTACCAACGTCACCCGGTTTAGCTGGTGGATACTTCACACATAAAGCTTCTAATTTTATATCCCGGACCGGTTGTGGGCTGTTAGCCGCCTGCCTGCTTGATATTCGGCCGCCCTCGCCCGATTATGCGAATCACGAGTAGACTAGATCAACGGCGGGTAGCCCCCGGCCCGCGAGCCAGCTACGGCTCGCGAAAAGTTTCTATCCGGCCCGCGAGATCTTTAATAGTTATTTTTCCAATTCTTTGTAATTTTCGAAAACGATAAGAGAAATAATTGTAGTAATTAACTTTTTATTTATTTATTTCATATTTGCAGACTAAAACAATTACAAGTCACAAGAAGGCGTCAATTAACTACTACGACCCGCGGAAAAAACGTAAAATTTATTCTGGCCCGTGTTATAAAAAAGTTTGCCCATCCTAGACTAGATTTATAACTTAACCCAACCGATAGGAGTTTACTGGCATGTTTTAATGATAGTTCTGTATAGTTGACAGGAGTTTTAAAAAAATCTATTAAAATATTTGATATATTTATTCTGCGTTTATTCTGCTCTCCCATCTTATATTACTTACGGATTTCGATGTTAAACCGGTGATATTACGATTTAGTATGTCCCATCTGTAAGGGGATGCAGAAAAAACGTGTACAATTCTAGTACAGTGTTAAAAATTAACTGTTACTCTGGCAGCATCATTTACAACCAAATTTAATGAATGAGACGTACAATGGTACAAAAAAAGCTCTAGAATTTATTTTCCTTAAATTTACGATTTATGTATCGGTTGTCATAAAAATTTCTATCCACTTCTTTCCCAAGACTACAGATATTCGAGTACAAAGTAACCGGTTTCGACTTATTTCTACTTAAGATGTAGTTAAATAATTAAGCGATTAGGGAATTAGAAACATAAATAAAACCCTGACGAAAAGAGCCAAAATTTTACTTAAACAGAAGCTTAACCCAACCAATCTCTTGCCGAGTACAGTGGGGTCTGTTCTCTTCATAATATTAGATGTAATAAAGACAGAAATTTTTCCACTTCAAGGAGAGTGACCGAAAAGTTGTAAATTTTGGAGATTTCCGTGAACACTTGTTCCTAAAACGAATTCGTTAGAAAACGAACGACGGACAATCTGTTAAGTTTAACATATTTAGGTTTTTACAGCTATGGTGAGAAACGTTTAAAATCTACAACAACCCTGTCGCGTCCTTTGATATGTACTAGTGATGCGACAAAAGAGGCATTTGACATTGACCGGTATCGGCACCCTCGGGATTTGGCACGCACACACCTACCTGGACCGTCTCCGATTCCATTCATTAGCCACTCGTACGGAGCTATTTCACTAAGTGGATTGTTTTAAGATTTAAAAAGTAAAGAATATTTTGTTATTTTTACATACGTTTCTTCACACAGTTATATTTAATTATAAGTTTCATTAAAAGTATATTCATACAATTGAAGAATTTTTTGTACTAGGTATGTATATTTGTCACACATTTTGTTTTACCAAGTAAGTTTTTCTGATAATTTTAATTTTAGCCCTTATATCGTGGCTAGTGATTCAAAAATTTATTTTAAAAAAGTTTTGGCTCGAGACCGTATAATGAAAAAGAAAACATTATTAAAAGAGAAAGACCAATGCCTAAATTAAATATAAATACGTCAACAAAAAATTTCGACATTTTGACCATAAAATTTATGACGAATGACGATTCTTTCGTAAAATTGAAGCAATTTGGAAATCAAAGCGGAATAGAATTTAACATTGGTAGACAATATAAAATAAATATTGAAAATTATAACGAGATAATTACGATTAATAGGTATATCTAAATTAATAGATGTTATATGTTTTTTCTCAAAGCAAGAATTGGCATTTAGAGGGCGTAGGAAATTTATTGAATCTAATAACGGAGGTAATTATATTGAACTTTCTTATTTATTAAGTACGTCAGATAGTCTATTAAAAATACATTTAAAGAAGTATACGGTTTTTACTAGCTTATCGAACAAACGAATACGAACGGGCCCTGACGCGCAATTAATTGATTGCCCCTGAAAGTCGGCTTCTTACAGAAACACAGCTTCCCTATCATCAAATGTCACAGCACGCCACTGGATCTTAGTGCCCACAGGGCGAAAAGAGTTTTAAAAAATCCTCATCGAGAGTTCGGCTATATCCGGAATGAACCACTCAAGAAAAATTTCAGGGATTATCTGCCTGGATTCGATCCTATTATGAGGTCGTAATCGCTTTGGCATTTTGCAATAGTTGGCCACCATTTTAAGATTAGACGTAATCTTGCATTAGTAACTAATCCACCAAATTCGGGCAATTACTGTACTAATCTCGGCAAACATGGCGGAAGATTTGTGTTACTTTGCAGAGTACGTGTATACGTTGTTTTAATTCTTTAATGCCCACGCGTTAAACAATTGATATGTTTAAGGTGTAACTAGGATAGTAATTGTAACTAGTTATCTTTGTAAGCCTGGCCGAACCTATAATGAGCTTGAAAAAGACCCTCTTAATACTCTATGGGCGATAAAGGGAGTCTGTTTTTACGCTACATTTTTACACGAAGAAACTGTTATGCCGTGAAATGTTAAAATTATTTGTATCTGAAAAATATTTAAAAATTAAAAACACGTTTTTCCCCTCTCAAAAAATATATCCCTTAATATGATAAACAATTTGGCAAACCTATTATGAGTTCGGCCAGGCTTACAACGGGGAGAGCGGGTGGTGAAAACGGGCCCGATACATCCAGACGGAGCACTCCCTGAAAAATTAGACTCATCAGGATCAGTCCCGGGTACCCTAGAGCAGTAGACTGACATCGTAACCTCTCGGCCATCCGGCCGTCGAAACTTTTAATATTATGATATATAAATAAAATGTATTGCAATATATAAAAATAATTTTTTAATTTTATTTTTAAAAAATCAACAGAATATTTATGATCTGGATGTCATTGACTTTTTTAGAACTTTTTATTATTTCTTCGTTTGAATTTTGTTCGGGCACGATTGTTTTGGGACCGCATTTTTTGAATATGCAAATATTAGAGCCATGTTGTATTAGAGCGAGTTTTCTTTAAACTTTTTTATATTCCAATCGTAAATCCTGTCAAATTGGTTACCATTCTGTTCAAAGGCACTTTGTAAAAGCCTTTTCAGGTACTGGTAATCAGGTTTATCTTCGAAACTTAATCCACGACAGTATTTCATGTATGTTGCAATTTGTTCCGGGTGGTTCTTACATAATTCTTCGATGGAACAAACTTTCTTTAAGTGAGCAATCTCTTCGTACTTCTGTTGTTTAGTAGGTTTTTTCACACCCTGCCAAGGAAGAGTACCTGTCAGAAAGTAGATGATGATCTTTTCTTCTATTTTTCTTTCTTTTTTTTCTCTTCCGTCTGTGGTCACTAATGATGGCCTCTTTTAGTAGGCCCATTATGGGTTCGGCCAGGCCCACAATGGGGCGACCGGGTGGTGAGGGACGGGGCCCGACATATCCGAACGGACCACCCCCGAAAAATTCCTGGGGATTATTCGACCCGTTCGGATTCGATCCCGGGTCCCCCAGAGCGGTAGGCTGCCACCTTTACCGCAGTAGGTTTTTTCACACCCTGCCAAGGAAGAGTACCTGTCAGAAAGTAGATGATGACGTATCCGAGAGATTCCATGTCATCTCTTCGACTTTGTTCTATTCCTTCGTGAGTATTAATGCTGGCATATCTCGCAGTACCTGTTAATCCTTTGCCATCTTGGCACAGTATATGCCTCTTTGTATGAGGATCGATGTATTTCTTGGCTAAACCAAAATCAATCATGTAAACAGTTTTACTTTTTCTTCCCCAACCCATAAGAAAATTTTCCGGTTTGATGTCTCGATGAATATAATGTTTACTGTGTAAATATTCGATTCTATTAAGCATGTCTACCGCCAGCATTAATGTCGTTTTTAGCGTGAATTGGCGACCGCAATATTCGAATAACTCTTCCAAATTTGGACCCAATAAGTCGGTTATCAAAAAACTGTAATTTCGATCTGTTCCATAACAAATTAATTTCGGAAATCCGTCTGTTTCTTTGATTGCATCGTAGACTTGCTTTTCATTTTGCAATTGTGATCGCATCGTGTTGATATCCTCTACTTTTATGGCTACGTCTTCGCCCGTAATTCTATCACTGGCTTCAATTACTCGACTGAACGAACCGAGACCGATTATTCTTTTTATCTGATAAAGACGTTCGATGTCCATAATCATTTTATTTTTTCAACATACACGGCCAGTGAATTTCTGTGAAACAATGGACCCGTCTATTAATTTCAATTGTTTTCAATATACCGTATTATCATTCAAGATCCATTATTACAACAAAAATTACCGAAATTAAACGAAACAATTTAATTCAATATTTAAATCAAAAAGTTTCTTGAATTGTACTATGAATTAATAAATATCTTTCCGAAATGAATTCAAGAGTTCCAGTAGGGAGAATTGAAAAGCCGCCTTATCTGTCTTTCGGCCAAAATATTCTAATTAAAGTGCTCTCTCCCAAATTATCCGAATTGAAAGCATCAGCGAGTTGAGCCACCGGCTGCACATTCTTCTTTTCCGTGGAATCTTCGGTCATCAGACAAGCCTCGGAAGCAGGGGCGGACTGGCCACGTGGAAAATGTGGAAAATTCCACATGGGCCGTAAACAATTTGGGCCGTTTTTCTAAATATGTATGTACTGTACATAATATACTGTTTTGTTCGATTTTATTTTTAAAAAATTTCGTTTATTTATTTTTTCGTTAAGTAAGATAAATTTCAATTTTTAGGTGTAATATAGATATATGTGTAGGCCTTTATCAAGAGCCCGCTTCGTATATATATATATATATATATATATTGGATACAACTAGAGTTGGCCCTTGGGTTGGTTCATTTTTGCGTCTTTAAAGGACGATAGAATTGCGTACAAATGCACATACTTTCGAAAACTGTCCATACGCGCTTGACCCCTTTTCAAGACTAAATGCAGCCCGAGAGAGTATATGCACATTCGTAAACAATTCTATCATTCTTTAATTAAAGACGCAAAAATAAACCAATTCCCAAGGGCCAACCCTAATTGCAAGGACTATCTGGTAATTTAACCCGACTTCACTGCACATTTGATATAGAGCTGTAAAATCCAATACAACTGTAAAGTTTTACCAACGCTTTATATCGTCGCATTCACTTTTTTTGTTTTTTTTTTTTTTTGCAAATTTTTACTATTAATCTACTGTGGTTTGTCCAAATTATAGAAAAAGGTATGGTAAATATTTGAAATTTTGCGGAATAATAGAATTTTTAATGTAGAATTTCGAATTTTAAATATTTAAGTTAGAATTTCTGTTTAACAGTGGTGTGCCGTCATTGGAAGCGATGGAAGCGCCGCTTCCCTTGTATTTTCTAAAATATAAATTTTCATATTTTAACGTACTTTGAATTAATTAAAATTAATATTTTATTATAACTGCATTATGTATCTTATTACAAATTTCTATACTACATGTGAAAAAAACGATAAGATTGCTATTGTATATTCGAATGTCAGTGGCGGAATGGAAGCGCTTACGAGACAGCTTTCAAGGCGAGAATAACTGAATGGTGTAAAGCAGCCAGAGGGCATTGGCGCATGCGCTTTACAGAGCACCAACCTCAGTCGGTTTAGCTGGTGGAAGCTACACACGTGTAACGCTTTCAACGATTGTATCCCTTATCCACTGGTAGGAGCTATCTGACTGAGTGAATTGTTTAACTGTAAGATTTAAAAAGTAAGGAGTATTCAATGTTATTTTTATGTACAGTCGTTTCTTTGCAAAGTTATATTTAATTATAATTTTCTTTTAATTATACTGTAATTATATTGACAGATTTTCAGGCATAAAATCTTTAGAATTTTTATCACTTTTAGATGTTAATAATTTTAATATTATGAAAAACAATTTTTCCAAGCGTGTTTTAATTCTATAAATTAAGTAAATTTTATGAAAAATTTTTTGATTTATCTAAATTACGTAGCGAATCGCAATATTTATATTCGTGGCCGGACTATATTAACAAGTAACTCTTAGACATAAAACATATAATTAATGTCGATTCGAACAAAGACGTACTAAAAGAATAATATGATTTAATATCATTTATTTTTATGGTACCATCTACCAGTGCCTCTGTTGAGCGCAGTTTTTCGACCACGAAGGGAATTCATACATTGGCCAGGAACACTCGGTAGGAGGAAAAATTGTGGTCGCTAGCGTTGCTTTCGATAGAAAAAGAGCTTTTAAATACGTCGATGGAGTCGACGACCAGCGACTTTTATGATAAAGTAATTAACGACTTGGCGGAAAAAATCGCCGAATAGAGTTAGTTTATAAAAAATTAATAAAACAAGTTTTTCTGTCATTGTTTGTATCGTATCAATTTGTATCATGTATGTATTATTTGTATTTTAGAACTAAAATACATAAATTGTTTATTTTTATCATTTCCAGTATTTTTTTAAAACTTTTACGGAAATGTGAGGTACCGGACGGGTCTGACCCGTCACGAAAGACGCGAAAAAACGGATAATTTAGAGAAAAATGTATTAGTTTAAAAAAACATAGGTAAAAGTCGTTTGTAGTCGGACACCCGTTGTTTATATCAAACTGCCAGGTAGAAACCATAAATCGCGGAAGGAAGTCCTCCTATGATCGGTGGAAGGTCGAATTCGTCTTCGATTTTGACTTTTCTCGCGCTCCAGGTAAGAGTCTGGTTACGTTTAGTAACGAGGGACCAACCACTCGGGAAGCATGATTCAGAGGGAACGACCAATTGAAATGGATGAAAGAAAGAACGGAGATTGATATACTCTCCGACAATCGAGGACACCTGACACTCGGTTAACGTTCTGAATAACCAAAACGTCGTGTGTAAATGCGCAAAAAAAAAAAAAAAAAAAAAAAAAAAACAATTTCTCGTCTATTGTGCCAACCTGTAACCCGTGCCACTCCGGACTTACTCGACGAAGGCTCCCCGTGCCTTACAGACTTGTCGACGTCACTGTCCCGGGGCCACTTTTCGATCGCCCGTCGAAGAACAACATCGATGCTTAGGATGTCCGAACAGTTGATTGTCCTAAAGCAAACAATTTCGTACATAGTGTATGTTTATTTATGTTAAAATAAACGGTTTTTGTCAGATACTTGTCGTCTTTGTCTCTTCCGCCACCACGCACGTACGAATGGACCCTAGACCATTACTGACGCGCAATTAACCGATTGCCCCTGGAAGT
Source organism: Centruroides vittatus (assembly GCF_030686945.1). NCBI lineage: Eukaryota > Metazoa > Arthropoda > Arachnida > Scorpiones > Buthidae > Centruroides > Centruroides vittatus. The sequence goes on from NW_027122679.1 coordinate 1,314,214, forward strand.
CGGCTTTTTACAAAAACACAGCTTCCCTATCATCACATGTTACGGCACGACACTGCAGCAACCAATATGGCGCGCGCTTTGCGCAGTCTCTGTATATGTGAGCGGAGTTATGTGACGTCACGTGCACCCCCTCTATATACAGTAGAGCGTCGTTTATCCGAATTAATTAGGGACTGAGATGTTCGGATAACCGATTATGCACAAAAATTATATTATCCGATGTTTAAATTTTTCTCCGTTGCTTGTCGCTTCGTGTTTAATTTTCGTCGATCATAAGCCTAACGAAAATTTTTATAATAATAATCGAGGCTATTGTATCGTGAAAAATTAATTCTTTATTTTGTACAAACAAAATAAATATATTGAAAAATATAAAAACAAAAAAATTATACTTTAGAAGTTAATCTAGTATCAAAAACGTTCGATTCAGCTCGACACAGTCCGACTGGAACGCTTTCGGTTGACCGGCTTTTGGATAAACGACGCTCTATGTGCAGTACGTTATGATGTAAGTTATCCAATCATCCACAATAAGTTGTCTTGAAATAATAGTAATGCTGTATATATTAAGTTTTTATACGACAAATATTTTTATTATTAAAAATACTGTAAACTATGAATGCGTTCAGCAGACTCAACAGTTCTGGAGCTGTTGAATATTTTTCTGCTGAATGCCCTCTACAGTAGCTCTGTTTCGGAATATGTTTGGTGTTTTGAAATCACATTCAGTAGCGTTATTCGTTTACGCTACCGGGCCCACCAGTAACAAATCGGTTTAGTTCTCTGAACACTGGGTTTCGCTCTTCGCCAGGGCCCTTAGTCTCGAGTTTTTCGTGTTGTACTCGAATTGACGTCATTGAACTCACTCGTGTTACTATGACTCACATAATCGGTAGTCTCGAGTTAGACTCATCGAGCGAACTCAAAAGGCGAGCGGAAGTAGGTCACACTCACTTGATTACGTGCAGCGCCGGATCCAATAGGTGCGAGGCCCGATTGAATTTTTTTTTGTTTTTTTTATTTTTGCGACCCCCTCAAACTTTAAATAACAAAATTAATTAACAGTTAATTTACATACATATTGAAATATAAATTTTAAATTTTAGCAGCCGGATGGCCGAGCGTTCAAGGTGACAGCCTACCGGTCAAGGTGACAGCCTACCGCTTTTTTTTTTTAACTCTTTCCGCCCTGTGGGCACTAAGAGGGCCTCTTTTAGTAGGCCCATTATGGGTTCGGCCAGGCCCACAATGGTGCGACCGGGTGGTGAGGGACGGGGCCCGACATATCCGAACGGACCACCCCCGAAAAATTCCTGGGGATTATTCGACCTGTTCGGATTCGATCCCGGGTCCCCCAGAGCGGTAGGCTGCCACCTTTACCGCTCGGCCATCCGGCCGTAGCCTACCGCTCTAGGAGACCCGGGCTCGAATCCAAACGGGTCGAAAAATCCCCAGGAATTTCCCCGGGGGTGGTCCGTCCGGATATGTCTAGCTCCCTCCCTCACCACCGGGCCGCTCCATTGTGGGCCTGGCCGAACCCATAATGGGCTTGCTTAAAGAGGCCCTCTTAGTGCCCACTGGGTGGAAAGAGTTAAAAAATATATATGTATCAGTGGCGTGCCGTGACATTTGATGATAGGGAAGCTGTGTTTCTGTGAGAAGTCGACTTCCAGGGCAATAATTGCGCGTCAGTGATGATCTTTGTTCCATTCCGGCTCTTTTAACAGGGTTTTATTTGTGTCCCCAATTCCCTAATCTCTTAATTATTTAACTATTGTACTTCTTAAGTAGAAATAAGTTGAAACCTTTGTACTTGAATATTTGTAGTCTTGGGAAAAAGTGGAAAGACAAATTTTTATGACAACGGATATATAAATCGTAAATTTAAGGAAAATAAATTTTAGAGCTTTTTTTGTACCTTATGAATCTTTCATTAAATTTAGTTGTAAATGATGCTGCCAAAGTAATAGTTAATTTTTTAACATTGTACAAGATTTGTACACTTTTTTTTCTACATTTCCTTATAGATGAGACATACGAAATCGTAATATCACTGGTTTAACATTGAAATCCGTAAGTAATATAAGATGGGAGAGCAGAATAAAAATATCAAATATTTTAATGGATTTTTTTAAACTCCTGTCAACTATACAGAACTATCATAAAAACATCATACCAGTAAATTCTTATCGGTTGGGTTAAGATATAAATCTACTCATGATTCACATAATCGGGCGAGGGCGGCTAACAGCCTAGGACCGGTCCTGGATAGAATTGGAAGCGTTATATGTGTGTAGCTTCCACCAACTAAACCGGGTAAGGTTGGTGCTCTGTAAAGCGCATGCGCGAATGAGTATAATCTGGCTGTTTGGAAGCTGACAATACAGCGCTTCCATTCCGCCACTAATATTCGAATATACAATAGCAATCTTATCTTTTTTTTCACATGTAGTATAGAAATTTGTAATAAGATACATAATACGGTTATAATAAAATATTAATTTTAATTATATGAAAATAATCGCACAATCTATTTATTTTTTAGAAAATACAAGGGAAGCGGCGCTTCCACCGCTTCCAATGACGGCACGCCATTATGTATATATATACAGGTACTCCTCACTTTACGACCATTCGCACTTACTACCAATCGAGTTTCGACCTGCAATTCGGGGAATCCCCTTTCTCGGCTTTAATGTCGATCAGTGGTGAATGGTGACATGCGTACTATAATAGTCTTTTTATGAATAAATTTGAAGTTTGTTGCATAATTTTACAACGATCCTATATTCATGGCGCAAGCTCCTCGCTTATCGACCAATTCGCTTAACGACGTAGTCGTCGGAACGGAATTCGGTCGTAAAGTGAGGAGTACCTGTATACAGATTTTAAATATTTATTTAAAACAAAATCCAATTATAAAAGTCATGAACCATAAGGTAGACAAATTTAAATACAGTCGAGTCCGCATAAATCGACACCCCAAGGGGAAGTGGAAATGTGTCGAGTTATCCGATGTGACGACTAAAGCGAAGTTGGAAAAAAAACCAAAAAAATACAATTAGGAAAATACAGTAGTGCGTTATACAGTAGTATAGGCTTACAATACATTGTGTCCTCCATTTACAATTACTCCCTAGATGAAAAACTGAAAAATTCGTTTAGTGTTGTTTTGAGCACTTAACTGTCCGACTCTCTTTTTCAACTATCTTGAACGCCTTGAAAACATCCTCTTCGCAATTGTCAGTTGTCAGCAAGTAACGTCTAAGGATTCTTAATGCCTCTAGCGTGAGAAAATGCAAAATTGGATTCTGGTGTGACGTTGATGTAGATTGTATATTTTCTTTTTGTTTATCTGTTATTATTTTATACATAAAAATACATAAAATGTTAAGGTATTTTTATTAATATGTATATATATTATTAATAATAATAATATATTATTAAATATATTAATAGGGGCCAGTTGTCCTTAAAAGACCTCTCGGAAGGCATTATTTTCCGCGTATAAAAATAAAAAAATAAAAAAAAATACAGGGCGATTCAAAAGTCGCAGAAATTTGTAAAAATTAATAACTCACAAACTATTTACAGTAAGATGCGGTTTTCACAGAAATACTTAGAAAGAAGCGAGATTTTTTAGGTGTAATAAAAATTTTAGTACCAAAATAGTTACATTTCTTGCCTTAGCGCTTGATAAGATTACATAATTTCTGTAGTTGTTAGTAGAGCTTACACTATGAATATTTTTATTCTTATTTTAACAAATTACAAATGTTTTCAGTTTCCTACTGCGCCATCTATGGCAAGAAATGTAACGTATTTGTAAATGCATTTTGGTACTAAAATTTATATTACACCTTTAAAAAATCTCGTTTTTTTCTAAGCATTTTTGTAAAAACCGCATCACCTTACCGTAAATAGTTTGTGAGTTATTAATTTTTAAAAAGTTCTGTGTCTTTTGAATCACCCTGTGTATATAACTACTAACCACGTCGCAAAACATGTCCCTCGCAAAAACTTACCACGGGGCGCCATAGTCTAGTAACTCTAGCCCAACAGGAAAGGCAAGACAAGACAGTGAATCGTTCAACTATAATGCAGCGACAGCTGCTCATTAGGCCATTTTTGCTAGATTTTTGCTACATAGATTCCGCTCATTGCTAAATTCATGTATGCAACAGCGGTGCTGAAGCGGCAGCTGTACGCATCTGAGTAGTAATTTCACAACACTAAATGCTACAGCGACGACGAAACAACATGGTTTCTGTACAGTTGGATATAATCTCACTCTTTTGCCGGTATTCCTTGACGAAAGATTATGACATTTTAACTAGAATGCAAAAGTACAGTATTTTAATGCTCGATTAAGCTGAACAAGAGTAGTCATCGAACAAGTGTTTAAATTCTTGGGTATTTATTTTTGATTATTTAACAGATTATTTTTATTACAATCAAGAATTATCAATCTTCTCGAGTCCATGCATGAGCGCAGCCATTTCGATGAAGCGAAAGAAAGCACCTTCCGAGGCTGCTGTAAATTACACTCTTAAACCGGACGTTCGCTTCACACTCAACGCAGTAATCTTACTATCAACGATTTTGCTTTAAATGTCCTGCAGTCACTACTGAATTTAGCAACGACCTTATTCTATTACTTTTCGTTGTCTGGATAATATGGAGAATTTTAGCTTCTGTACTTTTCCCTCCGATGCTGCAATCGTCCGATCCAATTTTTCCGCCCGAAGTTTACTGCTTGGTCATACTCGGGGAGCAGGGAATAATGCCTTCTGGGAGGTCTTTTTAAGGGTAACTGGCCCCTATCAAGCGTTACATAGAGAAAACCGAGAAAACTCCTGACCAAGTGCGAACCCACGACCAAACTCCCAGTGTTCAGGGAACGGAACCGCTTGGCCACTGGTGGGCCTAACGACGACTCGAAAGAAATACTGCCTATTATAGTCTACAGTACACGAATTCAAAAGTGGTAAAAGACCTCCCGGAAAGCATTATCCCCGCTCCCCGCGTATGGCCAAGTAATAAGCTTGTCATTCGATCTTACTGATCTTTAGAACTAACGCTAAGCAGTCAAACACGAACAGTAACAAAAAAACTATTAAAAAGGTGAGAACTGTCACCGACATCCTCGGGCAACACCCGGGCAAATCCAACGAACTTTCGCGCCTCTTTCTTTTCGACGTTGCCAGCCAACTCTCGTTGGCAAGTGTTGCCAGACAGTGTTCGGGATCTGTGGCACTGGCGGCCACAAGCTCTTCGGATACACAACATCGCTTTTTCGGAGTAATAAGCCAACAAGCTAAGCCTCCATATTAATTGATATAAAGAAGACGAATTCAAAAGTGTACTATGTGGCCAAGCGGTTTTCGTCTCTGAACAGTAGCACTTCGGTCGTGGGTTCGCGCTTCACTCGGACGGGCTGTTCACATGGAGTTTTTCGGGATTTTCTCCACGTCTGTAACGCCCGAAGAGGGGCCAGTTTCCCTTAAAAAATTATTTTCCCGCGCGTGTATGGCCATTTCATCTACAAGGCCGTCAAATCGGACGCGTGCGTCCATATTCTCGTTCTCTCGGAGTATGTGAGCTGCACATTCAATACTTAACCATTCGACAAAGTGTTGCCATGCCAGAAAAAAATCTTCATGGAAGTGGCAACACTTCATCGTAGTCGTAGCGAGGAAAGTTATCGTGCGAATGAGCTATCTTGTTTTTTTACACCAGGAAAGCAGGACTTTCCTCCTCTCCACACGCAACGAATGTCAAAACTTCATTCTATCATCACATTTTTAAAATTAAAATGAATAGTTAGTGATCGGCGTGCCCCCGATAAGGGTATAAGGAACGTCGAGTGTTTGTTTTTATTATTTTAAAAAAATTTTTTTAGTTTTGAACAAAACAAATCGAAATGATTCGATTTCGATTGGGACCATCAGTTTTCCAGTTTCGAACTGCATCCCTGGTTGTGGCTCTATGTCTTTTTATCGTCGTGCTTCTCATCTATTCTTCTACGAGAGACATGCAGAATATTTCACCCAAAGGAACTCTCTCTGATCATAAGTTGCGTACAAAGGTTAGTTACTGTTGCTGTTAGTTTAATGCGTACAATTACACCTCTGAACGAAACGGTTGGAGACTTATCAGAGCTATAGACCATACTCTGTACATGGGGCGTATAATTCTTGTATGGGTGGAAAACTCCTCATTCAGAGTTCACATCTTTAATGTCTAGCAAAAAATTACCCTAGACATCTTTTGCTAGTTTATAAATAATTCTATAGCTACGATTAAACGTCATTAGTTTACGATGTAAAAGTATGTACGGCGCCCTGATAGTCTGCGTTTGAGGGACCTGGATTATCTCGATCCGCTGAGTTGGTTAAATGAAGCTTTATGTAATGATTAAACTTTACCGAACTGATAAGCTCAATGATGGTCGTTTCTGCCACCGTTTGTCGGCATGATTGATTTAAATATTAAATATGGATATTTTTGATAAACTGTATGCTTTTTTAATGAAAGTAAGGTAATAGCTATGTTATCAATTCGTGTGGTGGTTTGTGTGATTGGAAACAATGTGCTTGTGAAGTGAAAGCGTGCTAACTGATAACCGTAGCTTTACACAAAACGTATATCTTTGGCCATGATAATTCATTATTAATCACACTCGGCTTGTTATGAATTTATTAAAGATGAAAATATTATTTATTTGTTGGTAATACGTTTGTGATTCATTTCCATCCCTTAATTTTACCTTTATATCCTGTAGAGTCAATGATAGATAAGATAGTTTAATCAGTATCCTGTAATAAAGTACTTTTTACCTTATCACTGTTTTGTATGTAAAATTTATATGAAATTTGTGGATATGACTATTACATGAATTTATATTTATTAAGATGCATCTTATACTGTGAAGAATATTTCTTTTCTCGAGAAATTGACATGAAAAATTGATGCGTTTAATACGTATGTCTTATAAGGCATTTTATACAATCCCTAATTATTAAGTAGCTTTTTTATATTATTGTCAAATATACTAACTTATTAAAGTGCTTTTGGATTATATTTTACCTAGGTAGTCTCAATGGCAGTGCTTCAGTTAGGTTAGATTAACTACATTTTTAGTAGACGTTTCCTTTATTTTCTTTTGTTCAAGAACTACCGTGAATCAATAACTAGTGACGTTAAACAATTGGCGGTCTGCCGGCGGCTTCCCTCCGGGAGGAGTCAGTCCATCGGGAGCACGAAAAGTCAACTATTGGGACCAGCTAGGTAAAGCGATTATAATAATGCAAAATTATGATGATAGTTTTGTATCGTAATAAGTGGTGTTACTAAATATTCTTGCATCATTAAAAATATTGCTTGTAAATGGTTTAATTTATTACAAAAAAACAGAGATTTATTTTTTCTTAATTTGATGTAGGCTGAAGATGGATATAATAATCTACATATTTAGCAAGAAGTAAATGAATCTAATAAAGCAGGTTTTTTTAACTTCTTCCTTTTAATCGTATTATATGAAGTTTTACAATTAATCAAATTGAAAAAATGTAGAGAAGAAAACATTTCCACATATTACAAGTATTCTTTTAGAATTTATATAATTAAATTTAGACTTTCTGGTATACTGACTTTCTTAATAATAATTAGGGGTTGTATAAATTGGCATTAGGTTGTTTTAAATAGCCTATAAGTTATAAATAGTTTTAATCTCAAATTAAATTTAAATAAATTGCAAATTTTATATTGATTTATAGTGAATTAAGTTGTGCAGTTTTTACAGTTATTGTTTAAAATTTAAACTCTTTCAAAAATATGCTAAAATCTAATCTTGTTTGGCATTAGTAATTAAATTGGGTTGATGTATATGTTGTTATAAGCAATGTTGTATTTTATAATTTTAATAGATCTTATTAACATAAGAAAATGTTTATTTAATTCAGTATATAGTATCCTTCATTAGATATGGTTTGTGTTTGTTAGTTTGTGTGTGCTTCTGGATAGCTTCTTTTGGATTAAAATTTTTAATATTAAGACTGTTCTGAAAGGATCAGAAGAGAAAATCTGTAGGTGTCAGATCAGGGTTATAAAGGAATGAGGGAGAACTTCCCAATTAAGCACTTAATTTTTGTTGGGTGGCTAGAATGTAGCCTTACTATGTAACAAAATAATGTCCTTCCTGTTTGTCAAATATGGATATTTTTCTTGAAGTTTTCTCAATTTCTGGCAATATGCATATAGCATTTACTAGTTAATTTGGATTAAACAACTCAAAATGCAGTATTTGTCATATCCCACCACTTGCAGCAACACCTTTTGACAATTAAAACCGCACTTTTGATTTGGAGCCGTAATACTCTTTGGATCTAGCTATTGTCTTGAAAAATGACATTAGCATTTGGCTAGTATTACACAATATGAAAATTGGGTAATTTTGAATGCACACAAATTGCATATAATCACAATTGGTTGTAAATCTTATTTTTTGATAACTTAGAACTGATAGCCATCTGATGTATTAATGATATTATTATTTCAAGCATTATTCAATGACTTTCTCTTACATGAAATCAAATCGAAACAGTTGGAACGTCAGGTGGCATAGATAAAAGCTGACAGAAATATCCCGAGTGGTTTTTACTCAGGTGTTGGCTCATGGGCTTTGTTTTAGAATTTTTTAAAATTAAAATACTGGGTTGAATGAAAGTTTTTGCATGTTTTTAACAGCTGTTGTTATTTAATACAGATGTGTAATTTCATTACGACAGTTGTGAAATTTGACACATTTTTGCAGAGATTGTATTTTTTGTTTAGAAACTTATTTTGAACCTTTTACTTTACATTTTGTTTGAATAAAATTCAGTTAAAATGTCTGCAGATAAAATGCATATCCAGCATACTATGCTTTGAGTTTTAGAAAGGATATCTTGTGTAGTTTTGGGTCAGCTTTATCTACTGTAGCAATTTTGGCATTTTCTAAGCCAGAAGGTTGTCAAGAGCGAGGTTTATCTTCAAGATTAAAATCTTCATCCTTACAAAATACCAAAAAGTCTGTCTACATGTATCGAAGAAAACTAACATTTTTCAACTGTTTTTAGTAGTCATACTTGGTAGAATAAAAGAATAGGAATTCTAACCTGAGGATGACTGCTAAAAGTAGTTGAAAATGTTAGTTTTCTTAAATGTTGCTGGATTTTTTGGTATTTTGTGTTTGTTGTATCTAAGGCTTCGGTTTTGTGTGTGTATTTTAATCTCCATCCTTAAATTTTCTGATCAAGTGTTGACATTTAATGCTTCACTGCCATACACACTATATACATTATATGTTTTGTTGCTGTGACAGCAGTGTGACATTTCCAAATTCATATAACATTATATGCCTTAAATGTTCTTTAAGTTCTCTGCAAGATTTAAACACTTTTTTTCTTATTGTAAAAACTATTTTTATCTATGATAATATTTGAGTCAATTAGGCTGTATGTATGTTTGAAGGTCTACTTCAGTCCTGGTTTACTTTAATTGTTCCAGTAAGAAATAACCTAAAATTCAAAATTTATTAATTTATAAAAATATTGTTTATACAAAAATGTTTTGAGATGATTTTTCTTGGAATTTTTGGTAGTATTTTTCAGTATTTTAAAATGAATGAGTTATAATGATAGTAGCATAAACATTTTATTGATAAGTGATTAATGTTTAATTATATATCCAATTAGCTGATTATTGATGATTGATTAAATTATTTTTAAATAACATATTTGACAACATAAAGTAAATATACAATTTATTCGTATGAAAGGAGTAAGGTTTCAGTAAAGAAACTGAAGATTATGTAGTATATTCTAAATATGACCATTTATAAACAAACTGGTTGACATTAGAATTGATGAATAACTTTTTAATTCACTATTTTTACGTGTTGTGTCATATTGTATATTATAATTCAAAAGCATAACTGCCATGGAATATATTCAATTGCACACTACCTTGAACATAAATCTGATGATTATTAAAAATTTTTCTAGTTGACTAAACCTTTTTGTTGCTGTTTAAGGTCATGTATGATTGAATGTATTGTATATTTATGTGATCATTGAGTGCATCTTTTTTAAACTTAAAGGCATTATACACAACACTAAACATGTATAAATGGGAAATTTTTCTGTTTATCTGCAAGTACGATGGGCAATCAAAAAGTTCTCAGAATTTACCTACAGTTAGAAAATGCGATATAAGATAAGGTTATGCATTGCTGTGGCAGGAAGCTCAGCATGTCTATTCGCAGTGTTATAATGCTCGTGCAAGTTTAGACTTGCACAGTCGTTACTGTAGTGTCTTTGTTGGACGTGACTGCTTATCATTCGGCACAATGTCCCAGTTCGAGCAGCATGCAAACATCAAGTTCATGTGCAAATTGGATAAAACTGCTGCAGAGATGCTGTCAGCCCTGCAGCAAGTTTACGGTGATAAGGCACTAAAGAAATCCACAGTTTACGACTAGTTGGCTAGTTTAAAAACAGACAGGAGATATTGGAAGATGATGAATGCAGCGGGAGACTTTCAACATCCAGAACTGAAGAAAATGTTGAAAAAGTTCGAGAACTGATTAAAAATGTTCAAAGAATAACTATTGCTGAGTTGGAGTGGCCCAACAAGTGGCTTGGACAGTGGTTTCTCCATCATAACAATGCACTGCGTCACACATTGCTTGTTGTGCAGCAATTCTTCGCCAACAAAAGCATTCCTGTCATCACCTAGTCACCTTACTCTCTAGATCTTGCTCCCAATGACTTTTGGCTGTTCCCTACTCTCAAAATGAGCTTCAAAGGGATGCATTTTGCAAGCAGGGAGGACATCATATTGAATACGACTGCCCAACTCTGGAAGATTCCAAAGGAAGCATTCCACAGTGGCAGGATCAATGGACGAGTGTGTATGTGCGGGAGGGGCCTACTTTGAAGGTGATTAGGTCTGCATTGCCATATCTCGTGCCACTACAGTGTGCAATCACAATTCCGGGAACTTTTTGACTGCTCATTAACACATCTGGGGAAAATTAAAAATTATATAAAACTTAATAGTGGAACCATATACAGAATGCATATGTACTGTACATGCTAATTATTTGTAAGTGAACATCTGTTTGAATATCTGTAATTACTTTCAGGTGTGTTTGCCTAATGAATTTATTACTGATTATTTGCAGCTGAACATCTGTTTGAATATCTGTTTTATGTTAGCATAATTAATTTGTTGCATTCATATTTTTTCTTCCTTAAAAGCCTCTAAAACGCTTTTTTATTATGTTAATAGGCTTGTATATAGTTTAAATGTTAGTTAATTTGCTGAAATATAGTAGCATAAATTTTTTGTTTGGTTTAATGATTTTATATTTTTGGTAATTTTAAATGTATTATTGATGTATAAGTTGATTAGTCTTACATATTTAGCAATTATACATTGAAAATACAATAAAATTTAATTATTAAATCAAGTAATTACATTAAACTTTGTTACTTAATGTTAGAGTTAAGATTTTTTCAGAACCCTGATGATAAACAATAAAGCTTAACAAAATGTGGTTGGCTTAATAATAATAATTTATTATAGCCTATTTTTATGTATAATACATGAAGATGGTGATGATGTATGTTGAACTTTTTTAATATACTTTACAATATAATAATATTCCAAGTGCCAAAATAGCTAAATGGAGATTTTTATAATAAATTGTGCACTGCAAAATGATATATGAATAATACCTTTACTATTAAAAAATCTGACTGGTTACTGTGAAAATTGCTTCCAACTTATCAACTGCATGGAAAAATATTGCGTATACAAAATGGCAGACGAGCAGGCATTCACTCTCACCTCTTTGGAGCTGTGAATGCAAAATTTATGAAAGAGAAGTCATTGTCAACCTCAAATTGGAATCATAAGAAATTGAAAATGCAGAGGGACCCAAGAAACAAATATTGGTTATGTAGTGGACAAATTAACTAGCTGTAAAGTCCCAAGTAAAGTGAGTGGAAAAACGTTGTATGTGCCATGCTGCAAATTTCACAGCATGGAACATGCAACAAACGGCGATGTAAAGGACCTCGGTATTTTAGATAATTTTTTGTGAGGCCAAAGCATCTGAAAATTTCCTTGGGTAAGTGGATTCAGATTGTCCAATGACGCTACTGTCATTAGAGGGTAAACAACAACTGGGCGATTCACAATGGGCGATAATCAACTGGGCAATTATCATTTGGACAACAGAAACTTTAAAATTTGGCATTAGTAAGCATGTGATTGGGCAGATATTTTTTATTTATTTATTTTTTTTCTAAATGTTGGTAAAATATATATAAATATAAATATGATTAAGATGTATGAAGTATGAGTTATGAATTATTTCCAACTTAGGAAAAGGAATATCTAACTGTAACATTGTTAATTATTGTCTGTCAGAAGCAGTTAACAAAGCACATCAAAGAAAAGCAGTTCTTTGAAAACAAATTCTGTGGAAGAACTGCTTTTCTTTCGTGTGATTTGTTAATTGTTTCTAATTCTTTCAAAGAACTTGCCATTAATTTGCCATACGTATAAAAGCAAATTGTTTTGAAAAGTAAAATTTAAAATATATTTAAATTTAATTTAAAATAAAACTTTTGATTTGAATTTTATGTCTTTTTTGTTTTACTGTATGTAACATTTATAAATATGTTTGTTAATTACAAAATCATTCCTTTAACTCATTTAACTCATTTCTTAAAAGGTATTATTTATATTTACCTGGTAGTAGATCAATATTAAAAATTGGAGATTTTAATAAGTAAAACAAAAAATTTTGTGTTTTGGTTATTATTCATCTCATATTTTGTTGCTCAGTTAGCAGTAGCCCAGTGTCCCGTTATTAGAATAAGATGCTTCCATGGTTTAGTCATGAAATGCCTTACTGCTGTTGATGAGAAGTCATGCACACAAGCAAGTTCTGAATTGCTTTAACGGCCTTCAGAACATCTATCTGCCATGTGCATACCATAGACTGCTCCCAATGAAAAGTGCCAAGAAAGACCTACTGTCCATTGCAAATTTCCGAGTCCAGAAAATGCAGACTTTATAGATTTCTAAACTCTGTTGATGAAAATGATAATACTGACTAAATCCAAATAATGCACAACATTCCATTTGACAATCTGTACTTTTCTTAAAGGTATTTCCATGTTTGGATAGTGTGAACTATTATGTCACAAGCAACACTTTTCTATTAGCACACTTTTTTTTGTTAAGTGACCCCAAAACATGCAGCTAATAAAATGCTGTGTCATAAATAAGGAAATAGACATTGGTTAGAAGAGAAATGTGCACTGTAAAAACAGAACCTTGCTTTTAAAATGTTGCATGAAAAGACATGGGAAAAAAGTTGCATGTGACATGTGCATGTGCAACTTTTTTCTATTACACAGAATGTTTTATCATTGTTTTCTAGAGTATTTTTCAATGAAAATGATCCAATTGTTTTCATCAATGTCATTCCTACACCTTTAACTGAAATCAGTCATTGTTTCAAGTGATCCATTTCAATTTAGGGATTTTATGAGTTTTTAGGTTTGGCACTTGCAGTGTTATTCAATGCAAACCTTTCAATTACAATCAATATAGTTGTTATAGCTATGCTAAATGTGAAATTTAATGTAAGCCGTTACTATAATTTTATATAAATAATAAATAAAGATCTTTAATGTTCATTTATAATACTAGTTTTAATTTAAGAAATATATTAAAAAGAACTATTTTACAAACTCAACTTTTAAATTATTTTAATATAAAAATTTTACTTTAAAATTAAAAAAAAAATTCTATTCTTAATTTATATTTATACACACACACACACACATTTTTTTCTACTACAGACTATAAAAAAGTAAATGTTTTTTTCTGTTTAATTTGTTTTCAAAATTAAAAATAATTTTATTAAAAACTTTCTTAAATTATTAAAATTTAAAAATAGAATGATTCTAATGTAATGTTAAAGTAAAAAATCTACAGAATTGATTGAATAATTCAGATGATTTAAAAAAAGAACTGTGTTGAAATAATTTATTTCAACTTCTTTTAATTTTCTGGTCTCAAGTTTTTAAACATTATAAACAAATGTTTAACTATTAATGTTTTGTTTTTCTTGAAATAAATTCTTTCTAGTCTAAGGCGAAATAAACCAAAAACTTTTTAATATTTTTGATTCTTTTATTTCCTAAAGTTAAGAATAAAAAAAAAATTGATGAAAGAATTAAATAAACTTTCTATTTTATTTCATCTTATACAGTCAAACCTGTTTTTATGCGCTCCTTTTATGTGCGATTTTTATTTGTGCGATTTTTTTAATGCGAATTTTTAATTTGTGCGGTATAGTTGGCGACTAGTCTCGTGCGATTCGTCATGTCTTACGTTGACTTATTATAGCTAAATAAACTTATTATAGCATAAATGCACTTATTATAGTAATATTATTGCACGAATATGCGAAAAATGAAATAATTTACTTTTTAAGTCAACAAAACACCACCTGGACAAAAATATGTAAAACAGACGATAGACCAGACGATGCAGTCAAGTGCTGACATCTGTTGTCAATAAATTCTATTTCGTACGGTTTTGAGTTATTTTCTATGTGAGACTTTTTTTATGCGGTCCCTGTTGACCGCATAAAAAAAATTATTTTTTTAATTGTGTTGCGAAAACTATTATTTACAGCCATTCGTGAAGTTTCGTGAGATTTTTTTTAATGCGTTTTTTTTAATGCGGTCCCTATCCCCCGCATAAAAACAGGTTTGACTGTACTTAAAGAATTTGTTTTAGTAAATCAAGAAAATGGATAACTTAAATTAATAATATCTACTATTTAAAAATATGAATTCTTTCTAATGTAGAACGAGCAGTTATTTATTGTGACATCATCGCAATGCTGGGCCGCAATTTTTAATTTATTTAATTTAAAATATATGCTCTCCACCTCAAATTAATAGTGACTTGCCCTGTACAACATACTTTTCCGTTAGTAATGGAGTCATGCCAGTCATCTAACTAACTCCTTTTGGGGGAAAATTTTTGAATCGAAATACGAAGTAATGTGACTTTCGGTTTGCATCGGAAGTTCGTATATATTTAGTTGGGGCCTCCTGTCCCTAAGCTTTCTATATCTGGTCTTGACTTCCATGTGTCTAACTCCGTTCTCGAGATTAAGGAAGGACAGACGAATGGCAGTGGAAATTTATAGGTCTACGATTTTTTCAAATTGCAGCCCAATGAAATGTTTGTTTATAATTTTAATATGGAAATTTTTATTTACTGTTGGATCTACTGAACTTTTATAGTATGGCAGTTGGTTATTTTTTTGACATGAGTTTCTACTCTGTTCTTTCAACATTGTAGTAAGATTTTTGGTATTTATAGAATGATAATCATCACAACAATGTATATTTCAAATGTTTATCATCAGTTTAAAAAATCTTGTTTCTGGATTCTATATCAAAAAAGTTAAACAATTTTTAACCCCACTTTCTGGACTCTTCTGTGCTTTCAAAACAGAACATTTTTCTGTTTTTAAGTTCCTATTAGTTACACAATAGTTTTAATTTCTCTTTTCTGTGGTTTGTACCAGCCTTTCTTCAATACCGTTGTTCCTAATTTATACAGTAGAGTGTCGTTAATTCGAACCCCGGTAATCCGAATCGCGGTTATCCGAACGATTTTCAGTCGGACTGTGTCATATTGAATTGAACATTTTCGATACTAGATTTACTTCTAAAGTATAATTTTCATGTTTTTATATTCTTCAATATATTTATTTTGTTTGTACAAAATAAAGAAATAATTTTTAACGATACAATAGCCTCGATTATTATTATAAAAATTTTCGTTAGGCTTAAAATCGACGAAAATTCAACACGAAGCGACACGCAACAGAGAAAAATTTGAACATCGGACAGGTTAATATATTTTTTCGTACATAATTGGTTATCCGAACAACCCCAGTCCCCAATTGATTCGGATTAACGACTCTCTACTGTACTAATATACTTAAACCTTAGTGCTTCATGTAAATTTTTTTTAATATATACTACTTAATGTTTATAATGTTTCTTTGTACTTTCAATGACCCTCCAACCTTCCTTTGAATTTGCAGCCAGAGAGCAATACCAGCAACAGGTGCAGTTCAGAAATATCTAGTTTTTTGAGGACCAGATCCATAATAGCCAGATACTCTTCATTTTAGTGTACTGTAAAGTACAGTACATGTACATAACTGATGCTAGTTGAACTGTAGAGCCAAAATATTTTTCTTGAATAAATTCTGATTTTTTAGTTTCCTTAAAAACAAGCCTCTTTTTTTTTCTGTGAATTATGTAATTTATATGTTTTTACTTATCAGAATTGCTTTATAGTTTGTATTCTTATAATAACAACAATAAATAAATTAATTAGTGCGTAATTGAAGAATTATTGCAAATTTTTTTAACTAAAACATAATAAATTAACAGAAGTTCGACTTATCCACCATCTGACTAAGCAGGAACATCTGTCCCAAAAGATGTTCCTGCAAGATATTAACTTTTCCATCACTTTATTCCTTTTCCCAAAGGGGAAGGAAAGTAAAACTTTAATTGGAAGTAAGATTGATAACAGCCTTCCCTTATTAGTTGAGGGAATGAATTTAAAAAGGGAAAAAGTTTGATCTTGATTTGTTTTGAACATTTGGAGGTAGAATCTAAATTTCAGTGATCACAGTTGGTTACGTTATCTTTTTCGAGGCTTAGCAGTCAGTAGTCTAATGTGCCAACATTAGACAACTCAAAACACATCATTACACCAAACCAGTTGAAGAAATAAGAAAAATATTTAATATAATGAATGCTTTTGTCCGTATCAATAGGACATCTTCAGGTTTCATAAGCCAGAAAATAGCATGGTTAATCCAGCAGTGGAGATAAATGCAATAAGTGTGGTTCTACTGTATTACCAAGGAAACTAAACTGTACATTATAAAACTAAGTGTGTTAGGTGAAAAAAATTTGTTTGAAACACTCGCTACTAATTGATAACAAGAAGGTAAAACAGCATAATGTATTCTATTAAATACATTGAAGAATCAAACACTAACAATAAGAGGTTATTCTACATACAAATGTACTTAATGTTAGTTTTGAAGTTACAACAAAACCTCAGAAACCTAACCTGTTTGTAAGTTGGGGAGCTTCTGTGTATTTTCTGCTTTTTCAAACTCATAAAACATAATATGCCAGATATGCATTTTATCTATGGACATTTGCAGGCTTTATTCAAACAAAACATGAAGTGAAAAGTTAAAAATAAGCTGCTAAACAAAGAATACAAAGTCACATTAGCAATAATGTGTTAAATTTCAACTATTATAATTGAATCACACATTTGTGTTAAATAACAGCTGTTAAAAATATGCAAAAATTTTCCGTTCAATTCAATATGTATATGTATATATATATAGTTATAAGTTATTTATATACTCTGTATATATAAATAGTGATATTCAAATATTAACATTTACTGTTTATAGTTTTGACAGAGGGACTAAGAGTATCTCAAAAATGTTAAAGAATGAAGTATAAAGAATATAAATGTTCCTGTTTTGGCATGAAGGAATATATTAATGAATTTCTAGAAATTTTAGATTGTTGTAATGGGTGTCAATTATACTGAGCACATAATTTTTTTAGTTGTTTTTTATATTAAATTATTGGGCTGCAATTTGAAAATATTGTAAACCTATAAATTTCCACCGTTGTCTGTCATTCCTTAATCTTGAAAATGGAGTTAGATAGATGAAAGACGAGACCAGATATGGAAAGCTTAGGGGCAGGAGACCCTGATTAACTATATAAGAACTTCCAATGAAAACTGGAAGTCATGTTATTTTGATTAAAACATTTCCCCTGAAAGGTGTTACATAGATCAGTGATTGTTAACGGGGTCCGTAAGAAGTTTGCCGGCGGGCCGCCAAATTATGCAAAATTTCCTTCATAATATAATTTAAAAAAAATTGATGTATAACCGAATATCGTATTCAAAAGTAAAATAAGAAAGATAAAGTTTTCCTATTTAGTTTTTTTTTTTTTATTTATTTCTTATTGAAATTTTTAAAATAATTAGGAAAAATAATAGGCTTAGTAGTAGGCTTTGAAAATTTAAATATTTTTGCAAAAGATATTCAAAATCTTTACGACAAGTTTAGTTTTAGCATCGACTTTGGATTGATTTATCGACATGTTTCTTATTTTATTTTCTGTTAGAAATTAATGAGTTTTTATGTTTAATTGTGAAGTTTGAATACAGTAAAATAACAACCTTTTTTTCGTTCCAGCAGTATTTTAATTACGTAAAAACGTTTTCAACTGCTTTAAGCAGCCTTCATCAGTTAAACATACCGCAAAAAGAACGTAGAATTATAAAATTATGAAAATAAGAACGAAGAGTTCTAAATTTACGAAATATAAACAAACTTCTATTGCACTCACGCAAATTGTCGGTAAGGCACTTGCGCATTAATCCAAACGTAAAACAAAAAGGTAGTAACATATCTACCTAGGCATCGTAAAATATTTACATTAAATATAACAATAAACTAAAAGTGGCGTTTTAATGATGTTCTGTCGCTTTAACAACGCTCTGTTAATTTACTTTATCAAAGAAGGATTTCCGGGCTGAAGCTAACGTGTCTGCATCTCTATGGTTGATGCAGTTTGTGGTTAAATGAGCTCTGTGTATTTCCATTTTTTCAATGTGCTTAACAGCTTGTCTTGATCTTGCGGCCCTCACAATCGAGGCTTTATCCCGAAACACCGTTATCCCTTGTTCTTTCGCAAATGCTGCCAGTACCGTAGAATCAACATTCCTGTTCACCGACTGCTTATGCTCATATACTCTCTGTTTTAGGCTCCTCATCGTAGTGCCGACATATACTAGATCAGTGTTAATTTGATGGTCTCTAATTTGGATGGAATATACTCCTGTTCTGTCGTCGTGCTTTTCTTTTCTCTTATCGTTTCTCAAGATACCGTACACCGTTGGGTTATGCCTGTATATTATGTGCAGATTCCTATGCCTGGCTACTTTCTTAACTACTTTACTTAGAAACGGTATATAATCCAGAACTAAATTTCTTTTTTGCCTGTTTGAATGTTATTTAAATAGGTAATGAAATAATAAAGATATGATTTACATTTATTATATAAAAAAATAAAGCAATAATAAAAAATCAATTTATAGATAATTTAACAAATACAAATTATTATTAAAAAAATGGAGGTCACAAAAAAATTATGAAATATTTGGTGGGCCGCAAATATAAAAAGGTTAAGAACCACTGACATAGATGACTGGCACGACTCTGTTGTTAAAGGAAAAGTATGATGTATGGGGGCAAGCCACTACTAATTTGAGGCAGAGAGTATATATTTTAAATGAAATAACTTAAAAATATGATAAAAAATTTCAGCCCGGCATTGTGACAATGTCACAATAAATAATTGCTCATTTGCTATTTGAAGAATTTTTATACAGATCACATTTATATCTGCGCTATCTGTTTAATAAACAATACTGAAGTCATTGGTATTTTAGATGGTAAACATTGCATAGTTCGACATATGTAGGATGCTTTACTGCTGTGTGTTTGAAATAAATAACATTAAATTTAAAATAATGATTGTGATAAAAAAAAAATAGTTGAATGAAATGAAAAAAATATCAGGTTTTTTTTAGTTTTTAACTCTCTTGTGGGCATTAAGAGTGCCTTTTATTATGTCCAGTATGGGTTTGGCAAAGCCTACAATAGGGTAACTGGGTGGTAAGGGATGGGGTTCAACATGTTTGGGTCAAACCAGCCAAGAAAATTTCTTCAAACCCAATTCAGAATCAAACTCATGCATCAGATTGCAATCTGATACCTTTATTACCATGGCTATACAGCCACAAAGTATTTCATTTCATATGTTTATCATGC
The DNA here is from genome assembly GCF_030686945.1 of Centruroides vittatus. NCBI lineage: Eukaryota > Metazoa > Arthropoda > Arachnida > Scorpiones > Buthidae > Centruroides > Centruroides vittatus. Next base: position 1,334,264 of record NW_027122679.1, read on the forward strand.
AAATAAGTATTATTTTGTTAATGAATATTAATTGTTTGTATAAATAAAATACAAAATTTTCAATAAAAAGTTTAATTTCGAATTTATTTTAGGAAGTTTAAAATAATATAATGTTAAAAATTCTGTTAAAAAATTGAAGTTTAATTATATGTTTCATTGCCAAAAATAGATGACTTTGCCCTGTATTTTAAACAAACTAACTAAATGGCATAATTAAAATCAACAGATAGTGTCCAAGCAGATATTAATTAACAAAATTTTCTAAATACTTTAGAACAGACGTTTTTAAACTTAAAAACAGACCCCCTTTATAATGAGGTGGATTTTGGCAGACTTCCACATTTACTTTTTTTAGATTTTTGATTAATATTTTATTTAATACAAGGTGAATAAAACATTCTTTAATATAAACAGGTGTATTTAAAATTTTTGATGTACATATTGCTTTTTGTGATTTTATTTTTGAGGATTTTCTGTTGAAAAATACTTCTGAAAACATGCTTACAGACTCTGGGATCCACTTTTCCAATTTAAGGAAAAAGATCATAACTACAGTCTTATAAATTTGTAGATAAATTTGAATTACTGTTTGTACTTAACATGCTAACAATATTTATCCTGCAAAACTAACCTTAAATTTTATACTCATATGAAGCAAGCATAATTTAATAGAATATAATTGTTTTTAAATGCTACCTGCTAGGAGGTATCTTAATTTATAGATGTGGAATTCTTGTTAAGCTTGTCTTAGGTTTTTAAAGACATAATTCTACACACACACAAAAAAAAAAAAAAACATATCTCAATCTTGATAGAAAATGAGGGCAGATCCAGAAAAATTTAGGAAGAAGCATTTAATAAAAGAATAAGGCAGATCTGGGACATTAACCTCAACAGGGAGTTACATTCTAAACATGGATAATTACTATTCTGTATAAAATTGGTCAGTTTTGTCAATTACAAGGCTGGTTTTATATTGCTATGGATACACTTATATTAGTTTTAATACAGTAGAACTTCTATTATCCGGACTAATTGGGGATGAAGGTAGTCCAGATAAGGAAAAATTCAGATAATCGAAAAAAATAATAATTGACAGTGAAAGACATGTATTGTACAGTACATACAGTATGAATAATTTTTATTTGTCTAGATTTACATATAGCTTCAATATTAAATTCTTTTTTATTAAGAAATTCAATTAACGATTTTTGTTTAAAGAAGCTGCTAAATTGCGAATACTTTTAAGACATATAAGTTGTCCTGAGTTACACTCTTCTTAGCTTTCAAACCACTTCATGGCGACATCTAAGCACTGAAAAGCTACAGAATATGTAGGACCAATATCTCTTACTTCGCAAATCTCTTCATCTTCTCGATCTTGTTCATCTGAGGCAGATATTTCTTTAATTATTTCATCATCATTCAAAATTTGGAATCTCGGATCATTCGCATTGCAATTTAACCACTCGCTTACATCTTCATCACATTCAACACATATTAAAATTTGTGCTATTGCTTCCGCAGTGTCTCCTATACTACTTTCTACTGTTACTGGAATTTACTAATGGTCTTTTCAAAATTTTGTTCCATGCATTCCATCACGTACGTACATAAATAGTGTCACAATTTGTCAAGTGCAAATCAGAAAATTCGTACAATTTTTGTTTATTTTGAACAATCCGGATAATCGAAAATCCAGATAATAGAGGTCCGGATAATCAAGGTTCTACTGTATTTTGTATTTCTGTTTTCCTGTAAGAGAGTACTTGCACTTTTACTCTTCTCCCCTAGATATGCCCTTGATAGAACATATTAAACTATTATAGAATATTATGATAAGGAATTGAATTATAAGGTAAAATTACAACAAAACCATAAGAAAAGAATTATCAATAATGCAATTTTGAAGGAATTAATTTATTACACATTTGATTCTGACACTTTTTTTTCCTGAAGTTCAGGTTGTATGGTCATGGTTTGTTTTAAATTGAATTTTAAGTTTATTTTGTAACCGACAAGTCATCCATGTTTGCCACTGGTGCCTCTCTCCAGAACGAATGGCACAATTCTGGCATTAGGGGTAACAGATTTGTGATGGCTTCCTTCTTTTCCTTAGAGATTCTTTGGGACTCTTTGCTAGTCTTTGCTTTCGGCAATCAACCTTGCACTAATTTTGCTGTCAAGAAGTTTAGTTTTTGTTTTTATTGGTTCTAAAGGCATTCTTGTATGCAAGAAATTGATGGTCACACTTGCACTGTTATAAAAACCATCTGTGCCAAATGTGGTCTTGGAACGGATTTTTTGAGCTGTATGCTGAGGTATGTAAGGCCAATCCACAAAGTTTCCTTGGGTTCATTACTTTTATATCAACGTGCTTTGAGCTGTTATCTCTGACAGCATCTTTGTTGTCAAAAAAAATTGTAAACCTTTCCCTTTATCTTGAAACTAAGCTTTACTTGGTGGTGGAATTTATCTGCAGACATAAATGTATGTCCCAGCTTGAAGAATCTCAACTCAGTAACATCTGAAGATATTTTCTTCAAGTTGATGATGTACAGCAGAAAGGGGAAAGGCAACCAATTTTTATTCTACCAACTACAGTTATCATGATGCAGAGTTTAAACATCACAAAACCATTGGGAAGAGCTGATAATATCTTCCTTTTCTCTCCTAGACAGTTTTATGCTATAGGATAGCCAGGGGTTTTAGATGGGGCCTCTTACTGACAAGAACAAAACTCTTGTTGAGTATGGTGATTCTTTTTATGAAATATTATTCACACTACTACCATTAATTATCTATTGTTAATTTCTTTGGGATATGTTTCCAGCCACAGATGCAACATGAAGACATATTTCCTGAAAAGAAATTGATTAACATTTTTTAAAGTTAAGACTTCGAAATAGCCAAATATTTTAATTTCAAAATTATGGAACAATTCAAAATTAATGTATTTTAATTAAAATGAAAAATATTCAAAAAATTTTGTAGTTATCGTATTGATTATTCAACAAATTAATGCATTGTTTTCCTTTAATGTGGAAGTTTATTGAATAGTTTTATACAAACATCTCAAAACCTGATATATTAGTAATATGCCAAACAACTCCTGGTTTAAATCGGGCTACTTCACACTTATTTTTAATTAATTTCTAAATAATTTGTCACTAGAGGCAGGCATTAGGTGCCATCTCGTATTAAATTAATATTTATAAATAAGTTAGAATATTTTGGAAGAAAAGAATCGGCTCAGATCAGGACTCGAATCCACAACTCTCTCTTAAAAATAAACGCGGAGAAGTAGCTCGATGTAATTCATAGTTGTTTAGCATATTGAATAACTTTATCAAATAAATGCAGTACTCCTGTTTAACAGTTGATTAAATTTAAACAAGTAACAAAAAGAATGAAAAGTATTTATTTTTAAAATGTTAGTGAGATTTATGTTTAAGTTGTTTTTTTTTTGTTTATCACAAATTCTCGGAATGTCAAATATTATACTCGACTTTGGTTTTATCAGTTCTTAAATTCTGTTACTGCCTTTGTGTGGAATGTAAATTTAAAGTACAAAAATATTATACCAGTATCAAAAAAAAGTTGTGCTTGTTGCAGAGTTCAAGAATCATGTCTTTCCAGTTCATCCCAAAATGTAAATTTAAAAACTAGGTCAGGATAAATCCTGTTTAAAACTTTGACCTAATTATAAATTAAATAATATTTTTATACTTCAGTTTTTGATGCATACTTTTGTTAATTTAACCACATAATTTATTGGAAAGATTATCATTATTATTATTAAAGTCAATTGTATTTTAATCATGTTAAATATGAAAAAAATTATAAATATTTTAACATTTTTAGAATAAATAAATGAGAACGCGCAAATGTTTAAATATAAAATGAAAAGCAAATATGGAAATATTATTTATTTTCCGAATAAATATGATATTTAAACACGTGTTCTACATTTTAAGACAAAAAGTTTTAATCTCGTCCTTCTAACTATTCGAGAAATTATTTTTAAAAAAGGAATGCCCTTTAAAAATGTATATACTTTAATTTTATGTGAAATTCTTTAATATGTAAATTTATCTGCATATTCATCATTACAAGTATGGGGTAATAAAGGGAGCATCTTGAAAAAATTTAGATATGTAAAATTTAATTATATCTATTTTAAACTTTTTATTAACTAGCAGGGGAGGATGGCGCAACTTCGGCATGTTAAGAATAAGTTAAATTTTGTGTAATAAATATTGCTTTAAACTGAAATAAAAGTGTTGTTTATTGTCTACCAGACTGTAACCTTACCGTAGAACTGGTTAAAATCAGTTTGGAAATAAAAATAATCATAATAATAATAACTTTATAAAAAGGTAGCTATTGCCGAAGTTGCCCCCATACCAGGGGCAACTTTGGCAACAGTAATAGAGCAAGATAGGCAGGCATATAAATTTGTGTTATTAACAATGTATAAGTTGGAATTCACTATTAAAACAAAGAAATACTGTTCCAAAGACCTATTTAATATTATAACAATGAAATAAAAGTTCAAAGGCATATTTAAGTAAAGAAAATGTAAACGTTCTGCTTGCGTATGCAACTACTTTGTCCTGGCACAACACTGCTCCTAAACCTACTGTACTAGCATCTGTGTACAAAGTGTACGTTAAATTCAGCCGGACGAAACTATACGGCCACAGAACTCAAAGGCCTAGCAGTAGTGTGGGCTATAGGAAAATGTAAACGAAAATTAATTACAAAAAAAATCCTTTCTGCAAGTTCCTGATTTTTTTTAACTTGGCCTTGGCTTCTAGTGTGGCTTTGTATGGGAATCTAGTTATTTCTTCTGCTAGTTGTTAGTTGTGGCCAAATCAAATCATAGCAATACACGATCAGGAACAAGATTGGCAACACTGCCGAAGATGCCCCAATAGTGATGATATAGAAACATTAAGTGGAACCCTGAAAATAGGGTACCAAGCCATGATCTGGTTACGTGAATAAGTTAACGTTTTATCCTTCTAACAGGAAAAATAATTTTTGTTATTATGGAATTATAACAAAACATGCCAATTCTATATAAATGGAAGCAAAACATTATATGAAATTGAATGAAACAGACAACTTATTTGATATTTCAACTATGCTTGTCGAAGAACAACACAGACACCACACTCAATAAGCCGTCATTAAAACTCAACTGTCTATCCTCTAAAAAGAGTCTCCTTTTATTTTGTTTTAAAGAAAATTTAATCAACGAACTTGCCCCGTATGCTGAAGTTACCCCGTCCTCCCCTATATTGTACTGTATAGTTATTAACTTAAAAAACACATTGTACTTGTACTGTAAAAATATTAATGATTTTATGAAATTGATTTATAAAAATTGGACAATTAATTGGATATATTATAAATTTTTTTTTAAAAAGGTGCTGTATAAAATAAAATTAAAGTGTATAAATAAAAAGTTCAAAAAAAATAAATTAAATTAAATTGCTACTACATGTAGACAGGTAAAATTACAGTTTGGTAAGATTTAAAAAAATTAAAAGAATTTTTTGAATAAAAACAAATAAACAAAAAGTGTGGGTTTAAAAACTTTTAAAACGATTATAATTTTAGGCTTAAAAAATCCAGAGAGGTTTGTATATTAGGGGGATCAATGCTATTAAATTTTGGAGATGCTAAAGGTGGAGGGGTCGGGACATAGAGGGGCGGTCACGTGCCACATCTCAAGTACGGTTGGACTTAATGACGGCTTTATTGGTTATTAGCATTTAAAATTTTTTATAAAATCCATCCGTACCCACAAAATTAAGCCTTTTGTCATTTTATAATACCGTTATTCCTCGATTAATGCGATTAATTAATCTTTCAATGCTACTGCGTATATCAAAATTGCATTAATCAAATATAGTGGTACTTGACCGAACAATTGAGACATACTAGAACAAATTTTCAGTTAATAAGTATTTTGATTTTAATTTTTTCGTTCGTAAAAAAATTCAATAAAATGAGTAATTAATTTAAAAATAAAACAAAACCTTAGAGCTATCTACCTTTGTCAAACAAAGTTATACTCAATGCAGTTTTTTTTATTCATACAACATAAAAGTTCAACAGAATGTAATTTGAAAAATTTAGCTTGCTTTGATTAAATAAGGAAATTCAAAAAGCTTTTTTTTTTTAATTTACAGAATTTAGATAAACATTTAGAAAATTGGAATAGAAATATAACGCTTGGTAAATGTGTCAGTATATGATTAATATCTAGGACTTGCAACAGATGTTTGAAATGTTGTCGTTTGATAGAAAATAATGTCCGTTTAGATAGCAATAGCTTTAATCATACAATATTAGCAAACTGCATTTGTGAAAAAGCCAGCTGAATTGATATATAATTTGTAATTGGGATATATATATATTTAGGTTTTAATAAAAGGAAGTAAATAGTCTAATAAAATATGCAAAACATACTACAGATGATGATTTTGTTAAATAATTATGCCTATAAAACTGGAAAATGACATTTTTATGTTTTTTACGTCTGTTAATTATATATTTAAGCTTTAAATTAATATTAAACTGTTCTTTTACCAAATATTTTAAAATTAAGTAAAAATCAAACTGTTTTTGACTGCAGCAAGGAACTTCAGTGGCAGAGCTTGTGGAGTTTTACTAAGTTTGCTCTGCTATAGCTGATTTACACTTGAAACTATGAAGTATATTATGTTTGATTCTATTTCATTCTCAGTGCTACTAACTTTATATCATATTTATAATCTAATCTTGTGGATATTTTAATGTTTGATAATTAGTGATAAAAGTAAACTTCAACTAAACTTGTTTTAACCGTACTTGTTTCATTTTGTTTAGTTTGCAATATATATTTTGTCCCACAACAAAAATAAATGATGTGGAATTTTACAGTTTAATTCTAACATCATGCTGCATCAAATGAAGCTTTAACTGCGATAAACTGTTAAGTTAATGCCAGTAACGACTAATGACCTTGAAATGCCACACTGGTGTTGAACTATAAACAAGCCTTAATTTTCTCTATATTAAGTAACTATCAATTTTACTACTATATTTTTATATTTAAACCGAAATTTTACTGTTTACCTCCAAATTATCTGTTCAGATTGCATTTGCTTGTATTGTGTTAGCATTGATTTTTCCTTAATATTAAAGTTATTTTTATAAAAGTTAAAAAGAAACAAATGCATAGAAATTACTATTTTAAATATTTTAAACCCCATTTATGGACTGTATTTAGCCAAATTATTAGCTTCTTGTCAATAAATTCAGTCTTAAAAAACGTCATTTAGTAAAGAAATTGGCAACATTGCATTAAAAATTTCTTGAAGCGCTACTCGTCCTCAAATGCTATTCATAATAACCTAGAGGCTTAAACTTCAAACATTCGAATTACAAACACTGTAATACCAGAATTTATTGGACTACTATTCAAAGGTAAAATTTCAAAAAAAATATCTTAAAATGAAATATATAATTCGGCAAGATTGTAGTTCAAATGTTTGAATTTTAAGCTGTTAGATAAGTGTTAGCGTACAGCATCTGAGAATAAGGAGAAGGTTTTTGAAATACATTTAATTGATTTTATGTTAATTTTACTTTTTTACATATTTGATTGCTTTTGTAAAATAGTATTTATAATTAGTTTTATCATTTTATCCGATTAATAAAATTGTTTTTACACCAGCTTGTTTATTGAAGTGATGAAAAATTTTATTTTTAACAGCATCTTTGTTGATCTCATTAAAAATAAAGTTTTAATTAGCCTGGAGATTTATTCGCGATTAAATGTTTGAGACATTTTATCTCTTCGCGAATTATATATCAAAAATGTGCATTTGACTAATCATTTGTCTTGCATCATAGAATATGTAAAATGTGAAAAAATTTAGGTTTTTGGTATTAGAATGAATAAGTTAAGGAAACAAAGTTGTAAAGTAAGTTAAAACTTAATTTTCAAATGTTTTCAAATTCTTATTGTAAAGTATGATTTTTGTCATGCTATAAAATTTATTTCATATGATTTAAGTTAAAATCATCATAATCTAAGTGAAAATTATGCTATCTATGGTTTTTAAGAAAGATTTAAGTGTCAGTGATATCAAATGTAAATTCCAGTTTACATTTAATATATGTTTACATTTCTAGCAGTCCATTAATGCTGCAGAGATGTGAGAGGTATGTGGTTACTTATCTAGAACAGTAATGAACAACCTGTATATCTATACACTATGTTAGACACATGAGTAGTTATGTCATACAGTACCAATACTACTAACTCACATTGCAATGTGGATGTCAAGTTTTGTGGATTGTCACTTAATTGTTGATAATAGTCTGTTATATAATATTCATTGGAACTAGTTTATATAGCTATCAGTAGCTTGTAATATTTGTAAATGTTCTGTTGCATCATCGTAAACTGTAAATTAATGTATATGAGCAGATCCACATGATATTAATCTTTCACTAAGATACATCATGATCATAGTTGAGCTTTATGTAGGCCGCTGCTTGAGTTTGGCCAAAAGAATGTGTATGGTGAACCACAGTTGTTTTATTTAATGGAAAGAGTAGACGTGTTTATAGAAATATTTACATTAAGGATTTCAAATGTTCTAATGTTTGTTTGTGAATGTGATTGATTATTTATTAGTTTTAATTGTATTACTTTATTTTTGGATTTTATCAATTGTATAAAAATATTTGAAATTATTTAGGCTATTAAATGAATAATAACGAAATTATTCAATTATATATAACACTAGCTGTTACCCGTGGCTTTGCTCGTGAGGATTTTGCAATTTGATAGAAATAGCCCTCATTCGGTACTTCACTAAGATTCTCAATCATTAGTTGTTGCTAATTTGGTAAAATTACCGATTTTTGTTTGTTTCAAACTATGGAATGCTAATGCACCTAAATTCAAGTTTCAAATATTATGGGATTCCGAGATATCATAAATCTGAGTTTAATTTTTTTTCAAAACATAAATGACATTATATGAAAATTCCTAAATTTAAATAAATAAATAAATTTATAAATACTTACAGAAAAATAGAGTTTCAGTTACCCCAGTACATCTTTGTAAACCATTTTGGGGTACAGCCTTTTGGGGCTAAGATGACCAGACTACTTGCAGAGCTTACTTTGGAACATGCGACATGGAACTGTCCATGAGAAAAACAGTCTTCACTCAAGTCGCAGAACTGCTATAATTATTTCCATCACTATCATGTGATATAATTGAAAAATCATCCCAGTGACTCATCATGTAAGCCACTATTTCTGCATGTACTTCTTTGGCCATCATTTGAGTGTCATACAAAACAAAGGATATTGCTCTAAAGAGGCAAGCTCCATCGCTTATAATTGGAACGATGGTGTGGGCGTCATAACACCATTTATATTTAGTATTTCAACAACCATAGTTATTATGTAATTTATAACAATCTAACTATATAAAATTACTTGCGTTACACATATCCCTTATTACTGAGAATCTTCTAATGCGATCAAATGTTTTCAATTTGATCAATTTTCTAGGTAATCGTTCTATAATTGAACAAATATGTAGTAACAAATTCGAATTTAAAATGGTTCGAACATTTGGTTAAAAAATCATAATACGTAAATATTGTACATTTGGAAATTAAGTTATTACCGCCAGAAACAAAAACATTGCATCTAAAATAGTACAGTAGAAACTGTTCTTCAGGTTAAGCCTTAATGCTCTCCCTCTCTCCGGTTTGCTCTGGGCGGCGATGAATCAATCAGTGACTCAGTCAGTCAGTCAGGACAAGTAATTTTATATATTTAGATATATTAATGATACTTTTAACTGTCTTCAACTGGAATAAACTGGTTAATGAATTATTAATAACCAACCTTGAAAATCAGCACATGACTTTATATGAAGTGTACTTTTGACCATTCTTTCAAATGTTTTAAATTGATGTGTTCCATTTTTAGTAAGTAAGCATTATATTCTGTTTTATGTTAATGTGGGGACTCTGGTGGTCTTTATGAGATTGAAAGTATTTGTCATATAAAATTGTATGCTGGTTTTTGTGGTTTGTTGGTTGGTTATTATACTTTTAAATCATCATCAGTGTACGTGTCATATACACTGTTATATTGCATACGTCAGGAGATAAACCAAATGACCCATATATCAGAAGGCATGATATAAATGATATATCCATTTGTAATCATCGTGCCGACTTACTTTTTTATATCTAATAGATTGTATTTCATACAATGGTAGTGTCAAGGTAAATGATCGGATGCTAGTAGAAGTTCAATGCCAAGTGATTTTTTAAAAATTATTGACTCTAAACCAATTTTATATTTGGAAGGAAAAAACACGTGCAACACATCTCAGTGAGTGATATAATGGGATGTGATATAACAGTGGGTTACTATATTATTAAATACATTATTTCTTTACATTTTTATAGTTATTTTAAACTTACTAAGTTATATTATAGAAAGTTTTTCTTCTGTATATTCACAAATAAAGACTTATTTTATTTAATCTGAAAGTTTTGTTAAACAAAAAATAGTCTAGTAGTGCATTTTTACAGTTGTTAAAATGATGTTATAAAACCTTTTGAATTTAAAGTCCTCATTCTCAAGTATAAATATAGTTACCCTTACATCAGACAATTTATCAATATTATAATCTCTTTATTTATAATCTCTTTACATACAGAACTGCAGTTTATCAATGCAAATCATTATATTATGTTATTGATGTGATTCTATATATTAATTCAATGTAATCTATACTAGATTCATATATTATATGTCATAGGAACAATACGAAAATATAAATTTTATCCTAGTAGGAAATATATTAAGATTTTTTACAATAAAATTTATTTATTGCGACGTTTGTAATATTCGCTACAGAAAATTTAAATGATGTGTCATTCTGAATTGTTTTCTGTTTTCACAATGTATCAGATTTTGGTGGTGTAATGCTAACATATTAATTAATTGGAAAGGTATTAAATGACAACTGAAATGCTTAGATAAGCATTTATAATATATTATCTATTAATCTAAAAGTTTCAACAATTTTTTAATTAATAATTGTATTAGACAAACCTGAACTTCATTGGTTCTTAACTATGAGGTTGAAATTCATCTTTACAGATAAAGTGAGATGATTTCTAGGTCAAATGATAAAATGCTGATAAGAAAATGTGATAATGTTTTCATTACACCACTTTAACAACTGTAAAAATTAGTACTGAATCATTTTTTGTTTAACAAAACTTTGAGATTAAATAAAATAAGTCTTTATTTTGTTAATATATGAAAATTAAAAAAATTTTAACAATTAAAAGTTTTTAAAATATAACTTAGTAAATTTAAAATAATTATAAAAATGTAGAGGAAAAATGTAGTAACTCATTGATAATGTATTAATACAGTAGCTCATTGTTATATCGCACCCCATACTAGGTACATCATTCACAAATACACATTTGAAAGATTAAAGCTTCTTATTATCATTAAATGCAGAAATTGATTTTTCATACACAGTAAAACTTTCATTATCTGCTGATTTTGGGATTGGAAATTTGACAGATAAAGAAACACAGGCTGGAAGATTTCAAAAAATTATTTATACAATATTAAAGATATGCATATTATAAGTATTTCCAATGTATAGATACACAGTGAAAAACTAGTGTAAAATGTAATAAATGCAAAAATGATGAAGATGAGAAAGTTGACAACAGATGCAAAAACAAAATTATTCGCAATAAAGCTAAAATTATGCTGTCAGAATGCATTGGATGGTTCGAAATGCAGGATGAATTGGTAGCAACACAGGTGCTACATTTGTGTATGTGTTGCCTTTGCTTTGTCCTGTATTTTGCAACATTTATTTCATTTACTTTATATAGACTAGGAATGAACTGATTATTTTAAAAATTAAACTTGAATATGTTTAAACCTGTGTTTTATGATACTTGTATTATTTTACATTGCAAGTTACCATGCCACTATTGCTATTGTACAACTTCCTGAACACTTGAAACACTTTCTTTATTGCAGGACTATCTTCAGTCTTGGTAGTTTTTGCATTCTGGAAGAATAAAATTATATTTGTATCTACATTACAAGAAATTACAATTATTTATTGATTAAAAATTTATATGTATTTTTTAAATAAATAATTTATGTAATCATTGTGATTTTACTTATTTATTTTATTTATTTTTCAGAATGAATTTATGATGATAGAACAACGGTTACAAAGGCTAGAAGAAGAACTGCAGAAAAATAGAGATATGCTCGGAAAAGTAAAGGATGCCGTCAGAGAAATGTTAAAAGGAACAACGGGGGACAGTTCTCAAAAATCTAATTTTTATTTAAATATATCTCATTTTCTTAATAATAGCCAGACGTCTGTAACTTTATCACCGTTTGATTGTGGAATATGCAAAGAACCTTCAGCAAAAGCTGATATTGAGGTATTGTTTATTGTTATCTATTTGTTATAATGATAGTAAATTAATGTGTCTTTGAATAGGATTATATTGAAAAGTTGTATATTAAGTATATGTATTACTTTTATTATAAAAAGTTTACTTTAACACAGATTTTCTTAAATTTTTTTTACAAACAAGTTATGCTTTTTCATTCAATACAAACATGAAACTGAACATATTACATTACAGCAGTTAAATTTGTTTACTTTTATGAAAATAAAGCATAATTAATTTCTATAAGAGATTTTAATATTATGTAATGCTTTCATACATATACATATTTCCTCTGTGAAAAGACAAATGTTTCATATAACAATGTTTAAATATATGAATATCTGTGTGCCATCTGTTATACCTGCATTTACAAATTTATACACAGGTGTAGTCATAATTTATACATTCTTATTTTATATGATTTTGAAATAAATCAACTATTATATAATACAAGTCTTATTAATAAGTAAATAGTAATTATAAGGGTAAAAGTTAAAATAAGTTACTGTAAGTTCACTCAGGATATTTAAAAAAACTGCTTATAAAATTGATAACTTGAGAAATAATATTTTAATGTGTCAAATTTGCAGGCTAGCATATGTGCCTATTGAATTTCAACAGGGTTTAGAATTTCAGTTATGGAAAAAAGAAAAAAGAATTTAGAATGACATCAAAAATGAACCACATACACATCATTCCATACTGCCATATTGGAATATGAAAATCAAACTACTACTTAAACAATGTTCTCACCTGGTGGTCTGCCTTTTCTCCTGTGCCATGAAATGGAATGCTCCCATTTACAATATCGTAAAAAATGAGGCTGTTAACTAAGAAAATTTACAAAAATACTTAAAAAAGTGTCTTCTCAATTTGTCCCTTTCACAATTTTCTAATATTTTTGTAAATTTTCTAAGTTTATATTTAATGTCCTGACAATTTTATCAAATGAGACTATTATTTAACCTATTTGTATGGTTTCATCACTATCATAATAATAATAATAACAATAACAACTCTCCCGTGGTCACCACCTGGTCGTGGTAGGAGAGCCCAGTAATTTTACTGATCCATAGGGCAATGCAGGCTGGAGCAAAAGCTCCTGGTAGGGACACCCATGCCAGTAAGGTCTATGGGGAGAAATGAAGCTAAGAGTGACCACACCCACATTCTGTGGAGATATTTATTATGGTAATAACCAGATCAAAGTGTGATACCGGATAGGACGTCGCCCGGGTTAACAAGGTCCGCGTTCGTGGGTTAGGCAGAGGCTCACGTTTGAAAAATAGGCCACAGTCTCCCTTGGTTACCGGTGGCGAAAGCAGCACCGGCCCAAGCATGGCTACTGCAATGCCCTCAACACATGAGGAACCAACCCAGCCTTGGTGTTTCTGTGGCAACGCATCCACAGACCACAAAGGCTGGAAAACCACACCAACGGATGAAATGGACAGTAGAAATGAATGAGTTTATCATCCGTACTTACTACACCATCACAAAACTCGAAACAAACATGACAGCATACAGACAACAACTACACCTTATATTCACACAACAACATCCTCACCTCACTGTCACCGAACAAAGGGTTGTTGATCAAAAAAGAACAATTATACACAACAACCTTATCTCACAAACAACACTTGAAGTTATCAAACAACAGATTGCTGATCAAATACATCAAGAGACAGAAACATTTAACATTAATGAAGATCACGTAACCTGTCAGGATAATCCAGCAACAAGCACTGATTACAGCACACACACAACAACTACCACTATTGATACTACAAACACTTCCTCATTCATCACTGATAACATAGACATAGATTTAGTTAATACGCTCTCACTTATATTTCAGGAAACACTCACTAAATATACAGGCACACATCCCACACACAGACCACAAATACCAAAAATCAACACATCAAAGGAAGTAGGGAAAACACTAAATTATGTAAACACTCACTTACTACCACACTACATTCAGTCAATTTCTACACTCTCAGACATTCATACATTAGTTTATGCTGGGGCAGTCACAGTTGTGACACACCATGGACTGAAAGTACAATCACAGACAAATACACAGAAAACACAATTCTGTCACAAGCCTGCCTGGCAGAGAAGAATAGAAACACAAATAAATGACATTAGACAGCAATTAGGCAGGTTGACACAATACACTAAAAACAACATAACACCCAAATTAAAGAACCAGCTCAAAAACATTTTCAAGAAAATAAAAATACACACAAAACATGAACATCACAACACACACATTACAGAATACATTGATACACTAAAACAAAAACTCGCAGCCAAAGCACGTAGACTCAAACGATACAAAACACGTTCACTACGAAAACAACAAAATAAATTATTCACAATGAAAACTCTTTTACAGACAAATCAGTACCAAAACAAACACTGATACACAGCACAGTGGCACACCAACAGAAGAACTCACAACTTATTGGTTTTCTCTTTGGTCTAGTGCTGTTACACACAAAGCTGATGCAGGCTGGATCGAGGAGGAAAACAAAAACTTGCACAACATACCAATTATGCCCTGTGCTGAAATAAACATACAGGATATCCGGTACGCTGTTAACAGAACACACAACTGGAAGACACCTGGTGTAGACAACATTCACAATTTCTGGTACAAAAAGTTTACATCACTGCACCAGCAACTAGCTAAACACCTAACACACGTCATCATCAATCCACAAGACATGCCAAATTTTCATACTCAGGGCATCACCTACATGAAACCTAAAAACAACAATACCACAGATCCCACACAATACAGACCAATTACATGTCTTCCAACACTCTACAAATTATTGACATCCTGTATCGCAAACAAAATATACAAACATGTTGAAGAACACGACATTCTTACAGAACAACAAAAAGGTTGCCGTAGAAATCACAAGGGATGCAAAGAACAGTTACTCATAGATTCAGTCATTCTACGGCAAGCACACAAACAACACAGAAACATACACATGGCATATATAGACTACAGAAAAGCATTCGACAGTGTTCCACACAGTTGGCTGCTACATATTCTACACATCTACAAAATAAATCCATCACGCATTGCGTTCTTCCAAAACACTATGCAGCACTGGAGAACAACACTACATCTCAGGGTTAGTAACACTTCCATACAAACAAATCAAATTTTTATTAGGCAAGGAATTTTTCAAGGAGATTCCTTGAGTCCTCTCTGGTTCTGCCTAGCCTTGAACCCATTATCCAACATTTTAAACAATACACAATATGGCTACAATATCCGGCATGAAAAAACAACACAGTATACACTGTCGCATCTCATGTACATGGATGACATAAAACTTTATGCATCCACACAAAAACAACTTCATCAACTCCTACAAATCACACATTCATACACCAAGGACATACAAATGGAATTTGGCCTAGATAAATGCAAAACACTTCACATAGAAAAAAGAATCCTGAAGAAAGAAGATTTTGCACTTGGAAATGGGGACGTTATTGAATCCATGGAAGAGGGCAAGTTCTACAAGTATTTAGGATTCCAACAGGCCAAACTAACAGAATATGCACAAATAAAGCAAAGATTAATTAAAGAATACCAAAGTAGGTTAAATGCTATTCTTGGAACACAGTTAAATCAATAAACACATATGTCATCCCAGTATTCACATATTTTTTTGGAGTTATACATTGGACTCACACAGATCTCGAGCAACTCTAAAGGAAAACAAGAACAACACCTACTAAGCACAAACAACATCACTCTAAATCCGCCACAGAAAGATTAACCCTTCCATGTAAAGATGGCGGACGTAGCCTGATTGACATAGTTAACCTTCACTACAAACAAATACAGTCACTGCGAGAGTTTTTCCACAGAAAACAAGAAACATCACAGTTACATAAAGCAGTAACTCTAGCAGACTCAAATAACATGCCATTAAACTTACACTCACATCATATGGACACAACACAACATATAAAAAGCATAGACACCATTAAGCAATCGTGGGTTCGAAAGGCACTCCATGGCAGGCATCCTTACGATCTGGCCCAGGATTTTGTTGACAAAAATGCATCAAACAGCTGGTTAGGACGGGGATGCCTCTTTGGGGAGACGGAAGGATTCATGATCGCCATACAGGATCAGGTCATAAATGCTAAAAACTACAGAAAACACATACTCAAAAATGCAACACTCACAAATGACACATGCAGAAAATGTCACATCATGCCAGAAACTATACAACACATCACCTCTGGTTGCAAGCTCTTGGCACAGACAGATTATTTACACAGACATAATCAAGTAGCAAATATAATACATCAAGAGCTTGCAAAGAAACACAAATTAGTAGACATCCACAACCATACTATAAATACATTCCACAGACAGTATTGGAAAACAACACTCACAAAATGTACTACGAATAGCCATAATCACAGGTAAAACAATTTACCACAACAGACCAGACATCACACTCATTGACAAACATAATAAAATCACATACATTATAGACATATCCATTCCAAACACTCACAGTATACAAAATGCACGCACTGAAAAAGTCAGCAAGTACACAGAACTCGCCCAGGAAATAAGGCATCTGTGGAGGATGGATAGTGTGCTTATTGTACCTGTCGTTCTCTCCTGTGCAGGTATGATACTACACAAAAGCCTGGGTACAATTGAATAGAAATACATACATCACACTACAGAAAGCCATAATATTAAATACATGCCACATCATTAGGAAATTCCTGAATACAGACACTGACACACTTATTTAATTTTAGTTTTGTTTTAGTTGCTATGCCTTGACTCTGGTCCGGCATAGTACACAGCCACCGGTGTCAGTTGAGTATAACCCACTAAATTGAACATAATAATAATAATAATATATAGCTTGTAAGTGTAGTCCAAAAATTGGAACATC
Organism: Centruroides vittatus; assembly: GCF_030686945.1. NCBI lineage: Eukaryota > Metazoa > Arthropoda > Arachnida > Scorpiones > Buthidae > Centruroides > Centruroides vittatus. The sequence continues at coordinate 1,351,779 of NW_027122679.1, forward strand.
TGTGAGCAAGCAGTAATGCCATCTTCTATAAAGTGGAATATAACTTGCATGTGGTATTGCATATGAGACCTGTATAACTTTAATGTCATCATAAATTTCTCACTGCACAGTAACTTCTCACTAATATAACCATTTAAAAAATAACTTAAAGTATTAATTGTCAAATTTGATTTTATAACTTAAAAGTATTAAATACAATCTAATAAAGAGAATGTATTGTAATTTACATAATTTTCAGATGTCCAATGTGTACAAAAAATTAAAATTTGACAATCCAGATGGTGGAGCATGGAAACAAGGATGGGATGTGCAATATAATGCTAGTAAATGGACACAAAAGAAAAAACTTAAAGTATTTGTTGTACCACATTCACATAATGATCCAGGTAAAAGATATTTATTGATTAAAATCAGATTAATTTATTTGTTTTAAAGTATTGCTACTAATTTCAATCAAGATTTTAAAAAAGTATTTTCTTGATGAAATTTCAGGCTGGTTAAAAACATTTGAGAAATATTTTCTCGATCAAACTCGGCACATTCTTAATAATATGGTGGCTAAACTTCGTGAAGATTCGAGAAGAAGATTTATATGGGCAGAAGTTTCGTTTTTTGCATTATGGTGGGAAAATATTGATAATAATGCAAAACAGTTAGTGAAAAGGTATTTTTGTTTTAGTTTATATTCATTTTATATTTTATTTGTAAATTGATAACTAGTTTTAGCCTATTAAAAATATGACTGTCTTGAATAGTGCTGTAAATAGATCTTTCAGAAACACCTTATTTGTAAATTAGCTAATGCTTATTCCAACAGGGATATTTGTTCTACACTCACTAACAATATATCATAGATTGGGAACACTCACAACACACCGCATCATTCTAGATTATAACCACAACATGAGAAGCTTATATAAAGAAATTGCCCATCAGAAAGATGATAAATTAATGTATAAACATATTCCCACTATCTATAATATCTTCAGAAATGGAAAGGACAACACTGATATGCTTAGGGGGTACCAAGAGTTTATAGGATTCTGTTGAGAGACAATAGATTCAAATGTGATCTTGAGTACATCGGTGCCACCATATGATCACTCAAAATAAGGCTTGTGGAACACAAATATTATATTGATAGAAAATACAACACCATCGTAGCCAGGTACGCTATAGACAATGATGTTCAAGCCTATCTAGACAAAGCTTTTATTATACGGTGATCTAGCATGATGACTAAATCAGGACACTACAAGCTCTTGAGATACTCAAATCTGAAAAGAGGGGTTATTGCATCAATTTCAAAGATGATGATGAATTATCTTATGCCTGGCAATCTTTATACTAACAGGAACAGTTGATTTAAAAAAAGTTATTTAAAAATTTTTAAAAAATTCTCGTTTATATGTTTTTTAAAATTATCTTAAGAATGTTCCATTTTCTGCATTCCATTTGAGAACACTTTAGCCTGAAAAAGATCTCTTATGTAGATCAAAAACGTTTGTGTTTTATCTGCATTAAACTATTCTGGAATTGTACTTTTAAGGTTCAGAGGTGTGCTGTTTTTCATGATTTCGCATAACTGTAAAATAGCTAGTATTAGAATGAACATTTGAGAAGCAAGCATATGCAGGGATACTGGAGAAGTTGTGATTTTAAAAGGTTTGTAATAGATGGGTGCCCATCAGCTGATGGATGATCACAAAGATCAATGCAAGTATGTTTTTTCTGAACTGTTGGCACAATTGCTGATCAAGAATGGTTGACTTTCTGTGGGAATAGTGATGGGAGATGAAATACGATTTTACCATTTCAAGCCAGAAACCAAACAGCAATCATTGGAATGACATCATACAAATTCTCCTCCACTAGAAAAGTTAAAACAGGTCCCATTGCCGGCAAAATGGCATTGGTCTTTTCAGACACAGAAGGTGTTTTTCTTGTGGAGATTGTGGCAAGGGAGACCACCACCAATTTAGCAGCATATGTACAGACACTGAAAAAAGCTTCGTTTATGCCTGTGTTGTGTATATCCTCATGGGCATGTGACAGACATTCTCTTTCAGCATGACATTTCAAGGCTGCATACCAAAATTTAAACCAGGAAAGCCATTGGAAAAATCAGATAGATCATATTGCCTTACTTGCAGTATAATCTTTATCTTAGCATTAAGTGACTCCCATCTCTTCAATAAACTGAGGGATGCCTTGCAAGGAACTAAGTGTTCCAACAAGTTACTTATGGCAATGACAAAAATGTGGCTGAAGAATATTGATTTGGAGTTCTACCAAATGGGGATATGGGCACTTCTTTCAAAATGGAGAGAAGCTGTTCAGAATTGCAGGACTATGTGGAAAAATAGGATGCTGTACATACCTGAAGGTTGAAGTATGATCTGTAAACATTATACAGTGGTAATATTAAAAGTCTTTTTAAAATATATGGTGCATTTCGTTTGAAGTCCCCTTATAAATAAGAGTGCTATAGCATAACAGTGCTATACAAGGTAGCATTATTCAAGATATTGGTGTGTTTTTTAATTAAAAATTACATTTATTGAAAGTTATTTTTTATTAATTTCGTAGACAAATTCTCACTGATCTTCATTTATACAATTTACAATTTTTCTCTACTAAATTATGGATTATCTCAATTTAATTGTTTTGCCATTTACATTGTTTTTTTTTTTATTTATCATTATTGATACAATTTTATAAATGTTCCAAATAAACAGTGATTAATATCTGCTTCTAAGGTCAAATTAATAATTATATAAAGTATAAGTAAATAAATATTTATTGAAATTGTTAATATGAATAAACTTGAATATAATTTAACCCTCTGTGAGTCTAGAAATGTTCCCTTATCTTAGTTGCATGGGTCTCTCAGACCTGCTTTTTTATAATGAAATTATTAAATTTTATCTATTGCATAAAAAAACTACAATTTTTCCATTAAATTCTGTGCTTTGTTTTCTATCTAGTAGTATAAATTACTTGTGTATTGACAAAATTGCCTTTTTAATATTTATTTTTACATAATTTGATGAAAAAAATGCAAATAATAAACATATCAAATTTCAACTCACTGTAAGTTATCTCAGGTTTGTTTGTAAATGGGGAAGAAAGATGACACATTCATGTGAAGTTAGTAGAAATTTAGTACTACTGCCAAAAGATTTTTTAATAGACCTTGCGTCACCCCCTACCCCCTACCACGAGAGTCAATAATTGTTAATTGTTCTATGACTCTATTAATAAATGCTTTTTTCTGGGTTGTAAATTAACTAATTGACAAAGTTTTTATTTCATTTTACTCATAAGAATGGTGTCTTTAAGATTTAACAGATAGTTTCATTACATTTTTACACATGAATTTTAATTTTTATGTGATATAGTCATGTGTTAGGCTTAACTCACTCACCTAATATAAAAAATTGACATCGCTCAAAATATTATAGAAACCATCAAAATTCTTTGCTGATAGTTTAGACATAAATGTTTTCTCTGCATGAAATGAAGCAGTCAAAAAAATAATGGGTGGACAATCAAAAATTCAGCAATATACGACATGTTCTTGATTCTGTAATTTCTTTTCTTCACAATATAAAATCTTCACATAATAATACTTAAAAAATGCATCCATGTCAATTCCTGAATGTTATAAAAATGCAATTATCAAAAATTTTATAATTTTCACAATTTGTGTTATTATAATTTATTTTTGAGTTTTTTTGTCACATGTTGTGGATAGTGCGACAAAAAGTCATGACGCGATCAAACGCAGCAATTTTATTTATAATTACTTGGAATGTAGCCTGGGCTGCCCTTTTAGGTTTGTTTTGTTGTGCAGCAATGGAAAATTAATAGATAATAAATGCAGATTATAATTAAAATTATTTTTATCAGATTAATTTAGATTATAGAATAATGATAGCTAGGCAATATGATTGTCACGTAGTTGTAATTTTTTTCTTTATATCTAATTCCATAATGTTTTGGGTCTAATTAGCTAACTTCTAGTTTTTTTTATTCCGTTTGAACGAGTAAGCATCCTCTCAGAATTGTCTGGTGGAAAATTGACTGCAATAAGATAAGCGAATTTATAGCTATTGCTTACATTCAATTTCCAAGATCATTGCCAAGGGGGTCTAGCTATAAATTGCCGGAATATTTCCCGGCAATTTATAGCTAGACTGTTTTCACAAGTTGCTGATTGGTTAGTAAATGTGAAAAAAAGCCAACTTGCATTGCCTAATATATGAGGAATAACCATAAATTAATTATAAAAGTGATAAATAAAAATTATATGATGAGAATAAAATAATGTCTAATTAATTTTTAATTATTTTAATTATTACTTTTGAAAACAATATTATAACAAAAATAGAAAAATATAAATAAATAATGATATTATAGGGTTTAATAGACACCGCGTGACAATTTAAACACAATAAAAGTTATTGCGACACTTGCTATTGGCAACGGCAACAAAATTTTTTTTTATCCCCGTCGCACGGATCTGTCAGACCCGAAGTTTTTTTTTCCTCAAAAATAACTGTTGCTATGCAAAAAGTTTTAACAGCACGTTGATTGCATTAAAAAGTTAGAGGAATATAAATTTTTTCAGATTTTAAAGAAAAATTTAATATTAAAAAATTAACTAAAAGTCGCGCCAGGTCTGTCAGATGTGTTCGACCTATTTAGGGTTAATATTTAATAATAATAAAAATATTGTTTTGAAAATGTCATTAATAATTTTTTATTCATATAACATTTTGATAATTATATATATTATAATTATGCAATTTATTTTGATAATATAAAAAAAAAATAATAATCTTAAAATATATTTTTGAGTATTTTTAAATTGTTTTTCAGGTATATTTCAGATGGGCAATTAGAAATAGTTACAGGAGGATGGGTAATGAGTGACGAAGCAAGTACACATTACTATGCAATTATTGATCAGTTAGTCGAAGGTCATCAGTGGTTAGAACAACATTTAGGTCAGTATGCACATTTAAAGGTGGGTCAAAAAGCAACCACAATCCATCAACAGAATCGTATATAGATCGTTGGTCGTGATGTAGAATTCAACCCACACATTTCCACAATTTACCAATGAATTTTTTGTGACTAAGATTTCTTGTCCATAAAAAAATGCACCATTGCATGCACTTTGTATGGCATTTTTTAATGACACAACATGTTTGAATAAATGCTTCCTGTATGCAAAATGAGCTACAAGTTTGAAACACAAGTTTAGATGGGAAGACTCCTATTAGTTTACCACCAAGCAGGATTTTTTAAAAATTTCTTTCTGAACAGTTATTATTCTAAGATATAACTTACTTTTTGATCCACTTACAAGTATATGTCTAAAACGAGTTTCTTGTATAAAAATTTTTTTATGAATATCACATCTGTTAAACCCAATTTACATGAAGCATAAGGGCTGACATTGCATTGTGCACAAACTTATGTTATTGGTTACTTGAATGTTTACATTAAGCAAATTCTAATTTCTCTGTCTATTGTCCAAAAGTAAGTTTGTAAGCACATGCATTTGAATATATATATATTCTGAGTATGTATATGTATGTATGTGTGTATGTATATTGAGAAGTTTTTTAAAAATAAATTCACGAGAAAACTGATCTTTAACTTTAACTTTATTTACAAGTAGGTTGTTATGCTTCATGTAAAGTGAGTTTTATAATCTTTGATTAAAAACATTAAATCTTAATAGTTATAATGATTTTTTTTTCCTCCAATTTTATAGATTACCGTCCACAAAATGGATGGGCCATTGATCCGTTTGGTCTTTCTTCAACCATGGCTTACATATTACGGCGGACAGCATTAGAAAATATGGTAATTCAAAGAGTTCATTATTCAGTAAAAAAGTATTTGGCACAACAACATAGTTTAGAATTTCTTTGGAGACAAGGATGGGGTATGTTTAAAACTTAATTAATACTTAATGAATAGTTTTGCAAATACATTTAATTTACTAATTGTAGAAATTTAAATTGTCTCTCAGTAAAATGGAGACAATGATCTCCATTTTACTGAAAGATGATTAAATTGAAAATTCAAAGTGATAAAATTCTGTAATTTATTATTCAGTAAAATATTGTCTTGGCAGCTTTTTTGTATGTCTTTTTTTTTACTCACATACTCTACCTATGTTTATAATAGTTGATCTCTATTATAATTGTCTCCAGCATTCTTCTATATCATAAATGACTGATTAAACAACAATCAGTTACTGAATTTTAACAGTAAATTTAAAATAAAATAACTTATATAAGTATATTGAATAAATAAATGATATAAAACATCAATTCACATTATCCCAAATTTATCATCTCTGTTTACTGTATGTTGTCACTACTATAGCTTTCATAAAGTAACTGCTTTAGTAGATCACTCAATCATCTACACACAGTGGTGATGTTCAGCGGGTTCGCACAGGTTCGGCCGAACCCGTTGGTAAAATTTTCAGTTTCCCAAACCTTGTTAAACACACGTAACATTTCTCAGTGGTTTTGTTTCTTTTAAAAATATATTAAAATATACGTAATTTACTCTGTAACACTACTAAACTTAGAGCCTTATACCCCGTTTGCACCGAGCATTTCAATCTGGATTGTGAACAAGGTCGGGGACTATGCCTTGGTGCGATCTCTCTCGACCGAAACGAGGTTTAATCGCGATCGATTCAAGAGAGTTCTCGAAACTAGATCCAGTCATAAGAGAGATCCCACAATGTCACGCGCGTGAGATAATACAAGATGGCTGTGGAACATGTGTCGGGCTATGGACAGCGAAATAAAAAGAATATTGTATTTTGAGAGATGATGACATCTGTCTATTATCAGCAGTGCCATTCGGGGTGAAAAATTTCTCTGCCTAAAAAAGAAAGAAAGAAAGGTCGACAGCTCTAATATACTATTGTTACCTGGTTGTCACCCAGGGCCCCTTACGTTCCAAATACACCACTGATTATTAGATATATCGCAAGAAAAGGTATTGTATTTATTTTTAGCCAAAACTTCCATTTTGTTTGTCGGTGATTGTTAGGGAAAAATTTTCTGCTAGCGAATTCTTTGTTAAATATTTTGAATATCACCACTGTCTATACACAATCTTGTGCAGCAGCAAATAGGTTTATTAGTGTTCATTACTTCTCATATTTTTTGTTTATTTTTGTTAATATTTGAAAATGTTCAATTTTTTGGAAAGTTAGCCTCGTTTGGAGGTCATTAAATATGACCAAAAATATAAGTTTTTTTCAATTGAATAAATCTTTTTTGCTTCTGCAAAGATTGTGTGTAAATGATTGAGTTGTTTCTATCTGTTTTGTTTTCAGTTTAACAAAACAGATAAATCCATTAACCTCTGACAGGGATACTTTCAGTTTTTTTTTTTTTTTAAATCTGATTTTTACCAGTCTCTCCACAACTTTAATCTGACATTGTGCATTGGATTGTTGACAAGTGTGGTTGGTATTACCATCCTATTTTGTATTATTAGTGCTTGAATCATTTTGGTGTATGATGTCAATCGTGCTTCGGCATTCATAAGTAATTTTTATCTTCTTTGTTAATTCTGTAGTGATGTGATATTATATAATGCAACACATCTTTTCAACTACACTTTTCTGTATTCATAATGGGCATTCTTTCTGTTAGAATTTTGGATAGAGATAATATTCAATTAATGGTAGAAGAGTCAGATGAGGGAATAGTGGCTAGTAGTGAGTCTGATAAGGAACAAGAAGTAATAACTGATTGGTTATCATAACAAGGTTAAATTGATGCTGGAGACAATGACAATAATGAAGATTATACCAGAAGAGATCATCAAATGCAATGGCAGAAAATCTCATTTGACAAATCAGGGAGAGAACTTCAAGTGAAAGTAGAGTTAATGTGTATCCTGGTTTCAAATCAATTGCTACAGACCTGCAAGATAAAATATCAACTTTCCACAAGATTATTGATATAAATATGATAGACATTATTGACACTCACACAAATACATATATTGATAACAAATAGTTAGAGATACAGTAGATGACAGATGCAAGGAAAATTTTTTAATTGAAATTATGGCTTTGCTTGTGAGTGTCTTTATCTTATTGGCAGAAGGAAGTAAAATCATGCAAATGTTTCAAAATTATGTAACTGATGGAACAGGAATAGAAATTCTGACAGCATTTATGAGTTAAAAAAAAAAATCTCTGTTCTTGTTACAAGCTTTAAGGTTTGATGACAAGATTACAAAATCTGTCAGAAAAGAGAGAGAGAGAAATTATAGTCATTCGCTGATTTCTAGAGGCACGTGCTGAATTACAACAAACATACAGTGTTGGGAGTCATGTCACTCTCAACTAGAAATTAGAAGCATTTTGTGGAAGATACATTTTGTCAATACATACCAAACAAGCCCATAAAATATGGTATAGAAATCTGTGTGTGATGCCAAATCATTTTTCCATTCAACCTGAAAAGTATATTGTAGTACAAAATACAATGGCTTGCGCTGTTGAAAAGCTGATGCATAATATTGTTGGATTGGAAAGAAATGTCACTTTAGACAATTGGTACACCAGTTATCTATTAGTAAAATTATTGCTGAAAAGCAGCTCATATGCAATAGAACAATAAAAAAGTTGATAAATTTTACTGGAATTTCAAATGAAGAATATCTAGAGCAGCACAAACAGTTATTTTTGGATTTCAGGCAAATATGGCTCACTTCATATATATCTACAAAAATAAAACAGTGATACTGATATCAACAATGCAGACTATTGACACCTATAAACCAGAGATACTGAGTTATGATTCTACAGAGGGGAAGGTGTTGACGCAGTTGACCAGATGTATAATGTGCAGTGTTACTTATATAACATGAAGATTGACATGATTGTGTTTTACTTTCTAATGAATATAATTGGTCGGTGCTCAAGTTCAACATCATTCTAGTTCAGAATTCAGTTGTTCCTAAAAGTGTTTTTGGAAAAGTTTGGCCCTAGTGTTAATGAAACGTTGCCTTACACAATGACCAGAAATGAAATAACTGCCAAATGCTATTTCTGCCTTTCTTTACATGAAAGATGATGAATCTGCTAGGTCTGTGAAATGCAGAATTGAAGAGTTGGCCAAAGATGTTGAAGTTGAAGTAGTAGAAATGGTCAAAAATGCAACATTTTATGCAATTCAACTTGATGAATCAACCGACATAACAAACAAAGCTATTCTTCTTTGCTTTGTGAGATTTAATTTTGAGAGATATTTAAAAGAAGAATTTCTATGTTCACTTGACTTGCCAGGTAGAACAACTGGATTTGAAATTTTCAATGTATTGAATGATTATTATCTGAAGCATGAAATTGATTGGGAAAAATGTATAGGAATATGTACAGATGGTACTGCAAGCATGCTGAGCATCGATCTGGAGGTTTTAAAAAAATAAAAACTGTTGGACACACACATAATTTTTACTCATTGTGTTTTACACCGTGAACAACTTGCCGCAAAGAGATTATCTCCAGAATTACATGAAGTCTTATGTAATTAAAATTATAAATGAAATTCAACATAAAGTTCTCAACTTGCAATTATTTGAATCACTTTGTGATGAAATGAGCTTAGAACATAAACATCATCATCTTCATGCTGAGGTGCATTGGCTGTCAAGGGGTAAAGTTTTAACCCGATTGTTTAATATGCGACAAGAAGTAAAATTATTCTTTCAACAACAAAATAATTCGAAATTCAAAAATTTCTTCTCCGATGATGACTGGGTAGCAAAGCTTGCTTATTTCACAGACATCTTTTCTTTTTTAAATGAGTTGAACATATCTATTCAAGGACAACTTTCAGACGTTTTTACTTTGAGAAGTAGAAGGATGCATTTCAGAAGAAAATATTGTTCTGGAAAAAACTATTAATCAACGAAGATTTGCAAATGTTTCCAAATCTGGATGAATAAATGAAAGAAAAAGATGCCAACCAACAGATAATAGGTTTTGTTCAACAGCACTTGCAGTCACTCAAAGAGTCTTTTGAACATTATTATCCAAAAGAAGAGGATCCCAGAAATAGAAATATGTGGATAGTAAATCTATTTTCTTCAAATATTGAGGAAAGCAATTTAAATGTGAAAGAAAAAGAAAGTTTAATCAAATTATCATCAGATTATAGTCTCAAACTTCAATTCAACTCATCTTCAAGAAGTCATTTTTGGCTTTCTGTAAAAAGCAAATATCCAATATTGAGTGAAAAAGTCTTAAAACTTTTGACTCCATTCACAATGCCCTACTTGTGTGAAAAAAACATTCTCAACTGTAACAACTATCAAAAACAACTATCGTGCTCGGCTTGAAATAGAAGCTCCTTTACATGTTGTGGTGACATCATTGGAACCAAGGATTAGTAAAATAATTTTAAAGCAAGAGCAGCAAATGTTGCACTAATTTTTAATATATATTACTATTATTTATTACCCTTTTTGTGTTACCATCAAATAAATGCAATTAAAAGTATTAATATATATATATATACATATACACCATACTCATATCTTTAAAAATGATGTTAGTGGTCCGCAAAATTTTAAATTGCAAATTTAGCGGTCTTCAATATCTAAAAGGTTTTCGACCGCTGCTTTAGGCCACATTCATTCGAGGGTTAATGTCAAAGGTTTAATAAATTTGAATGCTTATAATCAACACATTTATAAATTAAATGTTTTTATAGAAATTCCTACAGTATTCCAATATGATATTCTTATTCTTGAATTACCTGATATTTGTTTATTTAGCAAAAACCTCGAGTTTCCAAAGATGCAGATTTGCGAGAAGCAGCATCTCTGAATACATTTTGTAAATAATTGTACAGGGTGTTTAAATAGTTACTGTACAGTGAGAAATTTGTAATGACAGTAAAGTGTTATGTACAGTATTGCATACAAGCCTTGTAAGTTGTTCATTTGGTACTGGTTGACCAGTTACACATATGGTATTGCATACAATCTACAGGTCTTGTAAGCTATTCCTTATGTATAACTTTAATGGTATTACAAATTTGTTGCTACGCATTAACTTTTTGGACATCCTGTATGATATGATTTGATTTTTTTTTTCCTTTTTTTATTTTTAAGTACCATATTTTCATGGATGACTGACATGCTGCATATAACAGGGAGACCAGTGTGCCAGTAACTCTGGGGTTATCAGCATTCTAGCTAAACTGTAACTAAAAAATAAAATTAATCAGATTTAGCAAAACTTGTTAAATAAATGTTAAAGAAAACATTCTTCCCAATACAATAAAATAATAATAATGTAATTTGACTGAATTAAATTCAAGAAGAATTTTGGTTTACAAAACAATAAAACAATTAAGAACTTATTGACCTTAGCTGTAGTAGTAGTTAGTCAATGCGGGCTGCACTGACCATCTACCCGCACCTTAAAAATTTCCTCTTGAATTTCACACAAAATGGATGTTAATCAGTACAAGTTGACATAATTTACAACAAGTTTCTGAAATTTGATATGTTTATGTTTGCATTTTTGGATCCAATTACAATAAAATAAACAAAAAAAAAAAAAATAGCACCTTTGGCATCTTGAGTATTTTACGTTGTCAGAAAGAAAACAAAATGAAATTAAACTTGTAGTCATAGTTTTTGATGTAATGTTGATGGTTTCACAGTTTTAGAGTAAAAACTTGTTCCTTTTTTTTACATACCCTCTAGAAGGGGATGTGTAACTTCACATATAACTTCACTTAAACCAGTATGTTAGTTTTTACCATACATAAATATCTGATTTTATGGGTTTTCCGGATAGAACGACATGTCAGACAATCTGCAAAAATATATAATTGTTTTGTTCTTTTTTCTCGTATTTTTTCAGAGAGTAGTTCCTGCAAAATTAATATTTTATTGTCATCTTAAAATTTTAATTTCTTTATAATTTCTTTAAATACTAATACGTGTATGTTCTAAAGCGCGCCTGGCCAACTCGTGGCCCGTCATGTTAAATTGTGTGGCCCGCTAAGCAATACTATACACCTATTAAAACTTTTGTTTCCCATTATGTGTATACTAAAACAATTAAATAAATGAAAATTTGCATGTGTCATTGTTATAATGCACAAGTGCGAGTAAGAATTCTTGGTATAATAATAAAATCTTATTCATTTTGTATTTGTTATACTTTTTTAAAAGCATGTTTGTCTAAATTGTGTCCCACCGTAATTTTACGCGTGATCAAAGTGGCCCGCGAAACAATTTGGGTTGGCCAGGCCTGTTCTAAAGTAAATAAATATAAATATGTGTGTCAGTAATTTCATCCATTCTATTTAGTGCATTAAAAATAAGCAATTCTCAGAAGTACAAAATTAATATTTTATATGTATGTTTTATTTGATAAATTTTTTTTAATTTCAGTAATAAAAGTTTATAAAATAATTAATTTTTATTAATAAATTTCGTAAATTTCAGATCTAAACCATACAACAGATATTTTATGTCACATGATGCCATTTTATAGCTATGATGTTCCTCATTCTTGCGGTCCAAATCCAAAAGTTTGTTGTCAGTTTGATTTTAAACGTTTGCCAGGAAATAAAGTTAATTGTCCTTGGAAGATTCCTCCGGTTCCAATAACTGATAAAAATGTTATGGATAGGTGAGTCATTTTAAAATATTTTGTTAAATATATTTATTTAATTAAAATATTAAATATTTAAATATAAACAAATATAAAAAAAATTATAATGTATTTTTATAAAGCAGAAATTCTAAATTTAAAAATAGGATTTTTGCTTTATAAGAAAGGTGAAGTTTTTCTTTTTAGTTCTTTAAAGTAAGAAGTTAAACACTGGATTAATTACACATACTATCTAAACAAATAAGAAAAAAGTGATTATATATTGTCTTTATATATATATATACTAGCTATTTTGCTTGGCTTTGCTCAGTTTTATAAAGTACTCCATGCAGTAACTGTTATGCCCTGTGCTATTAATTGTAAATATCAAAAATGTATATGGAAAACCCATTTTAAAAACGTCATCAGAATACCTGTAAACTACATGGAAGTATATCCTCATAAATAGCAAGTTTATAGATAAATTATTACAAGTAGTTTAGTCTATTTGGTTGATGCAAGACATGGGTGATCTGCTGAGGGGGATGCCTCCTGGCCCATATTTGGGTGTTACTAACTTGAAGAAAACTTGGAAAACTGCACATAGCCAGCCTGTTGGCGAAGTGCAATCTTACAAGCAACTACCAGTGTAATGGTTTTGACTTCACATAGGTGAATGCTATGTGCTACTCATCAAAGTAATAATATTTCCTGGTATAAATGACCATGAAGGTTTTTTATGGGAACTGTAAGCATCTAAATTGGAATGGCACCTCTGAAGTTATTAGAGGTATCCTAGGAATAAATAATCAGCTGTAAGAAAGTAGACTAACTGTATCACTACTGAGACCTGGGAGACCAGAAGTGTTTTAGAATATATGAAGTCTATGGAATATGGATTATGGAAAACTATTATTACAACAATAGAAACAATTAATTTTATAAGCAATTATTCACATATTTTCTTTTCTTATGTAACAGCTAATTAGAACTCAAGAAACGATTAAATCAAGTGATTTTACAACATTTGTTTACATTCTGTCTCCAGAAACATAGCAGGGATGTGTTGTTGTGTTGGCCACATCACATTTGTATAAATTAAAAAAAAGAATGTTGCCAATAGATGGCACTACATGTAAAGCCAGCAAATCCAATATAGACAGATATTGATATATAGAAATCCAATCAATATTTTGGAGTGTTGTGTACAACATTACCTAAGTTAGAAGTACGTTAATGTAACTGCTGAGTTTTGTAGCAATTAGTCAAATGGCCTAGGGGTGCATAGTAAACAAACAAACATTGTTATTTATAAGTATAGATATATATTATATTACAATATACTTATAATCATATATATATTATATGTACTGTACAATATATATACAGTGAAACCTGCTAATGTGATCATGGAAGGGACCAGCTCAAAGTTTACATAACACAAAAAAGGGATGTAGGTGTTCTTGAATGAAATCACTTAAGTATTAAATAAGCAAAAGGCATGATTATAGGAAATTTAACATGAAATACAAAAAAAATTCAAAACAATTGAATTTACACTATTCTAAACAAAACTTGGAGAAGAAAAAACAATGCAACAAATTTAATTTTTTGTGAGAAACTGATCAATCCTGCATGCTTTAGAATTTTGTTTTTAAAAATTTCATCAGCTACAATTTTCTTTGCTTGATATATTGCTCCTGCAGATGTTGCACTCAACGTTGTGCAACATGAGTAAATCTGCAATATGTTGCATTTCAACTTTTCAAACCACAGAACACAAAGCATCTCTCTATTGTAGAGTTACCATTTTTGTTTACGGTACTTCCTAGAGGCAGTAGACAAAAAGACATTTGAATGCAGTTGGGAGGGAAAACTGAGATCATTATTCTGTCAATTGGTGTACTTCACATACTTCTTGGGTAATAATTAACATAATTACAGTAATTTAAAACTGTAGCATTAATTTTGGAAGACCTTGTATAAATTTTAGTTACTGAATTTGTAATTTACTAAAAGTACTTTATAACTCAAAAAGGAAAATACACACAATAACAATATTATATGCACAATATGCTGATTTAATATACACTTTGAATATTTTAACAATTTAAATTTTAAATATTCTTTTATCAAGTAGGTCATTAGTAATCACTTCATGGATATAACCAGATGATAAAAGTTGTTTCCTCTACAAATTTTTAAAATGTTTTTTTCATTCTAGGTCATGGCTTTTATTGGATCAATATAGGAAAAAATCTGAATTATATAACACGAGTGTAGTTCTTATACCTCTTGGTGATGATTTTCGTTTCGATAAGAGCACAGAGTGGGATTCACAGTTTCGCAATTATCAAAAATTGTTTGATTACATGAATGGACGAGAGGATTGGAATGTTCAAGTAATTACATCCATAATTAGTGAATTTCTAGAAAAAATTTACAAATTATTTTATTGATATACATTTTATTTCAGGCTCAGTTTGGTACTTTAGACGATTATTTTGCTGCAGTTCGCGAAGAAACCGGCCTGAATGTTAAAAATCAACCAAATGGGCTACCGTCTTTAACTGGTGATTTTTTTACTTATGCAGATAGAGATGATCATTATTGGAGTGGCTATTTCACTTCTAGACCTTTTTATAAAAATATGGATCGTAGTTTAGAAGCATATCTGAGGTAATAAATGTCAAATTAACAGTGATGTACACTACCTACTAAAAAGTCATTGTATACTTCCATAGCTATCATAATTGGCCATAAGACATTTTTTATTGGTGGTGTGTACACCAAGGGCTTTGGTAAACTCTTGGACAATGTAGTGTTGCATACTCTGGCAGTTCTATGGAATGGACAATATCATGTTTCAAGACAACAATACATTATGTCATTTTGTAGCTTTTATTAACATGACATCATTAAATGAGTTTTTCTGTATGTAGTAACCTGTCCAGAGCTCCAATCTTAACTCAATCAGACACCTTTGGGGTGAATTGGAGTTCCAGATTTGGATCAGACAGTCTCTAGATCTCTTGGGTGCTGACAGATGCATTGGAGACTGAGTGGCAGAATCCAGAAACAGCAATCCAGCAAACACTGGTAGAAAATATGCCTCTGAGAATCAATGCTATTATATAAGCAAGAGATGGACATAAAGAGTATTACATTGTGTACAGGGTGAATGTTTCTAATGGAATATGGTATAAAATGACTTTTTGATAGTTAGTGTGTTTTAAATTATTACAGATAAAGTTTATTTTTAAAATAAGCTCTATTTGTAATAATTGTCTGCTGGTGGCTGGATTTTTTAAAAATATAAACAAAATGATTAAATAGGTTTCTTTTTTTTTAATTTTAAAAATTTTAGGGGAGCTGAAATTCTTTTCTCTTTATTATGGTCTAAGACACCAAAAGATGAAGAAGAACAGATAAGTCATTTGGAAAATGATGTAAAAAATCTCATTGAATCTCGAAGAACACTAGGACTGTTTCAACACCACGATGGAATTACTGGAACTTCAAAAGACTTTGTAGTGGTTGACTATGCAAACAGGTTTGTTAAATTAATGGTTATTGTCAATTTATTACAAATTTTAGAAAGTAATTCAAAAGAAAATCATTTACACGAGTATTCCACAGGCAGAAAATGCTACTTATTAATGAACAAAAAAATTAAACAAGACAAGCCACATAATGTGTTGTAAAATAGGAACAGACTAATGTTCCATTCATCAGATGATAATGGAACAATTATGTATTGAGGAGATCTGGAATGTTAAATTTAATGCTTGGAATTCTGTGACTGTTCTGTGAGATAGGCAAATGGAGAAGACACCTTGTATTAGATTTGGGACATTTTAACACTGAAATATATATAATGATTGAGTAGCCCAAAAGAAAGGTCAATGCTGTCAAAAGTCTTTAAATGTTTGTATTTATTAATTTTTTTTTTTTTATAATAGTATGGAGTGAGTCTTTGCATTCCTTCTTGTAACACTCACAATACATTATGCATGTACAGTACATTAAAAGACTTAATTACACAATTATGCAGTAATCTTTTTTTTTTATTCATGCTACTCACTTGGTGAAGGAGCTTGAGGATGCACTCCAACTAGATTACACACCTCTTAAGAACATTTATAAAAAGAAATTGTGTGTTTTTAGACATTTGTTGTGTGTGTTATTCTTTACACTTGTACTTTTTATGTCTGTACCCTTTTTTTCCTTCTACTGTTCTACTTTTTGCTTATTTTACTTTTTTTTAATCGGAGATGTTGTTTGGGGGTGGTAATTACTTTTTCTCCTAGAGCATTACCATATGTAAAGTTAAAGAATAAAAAGAATAAAGAATATGCATGTATTGTCCCTATATGTATGTGCTATATCAGTAGTGTAGCTATTGGAAGGTGGACAGAATGGTTTGTCTTGGGCAACACTTTCAATCTACTGCAATGAAAACAAAAGTTTTTTTCAGGCTAGTAGAAGGATGTAAGATGGCAGACACAATTTTATTTTTTCACACAAATATGCTTATTGTAGGAATTTCTGACAATGGTAAGGACTGTGTTCATTTGAAAACAGCCTAGTTGAACATCATACATATTTAAGCATTAGTTTTGCTCCATTGATAGTAACATTGGTAACAGTGTCCTATTAAATCTATTAAAAAAGTAAAAGAGCAATTACTCTTAACTCTTTTTATATAATTTTACCAAAATCAGGTATTTAATTACTAAAATTATATTAAAAATATATAAAATTTGATAAAAGTTTGATAAAAATCTTAGCTATCTCTTATACTTTCCTGACTCTTCCTTTGAGGTGAAGTGTTAAAAACAATAAACCGGTATTAAAAAGACTTTAAAACCATTACTGTTTTTTTTTTCTTTATTTTTCTTGTATATTCATTTTGATCTTCTGATTGTCATCAGTACATTCATAGGATAAAGTTTAGCAGCTGTTGTTTTACAACATATTATTTCCATGACAATCATTTTCTTGTTTCTGTGTCATCTACCATATGCATATTAAATCTATTAAAAAAATGATGGTGCAGAAACAAGAAAATGATTGTCATGGAAATAATATGTTGTCAAAACAATAATAAACAATAATTGCTAAACTTTATCCTACGAATGTGTACTGATGACGATCAGAAGATTGGGATGCTTATACAAGAACAATAAAGAAAATAATAAACGGTAATGGTTTTAAAGTCTTTTTAATACTGGTTTATTGCTTTTAACATTTCACTTCAGATGAAGAGTCATGAAAGTACAAGATATAACTAAGATTTTTATCAAATTTTTATATATTTTTAATACAATTTTAGTAATAATATCCTAACTTTTCACAGATTTTTCTCAATATATCTGTATGTTGTTTTCATTTTCTCTCTAAGTGTATTTGATACGTTGTATTTTTTGTGGGGACCAAAAACTTAAGAATTTCCAGATGGCACAAACCTCAGCTCTGCTGCTGGTTATATTTTCAATTTTCAACTGACTTTCTATCATAATACTATTGTGTGTGGTTTAATAAATTTAAAGTTTTGATCACCGCACATATAAACGAAACCTAACTCATTTTGCTGATACTTTATTCTGAACTCAAATATTAACATTCACTGTTGAATTTCATCAATAATAAACTATTTATTTAATCTAGTTGTACCGAGCAAATATTTGTCGTGAAATTATAAGTAAATAAGGAAAATAAAAGAAGAAAATAGATTTATTTACATAAAATCTATTAATATAAGACTTATAAAATTTCTTGGAATACATTTTTTATGTAAATATCTTCACAGTTAGGTATTAATTTCTGCATGCAAATTAAGCTGCTGTTTAATTGGACATAGTGTTTTTTTATTTCTTGTCTAGTTGTAAGAACACTTACAACTAGGAGAGAGATAATTCATTCATTTATTACTGAAATGAAATTTCTTACAAAATTACTCAGCCTGTTCATGTGTTTATTGCAACATGTAACAAGTTTGTTTAGCCTATTCTCAAAAAATGTTTCTATTGCTGCAAACACCCAACAACAATGACTATCATTTACTTACCAATAATGAAATGGTGACAGCATAACTGTATGTGACTTCAAATATGGCAAAACTTGAGTTAGAAGAGGCCAGATTTGGGCCTTATTCGGGTTGACGATATATATTCCACTGAAATATGTTCAGCAAATTCATAGTTCCAGTATGTCGTACGTGATCTGACGTTGGGGAGAATAACATTGAATGTGTATGGAGGACACAACATTTTCCCTATATGCCTCAATGAGCTAAAGATGGATTTTGAAATCTTCAGATCTCTGGCCAAACTTTACACCAAGGTCTTTGAGAAGGGTAGATCTAGCCTCTCAGGCAATTAAAAAAGAACTGGAAAATGATGGTTAAGGTTTTTAATTTAAATAAATCTCAGTTGTTAACTGAAAGATCTTATTTACTTTATATTATTCATTATTTTTTATTATCCAATACACTTGCAGTTCAATTTACATTAGATAATCAAGGCTGTATTGTATTTTAAAACTCAATAAAATAATTTTGTTAAATAAAAGACTATGATCAAAAAGTCACCATGCATCTATTTTGTATCATTTGTAACATAGATCATAATGGCATTTTTGATCCTTTTCTGTCTTTAATATATATTTAATAATCAAATTTCTTTTGTAGGATGTATAATTCTTTGCAAGTTCTTCAAAAAACAATATCAAAACTATCTCAACAACTGCTGATCTATGGAAGTAATAAATTGCCATTTGATGCCAATACAATATTTTTGGAAATGGTACGTTTTCATTATAAAAATTAAATTAATACACACTTTTATTTTGTGAACCTGCAATATACTGAAGACACACACACACGTTTATGTAGTTGAATCTTTTTAATTTGGATTATCCATTTTTGAAAATTAAACTAATTTTATGCAAGTTTTTAGTGTTTGTCAGTATTCCATATTCTTTGGCATTATCTCATATTCTCTTAATTTTTTTCCATTTTTTTAATAACTTAATTTCTTTAAGCTGAAGATAAACTTGTTTATGTTCTATGCTGAAATATTGTAAAAACATAGCCAAATAACTATATTTAGATGCAAATGTCACTAAAATTGTGAAGCGTGACAATTTAATTTATGCCTGGAGGTTTACGGAATATGTGATTTTAGGAAGCTTCAAATTCTGTAAGTCAGTTGACTAAGTGCTACTTTCTCTTTTTGAGTTTTGTTTTCTTATTTATGGCTACTTTACAATTTATATTGATTATCGGCAGATTTCGAAGTCTCTTCGTAATGCACCTGTTAAATTTATACCTTTCCTATAATATGTTCTGCGGCTATTTTAATTACCTTATTTTAAAGTGACCAGATCCTGAAAAGCAAAAACGGGACATTAGGTGGTGGATTCTTTGATGTGACATCACAAGTTATGTGATTGATTCCAGTTAATGATTGTCGGTTTTCTAGCTTTCCATCATCATTGATAACATAGCTCAAACAGTTAATGAACATTTTCTCCATATACTCTTGTTTACAAAATAATGACTTACAGCATTAGTGACAATTAACAGTTAAATACAACTCAGAGTGTAGCTTTGTTTGCTTTAATTGCCATTCTTTTAACTCAGATAATTAGCAAAATCCATTAACTTCCTTTTAAAACTGATCTGCTTGACCATGGAACTTGCCCTGTACATTCACTATTCTCTAGATACATTCATTATCAGTTGGGCTACTGTTTCTGTAAATTGGATGTTAAAATTTTTATGCTATAACTTATATGCAATTCATTTTTATAATTTGCGCAATGAATAGTGTCTGCTTTTGGATAGAATTACAGAACGGTCCAAAATTGGGACATTTTTCGAGACAGTTTTAAGATTGGAATGGCATATTATAAAGAGGGACTGTTCTGCCTAATTCAGGACTTCTGGTCACTTTACGTGTGTATTATTCTTCATTTGATTATTTTGTTCACTGTGATCTGTTTGGAATAGAAGAGGGATGTTGGTGTTGAATGAAAGAATGGGAGAGTACTTTTTTATCTGCATATGAAGTGACTCACGTCTGCTTTCAGAGCAAACTACAGACTGGGATCTGAAGTAGAGATGAAAAGTCTTCCATTTCATAAAACAAATTTCTGACTCCTAAAACCTTTCAAGGTCTTGTTTTTGAAATTTTATGTTTGAATCAGTCAGATTTATGCTAAAAACATTTGAATTAAATATATTTTTTAACACTAATTAAATATGAATTTTGAGGGGACGATAGCAGGTTTTAAGTAGCTAATAATTTGAATGAAATTAATCAGATTAGACTATATATACATAAAGATTTTCAAATAAATATAATTTAAGAGTAGTTATAAAAAGCTTTTTTTCATATAATAGAGATATTTCATAAATGTTACAATATATTATCGGTGGAAATTGTTATCACATCAAAAATAAACATACATGTACAGTTGTATTATAGTATATAATTTTTTTTATTTTAAATAATAATATGTAAAATTTACATGAATTAAATATAAAAATTTTTCATTTAATTAATAGGATACTAAAAAGTCCCAATATAATACTATTCCAGAGAAAATTAATATTAAATTAAATTCCGAACAAAATGTAAGGTAAGAAAGATTAATTCTTCATATACGAAATACAATTTTAAAAATATTTTACTGTTTTTTGTATTTTATTCTGATAAAAAATAATTTTACGAATTATATATAAATATCCAATCTAAATAATATATACATTGAAATCTGTCATGCGATACATGTAATATTTGCATTAAAATATGATGTAATAATTATATTATTTTCTACATTTATTTTAATTGATTATTGTAATTATATATGTTTAATTCTTTGTCTGTTATTTTTTACTCGTTTTTATTGTCAGTCATTTGACAAAATTCTGATTTTGGAACAAAAGTTAAACAATGATTATAAGACTAATAGCATAAAATAAGTAAGATAATCTATAAGTAGATGTTATAATTGTATTATGATAAAATTATTATATATGTACACTCAAACCTGTTTTTGTGCGGTCTTTTTTCTGCGATTTTTTATATGTGCAATGTGTTTTGTGCAATTATTTTTGTGCAGTATACCAATTTGATTGAAATTCATATACCGCACACAAAAAATCACACAAAACAAATCGCACAAATAAAAATTCGCACAAAAAAGCCAGGTTTGAGTGTATTGTGAAGTAATGTATATAAATAGATACATAATTGTTGTTCTTCATTACTTTCATTCTGACGCTGTGTGGGTAGAGTGAGATAGGCTAGTGCACACTAGTCAAATTCATTCAACTAGTTGTTGATTCGACGTCCTCTATGTCATACCCTTCGATGGAAAGTGGCAGTTCTTTGACAACTCTCAAAAAAATTTAACAAGTCGGATTTTTTGTGCAAAAATTGTGAAATGTTCATGCACAGTAAAATATTTATGCAACTTGTTTCACTCCAAGCTGCAATTTTGAGTCAAAACACTGACTGGTTTTCATACATATAAGAATATTATAATAATTTCATTAAATTATTGAACTGTAATATATATAATCCATCAGTAAAGATTTTTTATTGACAAGACTGTCTTGTTTATAAAATTGTACTGCCTGCTGTCTTATCCACTTAGAAGTATGAAGGAGTACATGTCAGGAGTTGAAATTTGGCACAGAGTATTAGGTGCCCAACCATGCACGCATAAAAAAAAAAACCAGACTTGTAGGTAATCAGGGGACCGAGAACCGAAACACAATAAAATACAAAATGGCGACACACTCTACAAACAGGCAGTAGTGCAAGATTTGTGCATGTGTTGCTCGTTGGTAAGTTGGAAATACGAATATTGTGAAATCGAATTTTGACGAACACGTTCGTTGGGATGTTCGAAAAGCAAATGTTGCTAAATCGAATTTTAAACTAACTTTTGCAAGTATATCTTTCCATTGAAGCGGAAGTAATTGTGTTCTGTGATGAAAAGTAAGGTTTCACGGATCTCCAAAACCTCTTGCGCAGTGAAGCCCTCCCTAATAAGTAAGGTGTTGGCATGCGTCACTGTCTCGAAGTGCGGTACAGAAGGATATAAAGCGACAACATCTATTTTGTAAAAGGTGTACATATCGGGACAAACCACCTAGCATAGTGGATAATGTTGCCTTAGCCGCAACAGATGAGGCAAAAAACAAGGCGTACCAATGCACTCACCGCTGTCTGCTATATTAGCGGAATTGGTCATTAAACTAACTTCCGAAATAGAATTATTTTTTCTTTTTACATTTATTAATATATATATGTTGTTTGTGCAAAATAAAAAAATAATTGCAAATGATACAATAGCCATCATTATTTTTTTTCAAAAACGGGAAATTTTTGCATTGACAAAAATTCAACCTAGGGCGTCATGCAACGGAGAGAAATTTCAACATTCGATAGGTTAATTTCAATGAAAATGCATTGTGGAAGACCTCGTGATCGTGGCTGTAGCCAGCGAAGTTTGGTATCATTGGTTTTGAGTGCGATCATTCAAAGATGATTGGAGAATGAGAACGAGACTTGCCGTGAGCGTTGAAGTTATCCCGTTTAGTAGTGAGTCTCTGAGACATAGTCTTGTCCCAAATATGACCTTACTGTTTTACTTGTTTATTGTTTATTAATTAATTCGTTACCAGGAAAAAACATCAGAGTTTGTAGCACAAAGTTATAAGCAACACATTGTAATTGTTGATTTTTTTTTATTTTGTTAACAAACTTTTCTAAGCAATAATTTGTTGAGGGGTTGAAATGTTTGTTGGTTCTTTAGAGCTATGTCAAATGATATCACAATCCACAATGTTGCAGGTTTGTCGAAGGAAAACAGTCGTGCAACTACACAAATTTTATCTGATGTATTGAAAGCAATGGCATAGACTAGTTTGTACTCATCTTTAGATCAACAATTTCCATCTCTTCTTTCAGTTTTCTCTCCATGCTATCTTGGTATTTGCTATTTGTGTTTATCATACTCAATCATTTCTCTCCACCTTTTTTTTTGGTCTTTCTTTTGGTCTCTTTTCCATAACTTTTCTCTCAAAAGACTGTTTTGGAAGTTTCTTTCCCACCACCTCTGTTATAAGTCCAAAACATTGTAACTTTTACTCTGCTAATTTGTTTTAGCAAACTTGTTAAGCCCACTCTCTCAACATAACTCTTTTATCTAGGTAAAAATTATTAATTAGTAAACAGCCCACAATGTTACTATATCTTAAAAATAAAGTTTACTTCTGATATTGAATGTACAGTAGAACGTCGATAAGTGGAACCAATTGGGGACTGGGGTCCTTCCAGTTAATGATTTGTTCCAGTTTCCGACTTTGTACGAAAAAATACATTAACCTGTCCGATGTTCAAATTTTTCTCCGTTGCGTATCGCTTCCTGTTGAATTTTTCTCCGTTGCGTGTCGCTTCGTGTTGAATTTTCGTCGATTTTAAGCCTAACGAAAATTTTTATAATAATCATCGAGGCTATCGTATCGTTAAAAATTATTTCTGCATTTTGTACAAACAAAATAAATATATTAAAGAATATAAAAAACATGAAAATTATACTTTAGGAGTAAATTTAGTATCAAAATCGTTCGATTCAGCATGACACAGTCCGACTGAAAATCGTTCCACTTTCCGGCCATTCCACTTACCGACGTTCCACTTATCGACGCTCTACTGTATTACTTAATAATTTTGGAGATCCGGGATAATTAATATAATGCAGTAGATATTTAATGATTTAGCAAGAGATCTTGCTGTTATGATGATTTATATGAATTACAAATTATTGAATTTTTTTAAAATTAATGTGGAAGGTCAGAATTTTACTCTGATTTAAGTAGAAATATTATTTTATTATAAAAAAAAAATCCAGGAACAAGTTACTTAACATTCCTGGCAACATTTGGTGGTGCCATTTGTTATGATATTTTATTTTAAAAACTTTTTATATTTTTAATTACAGTGAAACCTTGCTTAATGAGCATAATTCATTCCAAAGTCTTACTCGTAATGCGAAACACTCGTTAAGTGGAACAATTTTCCCCATAGAAATTAATGTAAAATATGATAATGTGTTTCATGCTGAAAAAATGCTCAAATGTTTTATGTATGTTTATTGAAAAAAAATTGTACAATATACACTGTTAAGAAGCATGAATCATTATCATCTTTCCTTCTAGTGCGGAATGAACCATCCTGGAATGAGAATTTGATTTGCAGAAACAAAAAAAAAATCGCAGCTAATATGTTTGATAAACACTCCAAATGAAATGCCAAATTTTTGGGTTATGTAAAGGCTATAATTAAATATTAGAAATTAATTAATTTCACTAGAGGTAGGCAGTTATGTTTCCATCTCATATTAAATTTAATAATTATAAATAGTTAATTTTTAATTCAGACATTTCTAAAATTTAATTTGTAATCGGTCATTAAATTTAATGACCCACGAATTTGGCATATCGTTTGGCGTGTTTATTATATGACGAGCTGTTGTTGATGTTTATAAGTAATATGTGTGAACACAAGTTTGGAAAAATATGATCACAAGCGACACTAAGATGCTAGCGGAACGAGTGCTAAACACAGACTGATGGAGCGTACTGCATGCACACAATTCAGGACTTCCTATCTCCTCATCACTCGTTATGCAAAACATCGCTTGTTAAGCAAGGCAAATTTTTACAATTTGTTTTGCTCGTTATGTGAAATGCTCATTAAGCAAAGTTCCACTGTATTATAAAATGGCAAAAAGCTTAATTTTAAGGTTAGGGGTGGGTTTTATAAAAAATTTTAAATTCTAATACCAGTAAAATCATCATTAAGTCCAACCCTACTGGAGATACATGAGATTCCTTTATCTCCCCACTCCCTTGACTTTCAGTCACCAAAATTTAATAGCATCAATCCCCTAATACACAAATCTCCCTGCAAAATTTCAGAAATTTTCGACAAAAAAGCATGGGAGTTAAGCTTCAAAGAGGGTAAACAAAATTGTGCCTCCCACACACACATCCGTACATACAGAATTATCCCTGAATTTTTTTGCATTTCTTGATGTTTCAAGCTCTACCTCAAGATCGGAAATATAAAAAATCTTGGGGTGTATTTTTTATATTTTTTGCCATAGTTACAGTTTTTAAACTATTGAAATTTGATTATTTCTGGATATTTTTACACATCTTAGATGAAATTTGTCGATACTTTTGTAATCTTAGAAAATAAGTATAAATTTACTCTCGATGAGTATTTACTTGACTTTCGAGCAGCAAAGATAGGTAATTTTTTATAATCTCTCTACACACCGGAATTTGAAATAATTTTAGTAAGCAAATTACTTCATAAAAAATACATGAAATATTTTAATGAAGAAAAGTCATATAAAAATTTGAAAAGTCCAAGCCTTTTCAAACATTACCATCTAGGACACTTACGTTAAGAACTATGATGCCCCGCAGACTGATAAATTGTATTCGAAAAAAGGCTACTACAGAAACAATTTTTCTTGTATTTCTAACTTTTAGTTAATTTGTTTTTATTAATGCTACATTGTCTGTTATTTTTTGTGTAAGTAGGGATTTCTTTTCAGTTAATAATGATGTGTGGCAGTTATATTTATGGCAAATTTGTTAACAGACGAGTATGATAGCCTGCCATTTTCTCCTTGTTTTGCTAAAGATTGTCGATCAGTTGCCTATCAGAACTACATAATTTTTTATTTCTGTGCTTGTTATTTACTTTGTAATGGTTATATTCCCTTAGGGATAACTTAGGATGAGAGAGTTACTCTCCTAGATCTACCATCACATTTCTTTTTGTTGTTGTTTACCTTATAAGTGAATTTAGATTGTACAAGACTTTCTGGAAGGCATTTCTTGCATAAATTAAGCAGAAATTCTGGCTTCCTAATTTATGTAAGAGATATAATAGATTGAAAACTGGTGTTTCATAATTAAACTAATAAAAACTTACTTATAAATGTTACTTATAAATAAAATAATAGTTGTTATTTTAAGAAAAACAAATGCATTTGTGTTTAAGTTGATGATCATTATCGCAAACAAGAAATTAAATCTTATTCGTTAAATCATCTGTAGTGATGAATTAAATATAAATGTATTTAAAAACTAATGTTTATTAATTAAATGTTATTTTCAGGACTTTGATTTTGTACAATTCGCTAACTCATACTCGTAAAGAATTAATTAGCTGCCACGTTTCAGCTTCTTCTGTCGAAGTAAGAGATTTTTTAGGAAACATAGTGCCAAGTCAGATCAACCCGGTATTTGTCGGAAGCGCAATTGTTGAAGAAGAATATGAGGTATTTCTTTTGAGTAATGGTTAAAAATAAAATATTGCATATTTTCAAATTTACTGTTATTATTTAAACTTATTAATGCACTGCACAATTTAAATGCTTTTTATTTTGTATGGCAGCTTGTTTTCTTAGCAGAAATTCCAGCTTTAGGTTTGGTTACTTACACACTTCATTTTATGGAAGATAAAGATGTAGAAAAAACTGTTGTTGTGTTATATAATTTTGATTCTGCACCTGAAAGTCGGTATGTAATATTCTGTGTTTAATTTGTGTTGCATGTGTTCTTAATGATACTGAAAACAATATAAATAATATACAAAATTATGTGAATATTTTTATTTATGATTTGCCAATTTATTAACATGATATGTTTGCACACAAATTTCTGTTGAATTTGCACAAAAATGCACAAATTATACTTTATATTACCTTGTTTTCTGATATATATATATATATATATATATATATGATGGATATCATGTGTTATCTATGCCATTTCTTTTTTGTGTATTTTCCCCCATTTTCTGTAAGTTTGGTAAATGTATTAGTGTTATGGCATACACATTCACAAACATATTTGAATGCAAACATAAGTAGAGGGGACGGAGACAGACAATTTGCATATACAGACTGTACTGCCATGAAAAATTTCCACAGATCCAATTTGGACTCAAATCCAGATCCCTGCAGCAGCAGGCAGACACTTTTTCCCTGGTTATCTAGCCACCGTAACCAACTTTTATGATGACCAATTGGCCAAAGTTGATGGAACACTTCAGAAAGCCAAGAAAAAAAGCTTGCTTTATTGTAAAGTCATCACTATAGTCAAAAATAATCAAATTGAAGAATGAGACTACCTTAATGTTTTCAAGAACAAGAAGCCATCTTTGAGGTGGTTTCATAAAACAAATAAGTTAAAAGAATTTTATAGTCATAAAGGAATAAAGAACAGACAACTATTTATATTCTATTGATGTTGATACTATATTAATTTCAATAGCAATTACAGAAGAAAAATGAGAATAAGCATAAATATAACATGTAAATAACTATGAAGACAAAAAATTTAGAAAATGAAAGAATCATTAAAGAAATGATGTATTTAAAAACAATAAATTGACTACTGCCAGAAATCTTTTTCTAATGATCGTGTTTTTGATGACAAAACATTAACAGGGAGAGACGAAAGTATATCCCTGTTAATGATGTTTTGTATACCAGATAGTGAACATATAGTATCATTCTAAAGATGTCTTTCAATAACTTTGTATTATCCTGTAATGTATATACTAAATTTGTCTGTCTAGTGCTGCTTTGGCCGATCTTATAAATTGTGACTGTTCTTTAATTACTAAAGATGTAGTTTTTTTTATACCTCCATAGTTTAATGTTTTCTGGATTCTGTTTTACACTCTGCCTTTTCATAAATGGTGTTTTATAGTGTAGAATACTAAAGAATTGTCATTCCTTTAAGCTGTGTTTAAAAATACTTCTTTTAGAAGTTTTTCTTATTCTTGTTATCTTAGCCAGTCTCTAAATATTATTAAGTTTTATTAATCTTGCAAAATGGAGATGAATAAAGCTTAAGGATATTTTAGCCAACTGAAAGATCATTTTTTTATGTAGTAAAGTTTTATATTTTGCAATTATACAATACAATGTGCTTCTTGTAATCGTGGATATTGTTAAGTGTCGTCTAATATCAGAAATATTAGGTCAACACACACAAAAAATGGGAAAACTGTTAAAAGTGAAGTTAGAAATGTAATGTTACATGTCATAACTTTTCCACTTTCAAGAGTCCACTTTTCATATAAAATATGGAATCTTTTAAATATTTCGGTGCTAGCAGGTGACTTAAAGGAGAACTAGAAGTGCTAGTTTATTGCATACAGGCTCTAAGTTGTTTCTTCACACTGTCAATCTTAAATCCTGACTGATTACATATAGTCATTTTAAGTTATTACTCTTGACTGATGCTTGAAATACTAATCATTATAATCATTATTTGCTCACAGTACAATATTTCAAAATGGCATTTATTCCTGTTAATAATAATAATTAGAATTAATAAATCTTGAAGTTTAAGCCAATAAAACCAGAGTTTCTCCTAATTGTCATGATATTTACTTTGCTTAACCCTTTCCATGCGGTTATACGCCTTTAGGCGTATGTCACGTGACTTGCCGTTAATTCGTGATGCGGCATACGCCTTTCGGCGTAATTAATCAAAAAATTCGATTATTTTGCGTTATATTCGATTTTCCAGCGATCTTAGCTTTGATTCGCTATTCTGTAGGTCAATTGACTTTGTTTAAGCCAAAAAGTGTTTTGTGACCACCCCTGGGCCATAAATATTTTGGTAAAATAGACCCTTTCCCTGCCAAGTAATTAGAGACATAGTGTAAATAATGGCAATAACTTCTCCCCCTCTCTAGCGAGAGAGCTGTGGTTTCTTTTATTTGAAAGAATACAGATGTATCTAACTAACAAATATACAAAGTTTAGCAATTTTCTGTAAATTAATTATTTTTTCTTTTGTTCGTAAGCTTCAAATTTTAATATTATTTTAAATTTCTATTAAACTAAAAATTAAACAGTCGTAAACTGTAATATGTTCCTAATCAAACGCTGAAAACAGATTAAACGTAGCGCGATATTAAAGCGAAATATCGCGATTTAAAAATTATCCAAAAACTGCAAAAAATGCGCCGCATGACGAATTCCACTCAATTATTTGCTGTAGATCGCCAGCATGGAAAGGGTTAATTAATGTTGTTGGTCAGTTATGAGAAGAATAGAAGAGTTCCAAACTGATTACAAGAAATATTAAATACATTAGAATCTGCTAATAAACAGATTCTACCATATTTAATCATTTCTTTTATGCATTTATGCAAAAAAAAAAGACATGGTGTTTTTGTCTAATTCAAGATATTTTGTTGTTACATATTTCAGATTCAATAATTCCCTTCATTCAAATTTATATTTATTTAGTCCTATTGTCTAGTCCAGGGGTGGCCAACATACGGCCCGCGTAATGGGTTTATCCGGCCCGCAATTAATTTTTCAAATTTAGCTACTTAACTTCCAATAATTGGTGGAATGGATTCAATATACTTCATGTTTTAAAAAAAATTCCATTGTAGAGATTTACAACTTTTGCATTCATCTGTTATAAATTTACACCATTTGAAGAACGAAAGACCCCATACTCATTGTAACTCATCTGCCATTTTGCCATGTCACTCTGTTTATGCTGACATGTGACGCACAGCACCACCTGCTTGTCGACCTTTTTTGTTTTTTTTTTACTTGTACGTTTCTTCACATTGTAAAATGACATTGTGCATGCATCAGGAACTTCTGTTATTTAATATGACTTAATTTTAATATTTCATTTGGCCCGTGAAAAATTTCTCTTTCCAATCCAGCCTGGGGGCAAAAACTGTTGGCCACCCCTGGTCTAGTCACTTCCAGTATTGCTTATAATACAATTCATTTTTGTTTTTAAAGAAATAAAATTTCAAGTAATTTTGTTTCTTATGATGATTATTAAATGGTAACATTTAAAAATATTTTCTTAGAAAATTTTCCATCCAGTCCTTGATGCCTCCTCAGGAATTTATGATCAGTTCTTCCACTATAACAGCTGTCTTCTCTGGTGCAGATGGAATGCTGAGGGTAAAGTTAATAAACTTTTTTTGTGTATTTATCTGTAAATTCAATTTTTATAAGTTTTTTTTAAATTTTTAGAGAATCATTTTAAAAGAGGGAATTTCGATCGATGCCAGAATACAGTTTCTTTTGTATGGAACGAGACCTAAAGGTAAAGACAGGAGTGGAGCGTATCTGTTTTTGCCTGATGCTGCAGCACAGGTATGTTCAATGATTGGTTTTGTAAAATCCATCATAAGAAACGAAGCAATAACAAATATGTCTACTCTAATAACCTTAAGTAGCTTTGCAAAGTATAGTTATCCACAAACGTTTTTGGTCCCTTAGGACCTTCTTCACGTGAGATCTGAGTAGAGAGTGACCCTACGTTCTAAACTCCTGTAACGGATGCATTACAACCCCCACTCCAGATGTGTACTATAAACAAACATCGTTGCGCATGCGTCGGCGGCTATAACGCCGGGTCGTACATCGCTTGCCACACCTTCGAAAGTTGCTTTTCACCTTTAAAGTTGATAGAAAGGCCCAGGCAATCCGCTTTAAAGATCTCCAGCGCCTCCAAATACTTAAGGTAGTGTACCTGCGTGGTTCTCCGTATCAAGGTCGCTTGCTGCAGCTCTGGTGTAATGCTGTTTTCACTGACATATACTGCCAAGGCAGTATTGGTCTTTTTCTTCTCGATATCTGTTTTATGCTCTCGGATGCATTGCCCGAGGGATCTTTTTGTGGAACCGATATACACCAGATCCCTATCAAATCTATCGTCTCGGAGTGGAATTCTATATACACCCAGTGCCCTTTCAACGTTCACCGGAACCTTCCCGTTCCTAAGCAGGGTGAAAACGTCCGGTTTACGCTTGTAGGCTATTTTTGTATTAGTATATGCACCAATCTCACAGTATAAGGAGTGCAGATGCCGTTCATATGTAATAATAATAGGACGGGGAGACACACCTTGCCACCGATTATTCCCTGGAACTGCATCGAATTGGTTTACGGGGTTGTGTTCCTGTTCGTCTGCTATTCTAAGTATAAGCTGCTTGTTATAGCCATGGTTTTCAGCTATTTCCGCTATTCTCCCTATCTCCTTCTGCTTGTCCCTCTCCATATTACAGTGTGTATGGGCTCTTCTAGTAAGTGCTCTAAAGGCTGCCAGTTTGTAGCTGTATGGATCATTGGAGTCAGCTGGGATGTATATCGGGACAGCGTTCGGTTTTCGGTATACATTAGTGTCGTAACCTCCACTGTTAAAGGTAATATTAATGTCCAAAAAAATGAGCCGTTTTGTTGCTCATTTTTCTAACTCGATCAGAAGACCGTATAGGTTGTCATTCATACAACACACGAATTTGTCGATGTCCAGTTTCGTCTTCCAGATGATGCAGATGTCGTCAATGTACCTTTTATATAGGTTGATGTTACCGAGGAACTCGGGGATGACTTTGGCCTCCAAGCAACGAATCACAATTTCTGCCAAGTCCCTAGATAAGGGGCTACCCATAGGTACTCCTCTTTTTTGAAGGTACACCTTTCCATCTAGCTGGAAGCAAGAGGTGTAGCAAAAAATACACTCAAACCTGTTTTTGTGCGGTCTATTTTTGTGCGATTTTTTATACGTGCAATGTGTTTTGTGCAATTATTTTTGTGCAGTATAACAATTTGATTGAAATTCATATACCGCACACAAAAAATCGCACAAATAAAAAATCACACAAAAATAGACCGCACAAAAACAGGTTTGAGTGTATGAGAAAGTTCTAGTATCTGCTTGTGGTTAGCATTGCATGCTATCTCACGAGAGTTTAGAACATAGGGTCACTCTCTACTCAGATCCCACCTGAAGAAGGTCCTAAGGGACCGAAAACGTTTGTGGATAACTATACTTTGTGAAGCTATTTAAGGTTATTAGAGTAGACAGATTGGTTTTGTCTTAAAAGTTGATAAAATTATTATTTAAAATTTTTTGAGAGAACAAGAAATGATATAAAATTTATTTTCTGAACAGCTTTTTAATATTTTTATCCGAGTTCTGCTTAAATACTATGATATTTTAAATTAATTTATATTTTTTAAACAGAATTTGAAGTACAGTTGTCCAAAAATTAGAATATTGAAAGGCCCACTTGTGTCCGAAGTGACGGTTTTTCTACCGGAAATAGAACACCGTATTAGAGTTAAGAATACCGCAGGTATTTTAGAAATTTCTCTATATATTCATATTAAGTACTATATTTGGAAAATAGGATAATGTTATCTTTGATATACATTTGGATTTAGGATTAGATAGTGCCGGACTGGATATCTATAACATTGTTGACGTGACCCGTGAAGTAAATAAAGAATTAATTATGAGATTTTATACAAATATAACCAATAATAATCAAGAGTTTTTCACAGATTTAAATGGATTTCAAGTAAGACTTGTGCATATTTTTGCCTATTTTTAATTATTTTTCCAATTATGTTTGTTTAATTTAAACATTTTATAGCTTTCAAAAAATATAATTTATGTGTATTCTACTATTATGATACATATCTTTGTATTTTGCTTGTTATTGCTCCTGACAGAATATAGTTTTATATGTTTGTTCTAGAAATAATATGATCTTTAATATACAGTACACCTTCCATTATCCAGAATCACATTAACTGTGATACCAAAAATACTTCCAAATGAGCCATTAAGTTATCACAAATTGCCTTATGACTCATTTGCTTTGTAGGTTATTGGCCAGGAGGAGGGGCATGGAAGATTTGCCGAGATTTCCATTTATTATAAGTAACTGTTAGTTACAAATATACCATCAAGTACTTTGATCTAGTCCAGCAACAAGAAGATTGTAGAAGATTGAAAACATTTGTTTTTACAGAGAAATAACCAGTTACTGAACCAGATCAAAGTACTGTGGTGGTATATTTGTATTCCTTGTCCAGTTTTAGTGTAGGTTACTTATATATGTTGCTTTATATTTCTTTAAAAATTTGCTTATTTTTTTATTGGATACAGGATTTATAGTAAATGGTACCAGATTAACTAAAATGACATTTTTCCCATTCAATAATTCAGTCTGCTGTGTTTTAATTGTGTATTTACTTTTTGTTTGCTGCTAGGTGAAGTTTCTATAATCTATATGTTTCTCTGTGTCAGAAATATTAAACACTTCAATCCAAAAGCTTTAAATAAGCCTTAGTAAAAATTCTTATATTTTGAGAATTTATTTTATTTAATTTTTCAAAAAACATTATTGTTCTATTCAATCATTCTATCTTCGAATATACAGACCTGAAGAAGATCTCCAATTGCAGACCGAGAACATTAGTTGAAAATTTTTTATTTCAAAGTAAAACCTCACTGGAATACAATTTAAGGCTTTCGGATTGAAGTGTTCATTATATCATTTCAGTCTACCAAGTGGTGTTTTAACTCTTTTAATATTAGTTAATCTGTATAGAAATTATTTATTACATATTTTAATCATAAAGTGTTTGAATTAATAAATTTAAAGTTTGTAGTTTGATTGTGATGCTTTACTTACCTAGTAATAAAAACAAGAACATAACAAGCAAATAAATTTGGAATCATACTTGATTTTGTTTTATGTTTTAAAGCCTTTATCAAATATGGGCTGCCCTCATTTTACATTGGTGATGAGGTGGCATAAACAAAATTGGCACAAAATGAATCCATTTTATTATGGAATAAATAAGGTTGCATTCCAGGCATCTGCAAATGAATATACTGCATTTTTGTTCAATAAAAACATGTTTAGTATCAAGTTTTATTAACACAAAATAATAATACTACATATATTATAACTTATTTATTTATACATACATACAAGAAAGACATCAGCCGTACACATAGTGTTTAGCCAGCAAAAAAGAGGGTAAGGGAAAAGGGGAGGGGATGAAGGAGGGAGAGCCGATAGACAGTAGAAAAAGGTAGGATCCCTCTGAACAGCATACATATGACTATAGTACCCTCTATGTTTGATGTTGGCATGCAGTTTTTAGGCTGCAAAGCCATAGTCCCCTGAAGGGTCTAAAAAAACCTGAGTGTAACAAACACCAATAATTGAGTGTCGCCACAAATAGCTAAGTGTAGAAGTTAGTGCCAAGTGGCTGTTGTTAGGAAGATTTATACTAATAAAACTGAATGCAATCGCATAACGGACTGACAGAGACAAACGAGCAATACCCCAAAATTTTTTATTTATTTTATTATTATTTATTATTATTTTTTTTTAAACATTAACTTACTCACTAACTAAACTAACCTACCATAACGTAGGACGAACCTAGCCAGACGACTAAAGCTAACAAATCCTAATCTAATTTAACTTAACCTATCATAATCTAACCAGAAACCAAGCTAAGAGTCCCTAATCTAACTTTCAACTACGACTGACCGAATTTAGAGTGAAAAAGAGACAGAAAATAAGAACTAAAATACAAGTTAAAAGGCAGCTTTAAACCAACATTTGAAACAAAGCATGGGAAAGCTAATTGCCATCCATGCTTATTTATTTACAGCTAAATTGACAATGAAATTTTTCTACTGCTGCCATGTCAATTGCTTATGGCAGTATCACTAGATGCAACTTCAGCCCTGCGTCAATTGCCTCGGTTGAGGGTCATCCATCAGTGATGAGCTAGGCTGAGGACTGTTCACCTTTGTAAAATATGAATCCAAGTTTGCCAATTTTTTCTTTACCTCTCTTTTGAGAACTTCATAATTAGGTGCTAAGACTTTGTTTAAACTCCTCCTCACAAAGTCACTTCACTCCCACTCTGGGTTTATCACAAATTACTCTTCATTCATTTGGTTGGCAGTAGCAAGAAATTATTTAAGGGCATCAGAAGTTATCTTTAAAACACATTCCAGTGCATCATTGTTTATTCCTTTCTCTCTTTGTGCATATAAATGTTCAACCAAATTTGATGATTCTTCTGTATAAATATTGGCATTTAGCATTTGCAAGAAATATTCTATGCATTGTGGAGAAAATACTTTTAAGAATTTTTGGGGGAAATTTGAAACTGGTATTATCAGGAGTTGGCATAAAATGAGGACAGCCTGTATAGTTTACAGAACGCATTAATAATCAGAAACAAGTAAAACGGCAAGGCCGTATCTGGGACAAGACTATGTCTCGGAGACTCACTACTGAGCGGGATCACTTCGATGCTCACAGCTGGTCTCGTTCTCATTCTCCAATCATGTTTGGTATCGCTGGTTTTGAGTGCAATCATTCAAACTTTGCCCGTCATAGCTACAACCACGAGCTCTTCCACGATGCATTTTCATTGAAATTAACCCATCGAATGTTGAAATTTCTCTCCGTTGCATGACACTCCAGGTTGAATTTTTGTCAATGCGAAAATTTCCCATTTTTGAAAAAATAATGGTGGCTATTGTATCGTCCGCAATTATTTTTTTATTTTGCACAAACAAAATATATATATTAATAAATGTAAAAAGAAAAAATAATTCTATTTCAGAAGTTAGTTTTAATATAAAATTATAACGATGCGCCATCTAGTTTCAAAAAGTTCTGATGATGAAACGAAATATCTCCGGCCAATTGGTCGAAGTTAGCATGTGGCGACCAGAAATATGTGGGGAATAACACAGGACAGGTAAATGGGTTTTTTTCAAAGATTCGTTTGTCAAAATTCGATTTCACAATATTCATATTTCCAACTTACCAACGAGCAACACATGCACAAATCTTGCACTACTGCCTGTTTGTAAAGAGTGTTGCCATTTTGTATTTTATTGTGTTTCGGTTCTCGGTCCCCTGACTACCTACAAGTCTGGTTTTTTTTATGTGCACATAATTTGGGCACCTAATACTCTGTGCCAAATTTCAACTCCTGACATGTACTCCTTCATACCTCTAAGCTGATAAGACAGCAGGATGTACGATTTTATAAACAAGACATCGTCTTGTCAATAATAGAATACAATACAGGTATACGTCGACTTACGTCGCTTCAAGTTACATCGTTTCCGATTATACGTCGTTTGTCAAAAAAGTATATGGAAAAATAAAAATCAAATTTTAGTCATTTTATTCGACTTTACATCCGCCCGCCACAAATATTGAAGTCATAATATCACTAGAAAAGCGTTAAAAGCACATAAAATCATATTAAAATATGTACATTTACAGTAAATGTTAATGTAATCATCATAAATTCTAGAGAACGAAACATGAAAACATCTGTGACTCTGTGTTGTCATCTTCTTTAGTGATCTTTATTGGTAAATTTAATGTAAATTAGTTTATTTTCTACTATCGCAAAATAATTTTAATAACTGTATTTGTTATTTAACCTTAAAAAATCATCTTATTTTATAATATCTTAGAGAAACCACATTCACAAATAAAGAGTCTGCGATGTACTGTAAACATCACCAAATTGTAAACTTCTACTGTACATTTACAGGTATGTACAGTACTGTACGTACTGTACATGTATTCGTCAATTTAGATGATTTTTTTTCTGTACTGTATTAAAAACTAAAATTTATTTGTTTGTAAGCTTAAAATAGATTTTTATTAACCATATATTATTAAAAATGCATTTATAAATAAAATACAGAACTGGGAATGGTAATTTGTGGTTTAGCCTAGTGACAAATAAATTCGGAGACAAGTAAATTTGACTTACGTCGCCTCTCCTGAAACCAATTACCGACGTAAGGTGAGGTATACCTGTAACAATAATAATAAAATATTTGCTTGCTTTATTTTGTTGAAACTTAATTTAAGACAGAGACTACATTTTTAAATTATTTAGGATTTAATGCAATATGATTTACTTTAGAATAATTTTTCCAACACTTAAAACAAAAAACTAAATTGTCGGGGATGAGAAATTTTTCAACAACAACTTTCGTGCATTTTACATTTGTCATCTTTTCTTTTGTAACAAATCATCTACATTGTTAATCTACAAAAATGTTCAAAATATTGATCTAAGAACAATTCTTCTCTATGAATTTGTTTTCTAATTTTGTCTAAATGGAATTTAATATGGATGATTGTGATTTTAATATGTTACTTTTAGTAGTTTCTGTACAAACAGTCATTCAGATAAGAGTGTTTGTGTCGGTTAATCAATAATATGCTTAAAATCATTAATTATAAATAAAAACTATATACTTTTTCAAATTTCTAATTTCTATGGCACAGATGCAAAATTAATTATGTATTTAAAATACTCATTTCGAAGTGATAATGTAGGTGGAAGTGACTGTTTCATATTAAGTGATTATTTCACATATGGAAATGAAAAGACGAGTTGTCATACAGTAATTGGGAATAGTTACTATGTTTAGTTTTCTGCCAGAGTCGGATTGCGAAGGGCTCAATCCAAATTTATGTGTTTGTCGAACTTTTGAATAAAGAACTGATGTTTGGTGAGATGTTTTCAAAAAATTGATGCAGTTGTTTCAATTAATGACTGTATTTCTTCACTCAATAATTCAGTCTCTTGGTTTTATTGAATAAATATTAACATTATTTAATTTTTAATTTCTTGGCTGTTATATATAACAGAGGGAAAGTATGGTAATTGGTCAAAAAATGACCACTCTCCGAACTTTGATAATGCACTTTTGGACTCAGGACAACTTGAAATGTTGAGAAATGCAAAAAAATTCATGGGTAATTTCTGTACGTATGGATGTGGCTGGGTGGTTGACACCATTTTGTTCATCTTCTTTGAAGCTTAATAATGCCTGTGCTTTTTGTCAAAAATTTCTGAAATTTTGCAGCGCAGTTTATTTTTTAGAGGGATTGATGCTATTAAATTTTGGTGGTTAAAGGTCTCTTGTGGGGAGATAAAGAGGGTCATGTGTATCTCCATTAGGGTTAAACTTGATGATTTTACTCATTATTAACATCTTTTATAAAACCTGTCTCTACCATGCTTATAATAATTAAAAATATAAAAAGTTTTTATTAATAAAATATCGTAACAGATGCACCACACACACTGGATTTTTTAATTTTAATATAGCTTAAATGAATTTGATAAAGCAAATTTCATACAAATTTTACAGCTTAATACTTTTTAAATTATTATTTTTCATTTGCTAAATTATTTTCATTAACTGCAAGGACAAGAAAATTGTTTTAATAAATAAAACTGGAATTTACAGAACATTCATATAAAGTCTGCAGTCTATTTATAAATACAAATGATAATGTTTATCAATTACTTCATCACATGCAGACAGAACAACAAGAGTTTGACAGATTAAATCTAAATGTTCAGTTAGAATGTTTAAATTCATCTAATGTCCGAAGAATGACATCAATCATTAAAGTTATTATTAAACTAAATGCTAATGATTCATTAGATTGTTATTGATTGGCTAGAAAATTTAATTGTTCATCTATTAATGATTTCAAACTTTAAATCATTAAGTAATTAAATCTAGAAACATCTGGAAAAAACTTAACTCAAAATTAGGTTTGACTTGTCAACTCTTACATTTTCCAGATGTTTCCAATTTTGGTTAAACTGTAATAAAATTATTCACTTGCAAACATAGCTAATCGATGGTGATGTGTTCACAATTTTCCTTTGTAAACTTTTAATACGTTGATAGTGACTTAGAACAATTTAATGAATTGTTAGTAACTAGTTCGTCGACCGTTTCCGGAAGGAAGCATTTATTTAACAATAAAATACACTCTTTTACAAAAAAATTGATGCATCAAGAAAGAAGTATCCAACTGGAACAAAATTTAGTAAACTTATTGTACATAAAAAGAAATGATTACAATTTTGATATGGTTGGATGATTATTCCAGGGAAAGGGCTACACAAAGTGAGGAAGTCAATAATATGTTGGCATACCTCTTGCCTGGTCAAGCTGTTATCTGGTGTGGCATTGATATATAAATTTGACAGATGGTGTCTTGAGGGATTTCTTACCAGTGTTCAATTGGTGGGTTATGTCGTAAACATTCCCAGATGATCATATGTGATGTCCCATTAGGTTCCAAGTGTGCCCAATTGGAGAGAGATCTGGTCTGGCTGATCAAGAAAGGACATCGTGACCAGGAAGACATTCACATGAGAGACATGCTGTGTGTGGTCGAACATTGGCTTATTGGGAAGTGTGCCCTGGGTGCTGCAAAAAGAACGATATCACAATAGGTCTCAGAATGTCATCAACATATCACTGTGCCACGAGGATACCATGGACTACCCCTAAGAGGGTCTGGCTATCAAAAGTGATGATGCACCAAATCATAACTCTTTGTTGTTGGGCCCTGTGGCATTCAACAGTAAAAGTGAGATTCTGGTGACAGCTAAAATGTCTCCATACATGTCTACACTGGTTGTTGGAACTCAGTTCAAAGCAGGACTCATCATCGAAGACAATTTGTTCCCAATCAGAACACTTCCACATTAATTGAGCCTGGCACCATTACAATTGTTCTTGACAATTCCTAGGAGTTAGTGGCAGCCTGCGTCGCAAGCACAGGTTTCACTTGCATAGTCATCTAGCAATGGTTCTGGAGGTCACTTTGGCATTAGTCACATGTTGAATGGTTGATAGTGATGACTCTGGTGCTCAAGCAATTGTTCTGTTGTCACTCACCCAACCACTGCCTGCTTTTCTCTGGATTTTGCCTATCAAGACCCTTTCGTGCCAGCATTGTCAAACTGCTGCATCACTCTGAACCAAATATTGGGCAATATGTTGATTTGTCTTTCCACTCTTTTTTACTCCAATGAACATCCTCTTTCAAACTCCGTCACACAGTTGTAATGGGCACAAATTCAACAAGGATGCATTGTTCACAATCATCGATTGGTGCAATCAAACACTACTGGAAGTTTGGTCCCTCAAAGAATGAATCACTCTTTATATATGTTATGGACAAAGTGATTAATTGGGCATTATGAATAATGACCAAAAAGGGCACGCAGTGTAATAAATATTGATTAATTTATCAAATTGATCGGTCATTATGAATACTGCTATCACCTAGTCGGGCGAAGTGATAATATGTTGAGGAGTGATCATCCAATATACGCTAGCCAATTGGCACTCTGAGTTGCCGATTGTATCGCATTTAATTTTAAATTGTGCAACATTAATTAATTTGATTAAAAAAACTCCACAACACAAAACACCAGGGTGTGTTAAAAAATCGTAATCCTAGAACCTATACCCAGTGTGACAAAAAAAATGAAAGGGTTCACCACAAACGTTTTCAAACTGCTGTGAAGTTCGAAAAAGTTTGTGGTGAACCCTTTCATTTTTTTCGTCACACCGAATATAGGTTCTAGGAGTGTGAATTTTTAAAAACTCCACTTATTTCATTTAGAAATATTTATTTTTTGTGAATTATTTCAAAGTATTTTAAAAAGTATTTAGTTTTAAAAGATTACAAGTACTTTTAACTATATTAATTAAATGGTAAAATTTTACCTATGTGCACCATCATGGTGGAGGTGGCAACTGTTTGTGCTCCCAACGGATTCTTCCTGGAGGGGAGCTGCCAGCAGGCCGCCAATTGTTTAACGTCACTAGATATTGATACGTGTGTTCAAAAACTACCGTGAATAAATAACTAGTAATGTTAAACAATCGGCGGCCTGCCAGCAGCTCTCCTCCAAGAGGAATTCGTTGAGAGCACAAACAGTCGCAACCGCCACCAAATTCAGTACTAAACGCAATACACGTGTGCAATTCAGATACAAGTGCTGATTGGCTAGCATATTTTGGACGATCGCTCCTCAACGTATTATCATCACTTTGCCCGACTATACGATAGCAGTATTCATAATGACCGGTCAATTTGATAAATTATTGAAATTTATTACAATGCCCGATTTTGTTGGTCATTATGAATAATGCCTGTATTAATCACTTTGTCCATAACATATACACCCATATGATATGCACTTTCAATGTGCTGTAGCTCAGACCATTCATTCATTTTGTGTTACCATGGAAGGCTCCACACTAGACCCAATAGACTAACCCCACTAGACAGTGTTGGAATGGGAGGAAGATGACAACAATAATACAAGGGAGATGTGAGTAATGACAGAGAATATTTAACAGTAATTTTTCAAGATGTAGATATGGAATCATTATACAAAATTATGGGAAATGTAATTGTGCTTTTATAAGTAAATATAATTTCCTGAAAAAATAATTTCACAAATAATTGTATAAATAAATATATAAAAACAACGTTTAACAAGAATTACTCTGTTTCCGTTTATTCGTCCGTCGTTCGCTCCAGATGACAGTCCAATTTCACAATCACGGAGGCGACCTTTCCTTAGAGGCTACTGCCTCCGGAATAAAATGCAAAACAGTCCACTAGCGTCCTCTGGGCTATCGCCACTTTCACAAATTACAATTTAAGTAAAAAATATAAAAAACATGGCCGACGGTAACACATTTAATTGTATAAATAAATATATAAAAACAACGTTTAACAAGAATTACTCTGTTTCCGTTTATTCGTCCGTCGTTCGCTCCAGATGACAGTCCAATTTCACAATCACGGAGGCGACCTTTCCTTAGAGGCTTTTTTTATTTTTTTAATATATATTTTTTACTTAAATTGTAATTTGTGAAAGTGGCGATAGCCCAGAGGACGCTAGTGGACTGTTTTGCATTTTATTCCGGAGGCAGTAGCCTCTAAGGAAAGGTCGCCTCCGTGATTGTGAAATTGGACTGTCATCTGAAGCGAACGACGGACGAATAAACGGAAACAGAGTAATTCTTGTTAAACGTTGTTTTTATATATTTATTTATACAATTAAATGTGTTTACCGTCGGCCATGTTTTTTATATTTTTTACTTAAATTTCACAAATGTTTTCTCTGCTTTGTATACATATTTGAATGAATATACCTTAGCAATATGTTTTAGTTGTTTAAATAAAAATTAATATAATTTATATATGTATTGTGAAGTTATTTATCTAAATCTGTT
The DNA here is from genome assembly GCF_030686945.1 of Centruroides vittatus. Lineage (NCBI taxonomy): Eukaryota > Metazoa > Arthropoda > Arachnida > Scorpiones > Buthidae > Centruroides > Centruroides vittatus. The sequence continues at coordinate 1,394,501 of NW_027122679.1, forward strand.
GCTCAGTTTTATCTGTAGAACTGATTTTTAGCATTTTCTGCCGCTTGCATTCCTTGAATTTTTAAATTATGCTCTTAATCCATCCTCCTCGAAAATTTTAAGTATATGATTTAAGAAGTAGGGTTTCCCCATTATCTGGCATGTATTTTAGCTTAATTTTATGGTACAAAACTTCCAAAATTGTATTGTTGTGAAAATCAGATATAAAATTTACAGCAAGTAGTTTGACTAATAATGACAATTTTCGAGAAATATTTCATTATAAATTCTAACTTTTTCTGTTACTAATTAACTGTAGCCTATATTTCTAAGTATCTCTGATACAAAGTTCCATACCCATAGAAAACATGTTATGCACCCTTGGTGCATTCCATGTTAAGAATCACTGCTGTATGATGTTAAAATCCAGAGTGATCATATGAATATGTGGGACCATGCAGGTGAATGTCCAGAAATACCTCTCTCTCAATAATTTTGTAAAATAATTTCTTTCTTTCTGTTTGAATTGTTGGAATATCATTGTGATAATGGGAATGTTTTTGTTCCTGTTGTACCGACATTCCCAGCAAAATTTACAAATTACATTAAAACTTAACACCAATAACTATTGAGAAATATACATGCCATTCAATTTAAAATGACAAGGGTCTAATCAGCAAACAATCATCAATTGGGATTGAATTCAGTGTCAAGTTAATTGTCAATGTGAACTTTTCCAGTGGCTCAAGAAGGTGTCTAATTTTACTTAGAAACAAGTGGGGAACCAATTAAATTTTGGAGAGGAGAGTTCAAAACCAATTGAAATGTCCGATCAAGGGATCCAGTGTATAAAAACACATGTTCTGAGGACATGGGATGCCTTTTTGTATAGTTATGGCATAGTTGCTGCTGATGCACATGTTTGTTTGTGTTTTGTATAGTGCCAGCAAAGGTGCATGTGCATATACAGTACTATCTGTATGATTACAGAAGAGCAATAGTCATCACTGCCTCAAATGTGTGTTTGTGTACTCACCTTTTGTATAGTTCCTGCTAAAATGAGTGTACTTCTCTGCAGCGACTGACTTTCATACGCCTCTGAACATTTGTGTTCGCTCCTGGATAACCAGAACCTTCCCTTCTTTGGGGATTCCACAGAGCTTTCTTCCCTTAGGACTCTGCAAAGAACAAGACAAATCATCTTTGGATCTTTTGAACAATTCTAGGACCAACTGACCAGGGACTATAAAAGAAAGAACATCTCTCTCACTAATGTTTGTTTGTTAAGTTATGGCAATGCAACACGTGGGTGATCTGCCTAGGGGGATGCCTTCCAGGAGGTCTTTTAAGGGAAACTGGTCCCAATTTAGGCATTACAGACGTGAAGAAAACCTGGAAAACTCCACATGGCCAGCCCATCCAAGCAAGGTGTGAACCCACAACTGAACTCCCACAGCCAATTGCAGAGACAACATTTAGAGGACAACAGTGGTTTACAGATCGGGTAGACCACGGTCCAGAAAAATTTCATTGCAGAGATGGCATTTCTCACTTGCCACAATGTAGACAGTGATTAGAAACAAGTTATTTGACCTACTTTCTAGACTCACTCGATAGCAGGTTTAGAGGGCTTTTTGTAGTTTTGTTGGTGGAAAAGTTTAGATAAAAATGGATATCGTTCCTTTGATAAAAGTTGTAAACAGTACGAATCGACAAAATTATTCATTAATTAATTGCTTGGAGCAAAAATAACAAAATTAAATACTTTAAATTTGTTTTAAATGTTCAAATTTCGATATTCAAATGGGAGAAGACTTAAAACTACAATTAATTTAAATTAGATGCATTTGTTTACAATTCGAGTATCGTACGGTTATAAAACGTTAATGGATTTCGGGGTCATTGTAGTTACAACAGAACGTTCTGTTAAACAAATGAGACAATTTTAATAATTACCGAAATCTTTTTATAGAAATTTAAAAAATATATATAATAGTAATAATAAAATATTTAAAATTATTTATTTCTACAGTTACGAAGGGTGACAGTAATACGATGTTGAAATAATTTGTTAAAAATCTATTCTGAAGACGAATTTCGAATTCGCTATAAATTTTTTAAATATGGATTTGTTCGTATTTTAAACCGTATTGGCGACGAAATTAAATATTGAAATGAAAAATGGTCGTCATTAACTGCCGAACAATGGTTGTTGACAGCAAGATTTTATTTCCGGAAGCTTTCAGAATACAGCTGGCGACCTTTTCTGATGTCACAAACGAATAACCCGATTGGCCGAACGACTCCTAAAACAGGGGAGTAGTGGCCAAGAAAGTAAGAGCCAATGTTTTGGCAAAGTTCGTGTAGAGGGCGTTTAGAAATAGACGCTCGTTGTCTTTGCAACGCATTTTAAACCGCGGTTCAGCCAGCCAACGTCTATAGGTCGTTCTGTTGTTAAACGTCGTTTAACGTAAACTCTGTCTCTGCAGTCGGCTGCCAGTGTTCAGGGCACAAAGACCGCTGGGCCACTGGTGGACCCTCTCACTAAGGGTTCTCCTTCATCCTGAACACATGTCCTATATATGATCTTATCCATTCGTATCATTCAGTCAATCAGAAATCAAGAACATAAATTTTTCACATTACTGTCTGACTGTAATGAAATCTCTTGACCTCACAAACATAGAACAAGGAACTCAGTAATGCTGCAAATCAGAAATGGCATCAGCAAACTCCTTGAACTACTACTCACAAATTCTACTTTCATTAGATTTTAAAAATATGTAAACTTTAATATTATACTATCAAAACTATTATTGCAGCTCATAAAATATTTCCATTTTTCAGATAACAAAACGACAGACTTTTGACAAACTTCCCATTCAAGCAAATGTTTATCCCATGACCACCATGAGTTACCTACAAGACAATAGCACTAGATTCACCCTTCTCACTGGACAGTCACTTGGTGTTGCTGCTCTAAAACCAGGTTTGTATTTTATTATTATTTTGTTTTCGTAAAAAATTATTTGAATGTGATTTTTATTAATTGCAACCGTTTGAATTTAGGATGGTTAGAAGTGTTCTTAGACAGGAGATTGAATCAGGATGACAACCGCGGCCTTCAGCAGGGTGTGACAGATAACCGCAGGACACCCAGCAAGTTCAGGATTTTAGTTGAAAGACCGGCATACAACATGCCACAGGTTGAAATTCTTTCGGTTTTCTGCAGAGGACTTCAGCAATTGTCTCTCATCACTGTGTTCTGTTTTATTGCAGATGCGGCCAGAAGCAAATTCTTATCCTTCGCTGTTGTCATTACACGCTTCACTGTCATTGCTTCATCCACTTTTCATCATGGTCAGGCAGTGGGCCAAAACGGGGAACGAAGTCCTTCTGAGACCTTCATATTCGCCGGTGGGAACTCCTCTACCCTGTGATATGCATTTGTTAAATTTGAGAACGTTGGTAAATGGATCCGCCCTGCCAACAAATGCAACTGCTCTGTTTCTCCACCGGATGGGATTTGACTGCAGTTATAAAATGTGGGGTACCAGCTGCTCTTTGAAAAATGGAACGGTGAGTCGATTGTAGTTCTGCCACCACTGTTAACGTTTAGCAATAATCACGAAATCATTTTATGTAAATAATTTATATTTTTAAACTTTCCATTTTTACTATCTTGGCTGTTATGTATACATAACAAAGGAATGTATTGGAATCGTGTCAATTTGACCCTCCAAGTGTTTTGCAAATTTCCACTTTTTGAGTCCCCAAACCCAAAAAAGTCAAAAACAATTCTGTGGATGTGCGTGTTGGTGCCTATTTCATTTAATATCTTGGGATGGGATGAGGTGAAGATCAAGAAATGAAATTATGAAATTTGGTATGGTAGCTTGTGTATAAGGATATTGATGCTATTAAATTTCGGTGGTAAAAGGTCGAGAGCAGGGGTTCTCAAAGTGGGCAATACCGCCCCCCTGTGGGCGGTGAGTAAATCTAGGGGGGCGCTGGAGGCAGGGTACTGAACGGTAACCAAAGGCAAAAGTTGGGGTCACTGATGGGTTAGGGGGTGTTGGGTATAACTTTATGGAACAAAGAGGGCGGTGGATCGGAAAAGTTTGAGAACCAATAGTCGAGAGGATGGGGAGATAAAGGGTGGTCACCTGTCCAGTCTCCAGTGGGGTTGAACGTAATGAAGATTTTACTTGTTAGCATTTAGTTTTTTTATTATCTATTTATTTATAAAACTCATCTCCCCTCCAAATCAAGTCTCTTCCCATTTTATGAGAATTAAGAATATAAAACGTTTTAGTAACAAAATCTGATAGCAGATGGTGCCCCACACAATTTTATTTTTATGACTAATAATATAAAAGCTATTTTTTAAAATAAAATATCATAACAGCCAGGAAATTTACGAAACTCATTGCTAGATTTCTTTTTTTTATTCTGTAATATCATGTTAAAGCAGAACTCAATTGTTTAACCTAGCCACATTGGAAACGCTGCTCTCTACTGTACTTCTTGTTGGTAGGTTTGTACGGGTTCTGCTCTAACTACACTCACACGAACGCTTATAATTTTAAAATATATCACATATATATTTTCAGATAAATATTTCGGATACGTTTCCAAACTATTTTGGCCCTCAAGTGGAAGAAACGTCGCTTTCTCTGATGTATTCTTGGTCCAAATTTTCTAAAGACTCCAACATCCAATTGCCTCCCATGGAGATCGTGGTTCTAAAGCTGAATCGAAGTTGACCGTGAGTTCGACGGCGTGCCGTTACGTTCCTATTCATCCTACCATTCCTTTCGGTCGATTTTATTTCCCCAATGGATCGACACGTGTCGCAGACACATTTATATACTATAAAAAAACAATACAAAAACAAAAGACCATAGACCTTCAAGGTGACGTCATTTGTCGAGCGGAGATATGCTCAAAAAAATTTCAAAAAAACAAAAAAACGAATTGAAATATGAACTTGTATAAATGTATTTCTAATTGTTGATATGTGTAATATTTATTTATAAAAATTGAAATATTACAAGAAATATTTTATGTGATATGCCCAAAGAAAAATATATCTATATATATACACACACACACACATATATATATTATAAAAAATGTAATTTCTAACCAGAAAACACACACAAATTATATAGAAAATATACATATATATATGTATATTTATGTATTGTTTTCTAGTTTCATATTTAGTCATTTTAAACGTTTGCTACATTTTTCACTTTTGGGATTGTGAAAACTTCAGCAGAAATTGTATTATTATTATTATTATTATTATTTTCAATGATGTTGATGGCTGTGTTTTTGGCATTCACTTGGGGCAACGACCGCCATTAAAATTTAAAAGATATCATTTTTCCGATCAGTTTTCTGTAAAATAAATAGGTGTAAGTCTACACAAAAAGCAATTGCTTCTAGTCGAACTTTGGTTTCTGCATTGCAGAAACAATTTTCAAATTCTTATATATTTTTTGGAATTTTTGCAATTCATCCCAAATAGTCCCTTATCCCTGTGTACAGAAACATCATACGCGAATATAAGGACTATTTTGTGACGTATACACCAAACAGTTAGCGGAGTAGAAAGAACTAATCCACAGTGTCACTGCCACCTCCATGTTGCATTTTCAAACAAGGTTAATATTGTAATTAACAATCCGCAATTTTTAAACGGAAGCTCGAATTTATTGGAACTCTCCCCCCTCCGAGTTGTGTTCTCTTTATCCTTGTTTATACTTAAATATGTTACGGATTATTCGGAATGTGTTAATTACAAACCCGTCTTTAATGGGCAAAATGGAGATTTACGACGGGGACGTGTGTATATATGTGAAAATTCGAGTGTTTTTTGCTGTTTAACAGCAGCAATTTTTTATTGGAATTTGCCATGAACAGATACAGTATTTATTTTGAGTTATGGGATCGTGTCGTAGTCTGGAATAATTTGCAACATTCTGTTTTGTTTCCTTTGTGTTTCCATGATTTCACCAAAGAAAAAAAATCATATCTAGGAAATCAACGTGGAAGATTGTGTGTTGATTTCTCGACAGTCCAAACAAACTAGTGTATTTGGGGAAATAAAAAGAAAGTTAAATGCGCATCATTATACAAAAAAAGAAAATTTTGTTGGAATTTATAAATAAATTGTAATTTAACAACAAATAGTATTGAATGTTGTACATTTGAAATAAACTTTTTTATACAACTTTTGCCGAACAACAAAGATTTATTGTAATTGAGCACTGCGTTACATTTAATTGTCACAAGCAGTTCGGAAGATTGTCGTAATACAGCAACATTGTTTTTATTGTAGCATTTATTTTTATTGCTTTTGCTTTGGAACAAAACAAAAGTTACAATCCGTATTGTAGGTTCAAAAACACTGAATTTATTATTATTATTTTTTTTTATATAACACTAGTTCTAATATTCAATTGTCAATTATGGTAGATGCTGTGCCACCGATCGTTTCGAGAATTTAAGTCGGCATATTCAAGACCTTGATTCTATGGACTCGAACCAGATTCATTTTTTGTTTTGCGTGTTATTTCCAATTGTAATTAGAATATATTGGTGATGTAATAAATTTGTGGCAAAAATGAGCCCTTTGATTTTGTATACAAAATCACCTGTTCCGTCGAAAGCCAAAGGGCTTGTTCACATTAGTCAGTTACCTGAATTCAAGTGATCTGAAACCACTTGACCAATATGAATCTGACTTGAAATATAGTACATTGGCGTTCTTTCAAGTTGAATATGATTTCTACTTTCATTCTTGGATTATTTTGCAATGGCTTGTTATAACTTCATGGGGCCCTGGCAAATTTGAATTTGGGGACCCCACATACTGTATTGATCTTGGACATTTTTCTTCAAGGGAATTTTTTGGGGAACAGTTTTCTTACAAAAGATTGATTTCTTGCCCCGTGTTGGTGGGGTCCCCAAGCAGTTGCCCCCTTTTGTCCATAAGATAACGTGCCTCCTGTTATTTTGTGTGTTTATCTTCTGATGCAAACTACGTTAACAGAGTCACAAATTCACCGAGGCAATTTCTTCTGCTTCTCCATATTGACTGTTTCAGTTTACAACTTTCCAAGATTGTTAATAATTTGTTGACAATTTCAGTTGTTGAAATTCCAACATCTGCTAACTTACTCTATGCCATTTTTAAAATCTGCCCGATTCGAGTTACTCGCCAACAGACAAACTCGAATGCAAGTAACTTGACTAATGCGAATGATCCCAAACGACCATACATGTTATTGTTTACACGCAGTCCTAGAATCGAGGTCTTGTTACTTTAAATGAGTGAACTTCACACATTAATTATATAATTCGTAGTCAAAAGATTTCTCAACAAGGAATTTTTTTTTTTGTCAACAGTACAAACTAATAACACGACATTTCTGGCAGTGAGTTAAAAATTTCTATACAAAAACATTTATAGAATTGCGACAATTTCGCATTTAATCTTCCAGTGAAATGGATAAAATTTTCAAAATTTCAGATATACCAACAAACCATTAACGATTACATCACAACTTTTCGTTTTTTTCTTTTTAAAAGCTTATAACAAGAACAACTATAAGCATTATCAACACACGATGCTATAACAATGGCTAAACGTCTAGTGGCAAAACATTAACGTGCATTAACGGAACAATAAACTTTGATAAAGTATGTAAATATCGAAATTTCAATATGTGGTCTGAAACTAAAAAGAAAACTGTGCCATTCTTTACATTTCACATAAATGCCTCTAACATTTCTTATTGTGAGGAAAGTGGTAACAATTTGGTAATTAGCCGTAACAGAATTTGGAACAATTTATTTTGATCTTTGCGTTCCTCCTAACGTTTTGATTACCGGAAAGACAATTTCAACCATATGTAATTACTCAATGCCATTTAGAATGTGGTAAAAACAACAACGGAACAGTTAATGAATTCCGTCGAACAACATGGCGATTTCTGTGGCCACTTTTCTCAGGCCGACGCCCTGCAGATTGGTTACCACGGCAATTACCGTCCCCTGGGGTGGGTGGTCCCACTTACAATCGACTGCGTCCATGCCCCCCCGACACTGGCGTGGAAGTATTAGAAGAATGCTGCAGGCGCCCACTGCCAGGCCAGTGTGTGACGCGTTAAACTTTTGTTCCCTGCAGTAACCGTAATCCTGCTTGTGTGACATCACGCTCCAACCCATTCCGTATCTCAGCTCTGGTTCGTGGGGCCTTTCCGTGTTTTCCACTGGAGTCCACAGCTTCTTTACCGTGTCTCGCTTCAAGTAACCCCTCAGCTTACGTCCGCATTCGTCCATCTGTCGGCTTTCCGCAGAAGATTTATCCTGGTTTTCTGTGGAAGTGGAATTTTTGTACTTTTTCGGCAAAGGCGATTCGGTTTTCTGTTTTTCGCCCGTTTCTTTGGAAATCTTTCCTACATCTTCAGTTTCGTCCGCATATTGCAGGCTGTACAGCATGATGTTTCCGAATTTTAACAGATCGCCGACTGTGGAAAGAAAACCACCGCCGGCCCACTTGTACGAATTGTCGACATAAGGTGTGTTTTGCACTTTCCCCTTTTTGTCTTTGCAGTAGTGTCTGCAATTAAAAAAAAACAACGGTAATTACCACCAAGTTGGACATTGATACACTAACAAACAATCGTCACACATACCAACCTCGATCTATGATAGATAATGGGTTCGTTAATGTCTAAATAGGTTTTCGTCAGCCCTAATTCTTTGAACAATTTACATATATACACGTCAAAGGGTTCTTTGACAACGGCTTCCACCATGGCACTTACTAGAGTCCAGCCGTGTGTGGTGTATAAGAACTTGGTTCCTGTATTTCATTTGAAATTCACATAAAAGAGATTTTAAACATTTCCCAAATGAAAGCACAAAGATGCTTACCTGGTTTATGAATTAAAGGATCGTCTTTGAATAAATCCAAGGCGGATTTTACATTCTCATATTTATCTTTAATAAAATATTCTTTCATTTCTAATTCCTCCTGACTTTCTTTTGTGGATTTATTTTTATTATCCTTGTCTTCCTTTAAGAATTTGTAGTACAAAAACTATAAAAGTTAAAATACATTTTATAACATTATAAAGGTCCGTCTTACTTTTGAGGAAACATTATCCAATTTCTCCTGTTCCTTCTTAACATTTTTCTCATAATGTCTGATTCCGCTCAGGTGAGAAACCAGGTGACGGCAGGTGATGTCGACCTTTAATTGTTTTAAGTTAGTGGAGTTTTTTAACTGCATAACTATAATTTGGAGAAATCTCACCTTTTTGCCTTCATACGTCTTCTTGGGAAAATATGGTACATACTCTTGCACCGGTTTATCTAAATCCAATTTCCCTTCTTCCCACAGTTTTGCCACTGCTATCATGGTGATGCTCTTGCTGATGCTGGCTATTCTCATTACAGTGTCTTCCGTGCAAAGTACCCTGTTCTCGATGTCCGCATACCCCAAACCTACCAGAAAATCCACCATCCGTATTATACATATATTACAATTATGTATATTATAAATGTAATATGGTGGTTTTCGACCCGTTTTTTTAGCCGGTTGTCCTAACTGCATATTTTGGTGCTTGTGACACTCCCATTAACTTACCCGATAATTTATTTAAATTTTAAATAAATTATCGGTTGTTAGAGAATTTTGTGATATCAGAACATGGGAAAAACCCAATTTTGCTCATCGTACCTTCTTGCCACACGGGTTTTCCGTCAATGCTAACTCCCACGATGATGCCCGGTGCCCCCGTTTCGTCCTGGAAAAAAAGGCCATTCTTAAAAGTAAGAAAAGCATCTGTATGAGAAAATTTAAAAAAAAGATGAAACTTAAGAATATTAGTTACACGATATGAACTTGCTATGTGATAATCGCCAATGATTTCTCAACTCCTAGTGTTGCTGTATGAATACCTCGAGAGTAGACAAAAAGAAACTTTTAAGTATGTACCGCTTAATTTGACGATAATTTTTCTTTGTTACAAATGAAAAAAAGCACAATTCCAACGTGCAGCGGAGTGAACCTAATGGGCTACGCTGCCATCAACACATTACTACAATACTGTACGTAAGAAATGTGGAAAATTTTAAATTCATTTTCTGACAAATGCTCCACAGTCTTTACTGTGGATTACTGGAAAAGTGGTACTCCCATAACAAAAATTTGGATGTAAGCTGGTTAAATGTCTGAATTTAACCAAATTTTTTCTTGTAAGGTGCTTTTCTTGCATGCCAAATGAAAGAGCTTTAAAATGAGTCAAAAACAGCTCTGTATGACAAATGGTTACCGATTTATGACATTTTTATATATTGGAATGTCAATTATTTTTGTGCTCTTGACAGTTTTCAAAATCCTGTATAGAAAAAACTTATAAATCTGGATTTTCAATGTAAAACTATAGTCTGTCTATGAAAAGAATAGACTTGAGATCAACATACCGTGTGATGTCGCTTCGGTTAAAACCAATCGGCACATTCCCTAATGATGTCGGCACTTTTCGCTTAACGTGTCGGGCAATGTGTGAATTTTACTTTATTTTCTCTCACTAGATGGCAGAATGACTTTTCTATTAATTGTATAAATTTTTTTATAGCACGTATTAACTATAAAGAATCATGAATTTAACAACTACTATGATGAACTTCCTTGTATTCTAATACCTTGAAGCTCTCATAGCCATTCACACTTTTTGAAGTTCTCCAGATTAGACCTGAAAAATTCACCAGGTAGTAAAACATAAAAATAAACAAAGAATACCTGTTTAACTTACTTTAATTGACATCTCCTTCCATCTCCTGATAATTGAGCACATTTACTTTGTGTCACTTTATTAAGCCGATTTTAATATCTTTGATGAACTGTGCCACTTTCGGGAATTTTATGTGTGGCTATATTAGTAACTTCTTAAATTAGTATAAAATCTGTTTGATGCTTAGCACTGTGGGAGAAGTAGGATGTTAAATCCTTTAGAAAAGGATTGAACTCTAAGTACAAGGTTAAAGCACTGACTGCGTGATTAGTGGGGTTTCTCATTTCCTAGTCTTTCGCTTAACCCTGGATTCCAGGATAAAAGTGAACCGTTTCCTGGGATCCCAGGGAATTAATTATTTTTAAGATATCATTTGATTTCAAGATATTTTTTATTTAATTATTTTTCATTTTTTAAAGTAATTTAATACATTCTGCAACCTCTAATGTTACCACCCATCTCGTTTTCACCCAGACAGTCCGGGAATTGACTCACTGTCCGAGAATTTCGTAGAAATTGTGAAATTACGATGAAATTCTTGCAAATATTGTTATAAGTTTACACCATTTGAACAACGAAAGACCTCACACTCACCGAAACTCATCTGCCATTCCACCATGTTACTCTGTTTATGCTGACGCGCAATCTGATTTAGAACCAGCATGCACATTATTCTTCGCATTGTAAAATGACATTGCGCGTGCGTCAGGAACTTCAGTTCAAACAAACCTGACCTGCTGTCCGGGTCGGCGATTTTTGTAAAGGTGGCAACACTAGCAACCTCCAAAATCATATGAATAATGCTGTGTAAGATATACAGGGTGACAATAATTAACCCGTACAAGTTTTTTGTATTGTAAATTTATTAAAGAAATGAAAATTAGCAAAACAACAGCATATAACAGTGACAATACTTTACGTATTAATCAGATATTCAGCCAGTTTCAAAGTGGCATCCTTTTGCTTTGATGCAGAGCCCCAAACGCGTTTTGAAATTCTCAGCGATGGGCCACGCTCTTCTGGAGACAGTTTGTCTCACTCCCAGCACAAGGATTGCTTCAGCGACTCCAAACTTCCATGGCGCTTAGAACAGGCCCTGGTCTCCAAAATGGACCACACACTGTAGTCCATTGGGTTCAGATTCAGCGAGTACGGTGGCCATTCCGCAGACGAGATGAAATCGGGAAAATGAGCCTTGCACACTCCTGAGTCTTCTTCGCCCTGTGTGTCGGCGCCGAGTCCTGCTGAAACGTCCATTTCGCACTGCCAAAATGCTGCTGAGCCCACAGAAGTACCACAGCCTCGAGAATGTCATGGTGGTACACATCTTGATTGATTTTGGCCCCTTGATCGACGAAAACAAGGGGTGTCTTGCCGCTCGCACAAATTCCGCCCCAAACCATGACTGACATTGGATTTTGTGATGTTCGATGACGGCTGAGCGTCCAGGAGCCCCCGCGGACCAGTTCCTGTCGTTTTGATGGTTGTACGGAGAAAAGCTTCTCGTCTGTGAAGAGAATGCACTCCCATTGTCGACCTGCGGCCCGACGCTTGAGTTAACGGGATCTTTGGAGTCTCACGCACTTGTTTTCATCGGTGAGGAGCTGAACCTTTTGGAACTTGTAGGGCTTGAGTACGAGTTCCTTTTTCGCCATTAACCGCACCGATTTGCGATTGATTCTGATCTCACGAGCAATTTTTCTCATGGAGACCTTCGCATGTCAGTCAACTCGCTTTGTGATGGTCTTGCGGTTCCTAGACGTGTTGACAGTGCGCTTTCTTCCACGTCCGGGACGGTCACAATTGTGGCCAAGCTCCTTGAATCGCCGAACTGCATCTGAGACTGTCATTTTTGGAACACCGAGCAGACGAACAATTTCACATTGATGCTTTCCTTGCCGGAATAGCTCCAAAACTGCACAACATTTGTTCGACACCATTAAAAAAATAAAAAACTAACACTTATTACATCGAAAGTACATCTACACAGGCAGGAAATCATGGAGAATTAAACAATAGTATGTAAATTGGTGACAGTAAAAAAGTTCAGGTGCAGCATTGCTACAAACTTTGTACGGGTTAATTATTGTCACCCTGTATATTAAAAATTACCTTTGAATTACGTAGAAATTTTCACAAATAGAAAAAATTTATTGAAAGTTTGCTGGAAACTGCATACAACAGCAAACAATAACAGCAACAAAATGCCTTTGAATTGAGTTGAAAATTAGAAGTTTGATCTAAGTTCATTTTTTTTTTTTAAGTTAGAAGGTAATTTTCAATATTTAAATAAAACATAAAAATTTACAATAATATTTTGTATTATAATAAGGTTTTAAAAAGCAAAGACGGTCAATATTCCGATCACTCGATCTGATTCTTATTTTAGTAATGAAAAGTTCTGCTACCGAGAATGCCCTTTCCGATTCAATTGATCTGAGTGGAATTGAGTTTAATGCATTTAAGAGAAGACGGATGTTTTTTCACCCGTAGCCTGAAAGATTTCTAGTTCATTTTTGAGATTGCAGTACTTCTTTTGCTCTCTAGTATTCTCGATTTGTCTTCCTCAACTGCGGCTGCTTTAATAGTGGCATCGAGCTTATATCGCGATAATTCGGCAGTTTGTTTGGTTTTAATAATCGGGTTTATGAAGAAAAACTTCATACTCATTTGTATCCTTGCCCAATTTGCACAACTTGGCGTAATGTAGTTATCGAAGCTACCGGGCATAGTTAAAAATTAAGACAGCATAGTATAATTATTCCAGATATTACAGGTTCTGACAAGTAAAGAATTTTCAGAGTCCTGTCACAAATAGGCTACATATTGATTATTGACAATCTGTGACATGCCATAACAAGGAAAAATTAAAAAAAAAAATCTAATAAGTAGATTTAAAATTAATAAATACAAATGTATTCTGACACTTTATGAGTTAATTATACTTTCTATTTGCAAAATTTCCTCAACCTTAACACAAAATAAAAAAAAAAGTGAAGTTTTAAGAAATTTGCGGGATTTCCCGAGTTAAAAAAACAACCCCGGGATCCCGTTTGAGAAACCCTAATGACTAGTGCATAGAGCAAATGAATGACAAATGCAACCCATCACAAAATCAGATGGTATGTCATCTTTCAACAGTTTCTGAAATTCACTGTTAATGCCCATCATGGAGAAACACTACTAAATCCAATGATATTGCTATGGGGAATGCCATGATCCGGCAGAAGAGTTTTGATGGCACCATAAAGACTGAGCAGTTCTATCTTCTACACAGACCGTGTCTAGTAATGCATCAGCTACATCTTTTTTATCTGTGCACTCGGCTATTATAATTGAAAATTTTTGATCCTTGTGTATTTCGGTAAGTTTGAGACTTTTCACAAAATGATATTCCATCCTGATAACATAAGACAGTTTTGTTTTCGTTATTGCCAACTTTCCAGCAATTTGGCTATCTGGAAATGTATGTTTACATATCATTACAAAATGATTGGCACGAGCAAATGGGATGTTGTGCACAGAAAAGAAGCTAGTGATTATTAACTCACTCTTGACTATTTCTTCATCCTCTGTTGACTCTTTCTTATCAAGAAATTGAGTAATAACAGCTGTCAATTTAGCAGACTGATAATTACTTTTATGTTTGGCTGAATCTTTATGCTTTATTAGCACAGATTTGTTTGCATTTTTAAATGTAATATTGTAATATTACACTTACAGTAACTGGATTTTTTGCTGTTTATATGTCTTTCTGCAGCCGATCTTTTAACCTCTCTTCTTTAAATGCTTGAGAATACAACTTGTTATGGCTCCATATGGTTGAATTGGAAGTACCGTAAATATAAAAAGAAGCGAAAATATTAATAATTTAAATAATTTGTCAAACACCATACAAATGATCTCTACGACAACACCAACACTGCAAGACCTTGCTAGACACTGAATGGTTGTGCAACATGTATGTTAAGAAAAGGAAAACAAAACATGTTCGTTTCAGAACATGATTGGCAAAGTTGCCAGTTGACAGATATTATAATTTACAGATTTTTGTTTATTTATCAGATTATGTTCTGTTGCTGATTTCATGAATATAATAGTAAAATATGACAAAAACATATGTAATTCCACTTTCGTTTAAATTTTCCAAGATTTTGGTAGTTTTTGATTAGAAATCCCTAAATCCTCAGGTTGCAGCTAAATTCCCTAGATATGGAAAAAATTCCCTAGGAGTGGTAGCCCTGCTCGTAAACAGTGACGTGTTTAACAGATGAGGAAGAAACCAGAAGTAACTTGCCACAACTAAGTGATCGATGGCCAATGCTCATTGGTTAATACCCAAGTTGATTCTTTCTATAGACAGACTATAGTAATATACCAAAAATCAAGTTAATCTGAAGGTTCACAATTATTATTCAAAAACTGAATAATTTTGAACCTTGGACCGTACATTCCATCCATTGCTCTACAAACATTAAAATTATATTCAAATTCATGCCAATATGCAACAAGTGATGATCAATCTTGGCAATCGCTATGTGAACGTACTCGTTCGGGTCGTTCAACATTATTAACTTTGTTGCAAATCCTTGTTTATTGGAAAGTGCAATAGAAATATCAGATACCGATACCGAGGTGGCTGGGTAATGAAATTTCGCCAGTCAATCTGTTGCCGTGACACTTGTTACTCACATTCTGTAATAAGTACATGGCAATGTGTTACTTTTGTTTGGCAAAGAATTGCAGACGTCAGTTTATCTTTGAAAGATAAAGGATAAATATTTGAATTCTGAAAAAGTCAGATATAAATTTTATTAATTTTTAGGAAGCAAACTATGGTCAAAAACATTTTAAACTGCATGTATAAGCAACAATGTTATGTAGCACATTATCTTTTATATGCAAAAATTAAGCTTTGTATAATTATTCACTTCATAACTTTTTATCAAAAAACATACAACGGGCAAAATTACATATATTTGAAACACTAAACCTCGCACTAAATTTATTTGCACAAACTTGTCCAATGTTTTAAATTCTACCCTGTGGGCATTAAGAGGGACTTTTTAGCAAGCCTACAATGGGGTGAACAGGTGGCAAGGGACAATGTCTCACTTTTCCGGATGGACCTCAAAAAACTGGAGTTTTTTTGGCTTATCCAGATCTGACTCTGGGTATGCCAAAGCCGTTATGCTGTCCCTTAACCACTTGACCATGTGGACATTCAGTAGGAACTACCCTTAGTTATATTCTTACATTGATTCAAAACATGATATGTTTTTCTTTTGTTTTCCAGTTTTTTATAACAAATGAAGTAAATTGATTAAATTAAAATCAAATGCATCAACAGCTGAATATCATTAATTCTTTGAAAGTGAATGGTGTTATCAGTATACTGTATATCCATATATCCAATGTACAGATAACATACATTTGATGTAAACATACTGACATTTCAGACAGATTATTTACAAGAAATAAATTATGATATCTTGTTTCATTATTCGCTCAACATAAACAAACATTAATCTTCCATTTTCTGTAGATGATGCTAAATGCAATTATTTAACTTTGATAAAGTACAAAGTTTACAAATCAGACTTTTTATCTATAGATGGAGAAGATAGTATTAATCAAATTGAATACAAATACCGTTTAAACGTTTAGATTCTTTTAAATACAACAGTAGAGTTAAAAAAAAAATTATTTTTTATATGCTTATAAATGGGTATCAAACCAGTTCAATAAACTGCATTTTCATGAATTAATTTTCTAATTCTTGGACCTAAATACATTCATTGACAAAAAGTTATGCACCAAACCAGAGTCATTGGAATTGAATGAAATCTTATTAGTGCAAACATAACGGTGGTGATTACAATATCATAGAAAAAGGATAATTGCTTGGATAAATGGTAAAATCTAAAACAAACATTTTAAGTATTGTAGGATCTCTACTTGGATTATAAGCAGTGATATGGCCAGACGTGGAGGTACCATATGCTATCCCATGACGGATTTGCCAACAGATGTTGCAACTGCTGTGGATCCCTCGCATTCTTAGATGGCTAAAGCCAGCATCCCATGTGGTCCTGTCATACTCAATGGGCAATGAATAAAAAGACTGAGTGGGCACAAGAAATGTGGAAATGTGACGGAGATATTTCTGGAAAACCTTAGTCACGTATGGCCAAGCATTAACTTGCTGGAAAATGGTCATTTGTGTTCGGTTCTCCATGAAAGGCAACATGTAAGGTGTGAGATATACCAAATGTACCATGCCATCAATGTCCTTCATATCATTACTAAGGGTGACCAGCTGTCATGTGAGACGTTCACCCCAGGTCAACAGTAAGGGCAGTGTGCTGTTCAACAGTAAAAGTGGAATTAAATTCTCACCAGTTTCGGCCCTCACCTAAATTTGAATTTGATAGGCCTAAGTTAGGAACAGAAACAGTGATTTTGGTGTCTGTTTGGTTCATTTATCTAAGGCAATTTGAACTCTACAGAAGGTTACTTGAAAGATACTGGCAAGCAGCTAAATAAGCAAACCAAAGGCAAAATCCATTTCATATGCAACAAATCCATATCATTGGTCTGTTTACCATCTAGACTTCCAAGTGAAAGACAATCAAGGTTGCTAAAAATTAAAAATACTATATCTTTTATGATTTAGCTAGTTGTTATTCTTTGGATTATACAAACTTATTTGGTAGTACAGTGGCATGCCATCCATGGAAGCTGTGGAAGCACTGCTTCCCTTGTATTTTCTAAATTATAAATACATATTGTGTGATTATTTTCATATTTTAATGTACTTTGAATTAATTAAAATTAATATTTTTTTATAACTGCAT
Source organism: Centruroides vittatus (assembly GCF_030686945.1). Taxonomy (NCBI): domain Eukaryota; kingdom Metazoa; phylum Arthropoda; class Arachnida; order Scorpiones; family Buthidae; genus Centruroides; species Centruroides vittatus. The sequence continues at coordinate 1,412,154 of NW_027122679.1, forward strand.
TATGCATCTTATTACAAATTTCTATACTACATGTGAAATAAAATGATAAGATTGCTATTGTATATTCGAATATAAATTCGTATATGCATATTCCCAACGGAAGCGCCGTATTGTCAAATACGGGACGGCTTCCGTGGCAAAAATATTTGAATGGTGTAAAGCATCCAGATTATACACATTTGCACATGCACTTTACAGAGCACCAACCTCACATGGTTTAGCTCATGGATGCTACACACCAAAATATTGTATAATGCTTCCAATGATTCTGTCCAGGGCCGGCACAGCCACCCTATCATCAAATGTCACCATACGCCACTGATAATGAGCTAATAAAATTTACATGTTTGTTTATCATCATTTAGTATTTAAAAATTTGAATATAACCACATTACACCTTGTGGGAAAGTGGCAGTATATTTTCTCCTTGTACTTGCTCACCTTTACTTCCATTGTTTTTCAAAGATTGTAATAAAAATAAACATTCTGTCTTTAATTAATTAATTTGTTTAGTAGATATATTTTTTATTTTATACATTATTATACCTGTTTTTTTTTTTTTGGAGTATTATGGAAAAAGCTTATCAGGAAATGTCCACATAATTCAACCAATCTGTTCCCTGATATCACCCAATTAAATGGAATCTATTATATTTATGAGGAATCAAGTTTTTTTCCTTTAATATCTCAATGTAAATTGCCATATCAGCATAATGTGACAATACAAATTGAATAGGCTTGCCATAAAAATTTCATAGACAAATGCCCATGATCAGTTGTCAACCTATTTTTCTTTTTACAAATGTTAAACTTTGGAACAGTTTCTTTTAGATGTAATAAATATTTACATATTTATAACATCTAAATACACTTAATGTCATAATAGTAGAATAGTAGTGCAGATACAGGCAACTTAAATGATATATATCGATTGTACGTTCTTTGGAACTTAATATAAAGTTGCTATTGAGAATATATCGAATACCAAAAGCACATAATAATGCCTCCAAGTGTCTTGCTATTTTTTGGAATCCCAGACAATTAGATACATTAGATAAAATACTGGATGACTGACGAAAACCTGAGCTGTCCAGCTTAATCCTGGATATATTGCAAGCCTACATATGCACATTTCGTAGCCATCTATATTACAGTCAACTCGCATTAATACGAATTGCTAGGGAAACAGTAATTAGTTTGCTTTACTGAAAATTTCTATTAAAGATTTTCAGGGTCAAGATTAAGGTTATATAACTTAAAGAGATAAGGATTAATAGTTAATCAAATACTCCAAACCAATTATGGTGTGTAGATAATGAAAACAGACAAAAACGAATCATTACAAAACCTGACGAAAAACTCAGGAGGAGTTCAAAAACGTTCATTTTGTCTATTTTCGTCATTAAATTAAATTTATTTACAAAAGAAAATTAATGTTCTAAATGATTTTCAAATCAAACAAAATGAGGAGGAGACAGTATTTGCCATTTATGTATGGAGCAGTATATCAGAGTTGTTAAACAAAACAAAGCTAAAAAATCTGTAATTTTTTTCTGTTGAAAATTGTTTGAGAAAGTATAAAATAGTTTTTGGTGTCAAAAGAGTAAAAAAGGAGCCAAATTCAATGCAAAGTAGCCAAACCAGCCAAACCCCACATGCAACCTAGCATTTGTTTACCTGGGTCCACATCCATTTAAAGGATTGGGGATCCTTAAACCTTTAACCCCTATTTTCTGAGTACAGTAGAATAGTCTGCTAAAACCAGATGTTTGAATTGCTCTACAGAAATCAAACCTGTCTGCTTACTAGAAGAAAATTCTATTCTACTCAAAATGGAACATTTATTACAGTAGCTTTCTTGTAGTTTTTCTTGCCGGATTTTGGTTGTACGTAAGGTGACCAGATGTCCCAGATTTGGGTTATTAGTACTGCATTGAACACAGTCCTGGAAAGTGTCCTGCATTTGGTCATGTAACATTTTCGACATGTTTGCAAGTTGTCAAGAGCACAAAGTTGTCGTTTTCTTTTACTACTAGTAGCCTGAGACGCCCCTAGTGGGCGTTCTAGCAGCAACGGTGTCATTCCATGGTATAAATCAGTGATTCTCAACATTTTTTTCGTCACGGTACACTTTTAATAATTTAAAAATTTGGCGGCACACACGGTTACTTTGGTAAGTACCGCAGGACAACCGGTGACGTCATAACAGTGATTTTTAAACATAGTTGGTTATTTAGGTCAAAGTTTTCTAAACACCTTAGTAACTACCGGCAGTTACCGGTAACACCGGTTACAATTTCCAAACGCGCCTTTAGTAGGTAGAACTAATTGAACCACTTGTCTGACGTCGCTTATGTATGGGTATTTGCAGTGATGGCACACTTCAAAAATCTCGCGGACACCCCTAGTGGGTGTTCTAGCAGCAACAGTGTCATTCCGTGGTATAAATAATAAATTCATATCAATAATTCAATAATAAATTCCTATTGCAATAATAATATACTGAATTTATTATTAATTTAAATAATTCTAGGGGCACCCCTAGTGGCCGTTCTAGGCATACCATGACAGATATACAAACAGCGCCATCAAGTTGTGAAAAAAAAATTTTTTTTCTATAAAGAGTTATTTTTAAGTTTATTTATGTATTTATATATTTTTCTACTAAATTATTTATTAATGAATTAGTTTTTATTATTATATATATATGTATGTTGGAGGTCCACCCCATTTTAGCTCCCACAACACAGAAGTGTCCTGCATTTCAACCTAACATATCTGGTAACTTTAGTCGGTAGTGTGTTTTTGTACTACTTTTTATTGTTCGTGTTGAAAAGTGTAAAAAGCAACCATTATTGGAAATAGGGTTATTTCTTAGAGGTTGCAAAGGTAATTTACAGTTCGGTTTAACAAATTCTGGTAAAATTTTTGTTCACTTTATCGTTGGAAAATTAATGTCATTACAATGACATTTTGCCAGGGTGACGGCAAAATTCGCCCTATCGGCATTTGTTCTAAGGCTACTCGACTGTATCGCTTCTCCAAACTAGAAACTGTAACACAATTCTTTGTCCGTCGACAATACCGTACTAGATTTTGTTACTTATTTCATCTACACCCTACGTACAATTACTACAGAAACCTATACCTTTACTCTCCTCAGCAGATCTCTGCTCTTCTTGATGGCCACGCGATAGTCGGGCAGCTGGTCGCACTCGCAGACGCGGAAGCCGGGTGCCAGCGCGTGGTATCCGCAGAAGAGGAGTCCTCCGGCCAAGAGCGCACTTCCCAAGCGGAAGGTCTTCCTCTTCCATCCGGTCCGAGTGTTACCTCCAAACCTGGCAAAAGTCGAATATCTTCTGAGCAGGCAACAGTGTAGATGCAAAGGCTTTGAAGCAATCATTGCAGAAGACGGAGCTCGCTTATAACGCCTCGGAAATAATTAAAGTGCAGAAGCATAAAATAATGCAGGAGATAAACAGAGTGGCAAGATAATATCGATCATTCCTCCATTTGATTGTCGGTGCTTCGGGGTCGAAGTTCAATCGTACTTTTCGGCCACGATAGTTTGCATCTGTGCAATCATTTCAATTTCTTCGACCACAACACCAGAAACACGTCGGTAAACAATCGACGATTCGGCCCTCTGTTTATATGCCAGCACCCGATTAAAACTAGATACGAAAAGCTACTCAATAACGGAATTTAAATCGATAATCTTACTAATCAAAGAAAATCATATGATTAAATGATAAAAAAAACTCAAAAAAATTTTAAAATATTTCCACAATTAAACATAATTAATTTTAGTTTTTGCAATTTTTTATCGTTTTGTATTAATTAATAGACTACAGAATAGAGAATTTATATTATACACCGCATTCCAATTAAATCCGTTTTGTTCCCTTTTATTCGTTGTGAATTGCAAAGATATCACGTGACGATAATTTAATTATCGAAAAAATGTGATTTAAATGAATAAAAATATAATAATTTAAAAAATTAAAAATTACATACATATAAAGTACAATTATACTGTAATTATACACACGCGGAGTGATGTCGCGCTGTTCTGTGTCGTCATCGTTCGTCATAATGTAGACGTATATCGGAAGGTGCTTTTTAAAATATATTTATGTTCCTTATTAATTTATTTTCCTCGAGACGATAATGTTTAATATATTCGCCTTGTCCCGTATCCGAAAATGTGAAGTGGTATGAAGGACGTCATATCTGTTAATTATGTCGTAAATATGATGTCACAAATGGAACAGTTATTATTTTTTGTGACGTCGTAAAGGAGGAGTTAACGTACGATTTCGAGTATGAGTGCTTTTGCACGTGTAAATCGTGGAACACAAACGTTCGAGCAGTAGATCTGTTACGTGGAAGATTCGCAACTCGGTTTCACCACATCCCGCTTCTACAACCATGACTAGTGTAATTAGGAAAAGTTTACCTTTCTTTGCCTCTGGGATAGTTGTTAAGGGTTTTGGAAGAGGCAGCAAGGAATTGGGCATACCCACAGGTATGTTGTTTTGTTAATTATGCTCAAAATTCATCTTGGTTCCTATTTAAAGACATCATTTTTCAGTTAACTGTTAAAATAAATCACAAAATTTCAAAACAGGTGTTCCTCTAATTGTTACATCATTTCAAATTTGTTTGGTGCTGTGTAGTTTTATAACAAGCTTAGCTGGAGGGAAATATTTTATGACCCTGTTTGTTGTGACTGTGTCTTCTGGTCGAAGAGCCACTACTTTACATTTCCTAGAATTTGATACATTTAAACTGGTTTGAATGGTCCTTCCAGGAAGTCGTCACCATTATGTTTCTTTTATCCCGAATTGAAATAGAGAAACGTTTACTTTGCGTAATGTTCAGAGTGCTCATTTTATTTTTCCTTGTTTAAAGTGTATAGAAATTGCTACTGTCCGTGTAATAATTTTCTTTCGCTCTTTGCCCGAACGATAACTTATGCTGCTTAAACTGTCAACGAAGTTAATTGTTTGCACTTGAATTTAATTAAATCCTTTGTAAAATTTGAAAAAATGTTTTTGGGACCAAACACGTAATGTGTAATTATTTTGAGTTATGCTGCAAACTTTCTAATTTAAACACCATTATTCTTCTCTGTAAAAAGTCGTAATAGTATTTTTATTTGTCGAGAAGCTGTTAAAATTGTGCTTGCCTAATTATGCAAATTTTAATTTGCAAGGCCATATTTAGTTTATCATTATTCTGGTTTTTCAAATAATTACCAAATATCTCCAGAAACTTCTGAATTTTAATTAAATATATAATTTAAGGTTAATGTTGAAACTACATACATTCAAAGATAACTGTAGGATTTGGAGGTTGGTCCAAACTGTATGGACATTCTTAATAACACCAAAGCTAGTACATCTCTATTGCGATTTCTACAAACGGTTGCATAATATAAAAGCTAAGCATGAAATGTTTAGCTTTTATATTAACAATACAACTTAAAAATTATTAAATTGCATGTTCAGACTAATCCAGATATTTTCAACAATTTTGTTAAGTATCGGATTGTTACTGGTAACTTTATCTGAAAAAATAGAAAATGTCATTGAAGCACATTACATAAGACTAAAAGAAAATAAAACAATGACATTCTTGTGTTTTATATACTATGAGAATTTTGATATATTTTTATATATCAAATTCTCTTGAAACGAGAGAGATTTTATTTAAATTTATCTGATAAACATCACGTTCTACGTAAAAGCTACAAAAATGGTTAAAGGTTTTGTTATAATTCCAGTTTACAAAGGTAATTAATAATGACTCAAAAAAAAAAAAATAGTAAAATTTATGAAAATTGGATTTTTGAAACTACCATATTATTATTTTTATGAATTTTTTTTCCCAACTTTGTTAATAAAATAATAAAATGAATGGATTAAACCAAATTGAAGTATAAAAAAATAATCTATTTAATTAATTCATTCATTTTGTCACTCTTCTTTGGTTTTCTGTTTGTAGTAGCAGATCATTAGAGCACAGATTTCTTCAATTCTTCTCTATTTTGAGTGCTTTGAGTTCTTCGTAATCTTACCTCCATTCGGGTCATCAATCATTTTTTATTTTATTTTTACCTTTAATGCCTCCAAGACTATTTTTAATATACCTTATCATCTGATGGCACATCCAATCCGAATCGGCTTTCCTTCGCTACAGAAAATCATTCCTGGAATTTTTGTTTAGAACAATGTTAGAGTTAAATACTTCCCGATCTATACTCGACAGTTGGAATTGTTAAAACCGAATTTTTTGGAGTCAAAACAATCGAAATCGGAAATCCATTCGAAATAAACAGTAACGGGTTTTTTAAAAGATCTATCTCAAAAGAATCCTTTGTCGGGAAGCATTAATTGGAATAGTAACCTTAAAATAGGTCAAGTGTAACGGTAAAGGCAAATGCACCATTTAATGATCAGATTAGATTCGATCTCTATGAAAATAGACTTTTTTTTTTTTTTTTTCTAAACTTTAAAAAATAGAATTAAATTTGTAAATTAAATTAAGTATTCATTGTGCAATAGTTTGCATACGATTGCACAATGAATACTTAATGTAATATGATTCAAATAATGCCAATTAAGTGTGTAATTAAAGTATACGAAATATATATATATATTAAGCAAAATTACATAGCTGCATACATGTGCAAACATTTGAAATAAGTGGTTTATAACTTATTTATTGGCAAGAAATTTAAGTTTCCATTCTACAAAGTACTTTTGTGCTTTTTATTTATTTAATTTTTAAAATCATATTCCTGTTAATGTTAATTTATATATAAAATATATAATAATTATATTTTATTTTTAATATACATATAAATATAAATTATATAAATATAAATATATTTTTTAAAACTATTTTGATAAAATCAAAACTTTGATTCTTTTTTGTTTTCTTATTTAATTTCTATAATTACAAAACTATAATCTGTGGCAGATGATTTTTTTTTTTTTGAACAAAAATTTAATATAAGATGACTAATAAATTTACGATTTTATTTAATCAAGATCCTTTTTTTTCAGTTAAGATAATGATTCTGATTACTAGATCATTGTGAATTATGTAACAGTTTCTATTGCGCAATTTGTAAACGTATACAAAGCCTAATCAATGATTTAAGATATCTTCATGTATTGAATTTCTTTGTGTGCATTAATAATTATATTTTAGGGGATACTATAGATTACTATCTATGGAATTTCGGGACTTTGAGTATATATCTGAACTGAGGGGACCGAGACGAGTTCAACAATACCCTACTTTTGGACCGGAGACGAAAAATAAAAAAGATATCATACTTTTTTCGGCGATCGCGCGATGATAGGGAGTCGCGTCGCTCTCCGCTAAGTTGGCCTCGCTATCGCGATCGGGAGTCCCGTCGCTTGCCGTTAAAATTGCCTTTAGTAGACGTTTCCCCCCTTTTTTTACTTTGTTCAAGAACTACCGTGAATCGATCACTAGTTTAGCACGTGGCGGCGTGTGGTGGCGCCCATACGAGAGGTCAGTCGGGCCGCCGTGTTCGCTGCCATAAGTAACATTAACCGAAATGGCAATCGCACGATGATCGGAAGTCGCGTTGCTCTCTCCGCTCTCGTATCGCGTGTTTAACCCTACTGGAGATGACCGTAGTCCAACGTCATGGTTTGCAGACTTTATCACAAGATGGCAGTACTAGCAACTATGGTGCCATCTTCATGAGAGCATTAAAAAAGTATGATAACTTTTTTTATTTTTCGTCTCCGGTCCAAAAGTAGGGTATCGTTGAACTCGTCTCGGTCCCGTCAGTTCAGATATATACTCAAAGTCCCGAAATTCCATAGATAGTAATCTATAGTACACCGATATTTTACCATTCCTGTTTTATTAAAAATAATAATTTTATATCCACATTAAATTCCAAAATTCTACAGTAAATTGGGCCAATCGTTCTTTTGTCCTAAAGTAGAATCGAACCATTCGATAATATGGCATCATTGTTGTTACTAACCCTTAATATGACAGACCAATAGGGGAATGACGATGCGATGGTGCCGGCCATTTGTTGCATCCAAAAATGTCACAACCAACTACAGAACAAACAAAATGTGAGATATAAATGACTCGTATTATTTTGAACGGGGAGGGAACAAATGCCGTGCTTCCAAGTAGGGATGTAAACGATAGCTTTGGCCACATTACTTAGCAGATATTCTATGTCCCAACTAGTTGCCGTTTATTTTCGAATATTGTGTTTCCGTTCCGACGGATACCTCGGCACAAACTGATTCGGTCTGCCATTGCCAAAATTTGTTACGTCGAGGTCCATAAAATTGAGTCAAGTGTACTACCCCGTATGGAATTCTTAATGTGGGTAAATGACTAAAACAAAGGAAGCATTGTTGTAAATTATTATAGTACTTTTAAAAAAATAAATTAATATTTTAGTATATTCATCTTTTATGGAGAATGCAGTAGGTCTTATTACGTGAAGAAACTATAGCATTTGTTCTGTCTAATAGTTGTGCTTAGACATCTCTCTACATATCAAATCTAATTGAGAAATTTTTATATGTATAATTATTTTAATATAAAAAAAATATTTGCAGTAAATTTAAGTGTCGATCTTGCAAAGTTTAAGTTTCTTTCTAAATAAATTATAAATAATTTAATTAATGCAAATTTAAAATGCATATGTGCAAAAGTCCAAAATTATTGAGAAGTGTTATTTTCTAGTGAACAAAATAATTAACAACAACTTTGTAGTAGAATTTAAGTTCAATATTTATTTAAGATTAAACTTATCAATAACAATCAGTAATAAAAGACAAATATGATAATTAATGTCAAAGATAATTGAGAAAATAACTCCCTTGACCCGAATAATTAATGTCTGATTTTAAAAGAAGGGGGAGGAAATATGGAGATTAAACTATTTTAAATAATTGTATATGGATACAAATTGTGGATCTCAATGTCCTTAATTATGATACTGAACAAGATTGTTCAGAATATGTGAATAGATAAAAATAATGATAAAGCATAAAATGATACATGCTTATTCTATTTGATAACTTTTTAAATACTTCAGACACACAATAGAAACAATAAGTAATAAATCTTAATTCTCATAAGGTTAATCTTACAACGAATGTAACAAATTTTGTTTTAAAATGTTAAAATTATTTTGTAACATTTCAGCAAATTTCCCCAGCGAGGTGGTGGACCACCTGCCGAAGGACATAGAATGCGGAATATATTACGGATGGGCCAGGGTTAACAACGGTCCCGTCTACAAGATGGTCATGAGTATAGGCTGGAATCCTTTCTATCACAATATCAAAAAGTCTATGGTGAGTGAGTTTTATTAAAATAACAAGTCATAAGTTTAAAAATTCAAAATTGGTCTATTTGAATAACTGTGTCGTAGTATATAAAACTACGACGACAGTTATGATATATTTCCACAAACCTAATCCTAGTTAAAAATCAAACAATTATTTTTGTCTAAAATGAGATTTTTACCTTATGCAAATTGGTATATTACAATTGTTTAATATGCTGTAACTGAATTACAAATGTTAGGGGGTTTTGTTTGATATTTAATCTGAAGAAAACTTTGTTTAGTATTCAAGCAAGTAAGAAATTTAACAATTTGTTTATTTAAGTAATATGAAGTTTGTTCTATTTACCATACTTGAGCAAGTCAACTATTCCACTGTGTGTTGCGTCAGTTGTACGTGACATAAACGAGTGCAGATAGGTCTGTTTAATAAAGTGCATGTTGTGAGGAAAGTCACAAATGCAGTTTATTTTGAGTTTTTTTATGATGAAAAAATAGCTTCAACATGTTGGGATGAAGATACCACTGTGAACAAGAATGCTTATGGAATACTAAAGATAGTGTTTACAAAAATACACAAGTCTGTGAACTGGCTCATAAAGATATAGAACAAATCATAGATATTGAAGAATTTGGAGTTTCAGAAATAAAAAATAATAAGGTATTAGGTGGGTGTACTTAATAATGTGGCTACTCTATATATTTATATTCATAATTATTTAATTTTGTTATAAATCTATGGATTATTGAAACATACTTTTGAAGGAAACACTATGGAAATGCTGTACTTAAACGTTTAAACACTCTGCAAAAAATTTTAGTTTTATCAATTACATTATATTATGTAAGTTTTGGTGCAAGCTTTTTAACTAAATCATCTGGGAAATCCAAATTATAGTTATAATTTGGATATATAAATATCAATAAATGCAGATAATTATTTAAAATGCCAACTTTTATGCCACAACCTAAACAATATAGAATAGACTGTTGGCACAGTATAAAAAAACCGAAGGAAATTTTTTTTTAAACATTTTGACATTTGTATTAATTTTTCTTCTTTTAAGCTAGAAAAAATAAAGGGTTAGGTGCATATGTAGTAGATAGGTTCCATACAAAACCAAAATCATGTAAATCAACACTAACATTTATGTGGGAAATACAAGGATAATTTTTCTTATTTGCTTACCTGAGGCATTGGTAGTCTTCTCAGTAAAATATCAAATTCTTAAAATAAATTTCTTGATATTGAGCCAACAAGAAGACCATCAAAAATGGTTCCTTCTGATTTCAGAGTTTGATTTATATCGCAGTACTATCCTTCTAGTAATTTACAGTAAAGCCATTGATGCAACTGTGGGTCCACCGGGAGGTCGGATGGAGTCGGACCTCCTTTTTCTCGGTTAACAGGTCGGTTAAGACCTGCCCACTGTCGAGGATGGCTGTCCAGTCTGGAACTAATTACTTGTCAGGTCGAGTGGAGGAGGAGAGGGGGCCCGTTGATAAGACAGAGGTGAGATTCGAATAAATGACACCAGTTACAATAACAAACAGAATTTATTACGAGACAATAAAGAACAGTTACACCGAATAACATTGACAGAGATATTACGTACTAACATAGGAAAGTTCGAACCCGAGAGAGAGTTTACAAATAAGTGGTCGTCATACCTCAACAAGTATTGGAGTCGGAGGACTGAGTCAGTACAGAATCCAGTCGTAGTGGCGTAGAGGCTTCGAGCGTAGAATTTCGGCATAGAGGCTTCGAGTCCGACTAGAGGCGGGAGCTACGAACGACGACCCCTCTGTCCTTGCTCCCCTCCTTTTTATTTTGTCCCCTCGTTAATTTTCTCGCCAATAAGCGAATATTGTCTTTAGTTCCGAGAGTGACTCTGTTTCGAGTTTCGAGGGGAGGGGAAGTACAGTCATTCCCCTAAGACGGGTCGGTTTTTGGTTTGGAATTTGGTTATAGATGTCGAAATAAAGACTAATTTAAATTTTTATTTTGCCGGTAAATTCGGGTTCTCACACAACACTTAAGCATTTGTGAGAAAAACGAGTTTAAAATTTGAGTAAATATAAAATTTAAAACATGGCCGACGGTAATACATTTAATTCTTGTAAAAATAAATATATAAAACAACGTTTTAACAAATTACTTCGTTTACGTTTATCATCCGATGGTAGCAGTCTACAAAGAAAGGTCGCCTCCGTGGGTGTGAAGATGAGGACTTGTCGGCTGGTAGCAAACAATGGATGATAAACGTAAACAAAGCAATTTGTTAAAACGTTATTTTATATGTTTATTTTTACAAGAATGAGTTTAAAATTGTTTCTTATGTATTGTGTTATATGGATAATACGTTAATGGGGGCATAACCAAGTAAATAAGATGTTAGACTATTATACTGTACATTGCAGGTTTGAATCTTACTTTTATAAAGTTTTTCTAATCTGCATTGAAGCGGATTATTGTGCAAAGTATTTTTCTAATTTTAATGAAGAAAACTAGTATAACATTTATTTGCCATGCACTTTAAACTTTTTATTCATTGTGTTTCCAAGTAGATGCGCAGCAACAGTGGCGTAGCTAGCATGGGTGACACCCGGTGTGGATATCATGGTGTCACCCTTTTTAACTCTTTTATAAAACACTGTTGAATTGTAATATCTTCGCACTCAAACAACTTGAACACTATATTGAATGTGCGATGTCGTGACATATGAGTTTAGATTTATAGAATAAATCACAGTAAGATTTTCAGCTGGTGCAAGCTCATGTGGCATCTTCTCATAGCGAAGAAACTGTCATGGGAGGAGAGTCGTAGAATTTTTTCTAGGTACAGGCTTACCAGGTGTCTCCCCTACATGGGTAACACCCGGGGCCGCCCCACCACCCCTCTAGCTAGGCCTATGCACAGCAAGACTACACAAGAAAAAATCTCTTTTGCAAGTGTTGAATTATTGGCATAGCAACACGACTGAGTCAAGGGAGTCACATATAATAACAAAGAAAGTTTGTACTAACTATAATCAAGTGCCAAACAAGTTTGTATCAAATGACACTTTCCACTTGTTAATGTTGCTACACCAATAAATCAAGACTAGACAAGAAAGGAACTTTCTGTTTACTCTTTATTCATTGCCAATATAATATAATGTTGTGGAAAATAATTTGAAATTGTTTATTGTATATCAAATAAATCTTACAGTACAAAATACTGAATTTTCTCTGTTAAAAAAATATGCTGCACTAATAATACATTTCAATGTACATTAGAGAAACTTTTTAAAAACTTAAGAGTTGAATCAACAGTGCAAATGTATAGTAAACAAACTATATTATGCTGCTATTGACATATTATTCATATAATTGACTATGTAACGAACATAAAAAAAATTTTAATTCATTTTTCTCACAAATGCTTGAGTTGCATCAGATGGCTCTGCCATGAATTACTGGAAGGTTAGCACTGTGGCATACGTTGACATCAGAGGCCGTCTCTGGTGGTCTTGTAGGTTTAATGTGTATGGTGTGAAATCGTGACTTACAAGTTAGTAAAAGATGGAAAATCCCATCTCTTTGATAACACAAGGTTTATCACAGGTATTATGCAAGTTTTTAGATAATGAAGCACATTATCTAAAAACTTGCATAATACCTGTGATAAACCTTTGAGTGGGTTTACTGGTGATTTCCCTCTCATTCCCGAGTGAGTGAGTTTTTTAAAAATGTTACATTTATGAAAAAAAATTAATCTCTCCTTCTAATTCATATTTTTTTAAAATTAAGTAATATTTTCTTCAGATTCAATAGTGTTGAAAAACTCCAATTATTCAGGAGGTGATGGCTAGTGTGAAATCTTAGACACCATATTTGTCTTTATGCTAGAAAATTCTATGCTAAATCTCATAAAACTTGGCAAAACCATGTGGAAAAATTTCTAGACCTGTCAATAGATGTGAAACATTACAGACAGCTAGGGACATTTGCCCATAAATATGAGCATACTATAATGAAACACAGTTGAAGAATTTAACATATATATATATATATATCATCATGTTTACTCTGTAGAGCCCACCATGTATCATGTATATTTATGGGAATACTCACTGGGTTAACTGAAAACCTTTTCAAAAACAATTTCAGCTGCACAAAACATGGACAAAAACATACAAACATAACAGATGTCATTACTGTGTGGCTGATGAGAATCGTGATGTAGAACGGCAACTCAGATATATAATTTAAATACAGGTATACTTCGAGTTACGTAGTTTGTCAAAAAAGTATATGGAAAAATAAAAATCAAGTTTAAGTCATTTTATTTGACTTTACATTCGTCCGCCACAAATATTGAAGTCGTAATATCACTAGAAAAGTGTTGAAAGCACATAAAATAATATTAAAATATGTACATTTACAGTAAATGTTAATATAATCATCATAAATCCTAGAGAACAAAACATGAAAACATCTGTGTTTCTGTATTGTCTTATTTAGTGGTTTTTAAGAGCTCTTTATTGGTGTTTTCCACCATAGTTTTGACTTACGTCGTAACTACATAAGTAAATTCGACTTACGTCGCCTCTCTTGGAACCAATTACTGATGTAACGCAAGGTATACCTGTATTCATTTAGTTATTTTCTAATTGTTTCACTTAGACTTTATTCTTTAAATTATACAGGAAACCCACATAATAAATCAGTTTCCTGAGGACTTCTACGGCTCCATTCTAAGGGTTGCCATCTTGGGATATCTGAGGCCAGAGAGAGACTTTTCTTCGTTAGGTAAAAGAAATTTAATTTTTGTTAATAAAGTTGAGCAAAACGTTTGCAGTCGATTTGGAAATGAGAGATTATTTTCCCATCCCCACAGAGGAACTGAAATCTGCCATCACCGATGACATCAGAGAAGCCGAACGTCTCCTGGACCAGCCCCACTACTTGACATACAGAGACCATTCATTCTTTTACTCCAAAAACGGGACTACCTTTCCTCCCCAGAACAATGGATACAGTCTATAACATTCCAAAAACCGGTCTAGGTACTTCGTCTCCAGTCTTCCGCTTTGAAGATTTAAATTTTCAAACCTGGCAGGGAGGGTTGTGATAAACATTTAATTTATTATTTGTAGATTAATTTCTCAAACAAAATGTTATACAAATGTTAGACTTTTGTTCTTATTTAGATATATTATTTTTTAAAATTTACACAAATATTGCACTTGAAATAAAAGTGGTGTTATTTCTTTTTTACCAGAGAAATTGCAAATATAATTCCTTAAGGAGGACATTAACGCTACAAACTTTTCTATAATCAATTAATGTAAGTGTTGTTTGTTGGAATAAGCCGTACAAGGTTGCGAGAGTAATAATTTAAATTCAGAAATCAGAAAATGTATATCTTTATGAATTTAACACTTGCATTAAAAAATCTTATTCTTGACAAGAATAGGACATGTTGCAATGTTTTGATATTATGATTATCATTGCACTATTGATCAAATTTTCATTTAGAGCAATTATAAGATGAAATTTTGCTACAGAAGTAACTTGACTTTATGCTGTGTACTACAGAAAGATTCAAAATTTCCATACAAAACACACACACCATCCAAAGAGAGACTTGCACTTTACCATATTTCATATTGCACATGCAAAGTATTTTTGCCACGAGTGGAAGGAAAGTATTTGGATGAGCATTCAGTTAAATGGCACTCGCGTAGACTATATTTTGAGAGTTGTGAATGACAGCGTAAGAAGAGAATCTTGCACAAATTCTAGAAGGATCCTCATAAATGCCTTAATCTTGAATGTTGAGTGCTACATATTAAATTGAGAGAAAGGCAAAATTCTAATTGAAAAAGTAAGGTAAAGTTTTGTAAATTGTGTAACGAGGAATGAAACGATATGTAAAATGTATGGTTTCTGTTTAAAATTTTCAATAAATATTGAAAAAAGTGGTATGAAATAAGAATAGCTCAAAGTATTCTCCAAAAAAAAACACTTTACATTTTGTGAGTTTTAATTGGTGATATAAAAGAATTTATTCAAAACTTCAAATTGTTAGTTCATTTTTAAAGAATCAATTACATTAGATCCATTGCAAGGTTGTTTGTTAGGAGGAAAATTGTTTGGCAGAATTCTAGATGACATTGAAGACACTTTGAAGAGCTACATTTGATTGCTGTTTTGAATATTTATTATACAATGACAATTGAGGATTTATCAATGTTCACTCAAAGAAATTCAATTGACCAAAAAATGCACAAACATTTTTAAAGATTTCTCTCCAAATTATATAAGAATACATATATTTATTAAATATAAATAATAGTATTCAATATACCATATATAATGTGAGTATAGAACCATAAGCAATTCTAAATATTTCAGTTTTTTTCAATAATAGAATATTCCTATTAAATTTGACTTGTTCTATTTGAGACCGTAAATGGACGTGTAACATTCCAAGCAATTACTTAAAATAGCAAATTTTCGGCAGGTCTGGTTTTCAAATCTCGTTTTTTCTGAGAATTAGTTTGTTATCAGCTTATAGATCTATACCCGCAATAAGAACACTTTCATAGTTATTCTTCTTTTAGTACAAGCAAATTGACTAATAGAAATGTAGTCCCATTTGAACAGAATTTAAAAAACTTTTGAGAAAGCATCTCAAGATACGAGCAAATAAATTGACTATCCCGTAAACTATGTAATGTGTGAGATGCTAGTGTGCACTTCCATCTAAAGGATATAATTGGAGTGGAAATAACCATTTTAACCGAGCCAAGGTTACTTTAAAGAACCGCCATCGTGTCAAACATAAGTGTGATGTGTCTTTATTTTACGACACACAAAAAAAATTATATGAACTTTTTGTAGAAATGAATTAGAAATAAGAAAGTGATATAAGCCAATTCATAAAAAAAAACAAGTTGTAAATATAAATATTTACAATTATATTCTAAAGTTTAGAAAAATGTTTGTGCCTTCTAAACATATATTGCCATTAAATGTATTTTTTGTTTTTCAATGTTCCTGATATTACAGAAAAATACTTTCTCTCTCTCTCTCTTTTTTTTAATGCTTTAGGTTTTTTAAGAGGATCCAATTACTCTAAAGACAAATATATTTCAAGAAATCAACAATTTCTATTATTTTTCCTTATTTCTGTTATAAATCAAAATTAATATGATCAAATGATATTTTATTCAGATCATAGAAAATAAAATATTAAATGTAAGTGCTGCTAAATTTAATTCTTTAATATGTATATATCTATACAGGGTGTCCCATAAGTTTGGATCCATAGTTATGCCGATTTTTATTCTGTTACGGGTAAAGCACGATGCCGAGTGAGGATGAACAAATTTGAATTATTTTGAAGGTGGGGATCTGCTGTCGACGAGAAGTCGCCAAAGAATTTTATGGTCCGCATTGATTTCCCATTGATTTCACGTGGCGGTTTGATGTGTTAAACTGTGGTGACTTCTGGCCAAATGCAAATCCCCATCCTCAAAATAAATCCTCCTCACTCGGCACAGTGTTTTACCATTAAAAGAATAAACAAAGACCCAGACTTACGAGACACCTTGGGTACTTGGGTACATCTGTTAAAATAATATTTCATTTGTTTTTGAAGAGGTTGCATGATGGATTTTGTTTCTGTTAACTTTGAAATGGTATGGTTTTTTTAATCTTTGAAAATTGTAAAACACTTATGAGGTCTTCCCCTTGGAAAATGGGTTCTGAGAACGAAGGAAAAATTGAATTCTCGAAAGTGCTTAATATGTCAATGTTAAAATAGAACATCTAGACAGGGCACTGCATTATCTTTAATATTGGGTTTTTCAAAAGTACTTGCTACATTTCTTTTCATTATAATTATTTCTTTAGTCTTTGAATGTGTTGTATCTCATTTCTACTGACCTAGGAACCATTTCTTTAGGATTTAGAAAGGTAAGACTTTCGCAATTTCAATGGGTAATCGCTGTTTCAAATTTAGAAGGTGGCTGTCATATAATATAAATTTGCAGCAACATAAGGAAATTTTGTGATCAATGAAAACCAAGCTACCATTAAATATATCTCCAAATGACTATTAATTAAACTTATAAAATTCTTTCTAATAAAAAATTAAAACTACTTATGAGTCGACGTATTTGAATTTTTTCCCTCGTACCTGTTATTATTATTATTATAAGATTATTTTTACGTAAAGAGAGATTCACCACCGTTTTTAATATTTTTTAGTAAAATAATCTCAATTGTCTGGTGATAGTTGAGAGGCAGTTGTTCTTCCAGTTGAACTCTTGTCGGAAAATTCTCAAACAACATAACCTCTAGAACTACAATTCTCTATTTGGTTAATATTACCTTAGGTAGCCAAGATGGCGGCTCGTCTCAGATCCCAGCAATCGGAAGACAAGGAACAGTAGGGACGCACGTTCTAACCTAACCTAACCTATTCTAATAAATTACCATAATTATTAGCAACCAAATTATTAGAATAGGTTAGGTTAGGTTAGGTTAGAACGTGCGTCCCATTGTTTCCTTGCTGGAATTAGAGACGAGCCGCCATCTTGGCTACCTAAGGTAACATTAACCCTCTATTTATATTCAAAGGATCCTTTTTTGAGATATTATCTTAAACACTTACTTGAAACCAATCACAAATCTTTTTGTTTTGATCTATTCCTAGTTACTTGCAGTAGAAAAGGTATCTTATTAAATTTGATAGATTAAAATCTTGAAACTCTATGTCATTAGTTTCAACTACTTTTGTCGATAAAAGATGCATTTGAAATTTTATCAAAGTACATTTATATAATCGTTCTGTACATTTTAGTCAGTCACAGACTACAATTTCTTATAGTTTTTTATCAAAAGTAGATTTAGTACAAATTTGAAACCTTACAGGATTAATGATCAGAAAATCCCGGCATGGGAAATGTCTCTGCAAACTGTCGAACGTCGTCCTTCAGCTTGGATATCTTCAAACGCGTTTCCTCGTCCGACGTAATGAAACTCTTAAATTCTTTAATCGTTTTACCTGAAATGATAATTTTTATTTAAAACACCAATCTTTTTATTGGCAGACGAGAGTTCAAAATCCATACCCGCTCTTTTTTTGGCATCCAGAGCGATGACAATGGCACAATCGATAAATTCCACCACCTTCTCGAAATCTTTTTCTTTGAACTGTCTAGAAGTCAATGCTGGAGCACCTGCAGAGCATCTGGTTTATTAATAAGGAGAAGCTTAACTTAATCAATCCCTATTTTTGTAATTTTATTCGACATTGTTGCCTTAATAGAAAATCGTTGTTATGCTCGTAAAAAAAAATAATGTGCATTTAAGTTTCTAAACATATGCCCATAGAGCAATTACAGACATTTTTGTCATTGTCTTGCTATCATACAAATGAAAAATGGCAAGACAGAGGAACAATGTAATTATTCAATTGTCACCAACAGCTTAATTACTGAAAAACAGAAAAAACAAAAAAATATAGTATACAAAGAAGATTCTGCAACTTTGAAAAGAGATGCACTACTATTATATTGTTGTCAGAACATGCAAAGTCCATCAGTGAAATACTGACCAATCAAAAATGTACAGTAGACCCCCCCCTATAACACTGTAGATAAATTCCATGTTATATGAATCTGTGTTATAGGGGGGTCTACTGTATTGACAAAATGTTTTTTGCCTTAGCTTTATAATCTTTTTTAAAATGTCATTGACTTTGCATTTCTTATCATATGTACCGTACAATGAGAGATTTGATTAATCGGTCACCAATCATCCAATGCCAGACACAAACACTTATTATGGTTTAAAATTATGACAGCCTGACCTGTTTTCTGTGAGAATTACAGGTTCTTGGGACAAATTCGAATCCATATCACCATAGCAATAGGCTGATACCATATCATGCAATAATCTGCTTGATTTTGTTATAGATAAAAACTATGATCCAAATTATACATGTTAAAATGCTAGTATTCTGTGAGTAGGAATTTGAAAGTGTAATTAGGTAAACCGAACATAGTCTGTGTTATGCCATGCCAAACAAACATTGCTCTGTTATAACTAGCACAAATGTTTCACGTTCGGTAATGTGTGCAACCAATATATTTTCTTTCCGACAGGACAATGCAAGGACTAAAAAGATTTCTCGTACTCCAAGCACGTAGCTTTTGCGAATTGTATGTATATACAGTGGTACCTCTGATATACGAGTGCCACAAAATACTATTTGAATAAATCGTCAATGCAATTTGTGTTTAATGTTTTTGCAGATTTTTCAAATCGGTGATCTTAACATTATCTTTGGACTGATTAAAGTGTATGCAAAAATTGTAAACAAATTAGTAGTGTACAGCTGCATGTTCCATCCAGCACCACTCTGGTCCCTTACATGCTAGATTAATAAACTTCCACCATTTTAAGTAGAAATAAATTTCATTTTTGACGGGCTACAGCTTATATGTAGCCTGTCAAAAATGCAGATGATTGTCTAGAGTAGATTACTACCTTTTAGTACCATATTTTATACTAATTTAGTTTGTTTTTTGCTTCGTATATTTTTAAAAATGTTTAAAGAAAAATTTCTCAGGATCCCAATTAGATTAAATGCTTATTGTAATTTTAACATCCCAACTTCATTTGAATGAGGTACAGTACAAATATAAACTTTTAGATAAAATGTTCTATTAGTAAACAGAAATCATACAAATAAAATTAACAGACTAATACACAATGAAAGATCTTTTCTTAGTCAAAAATCAACTTTTTAAAAACATTATTAGTTTGATGTTAATAACCAAATCAAAAGTATACTAAAGCCTGATTTTTCCCCCCTCCTTTTGATTACAATTTGTGGCAACAGACGGTTCCACCATGCAAACAGTAAGGTCATTTTTTGTACTAAATATAAGCTTCAATTTTTCTCACATTTACTTGAGCCTTTGTTATAAACTTTCTCTGTCAATGCTATATACATCATCATTTTCACATCTTTTAACAATTTGTATGTATGTGTTACAGTAAAAACCCGTTTTAACTAGTTGAAACTAGTTTTTACTGGATGTCATTGTTAAAACTAGAATTTACTGCTAATCAAAAATGAATTTGAGTTAAAACTAGTTTTAACTAGACAAAACAGGTTTTAACAAAATGGCTTAGTAAAAACTGACCAAGGTCATTCAGCTAACACGTTGCTATAGTGTATGATGAATTTCATATCGCTTTAATTAATGTTAATAACACAGATGTGTGACCAATATTTTCAATAAATATCGTATTAAATAATACAAATGTTTTAATCCCAATCATCACTTTATTTATTTCCCCCCAAACACATTTATGTAGTTAAATTAGTTTTATCTAAAATCAAAACATGTACAGCAGTAAATTCTAGTTTCAACTAGTTAAAACGGGTTTTTACTGTAACATATGCACTACATAAATACAAATTGTATACAATTGCCAATACAAAATAAACCTACCTGTATGCATGTGTGCATAGGTGTGGTCTAGTATTAGTCATGGTGGATTTGCATGTAGGTCTAACTTATTACTAATTTTGTGTTTCCTATCACTGCAAAATTACTTTTCTGAAGTAGACCTTGCATGGATTTATTCCGAGAAAAGATAAAGAAGTCAAAAAAATGACAATGAAGGAGATTGCTCATTCCTCTGTATAGTGAACTCCCATTTAATGTACTATCCTATAATGTGAATTTGTATAAAGCAATGAAAAAATTGCAACTAGTACTCATACAAAATTCTAATTTTGTCATCCAGGGGTATGTTTCTTCTTCTAGGCCTAGGTTTAAACTTGCATAAAATCGTCTGATTATGTGTGTTGATAACGTGGAACACATTATATGGGACTTCACTGTATTTATAAATGAAATTCTGTTACATTACACATACTATCATATGTTAAAGTAACAAGAGTAGACCTAAATATCTTACCAAGACGGACTCCACCCGGTACGAGAGCGGACTTGTCACCCGGACACGTGTTCTTGTTGGCTGTCAGGTTGCACAGATTCATCACGCTCTCCAGTCTGGCTCCGTCCAACCCATTTGGCCTCAGGTCGAGAAGGAGCAGATGATTGTCTGTACCTCCTGTTCAGAAAATAAAAGTTTAAACTAGAAAAAAATTACCTAAAATTCATGGTTTTGCAATGTAAATAGATTGTTGAATTAATTAAATACATAAATTAAAGCTTGTTGTTCAGGAATAATTTTTATTCTGTCTACCACACAATACAATAAATAATACATGGGTGGCCTAATAGTTGGTTAACCATAATTAATTGCAGTGTACATTTTTAGTTTGTAATGAGTAAATTAGTTAGTTAATTGCATGTTTCCACTAATTTTGTAAAAAAAGCCATGTTCTAAACTTAAACTTGATAAATACAATGGACATCCAATACAATATTAATACCCAAAAGTTTTATGTACTCTTTCTGGAATGCATATTTTAATTTGGTAAAGAGCAAAAAAAAACTTGCACATTTTCTATTCGTTAACCGATGTTGAAGCCTTTGGGGTTTTTTTTTTTTTTAATATATTATTCTTTTAGGGAAAATCTTTGTCGTGAAGTGCCTGAGCTGTTAATTTAATTTCATAAATGATAGACCATCTGCAAAAGAAATAGGAAGTCATTTTATCAAGATCAGTTTTTGAATTCTGAAACTCAACTGCCGAGTTTGTACGATTAACCTAATCGTGCTCTTTCTATAACTCCTCTACTGGTGTGAAATCAAATATCTGTAATTGACATTACATCTAAGCTGCTTGGGTGTGCAGCCACGCAGACTTGAACTTAAGAAGTTGCACGGGTGCTATTACTTTCCATACACACAACCGACAGCAAGATATCTGCATACAAAACATTAACGACGATCCAAATATTTTTCATATACAAATAACTGTAGTGGTTGTAAGAGATATTGTAGTTTCTCCTGCAGCAAAGTCTAGAAGAGAGAGGTCTGCAGACCTAGCGGGCCAGATTCTGCAGGAGATTATGTAATTGGCAAAGAAGTCTTCCAAAAACTAGAACGTCCACGAGAAAGAAGTAATAACGTCTACCACAAAGTGGAAATGTGGGATGTATGCAATATTATATGTTTCACTTTAATGTCATTGCAAGTTCTCACTGCATGGTGACTTTTTTGGACACCCTATACAACAATAAATGTAGATGATGTTTACGCAGTATGAATTTCCTTTTCTTTGTAAAAAATAAAAGAAAAAAATTCAAGAAAAATTAACAATTAAATACAATATTTTTACATAAGTGTAAACTTAATTCTATGTTATATCATTTTAAGTAGGAACATACAACACATTTCTTACGTGAAAGTTTTTTGCTCGTGCATTACTGTGTCACCCGGCTATAAAAAAGTTACAGGGGACATTGTCTGTAATTGTTGTTATCTAATCTAATAATTTTCTTCCATAAAATATCAGTGATTATAAACATTTATATTTTCATTGTGAAATCAAAAGTTGTTTACTATGTACAATTTATGATTTTATTTTCAATCAGATTTATCATTATTTGTCCTTGATCTCGTGGAATTGAGAAGAATTTGAACAACTAACTTTCACTCAAATATTTTTCTGTTTAACTTGTACAGTAAAAAAAGAAAAAAAAAGACTTACCTGAAACTAAGGTGTATCCTCGGTCAATGAGAGCCTTAGCCATAGCTTTGGCATTACTCAAGACTTGTTGCTGATACTGACGAAATTCGGGTGATTTTGCCTAAAAAAGTTTTCGTTAGTATCATCGATTTTCCAAAATAAAATATCGATTTGTTTCAAAACAAGATGCTTAAAAGCGGTCCTATATTAAAACTTGACAATAGCTCTTTAGATACGTAATAAACAATCAAATACATTTTGTAGACTTTTGACAAAATTCAGTTTTATTTCACACACACACATTAGTGTACTAAAAATTAAAATGTTATCAAACAACCAAAGAGCTTTTTGTAATAATCTCTTCCGTCTCGTATTAACGCTGTAATAAAACAGTGGTTCCCAAACTACGGAGATTTGCCGACCCTTTCAAAAACATTTTTAAGCTTGTACACAAATACGTACATTTGTGTGTCAAACATACGGAAGGAAGTGATTTGTATGCATACTAATTGTAGTACTGTAACAGCCTGGGGGCAAAGGGGATCTCAAAACTGCCAAATGTACTGTAATAATAATTTTGTTTATAAATACATGTGTGTTTATTGTGTACAGTAAATTTATAAATCATTGTTTTATTATTTCCCCGAAAAATTAAGCGGCCCAAAAATAAAACAGATGAAAAGCTAGTTACAACACAATTATCAAAAATTAATAATAAAACCATTATGGTTCTCTCATTAAAATCAGTATATTATACTTTTGTCCACTTTGGAAGTTCTTATGAACTAGAACTTGTTATGGTCCTAGTTCATAAGAACTTCCAAAGCGGACAAAAGTCTAATAATGTCTAAAGTGGGCAAAAGTATAAGTAATTGATACATGTTTCTTGTCATTAATGTTCTATCAGTATATTTTTAGGAAAATAAACATGCATTACTAGATACTTTGGAATGTTTTGCAGGTTCTGGAACGCCTCTGCAGATCCCAGTTTGGAAAACACAATAATAAAGCATTCTTATGCCTATCTATCTTAGAAGTACTGCAAATTTATTACCGTATTTTACGGACTATAAGACGCACCTGGATTTTGGAGGCAATTTTTCGAAGAAAAAAGTGCGTCTTATAGTCCGTAAAATACGGTATTATGTAGTCTCAGAAATATAAATTATGCAATATTAAATTTTTGGATGTAATAACTGTTTTATTTGTTATCAAAGTGAAATAATAATCTGACTTTTGTATGTTGAAAGACTATGATAGTATGATATATACTGCTTCTTTGTTTTTTTAAATTTTGTTAGTCAGATTGTGCAAGAAATATCCATTTACCTTTATGACAAATTGAGTTGCCAACCTATTAATGGATCTGATTTGCACAATTATAAAATTACGGGTCAAGCAGCTGTAGAATTTACTGGA
The DNA here is from genome assembly GCF_030686945.1 of Centruroides vittatus. Lineage (NCBI taxonomy): Eukaryota > Metazoa > Arthropoda > Arachnida > Scorpiones > Buthidae > Centruroides > Centruroides vittatus. The sequence goes on from NW_027122679.1 coordinate 1,436,621, forward strand.
GATTTACTGAAGGCGAATTCTTTCGTATTTATGCATTTTACATAAGTTTTAAAAATTATATTAAAAACGGGAATAAAAATTAAATTAATTTACCTGTTTTAATGCTACGGCCACAGAGGCAATTCCGTGATTATGAGGACCGCCTTGCAAACTGGGAAACACTGCAAAATCTATTTTTTCTTGAAAATTATATTTGATTTCTTTTCCATTTTTATCCACCTCCTTTACTCCTTTCCGATAAAATATCATTCCCGCTCTGAAATATTTTTTGATTTTTTAATTCAATTAATTAAAATTCTCAAAACTGCAAAGAAATTTCAATTTACCTTCCTCCTCTCAAAGTTTTGTGAGTGGTGGTGGTGACGACATCCGAATACTCAAATGGACTCGGAATGACCTTTGCGGCCACCAGTCCGCTGATGTGGGCCATGTCCGACAGGAGAATGGCCTTCACTTCGTCGCAGATCTAAATTTAAAAAGTTGCAGTTAAAGATTAGAAATCAAAGTAACAAAGAACAATGTTGGTTACTTACCTCTCTAAATCGTTTGTATTCTAAAAGTCGGGAATAGGCACTAGTTCCCGCTATTATTAATTTGGGACGAAACAATCTGGCCATTTTTTGCAGACTATCATAATCTATCAGCCCCGTTTCTTGCTGGGAAAAAATTTATATAAGAATATTTGGATTGTCATTATTTTTCTATCAGGTCAGTCCATAAGTCCGTGCGCATTTTTATGACCTTGAGAAAAAATCTTGTTTTGCTGTTAAAAATGTCAGTCTAATGTGATAATTTTTACACCGAAGTGTTAAATTGGATCTCATTCGTATAATACTGTTCAGAATTGTGAACATTTCAGTTTTTTATTTTCGTTAAAATGGAAGTAACCGACGAATATAAAAGACACGTTTTATACTTTTTATTTGGTGAGAATGCTACAAATGCAGCCAAAAAAATAAATACTGTACATAATCAAATCGTAATTAGTTCAAGGACTGCGCAGAAGTGGTTTGAAAGATTTAGAAACAACGATTTTAGTGTGGAGGATAAGGCTCGTACGGGAAGATCCGTCGACTTCGACGACGATGCTTTCTCTGCACTAGTCTGCACTGTAAAAAAGGCTATTTCTGAATATTTTGATTCAAAACCAAAATCATTTTACGAAGACGGGATTAAAAAGCTACCATCGAGATGGAAAAAAAATGTACAAAATAATGGTGAATACATTATAGATTGAAATAAAATTTAATTAAAATCTTTTGCTGCTTTTTTGTAGATAAAAATACGCACAAACTTATGGACTGACCTGATAATTAGTGCTAGTCAAACTAAGGGTCATTATAAATTGTTTGCTGGAAGATGGCCAGATAAGCGGTTAAGGTGGCAACCTACAGCTCTGGGGAACCAGGATCAAAAAATCGGCTATTTTTTGAAAGGTGGTCCATCCAGATACTTCGGACCCCATCCCTCACAACCAAACAAACTGTCCCATTGTGGGCGTGGCCAAACCCATAATGAGCTTGCTAAAACATTCTTAATGCCCATAGAGCAGAGAGAATTAAATTTATATGTATTGTTTACTGGTAATTCAATTTTATGCAAGTTTAATGCAAAACTACATTGATCATCAGAAAAAATTATCAAGAAATAAGCATTATATTGCATATATTTTGATTATACATAAACTATAGTGTGGTACTTAAAATAGGAAAAAAATAAATCACTTACTTTTTTGTGGTCCTACCCACCGGAACTATTTTAACTGATCTCAAATTACTACAGAAGAAATTTGAACTTGATATATTAATATTTAGAGGTAGCTCAATGACCACAAAGTTTATAAAAAGAGCAATTTATGACAAATGAAAACATACAAGACCTGTTTTGGTAAAACAGACTTGTTTCACTGTTTTGGACAATTTATCTGTTTATTTTGGTACAGGCAGTGTCTCTCTCTTTCTTGCTGTCTGGATAAGCCTGACAGTGCTGTTGAACAACTTGCAGCAAATACTGAAGTTGTAATTCGTCGTGAGACATTAGGCCACTGAATTTCTGGATGAGTGCGACCATGTGTTCTGCATGGTTGTTAACAACTTTAATGGATGTACTGACTCTGCAGCCTTCTGGAAGTTCTCTCTATCTTTCCACAGGTCAGGATCTACAGTGAGAAATGTATCTGGGATTTCCATTAATTCAGAGTCTGTGATTTCACAGATATAAAGTCCTCAAGATTTTTTCCCATGAATGTGTCCAGGTCAACACCGATTTGCTTGATGATGACACTGAACAGAGTCACACTATTTTGCATCACTGTAATCATTAGCCTCTTTGTTGTCTTACACGGTTGTCGAAAAAAACTAAAGCAACAAAATCTGGCAATAAATACTATAAGTGTCTAGAAAATCTGAGAGATGCTGCCTTGGATATTGTTGTATTGATTGCTGAGTATTCAAAAAGTGATTTCAGAAGATGGTCGTTGTTAGGAGCAGTGGCTGCCATTGGAACTGAAATCCAGGCTTTCAAGTATACAACAAAGACACACACATCCTGTAGTCCTTCTCTTCTTTTTTTATTGCTGGAAAAACATTTGTAGCAAAATAATGATCACAAGTCATGACAGAAATTAATTTTGTGGGAATGTCATGTAACTAATGTCCAATTAATTCAATGATTTATTTATTGAGATGACCAACTACAGTTTTACTAAAATGGACACATTGTGGTTCAAGCTTGTGATTGCCATATGCTCATCCTTACTATTTGGAACCTATAAAACTTCGGTGACATTGAGCTACCAGTAAATATTCACTAATAGAGTAGATTTTTGGCACAAACTTTTTCTATATATATATATATATTTGAATAGAAATAGAGGGTAGGAGGTCCACATTTAAAAATTGTGAAAATAAGCTCCACACTAATGAACTATATTGTGTTTAATGTGTAAAATAATAATATTTTCATGCCAACGGCAGTCTTGTATCTCTAACAATTAGGAATCAAAATTTGTCAGGTGCCTATATCTATGTGGCTATTTATAAATTACATAATGCAACATTATAAGGAAATGCTGCATTATGCAAGTTATAAGAATAAAATAATTGTACTTAGAAACAATTCCTAAAGGAATTAGTCCAAATTAAAAGCTTATCAGTTGAACAGCATTAATGTATGAATATATTTTACACAGAGTGTCAGTAGGTTATTAACGACAAGTTCTCAATGGCAGTTGTCATTTCAATATTTAAAAATTTGTAAAAATACAGTTATTGCAGAATTAAAATTATAAAATAGAATCATTTAATGCAAAAGTGGCAAGATTAGTTTAGGGGGTACCTGCATATTGTGGGCCTTTAGGCACCATATTTCTAAATGCACCAGTGGGTGGGAAAATAATACCAATTTTATACTTTTCAACTAAGTAATTTATGGACAACCCCTATTCTTGAGTTTGAAAAATGTTCCAGCTCAACATCTTTAATTTATAATAATAATTTTACTATTAATTGAAGATTTATTAAATTCATATGTTCTGGAATGTCCTTTCACAAGTGATCATGGATCTGTGATATATATCAATTTGTGTTAACAGATGTATGGAGTTCAACCTTCTTCCATTTGTTTAGTACTGTCTGATTTAGGCACGCTAAAAATGGCACCCTTAGTAACTGTATTAATGACACCAAATTTAAATTTTTACTAGTTTCCATTAATACTTTTCAATGTTCTCTTGGCAACTCTTCCATGGGCAATCTAATCACTTAATTTCTGTCACTTCATGGCAGGCCATAAACATGACACTTATTCTACATGTAAGTTGTAGTAATTGTATATAAACATCATTTTCTGTTATTTTGTTTGACTTGGCCGACTCTAAATGTTAATTACATACAGAAGTAGGTTATTGTAAATTCTGTGTCAACAATACAGAATTTACAAGAATTACAAATCTAAGTAGATAAATCCAAATGAAAAAAAAATTGAAATTAACAGATAATTAAACTTTTTAATTGAATGTGATTAGTTTAGTTTTCTGTTTAAACTTACATTTAGTTTGTAACCCATTGATTCAAAGTATATGGAAGTTGCGGAAACTCTCTTCTGATCGCTCATGTAGCCGTGAGTAAGACTGAAAAATTAAATTAATAAAATTTTATATGAAAATATATTATATGGCTGTCAAAAAAGTATTTCGTTCTTTCCGCTTACTGGCCACCGTCGGGTAAATCCAAACCCATGAGGCGATCGTGAGGTTTCAGTAGACCGGTGTAGGCGGCAAAATTTGCGGGCGATCCGGAATACGGTTGGACGTTCACGCCCCATTTTTCTGGATCCAGATCAAAAGCTTCTAGCGCTCTTTTCTGACAAAGAAGTTCTATTTTGTCTATAACTTCGGTTCCACCATAATATCTAAATAGGGAATGAAATTTATTTACCAATTGAAATAAATTATTATTTAACAGAAATTTTAAAAAATTGATTTTAGAATATATTTTGGATTTTCATTTATCATTCTTCTTCCTTAAGTTTTGTTAAAGTTGTTAAAATGTGGTTATCATTAACAATTTAAATGAATCATCATCCAGAGAAATATCCCTGATATAAATGTTAATTGAGCCATTCACAAGCCAAATCGATTAACTCCATATTTCAAATTTTATTGTCAAAGTACTTCATATACTCTTAACTTTTTATATTCATAATAACTTTCTCTAATAATAAGTATTAATACCACTTAATGACAAAATTTTATTGGCCATTGAAAAAATTTATTTAGATTGGCTTCTGAAATAAATAAATAACTCCATACTGTAACATAAACGTGTCGGAGCACACTGCGATTGCAATGCTGCAGTGTGCACCGATCAATGCCTTGAAGATAATGGTAAATTATTTAAAGATAACTTCTAACTTAATCACTGGTACTAATGACAACTCTATATAACCTTTACTTCTGGTGACAAAACTTTAATAAATTGTCAAACGAATGCTTTCAACCCTATCCAAGGTCTGATTCAGGTTACAGAACAATTCCAAAACCGGAATGCTAAGAATAAAGTGATGAGATATCATTAAATAATAAATTATTTAATGTTAACTCATCACAAAAAGTAAGTAAAATAAATTAGTTACACTCCAACTGCCACAGAAGTAAATATACTTGTGAGATATCGAATGATTTTTTAAATTTTGGTGGCAATTATTTTTAGGAGAAAAAAGAATGTTATACCATTACACCGAGACGGATAAAACTAAAAATAATTTTTTAATTCCTCCTATTAAACATGATTCATAAAAAATTTAAGAACAAATTGCCATGATGAGACCTCAAATACAGCTGACAAAGAAGACATCATTTATGTTGCCGAATAATCAATTTAAACAAAATAATAACAACAATTGTAACAGTAACAGAACAGTTATTATTCATTTTTGCAAAAGGTCTTTAATAAAAAGTATATGATAATGAAATTTCTCTATAATAAAAAAACTATGTAAAAACTGAATTCGATGTTACTATGTTTTTCACTTGCCAAATCAATTAACTCCTTCAATCACACCAAAATCATAATAATAATAATGATTAAGGCATATCTATGCTGTCTTGTAGCTTTTATTTAACGATATATAAAATGTGTATCTACAATAATACATTCTACAATGTTTATTTGAATTTCTTTTTTAAAATTCCTTTTAAAATATAATGTACAGTAGACCCCTCTGTAACACAGGTTTGTATAACACGGATTTGTATAACACGGTGAAAAAATTGCAATCGTGTTTGTATAACACGCTAAAAGTGACTCGTATAACGCGGTAAAACGTCATTGCCGACTCGTGACAGGATTGGTCGAATCTGGACCAATAGCAGATATTGTACAAACCGTCGAGTTTAAACAAGCACTGGACCTACTAAAAATCATTTATTATTCAACGGCCATAAAAATTATATTTTTATTAATGATGTCTCCAAAGTTAAGTTATTTTTCTGCAAAAAATTCGCTGATCAGGAAACATGCATCCGCCGTTCGATGAGCTGCTCCGCAACAAAAACAAGCTTAAGCAATGGCGTCGTCGAACGGTGCACACTTGGTAAGTAATCCTATAATTTTTTGTTTATAGCACAGTTTATATGGATTATTCCCAAAAAATTATACATGATTTGGAAATGTTGAGTCAAATTAGTCTAGAATCAATTAATTTTATGGAAGAAAACCTTTCAAACAGCCGTAGCCCCTAACTGCACACGTGCCGGGCTGTGATTGGTTCATGTATTTAAGTAACTCATACAACACGAATTCATATAGCACGGAACATATCTACTGTGTTATAGGGGGGGTCTACTGTATATTACTTTGTCACTTTAACTCCATAAAACAAAAAGTGGAGAAATCTATTTGGCAAGTGAGCAGTACAATTATTAATATACATTTTAAAGTGTTTCCAAACAGGATCTTCCAAAAAGAAAATTACAACAATTTAAAATGGTAGCAATGTTAATTATTATCCAAGAACATTGTAATGTACATGGACAATTTTCCAATGTTTTACATTTTCCCATTACAATTTCTCAAAGTGTGCACCTTGTGTCACATGATACATGTTCAACTAATATTCAAATTCTTTCTATGCTTGCTACAGCTTACCTGTTATCACTCCTCCTACAGTGGCCACAATCCTACAGCTCATGCAGCTTCACGGCTGTATTCTGCAGCTCCTGCAGATTACTCATGTTGCACAATGATGAGTGATTCTGACTATCTAGGATAGGTTTTTGTCTTTACAAAACACAAAATGCCTTGTCTGTTGCGGAATCACCAGTTTTGTTTACGGTACTTCCTAGAGGTACAGTACATGACCTAGAGATAGACGACAAGACGTTCAAATGCAGATGGGAGACTGAACTCGGACAGTTACTCTATTGATTGGTGTACATCACATACTTCTGAGATAATAATTAACATAACTACAGTAATTTAAATTCATATATATGTGTGTATATGAATTCTGTTTGTACTAATACTTCCATTTTGTTATTACACCCTGAGAATATGATCCTATGAGCTAATGAGCAAAACAAATGTAAATAAAATAGTTTTAATGAAATTCAAAATGATTGTTGGTGTATTTTAAAGATTAAGAATATCTACTCCATGTGTTCCACTTAAAATGTTTAACCTTTCACTAAGGATTATACTAATACAATAAATAAAATATTATGTCTAAATGCAAAATTATAAACAAAAATCACAAACACTAAATATAAATAAAAAACCATAAGCAGTATTAGAAACAGGATTCATAAATTGATAAGCTTTAATGTTATTAAGACAGAGAATGACATATTAAAACTATTTTCAACAAATATGTTTAAATCATTGAATTTTTTTTTTACCAATGAATTACATTTCCATGAAATTTCTTTAAATAACAGTAGAGACTCATGAATTTTTGGATCAGGATATATGCAAGTAGGTGATAATTTCTATCAGAAAAAATAACTGCATATGCAAATAAAACAAAAGTATTAAGAATTAAGTAGTTACACCCAAGACCTAGAAGAACTCGCTAGCCTGGTATGTTATCAATCTTGTTTTACATTTTGTGGTCGAATTTACAGGCAGAAAAGAGGGGTTCCGATGGGAAGTCCCCTCTCTGGAATTCTTTGCGAGTTGGTAGTTAGAAGGTTGGAAAGAGAAGCTCTACAAAATTTTAAGGAAGATATCATACGTTTCATCAGATATGTGGATGACGTTTTTATATTATGGAGAAACAGTAGCAGGATACATGAATTTTTGAATAAAATCAATAATAACAAAGATGGTCTTAGATTAAAGTTAGAGCAAAAAAGTTCCATGAGTGTGCACTTCTTAGACATTAATATAAAGTTCATGGGAGATCATTTGTCCACAAGTGTATATGTTAAACCTACTCACACCCCGCTATATATACCAGCACAGTCCATGGATCCATATCGATATAAAATGGCTGCGTTTCAAACTTTGATAAGAAGAGCCTATTTGTATTGTGATAGAATCGGTGACAGAAATAAAGAAATTGAAAGAATATTGCAAGTAGCTCAGACCCTAGGTTACAAGAAAAGCACCATGGTAGGATTACTCAAAAAATATGAAAAGAACGATGAGAAACAAGGATTAAATACGGATCACAATAGACGCTTGAAGTTTACATATAACAGTAATTTGAGCAGTATTATGAAAGAAGTGGCTAATAAGAAACAAGCAAGAATGATTTTAAAAAGAGCCCCAAATTTATATAAGATATTGAGAAATGATAAGGATAGAATAAAGACAGAAGAGAAACCAGGGGTCTATAAAGTTCCTTATGAAAACATCCAGCTAGATGTTAAGAAAGACTACATCGGTGTCACCAACAGGAGCTTAGGGGTAAGGCTAAAAGAACATCGGTATAACGTAAAAAAAGGATCCAATACCACGGTTTTGTCACAAATGTCGCAAGTCCAAGGTTCGATAGTAAAATGGGACGAGGCAACGATTATAAAACCGGTATCTTCCCCCACTTTATCAATGACAGCGGAGAAGATTGAAATATATAGGAGTAGGCTACGGGAAGGATGTTTGAATGCAAGAGATGCTGAGAGCCTGTCGTCGGCGTGGAAATACATGATTAAAAAATTCACCGAAAACTCATGCTAGAATCAGTTATGGGAAGATTTATTATGTATATTATATTTTTTAGTTTATTTTTATTTATTCTCTTGTATATTTTAATTTTATATTTTATTCCGTCTCTATTGTATATTTTTTAAATTTTTGTTCTAAAAATTTTGATTTAAATATTTATATTCTATACATGGAACGTTTCTGTTCCATTATCGTTTTTTGTAGACCTGAAGATGGCCTGTTAATCAGGTTGAAAGCGTTTGTGATTAAAATATCTAATTCTCAGCAAAATTAAGGTGTTGTATTATAGTATTAAGAATGTTTTCATTATTTTATCAATTCAATTCAACTTACACTTTGTTATTTAAATTTAACATACATTATGCATCATTATTTACTTATACTTTTCTTTAATTCACATAAGTAACACAAAAATCTTTTGTCAACAAAACTAAGTAAAAGACTTAATACTAAAGTAAAGTATAATTTTGATTCTTCTCAGTTATTCGCGCCCAATCTTAAATTACGAGTGATGTAGCCACATGGACAACAAGAGGTAGCATTTTCCTCATTAATGCTCTTCTGTCTCTCGCTCTCTATTGACCCCAACTGCCACCCCACATTTAAATGGTGTAAAAAAGCCACACGTAACAATTAGGAACAAGAAACGACATCCCAATCTGAAGTATTAGCGACAAATTATTAAGATCCGGATCAAACCAGACGTTAGCTTATTCTCGAGTCCTATTTGTTCAATGTTCTCCAATTATGTTCAAGCTGTCTGAATGCTTGATTTTCAAAACACACTGATTGTGACAGAAATTTCAAAGATAATAAAAATATTAACCATAAAAAATCTTACTTCATTGAAGTAACCATTAATAAATCTTGCATTCCCAAGCACTTTCAGAAAGACCATCTTTGCATGTGCCCAAAGACTGACTGTCATTCTGGAAGTGCTCGAGAATGCAAGATTTATTAATGGTTACTCCAATAAAATATGTTTTACTTGATTATGTAAGATCTTGGATAATTTCTTGACCTTATTAATAACAATACATTTTTTATACATCTATAAATTCCTTTAAAAAAATAAAACAACAACAACAATCCCGAATCTTAATTCTTAATGGTAAAACATTAAGCATCATTATATTTGTAGAAAAGCTATTTCCATTAAATTAAAAATTCATTTGCAGGAATGAAATGAGGAAAGCTCATTCAAAGTTTGGAATAGAGCCATATTAATATGACATAATTAACAGCCTCATTAGCATAACTAGTTAATGTGGTTCTCATAAGGAAATGTCTTTCACGAGAAAAATTCTTCTTCTTATATACTTAGGATTACATCCAGGCCCGGACTTAAGGCGATTGGAGCAATTGGGCCCAATCGGGCCCCGCACTTGAAGGGCCCGATTGGACCCCACATCACCACCAAAATTAACAAAAAGTTATTTTTCGAAACTTAAAGCAAATTGCTTTTGACAATAAAAGATAAATTATAAATTATTCAAATAATTAAAAATATATTTATTTTAAGTTTGCATTGATGGATTAGATTTATTATTGTGTTTATTATAATATATATACATTATAATATAGAAAACGGATACCCGTAAGTGTCGTTTTTGACTAACGTTTAAGTAATCGGATAGTACTATCTTCTCCCTCAATTATTCTATTCTACATGCGTCTTACTCGGCGCACTCGCATTCGTTTTTTGGCATTAGTTATCATTGTGCTGCGCTCGCTATTAAGTGGATGTAGCTACTATCAAATGTCAATTGTTTATTGCATTTGCAGTTCTCAATTCTTCTAATCGTTTTAATTATTATTGTCGTATTTTGTGACTACAATTACTAATTGTTATTGTTAAAAAAGGTAAGTACTAATTGTATTACATAATATTTATTAACAAGAAATTATATTTAAAATTAAAAATGTAAGTATATTTTGTGATTAAAAATGCATTTAATTTTTTCATTAGATGTCGAATCCACTAAAACGAGAAAGAGATGTGGAAAGAAAATATAAAAGTGGTAGTCTAAAAAGGAAATTAAGTGCAAAAAGGAAAATCGAAAGTGAAAAACTCAGAGGTGCTTTGAACAAATTTTTAAAAATAGATAATGATGACAAAGGTGAAGAAGAAAATGATGATAAAAATAAAGAATAACAGGTAAAAAATAAACAAGAAACACAATTACACAGACCGGAACCGGAAGAAGCAAATATTGGAATGAAAATGGAAAAACTGAATATAACTGATGATCCCGCTTCTTGGCCCGGGATTATTACTCAACAAATAAGAGATTATTTAGTTAAAAAAGGTCCTACAAAAATTATCTTAAATGAGTTTCCGCGGCAAGAGGATGGAACACACTTTTCAAAAGTGCATTTGAAAAGAAAGCTTACGAATGGTGAAATAATAAGCCGTCCTTGGATAATATACTCTGAATCAGAAGACAGAATATTTTGTTTTTATTGTCGGCTATTCAGTATGGGTGCCTCAATTGCACTAGCTACTGTAGGATTTAATAACTGGCCAAATATATTAATAGATTAGCCACACATGAAAAATCAAAAAATCATTTGGTAGCTATGTTAAAATGTACAGAGCTTCAAAAAAGACTTTCTGCTGAGCAAACAATAGATAATGTTCGACAGTTGTTGTTGAACCAAGAAAAAGTTTGTTGTATGATATATTTGAAAGATTATTTTCTGTAGTTCAGTTTTTAGCTGAACGAAATATCGCGTTTAGAGGATCCGTCGAAAACCTAGGCGATGCACGAAATGGAATTTTTCTAGGAATACTTGAATTACTTGGAATATTTGACCCAGTAATGCAGGATCATATACAAAGAATCGCCACAAAACAAATACACCGAAGTTATTTAAGCAAAACAGTACAAAATGAAATAATAAACCTAATAGGCAACAAATTAAAAAATAAAATTATTGATAGAATAAAATATGGAAAATATTTTGCTGTGATTCTGGATTGTACTCCAGATATCAGTCATCAAGAACAAATGTCTCTTAGCATCAGATATGTTTCGGATGGAACATTACCAGGCTCGAATATCGCTATATATGAACAATTTATCAAATTTATACATGTAGAAAGCAGCACAGGAGAAAATCTATTTTTTGTGTTAAAGAAAGAAATTCAAAGTTTAGGGCTTGACATCAACAACATAAAAGGGCAAGGATATAACAATGGTTCGAATATGAAGGGTAAAGACCAACAACTGCCGAATTATCGGGCAAGCAAATGGCTATAGTAATATTAATAATTTAAGTTAATTTGGTACTAGAGTTAGGCGTTAGGCGCCATCTCTTGCTAAATTTTAATAATTAGAATGGTCGTACGGTAATCTTATATCAACTGGAAGGGAAGATCGGACCGAAGGTCCGGGTAGCGTAACTGGTAACGTGTCTGCACGGATAGCAGAAGTTGCGGGTTCGAATCCCGCTTCGGGCCGATTCTTTTCTTCCAGTTAAGCCTAAATTTATTTAAATTATTTAATTAAAATTCTAATTATTAAAATTTAGCAAGAGATGGCGCCTAACTCTAGTACCAAATTAACTTAAATTATTAATATTACTATAGCCATTTGCTAGCCCGATAATTCGGCAGTTGTTGGTCTTTATATATAACGGGTTAGTTGTTTATTTATATGAAGGGTAAAGTCTCCGGTGTTCAAGCTAGACTCTTAAAAGAAAATCCAAGGGCATTTTTTACTCCTTGTGTTTGTTACAATTATAAACTAGTATTGGGAGATGTAGCAAAAATTAGTCCAGAAGCTTTAACCTTCTTTGGTATTCTCCAACGCCTATATGTTTTGTTTTCGGCATCTTCAAAAAGATGGTTAATACTTCTCAGATATATAAAAGAACTTACTGCGAAGCCTCTTTGCGATACCAGGTGGGAATGTCGGATTCAAAGCGTAAAAGCAGCGAGATACCAAATAGGTGAATTTTACGATGCTCTTTTCGAAATATCAGAAATTACCGAAGATCCACAGATTAAAAGCGAGGCAGAATCTCTTGGAAATGCAATGAAAGACTATAAATTTTTAGTATCACTGGTTTTTTGGTACGATTTACTGTTCCAAGTCAATTATGTAAGCAAGGAACTTCAAAGTAAATCTGTAGATGTATCCATTGCACTTTCTTCATTTGAAAAACTTTTAAAATGGTTAAGCGACTACAGAAATACTGGATTCGAACAAGTTTTAGTTCAAGCAAAAACTCTCGCAGAAGATTTGGAAATATCTACAGAATTTGAAATAAAAGGCTTCGGAGAAGAAAGAAACATTTCAATTCCGAAGGCGACGATAAACCTATTGTAGATCCGATAAACGCATACAAGATATCTTTTTTAAATTTTGTTTTAGATAAAGCTACAGAATCACTAAAAGATTGTTTTGAACAATTGAAAAATCATAATGACTTATTTGGGTTTCTGGGAAAATTTCAAAATACGGAAAAAGAAGCACTTGAAAAACATGCAGCTAAATTAGAAATTTCTCTAACAGATTCTAGGTTCACAGAAAATGATGCACCAATAGTGAAGGAAGCTGATATAGATGGGAAAATGTTAGTTGAAGAAACGGAAGCTTTAAAATCTATCCTTCCATCAGAATTTTTTGAAAATCCATTTAAAATGTTCAAATTTTTATCGGAAAATGACAGAGCAACGGCATTTCCAAACTTGTTTATTGCTCTCCGAATATATTTAACAATTCCAGTGAGCGTTGCTTCTGGACAGAGATCATTTTCCAGGCTAAAACTAATTAAAAAACTATCTGAGATCGACAATGACTCGGGATAGATTAAATAGTTTAGCAATTATGTCGATCGAAAGTGAAGAAGCAAGGAAATTGGATTTTCAAACTAATTTAGAAGAATTTACATAACAAAAACTTAGAAATATGTAAATTTATATTCAATAAAGTGTAATTGTTTTTGTATTTTGTGCATTTTTATTTTTTAATGTATGTAGAAGTTTGCCTATCTTATGATCCATGACATTTTATTTATATATATATAATTTGCATTTTATTTAAATATTTAATATATAGAGGGCCCCGCAAAAAAATCCAATCGGGTCCCGCACTTATTGGATCAGGGCCCGATTACATCTATTCCCTAAGAGAAACTTTACATTATGTAATTATAATTACTTTCATCTAAGTTTGATAGAAATTGCACTCTCTTAAGTGATCACAGTCAAGATTTTTCTTAAATGATCTTTCTAAAGTGAAAAATAATAACTTAAAGTATCGACATTATAATTTAATTAATATTTTGTAAATACAGAAATGCTCCCCTTCTACAAATTATAAATTTTAATACTATAAAAGCTAGAAATGTCAGGTTTTAGTAGAATAAAGTTTAACAATATTCAGTTTGCGTTTGTTAATATTATTGAGCAAGATTTTGATACCTCTGACCTGGATAACCTTCCGAATACTTGTTATTGAGACAAGATCCAAGAGCTTCTAGACAGGCTCTGCTGGCAAAATTCTATAACAAAACATTCTATAAGAACTTTTTAGAATATAATTAATAAATTATAATTACGAATCAATAATTTTTACTTTAAATGAAAATTTTATATGCAAAAATAATGAATAATATATGTAACTTTATGGATTTATCAGAATTAAATCACTCATTTAAGTATTTAATGATATATTTTAAAGAAAAAGACTGTTTAATTTACATATTTATCTTAAAAATTTCTTAAGATCATGTAATTTTGAATCAGAAATGTTCTCACTTACTTCCGAAGCAATTAATTCTAGTCCGCACAATTGTCTCTGCTTTTCTTCTCGAATTAGCGACCAGATTTCCGGATCGTCTTCCGCCAGAGTCTCCCGTCCCGTCCAATTTCCAAAACATTGCCAATAACCGGCAATGGCACCTTTTTTTATTTTATAAGTAAAATTCTAAAAAAGTAAATAAATGAACATTCTAACTCTACAATTAAAAATATTGTTATTAGAAAAAGTTATAAAATAACAAAAGGTTGAAATATATCATGATTGTATTGTAAACCGACACTTAAAATTTATTTGTTTTGTATAAAAATAAAATTCCACAGAAAAAATAAAAACCAATAGATGTAAGGAAATGTAGCATATTTGAAAACAAGAAAAAACTATTTTCTATTATTTCAATACCCTTGATCTTAAAAAAACAAGCATTCAAAACTAGATCAACAAGAGAAACCCCAGAGGCTAACAGGTTTTACATGACCAGTGAATGACCTGCTTTAACAGACAGACACTACCCTTTTAAGAAACAACTTTCGAAATACTCTTTTTGTAATCCCTTATCATTCTTTTAACAATATCCCTTACGTCTTGCATTTTATTTGTTTATTTTTTTAGTGCACTTCTCTATATTCAGTTTACCTCACATAAATCTTTAATTATATTACCAAATGTTATATATATAATGATGCAATTTAAAAATAGGGATGTAAGGTAGGGGCGCCATTATGGCCTACCAAATTTGGACTAATATTTTGACAGACTCCAATTTTCCTTCCAAAATATGACTGCTATCGCCTAGACTTTAGGCCATTTTTTTGGGGGGGGAAATTGATGTTTATCAAGATAAGTCCAAAATTGTTGGGCCATAATGGGGCACCCTACCTTGATGTTTTTAAAATAATAAATAAAAGAAAATTGTGTTCAAATTAGAGGTAATTCCTATATGAAGACAGATTAATTAGAAGGAATTTTAGGAGTGATAATATACAATTCCATACGTGTCAAAATCCGTCATTAAAGTATAGTTTTTATAAATTCGGACATATTTAGCATCTTTAACGTTGGTTAATCGTAAATTTCTACATTAATTTCCACGAAATACGCTTAAAACTCACCGTAGATCTCAAAGAACGGATTATTACAGATAAAACCATTTCTACTCGGTCTTTTAAAGATAACAGGTTTCGAAAGCAGGCACTCGCTTATCAAGTTTAAAGGTCCATCGAGGAACAAGACACGTGTTCGGTATAAACATATGTACTTTGTACCCCCAACGGATGTTTTCGGAACTAATAATTCGATACCGATATCGAGCAGAGAATTCTTTTTTTTTTTTTTTTTTTTATTACAAAAAAATTTCATCGTTTTTATCTCCTTTATTGTTTTCGCATTCCATTCGTACGAGTATTACTCGTTATATATCAAAATGTGTCAGTTGTCGTGACAATTTTTGTTCGCTTCCGTGAAGAAAAATCATTGCCGCTCCGCCGCTTCATGCATTATGCTTACGGAAGTTTTCGAGAAACTTATGCATTTATTAAGCGAATTCAAACAAAACTTTAAGGAAATATATCTCGAAATCTTTCATTCGTGAAACGATTTGGATCGACAAATAATATTTGTTTAATTAATTACAATTATATTTAGATGCCGAGTCGGAATGTCGTTTACTTTAACCTCCCTGGAGGATTAACTTATAACGACTTTGATATATTATTAATTCATTAACTGATTGTTATCAGTTTCTTTAACTAAATACAGTTTCCAGATTAATATTATATAAGTCTAATTATTATATTATTGAGATGAAGCATTAATATTTATCGTAAACATTATTCTTTTGCTATCGCGTGAGCATTATCATTAGCTGTTTCATTATGGCGCCTGCAAAGACGATGACAATCATCCTTTTTCTTGTTGATAGATGCCGAAGAAGCTTGAAATTTATTTTATATACTTCAGATCTTGAAGAAAAAGGTTTAAAATTGATACGTAGGCTATACATTTCATATGAGAGATGGGAAAAAAATTTTTTAAATGGAATTTTTCATATACTCTTACGTGATTCAATTTTCAAAAATGGAGAAACTGTACATGAAAATATTGCTTAGGATATGTTAATATTTAGTACACAATATATCGTAAATCTCGTTGATTAACGCTTGAAAGGGTAGCTGCTGCCGCACGGTCTAGATTGTTGGGACCCCATTTCTTGGTCCGGGCGATCTGCTAAGGGGATGCCTCCCGAGTGGACTTTAACGGAAAACAGGTCCTCATTTAGTTATTAGACACGTGAAGAAAACACGGAAAACTCCACGTGGCCAGCAGTTGGTCGGGCTCGAACCCGAGATTAACTACCAGTGTTCTGTAGTTTTATCCTTTCGGCAACTGTAAGCAGTGTTCACGGGTCGGAAAGAATAAAAAAAAAAAAAACACATATAAAAAGAAATCAGCAATAGATATTAGTGATGAAACGTTATTATTAAATGAGATTATTTTAAATAATAAATCAAAGTAAATAAGTAGGACTCTAAGGATGAAACATTAATTTAGAAAAAGCAATTGAAAATCTTAGGACAGATGGAGAGGTTTATTAGATATTAACGTAAGAACTTAATAGACAGAACACAAAGAGAAATGATGATGCGACTGGAAAGTCACGTCGATATTGTTTCTTCTGAAAATATATCGAGTCAAAACAAAGATTTATAGGCAATAATTTGTGAAGGACATCATCGAGAATCAAAGATTATGCTTTGAAATTGGAGTTTAGGATAAAGCTGGCAGGAGCTGCTTTACGACTTTCCAGGCATTCGAACAGGAGATTAAGGGAGGAAGTCAATAATTTTCAATTGTAGTATGATATAAAATTTAAATTGTAATAAAAGCTTAAAAGAAAACAGAAAAAAATTCTTTATTTTTCAAAACAAAAGTTTAAAAATGTATTATTATAAAGAAACATTAAGAGAATGGCTTAAGGTTATATTATTAATTATTAATTTATAAAGGCAAAAGTCTTAGTGGTGAGTATTTTAAAAAATTGTAAAAGCTAACAAGTAAAATTTTCATTAAATCTTGACTCCATTTGCGATTTGACCCCCCTCCTTTTTATATATCTCTCCTATCGACTTATACTCAAAACGGAATAGTATGGATACCCATATAAACATAGAAATATTCTTGTCAAAATTCAAATTTTTGATCCATGGGGTCTTTTTTTTTTAACTCTTTCCGCCCTGTGGGCACTAAGAGGGCCTCTTTTAGTAGGCCCATTATGGGTTCGGCCAGGCCCACAATGGGGCGACCGGGTGGTGAGGGACGGGGCCCGACATATCCGAACGGACCACCCCCCGAAAAATTCCTGGGGATTATTCGACCCGTTCGGATTCGATCCCGGGTCCCCCCAGAGCGGTAGGCTGCCACCTTTACCGCTCGGCCATCCGGCCGTCAATGATCCATGGGGTCTTGAGATATAAAAATATAGGCCAACATACATACAGCATTCTGTATCCCTTCTCTTTCTATATTTCTTTAATACCTTCGGAAAGAGTTTATATGACAATTTTAATTTATTTACATAGCCTAAATTATGAAAATAGTTTATATTACGATGGAAAAATCGATCAATTAGGTATTAATGTTATATCCGGGTCTGTCTCTCATCACTCAGTATCCCATTTCGAGCCTAGCCGAAATCATGTGATGCTATCTTTTAATCCTGTCAAATTTGCAACATGTCCTCGATGTATCACACTCGTTAAGTGTCCCCGAACCAAAAAAAGTCACTGCTTAAGATTCGGAGAACGAGGTGGTCGGATTTTGGAAATGCACGGCTAATCAATTTATTATCGGTGAAATGTGGAAGAAACTGCTGTACGCAATATGTGGAGGAACTCATGTTGCACAGAAGTGATCGATTCAAGTTATTGTTGCCGTTGCAGTTGTTGACCAAAGTGTCGAGCACATCAGTATCTCTAGGCCTTCACAGAACATGTCATAGACCAGGGATGGCGAACCTTTTTGAGTCCGCGTGCCATATTGTAAGCATACTTAGCTTTAAAGATGTTAATGCGTGCCAAAGTCTTGGACTCCTAATAATGATATTTAAAGAAATTAAACGAATACCCTTTAATTCGAATAAATGTAAAAAAATCTGATTGAAAAAAGGATGATCGGGTGATAAACAGAAAGGATGATTAAAAAAAAAAACAAAAATCATATGATACATTACGTACCAGATGATTTCTCTTACGTGCCACTTTGGGCACGCGTGCCATAGGTTCGCCACCCGTCATAGACCACTGGAAATAGTTTTTTTTTTTTCTTTTTAAAAAAGAATGAACCACTGTGTGGTTGTGAATCCACACCAAACTATAGGCAAGTACAATGAAATCAGCCGGTAAACATGAGGGTTTCCTGCGACCCAAATGCGATAGTTACGTGTGTTCAATGTCCCACTAAAATGAAAATGTGCGTCGTCACTCCACAGGATTTTCCATGACCACGACACCCTCATTCTGGCAAGAAAGGTCGATGCCTAGGTCACTCGGGTTTTCCTGTCGGCAGCTAGGAAGTGCCGATTGTGGCCGAATACGGATAACAGTGCACCAAGTTTTTCGGTACCTTCAATATTGTGCAATAGGCTATACTAACTGCCGTGGCACCGTAGGTGCACTACTGGAGCCAATATTATTATTCGTGACTGCTCAACTGCTGTGTCCAAATTAGGGTGTCTCATTTCCCGGTCCTTAGTAATGAAAAGTCCTACTACCGAGAATTGCCCTTTCCAATTTAATTGATGTGGGCGGAATCGTCTTCAATGCATTTAAGAGAAGACAGATGTTATGTTTTTCACCGGTAAATTTCTAGTTTGCTTTCGAAATGCGTTGCAGTACTTCTTTTGCTCTCTAGTATTCTTGATTTGTCTATCTCGGCTGCTTTAATAGCGACATCGAGCTTATAGCCCGATAATTCGGCAGTTGGTTTGGCTTTAATAATCGGGTTTATGAAGAAAAACTTCATACTTGCAGACTTCGTATTCGTTTGTATCCTTGCCCAATCGGCACAACTTGGCGTAATGTAGTTTTCGAAGCTACTGGGCATGGTTAAAAATTAAGACAGCATCGGCGCAATTATTCGAGATATTACAGGCTCCTACAAGCAAAGAATTTTAAATGTCTTGCCACATATAGGCTACATATTGATTATTGACAATCTGTGACATGCCATAACAAACAAAAATTAAAAAAAAAACTAATAAGCGGGCTTAAAATTAATAAATACAAATGTATTTTGACATTTTATGAGTTAATTATACTCTCTATTTGCAAAATTTCCTTAAGCTTAACCTTAACACAAAATAAGAAAAAAGTGAAGTTTTAAGAAATTTGCATAATTTCCTGTATTAATTAATTAAAAAACAACCGGGTCCCGTTAGTCCAAATCTTCATCGAATTGTGAAGTGATAAGTTTCGACCGGATTGAACTCCCAAACGTCCAGTTTTATTTTTATACTCTGAACGAAGCTGAAACACGTGTGCTTATTATACAAAGGAATCTACTTTTTGTTGACTGCAGTGCCGAAAGTGCCATGGTGGTGAGTTCGGTACTGATTTTTTATGGAAATGTTGTTCTCGTATCACGAAATATCACTATTCATTTCGCCATACAGATTTTGTTGCATTTGAACTAAACATCTTTCTTCTAGGCAGTGTTGAATAGAGAATTACGATCACCCGATAGGATCTGCAATCGACGGCCGGATGGCCGAGCGGTAAAGGTGGCAGCTTACCGCTCTGGGGGACCCGGGATCGAACCGGAACGGGTCGAATAATCCCCAGGAATTTTTCGGGGGGTGGTCCGTTCGGATATGTCGGGCCCCGTCCTTCACCACCCTGTCGCCCCATTGTGGGCCTGGCCGAACCCATAATGGGCCTACTAAAAGAGGCCCTCTTCGTGCCCACAGGGCGGAAAGAGTTAAAAAAAAAAAAAAAAAAAAAAGGATCTGCAATCTGGATTTTTTTTTTCTATTCCTTCAGAAAAAGGAAAAAGTTCGAAACAGATAATAAAACTTTCTCATCGTACATTCTTTGTGATTGAGGAAATTCTTCTCGGTTTCCAAATCGAGCAATTGTTCTTTTCCTAAACTTCCTCCTAAGTGAAGAGTATAAAGTTGTTCAGGATGTTCACATAATCGAGCAATGAAAAATTACAGCTTGGTACAACCCTGTTCAAGATGGAGATCTTATTATTCAGATAGTCTAAATATTCACAATGAATAATTTCGATGATCACGTACCATTTAATATCGAGTTTCTAATTTCTTTAATGATCGAGCAATTGAGCCTCTATGTAGATCCAAGCCTTTTCTACTTGAAGAAGGTAGAGCGGGTCTCTTTAGCCCAGTGTTTTTCAACCGGGGTGCCACGGCGGCAAGATTGGGGTGTCGCAAAGTTTAGGACCGATAATAAAACTAGATTTAAAAAACAATAGCAAGACCATTATTTTACATGTAGGTATTTCGACAAAATTCAATGGACTTAAATTTTGATTTTGAACATGTTGAAACGCTTTTTTTGCATTAAAATGCTACTTCAAACTTTAAAATTTTTCTTCCCGGGGAGGGAGTCCCCTCTCCGACCCCACCCCAGCATTGCGCGTAATATTCGTTTATGAAAAAGATTTATCTGCCCCCCATTAGCCCCCTTATTCAGATTCTAGATCTGCCGCTGGTCAAGGGTGTCACGATTTTTTATTCATCAATCAGAGGTGCCACTCAATGAAAAAGGTTGAAAAACACTGCTTTAGCCCTTTTGTTTTTTGAACAAATGAAATACGTAGAATGTTTCTTTATTAATAAAAAAAACTCTTAAATATTTTATTTTCTGTTAATAAAAATGAGTTAATTTTATAGAGATAGAAACCACTATGGACCCGTTTTCTTCGGATCCGGAGAAAAATCCCCAGCTTTTTCCTGTCGACGGCCCTGAATTAATATGTAAATTGGATTTCCGACAAGAGTGCACTTTAAATGCTAATTAATTTTGCTGTATTCTCATAAAAACTCAATAAAATACATGAAAAAAGTAGTTTTGAATTTGTTTTTCACTAGTTACGGCACCTTCTATTGCAAAAAAGATAAATTTTGCCTAGTTTAAATCAATCTTAGAAACGTAAAAGGACACGAGCTCTAAAACTACGCGAATTAAGATATTTTAATTATTAAGTGTATGAATGATTTTTCAGATGATTCCTCCTACGCAACTTTTTAAATGGTCGTCTTTGTCTTTATGACTTGTTTCTGTATTTGTCTTCAATTAAGAGTGGCCGTAATACTGGATGGTTCAAAAATCAGTTAACCGAGATATACTTAACCCTCTTGGCTATAAGAGCCTTGAAGGCCTCTTTAGACTCATTGATGAATTATTTTTTCTTAATATTCATATAAATTCTATGTAATAAATATGAAATATGCACAACACAAAGAGAAATTGAATACTTACATAACTAGTTGATTTCGTTTATCAATAATAAAACCTAGTCGAGGGGCTTAAATGGCAACAGGTTATTCACCTTTGACCTATATCTTAATTCGCTTGGACAGAAGAAACGACTCATAAATCTATTTTCGCAGCATTCGATAACATCTCCACTATCAAATATTCAAGTTCGAATGTCTCTTGTGCCTCAAAGCTTCTGCCAAGTAAACTATTAATTCGATACTCTAGAAAAAAATATTTTAAAAATTCAACAAGTTTACACAATTTTGAAACTCAATAATCACTTAACAACTAAAAGATAAGTAATAGAGTTGGATACATTTTATTAATTCATCGAGTAAGTTCAATCTCGTAAGATTCTTTAAATTAATTCTCTGTGTGTTGTTATTCAAATTAACAACAACACAATATACTGTACACCTCAAGATGTCTAAATAGCCTATTTGTTTAATTAATGTAATTAAATCCAAGCATACATCAGAAATAATTGTCACCTTCTAACGTTTATTTATATGCCAGAGAATAAAAATCTGAATCTCTCTCTCCATCGAACAATTCCAGATTTCTTAAGTGAGATTTATGATGCGATTAACTGAAACGTTAATCCACTTTAGCAACTCGACAGCACACTGACAGTATTTCTAACTCTGCTGTACTCTTCTATTTATTATATATCGATGTCGGGGACATATACCAGCAAATTTACATATGTTTTTGTACACTGCAACATAAAAACAAGCGAAATAACTGGTAATGTATGTTAAAGTTTAGTGATGATCTATGTTTCCAGGGATTCGGAAAATCTATCCTGTACTTATCCAAATTAACAACAATATTGTTACAGGAGCATTGTTAGTGTTCGGAATGCTAATGGCGCGACGACGAATCGAAGAACTTTCTAATCCTTCTTGAGATAATGGATTTACGTAGCGTAATTTATGGATCTACAAATTAAAAAATTTGCATTGTAACAATAAATGGGATGCTATTCAAATTTTGTGGTTAATTTAGCGCTTAAAACCGGACAAAAAGTATTAAATTAGCGTTGTAAAAGCAAAAAAAAAAAAATCTTGTAATAAACGACCGCCATTTTGATATTGTTAGACCAAAAATGGCGGCCGTTTAATCTAATCAAAGCGACGCTTGCTTATTATAATTAATTAATAATTAAATTTAAAAAAAAAGTTATCTTTTTTCCAGGTTTAAGCAATCCGATTTCTTTTTATTTTTAAAAATATCCTAATATTTAAATGAAGCAATTTTTGGTAAGAATCGTTTTAAATTCCGGGATTAAGAGTGGAGTTGTAACGACTCGAGTTTACCATTACGGTGCCACTAGATGGTGCCACTTTATAATTAAGAAAAATAGCCTTCATCGATCGCCATTGTCGAACAATGAGAAGCGAAGTAGATTAATCGGCCAAGAAGTACAATTAGCATTTTCAAATATTTGCAGTTGCGATTTATGAACTTAATAAATGCAAATTTTATTGTGCCACAAACACGCCAACAAACAGCCAATCTTTTACGTCTCTATTATTATATACAAAGTATTTGTCTTTCATCCAAATACACACGAAATGCCGAATTACACAAATAGAATTTCAATAAAGTTTAATAAGATTCGACCTTGAAAATACTTGCTTTCTTCTTTATCCATAGATAATTTTCGGTATGCTTCACCGGAAAAATCCAATTAAAATGTGGAAATTTTGGTTGTCTTTACATAATTTCTGAATATTCCTCTTTGTAAATCAGTTAAAAATACTGATTTAGGTAGGCCCACGCCGCTGTTTTGTAATCACTTAAGCTGAACTTTTGTATTCATTCAACGGAGCGTTTCTTAGCAAATATGCAAATTCTGTTCGAGTAAAGGTTAGATGATGTTAAAAATAAATGTAAACGCGTGCGAATCGAGATTACGTCGATTCACTAGGAAAATCCCTTGTATGGTGTATGCGGCTCGCAACTTGATAGATGTTAGCTGACAGAAATCCCTTAAAACATAATGCCAAACAATTTTTTGAGATCAAAATTTATTCACGATGCACAATTTCCTTTTTCTTTAATAAAAAATTTCGACCATTTTGTATAGGATACGCGGATAAATCTTTGGAAGAATGGGATTAAGTAAAGCGACAAACGTTTTCTTGAATTCCAAAGTAATAGAAAATTTCAAAGATTTAGCTACACGACACAAAAGATCCACAGGTTTTCGTCGCAATTACTAGACACAAAAGAAGGTTTTACACTGTTCCAGAGGCGATTGATCCAACACAAATTTAACCTTGTTTCCGATACGGCGAGAACTGAAATAAACACTAAAAACGGGGGATAAAAAAAAACTCTCAAGATTTCTCGAATTTCGCAAGAGAATCCTTAAAAATACGCCAGTGGAAACGTGGCTTAATTCCTAAATATTTTCGCTGACAGACATAACTACCGACTTTAATAGGAGAGCTTTTCAAATTTATGCTTTAAAATTGAGACGGAACAGTGCATTAAAACTTATAAAAGTATAATTAAAAGTAAATTTTTAGTTAATTAAAATTTTATTCTAAATATTCCGCGATAATTTTACTCTCGAGGAGAAACGAACGGTCTTTTATGCCCGAAACCAGGAGATTTAACAGAAAGTAATTATAATCTGTTCCATATTAATGGACCACAAGTGGAAATTTTATGACTCTTGCAGAGAAGAGAAGAAACTCTTTAGTTATTGTTCACACAAAAGAGAAAATTATCTTTAATTAAACAGTTAAGAATAAACCGAATCTGTTTTCTTTATTAAATAATTTGTGTCTTCGACCCTAAAGAAATGACATCCGACATTCTTTTTTTCAAATGCAAATTCTGAAGAATTAAGAATTTCCAACGGAGTGACGAGTTGATAAAAATTTGATTCTCTTATTCGTAAAATAAACAAACCTTTTGGGAAACGAGACGAGTATCTGTCACACTACGAATTAAAAAAAAAAAGTAAGAAAAGACAAGAAACAGGTGAATAAGTTAACAGGTCTCTCAGACAGAGATGTATCTATCGGCCGAATCGAGCGGATAAACTAATTACTGCAACTGTTAGACAAACGAATAGACAATGCTGTGTTGGATATCGGTCAAACTACTAAGAAAATGAGTTAGAGAGTGTGTCTATCAGACAAACGAACGGATAAACAGTCCTGCCTTTCCAAATGAAATAGACAATTGAGACTTTAACAAACAGATAAGACAACAGTTAATTGAACGAATGTCTGTGTTAGCTCATAGAATACGCTAGGATTAACCAAATACAATAAGTCGTATAAACGGAACGGCCGTAAATATAATGACACTGCAAATTTTGTTAATAAACGGCAAATCGAACATATTCCTGTGTTAATTGTATTGTATTGCATTTCAAGAGTAGACAATGGGCCAGGGAGATATTAACCAGTTACCTGGTCCCTGGGCTTTCGGGTATTTCGATCCCCTTCCGCACTTCAATCTTTCACCTCACTACAGCTGGCAGCCTGACTCTGGTACGGTAGGTACTAGACCGCATTACATAGCTCGTTTTGTAAAACAATATTAGGCCTTTTATAACATCTTTCCAGGCCCTAAGCACGTGTGTCTAATGGTTAAAACGGCTCTGCAATAGGCCTACTAGCATACTGTTCGTATGCTCTGCTAGTGTAGGTAATTCACACAATGGTTTCCAACCGTTCGGAATTTTCCGAACTCTACGGAATTTTTTTCCATTTTTATCTCTTTCAGCCCTGTGAGTACAAAAAGACCTGTTTTAATCACATCCATTGTGATTAAAACAGGTATTTTTGGGCCAAGCACATATGGAGGGTAGCACAATGGGGAGGGAAGGAAAAGACTGTCCATGAAAAATTCCTGACGGTGCTCGCCTGGATTCGATTCTGGCTTTCCCTGTGCGATACAATGAAATCTTAACTGTAATGACCACCCGGCTTTACAAGTGAGGCTTTCTTCCGCTCATTACTATTTTTAAGTTGGCGTTTTTGATACTATGCTCGGGATTTGTTACTCTGAAAATTAGCAACCCTAATCTACACGAGTGGCTCATATTGTGAGTCATCATACAGGTAAGAAGAATTTTGGGGTTTACGTTGAGTGGCTGTTGGAAGTTTAGATTCCATTGTTTGGGCTCATTATATATTTACTGTTGGTTCTACACGAGTAGGTAGATCTTCTGTAAGCGACACTCGAGTATTCGTAAAAATATAAGGTCTAAATATGGGTTTAGAATTAAAATTTCTTCAATAATCCTAGATGACCTTTCTTGTACTTTCAACGTACATAAGATGGAAGGATTAACTAAGGTTAAAGCTGATTATTTTAATATGGCTGTTAAATATATGGATATGCTCAATTGCGTAATAATATACTGTATAAATTAAATATTCCTCCCATAAATGATCATTAAAACTTTTCGTTATATGTTTGTATGTTGGCATTAACAATCGAATAAGCTATCAGTTAATACATTCTGACGTTAGCTGTGTGGAATAAACAGACGTCATTCAACCTTACTCCTGTAAATGTACTATATATTATCTATATTTGAAAGGGGAAAAAATATTTTAGGAGGCACCACTAAGACCCCCCTCCCATTTTAGCAGAGATGTTTTCGATATTAAATACATAAAAGAAAGGAATTAACAGAAGCATACAAAGAGCAGTTTCATTACACATAAGCCTTTTGTTAAAGATACACTAAATAAAATTAAAATTAATTAATGACAAAAATTGCAATTATGTAATAGGAGGAAGAAAAAAAAGGAAACACATTCGCATAAAATCAACTTTTCACTCATAATAATTAAATTTATATTGATTCATTAAAATGTGTTTAATATGGTAATTAATCTGTCAAATGTAGCAACCGAGAGGAACCATAAAAGAGAGAATATTCTTGTAATTATGAAGTTATTTTCTTCTTGTCAGCTCTTTTGAAAATATTATGATAGGCAAAAATTTTTCAAAAACTTACGACTGGACTCAAAAACACGTATTTTAATTAAGGAACTTGTTTAGTGTTATCCTTAATGAAGTTGCGAATGGGTAAAGCTCTCCAGTGTGTTACACAATATGGCGCGAGTTACATCCCTCAATTAATGTTGATTAGTGTTTTAAATCCCAAGTAAGTGGCACGCTCTAATCTACCGATTTTTCTGCAAATTTATTGTCGGAACCTAATTAAATTGGTTGAAAAGGTTGCACTCGAACTCTTTCCCTTATCCGTTCCATTGTTCTCGTCGGTAATAAAGATAGACTTCCTTCGAACGGATAGACACACGTACTGAATATTCATTCGCTTCGTTCCCGACAGACAGATATACCTGCAACTTTTACTTCCTTCCCTCGCATCGTTTATTAATAAGAAGTACTTAAATCGAAATTTTCTCGTTAAACTTAAAGGTTTATAAATTGTTTTCCAGTAAATCGTTGTAGAACTGAACAACGTTCAGTTACAACGTTCAGTTTCTATACATATTTTATAAAAGTATACGCATACTTAGTTTGAATTTTAGTCTTTTCTCCACAATAATTCGCGAGGGGGAACAGATGCGTGTATCTAGTTGAAAGTTATCCTTCCGTAGCGTGTTGTGCTTTAACTTTGAAGAGAAAATATTAAAATTTGAAAAGTAAACTAAGGTGGAATATCTCTTTTTCGACACACGATCCTTCCTCCCCCGCATCCTTTATTAATAAGAAGCGGCACAAAATCGAAATTCCCTCATTAAATTTAAAGGTTTTATAAATCGTTTTCCAGTAAATCGCCGTAAAACCGGACCATGTTCAATTCATAACCATATTTCATTAAATTTTACAGGTATAAAATTTGATTTTTGGCCCTCCCACAAAAGTCATAAACAAAGAAGTGAATGGCATCTATTTTCTGCTTATTTTTATAGCTAGAAAAGTTAGCTTTTGTATTACTGTACATTGTCGAAAGAAAATATTAAAATTTGAAAAGTAAACAACAGCAGAACGTAACGTTTTTAAATAAAAAAGAAAATTAAAGTGAAATGCATAGATACGATTGAATACATAGAAGAACAGTAAAGATAAACAAGGCAGTCGAGGAAATCGAAGAGTGCAGAGAGATCGTATAGATAAGAAGAAAGGATGACAGAGGTCAAGAGGCACACGGGCAAGATCTGGGGTTGATGGACAAACAAAATACTGTCTAATCAGCAAAAGTCGGGGGAGAAAAACCTCTCTTTACTGCAACGCATCTCTTTACAGTATCGTATTTCCTCCGTACTTCAATTTTTCATTTTAATTTTGGCATCTCTTCTTACAGAGATGTTTTCCTCCTCTAAAGGATGGTGAGTGATTGCTTAAGAACGCATGCGAAATAAAGACCCCACACAGTATATATATTTAATGATTCTATCAGAAAATTTCGCATTAAGGCTGAAAGATATTACTATTATTATTATTTGAAATATCGAAACTTAATTGGATAATTTGATATTTAAATCGACCAATGAGACGAAAGTGTGATTATTTTTTGGATCGTTATACTTTATTTGAATTTATGGACATTTATTAAAAATTCTTTTTATTTTTGGTACATAAATTTGTCAAAAAATAATATCGATAAAACCAGAGCGAGAATCTAAATATTAAAAAAAAAAACGTAGCCGTGACGCCATAACCAGTTTAGAATTCCAACAACCAATCAGAATCCGGCTTACTATAATTTGAATTTGAAATTAGGAAAAATGGAAATAAATTATTTTTATTTTAAAATATTGTGCAAGGATGAAAATTTAGAAGATATTTTAAAATTTTTTTTCTAACTTTTCTTTCAATTGCGGTGGAATATAAAGAATTACTCCTTTCTTGTAACATATGGTCGCTTTATAAATCCCGTTTTTAACTGTTTGTGTTCAGGTTTGTACTGTACATTATAGGGAACACATGCTAATGAACCGCCATTTCTGTTCACGACTCAACATTAAAATCTCCACCCCTCTTTATAGACATATTACGTATACCTCATAATAAAACCACGTGAGTTATAGGCAGTTTCAAAATAATTGAGCTCTAGCTCTATCCTCCTTAACTAATATCGAACATAAATATTAAACATATTCTTTCGCTTTCTCCAAAAATTCCATTTTATATTCCCCCAAATTATTAAAAAAAAAAAAAAAAAAATCCATCCATACAATGACCTGTTTTATCCTTACTGCGGTACTGATCGACGTCATTACATTTAAATATACGAACGATACTATTGGATGTTACATATTTAAACTAACCAATGGGAATAAAAAATTTCGATAAGTCGAAAGTTTTAAATTTTTTAAAATGGATGTATAAAGTACAGTAATCCTTTCATTTAAACGAGTAATTGGTTCCAGGAAACCATGAAAACCGCGTAAATGGAGCCATGAAAAGCTGTTTATTTCCATAAAGTTGATTATTTAAAGTTTAAAACTTTTTTCAACCGCTCTAAAGTGAATTGGCGTAAGTGGAGGGGATTTCTGTATTTTCTTGTTAAAAAATTAATACTGTGGAGAAGTATTGGAGAGAATTTATTTAGAAAAGCACGTTACTCGATTAAACTTGATACTTACTTAATACAAAATAAATGATGTAGTTTATACATTATAGATTACTGGTGCTTATTCACTTTTATGATTTAATTTGATGAATGATGTTAAGTAATTAAGTAACTAAATACTTGTTAAATTAGCATAATTATATCGAAAGTGCATGCAACTTCTCTTCATTTAACGTATGTTGCATCTTCTATGTAATTACACCGGATGCTAACTTAGCCCTATAATTGTACATTGTTTATACCTGCATTAATTTTGCATCGAATTTAATGGCAATTTGAATATAAATCTCTTTTTTTCCTCCCTCTGCTTATTATGATTTTAATTTAAGAAGATCGACCGAACAATTTTCCTTTTTAAATTATTTTTTGAAAAATATGACGTCAAAGCGCGTGACCCTTCATTTTCACTTAACCAAAGTTTCCTAATATCTCGGTCACATATAATTAAAATACATAATTAATTGAGTGAATTAATAAAATATTTAAAATTACTCACAGGAAAAGTTTTAAAGAATTTATCGTCTGCGCCACACGTCACGTGACTTCGATTAAATTCGAGCAATTTATTCAAACCTTAAAGCATTTATTTCAATTAATTCTAACATTAAAAAAAACCATTAAATGTTTTCTGAGAAAGTGAATATTTACTGAAAGCTTTTAAAATTTTCAAAAGAATAAACGAAATAACAAATTCGGGTCACGTGACAGAGACAAAAATTATGCAAATCTTAAAAATTATATATTTATTTCTGTTTATAAAAAATATAATAATATTTTTTAAGCAAAAAAAAAATTTATTTAAAAATATGGAAAATATCATTTATGAATGCGCAACGTCACGCCAATTTTGTATATTTTTGAAAGATTAAATGACGAAACGCATTACGTCATACTACGACGTTTACAATTTTTTTGATTACCGATTAATAAATAATCATATGTGAACAGATGTAATAAATAAATGATAATATAAATAAATTGTTAATTTTTAAACAACTAAAAAAAGAATAAAAAGGAGAAAATTGCTTTCATTATTGACAGATGTCAGACGAATTACGAGTTTAAAATAACGTTAGTTAGAAAAATCTCGCGTGACATCAAACAAGAAAAGAATTTCGTAAATAGCTAAAAGTTTCGATTTGAAAGACTTTTTTATTATTAAACGATTGAAAAATATAATAAATAGTAAACAACAATCAAAGTCGGAACAATTATGAAAATTCGACGTCATTAGTTCGTCATTCTTTTTTTAAAAAAATTTATTAGCAAAATGTCGACGTAATGATCTCGCAGCGACACGCCAATCGTCTGACGTAATTTAGTTAGCGCATCTAATTATTAATAGCATTACACCGTTGTATATCATTAATAAGCGGTCGAACGTGAACTTAGATGGAGTTCATACTTCCAAAAATGTTATTGGAGATGGACAGAAAGAGGATTTTGACGCAAGAATGAACTCACGTCTCAATCCAATTTCTAACAGTCCAATAAATCCGAAAATTCTTTGCCAACATCGAAAGAACGACAAATTCATTTCCTGTCAACCATTAAGATTTGTGCATTATTTTCCTCTTCTGCCTTTATTGACCTTCCATAGAAAGGTTGTCCACACATTTCTCTTCCCATCAGACTTCATTCATTTGTTTTCTTACGTCACATAAACACGCGTATGAGGTGTAAAAAATCGCTAACACGTGCGGGCATTCGCGCGCGAAACCACAAAAAAAAAAAAAGCGTTTGAGTGGATAACTAATCACGTGACGGCGATACCCGCGATCACCCGATCCATATCGGTCCAGTGGATGAATACGTTCGGCTTTCGTGGCAGTCACATGATCGATACGCCCACAGGCCGCCATATTTTATTTTGGGACATCACGCGATCCAAAACCGTATCACTCGTTAATCACGGGTCCCGCTAGCGTAGCGTTATTCTATTATGGGATAATACTGCCCGAAATATTTAAAAAAAATGCCCGCTTTAGATTACTTTTTATCAGTTTGACTCCTTTGATTTCGAACTATTTGTTGATGGCGTAAGAACGGCTTTTTGAGTAGGTTTACTTTAACGAAACCGGATATGTCGGGTGATTAAAAGCAACCATTCCTAACGAACGGATTACGTGACCCGTATATAGAGAATTTATCGGTAATATAATCTCACCACTCCACCAAAACAATACACTATCGGGTGACTGATACCACTTACAGATTTTTAGGCATCGAGTGGATACAATAACGTGACGGTACGTTATATCGAGTGATTAATTCAATTAAATTACAATAATCTTTCAATTTAAGGCTGTACTAAAGCTTCTACAGCTTTGTAGGATCGTGCAGCACCTTTCAACGCATCGTGCAGAAGCGCAAACACTTTCAAACCTAAGACAAACATTTTACTAAACTGAAAAATAAACTGAATTAATATAAAATTAGATAAAAGTTACTGTTTTATAACAAATTTAGAGCCTTAAGAATCAATAATAAAGTCATTAAGACATAAAATCGTAAGAGCAACCCGAAACAAAATCAAAAAGTGCTTTCACACTGCGATTCTGTTGCAGGGTTTGTATCACTGAAGGAGCCGGAAATTATAACTTTAAGCGAATTTTAAAGCATTATTATTACTAAATTAGTTATTTGTGATAATTTTATACACGGATATCATCAAAAATAGAATAATAAACATCAAAAAAGCGTTGTAAGTGTAACCTAAATGTCACGCACTACATTACTAGAACAAACTGAAAGATTGAATTATGTCGACCACAGCCGTCAGGGTAGAAGAATCGAAGTTGCTGATAGGTTAACAATATTAGACTTTGTTTCTTCTGGCGGCAAGCCTCTAAATTGGGCAACCAGTGACGAAAAATTTGACGTAATAAAAGGCAGCAATCAATTCAAATTAGCAATGAAAATTTGCGCTTAAAATTAGTCGAATGCTTGTTTAATTATACAAATTTATAAAATATAATCACGTGACGGTGCATAAACCCGTTATCACGTGGTCGATAAGGTTGCAGAGGATAGAAATGGATAATAATTGCTCGGTAGCGGGTAGAATTCTTAAAATAAAAAAAATAAAAAATATTCGATATTATTGTTTTTTTTGTACCGAAACCAAAACTATTTTTAGGAAATAGAACCGATTAGCCTTATTAAATATTTACACTCACCTGCGTAGATTCGTTCTAGCGATGGTGCGGAGGATGCAGAAGAAAAGAAAACTTTTTCTTTTCATTCAGAAACATCCATCTTCGATTGAAGGTTGGATTCTTTTCCTCCTTTCTTTAAAATTGCTTTCTCTTGCTAAGCTTGTTTTCCGGTTACAGTTAAATATACGATATCTTTTAGATTCCAAGTAAATTCGACCACAGGGGGAGGGGAAAGAAAGAAAGAAAAACCTATTAAATTCCTACAAAAATAATATAAAAATTCGATCACGTGACTCCAAGCACCCTTCTTGCAGACAAGCTGTTTAATTTATTTATACGTCTGTATAAAACAAAGAAAAATCTTACTCGAGTTTTCTTCGTTTCGTATGACCCACGAAGAATACAGAAATGGAGGAATGGTACCACGACGACTACAGGGAAGGAAAATGGTACCACGAAGGATACAGCGATGAAGAATGGTACCAAAAGATACAGAGATGGAGAATGGTACCAAAAGATACAGGGATGGAGAATGGTACCACGAAGGATACAGGGATGGAGGAATGGTACCATGAGAGATGTGGGGATGGAAGAACGGTAACAAGAGATGCAGGGAGGGAAGCAAGACGCATTCAGAATTTAATCTGGGGAAGAACCGAGTTGAACCGAAAAAGTTTTTAATGCGAATTCAATAAAATTCCCACTTTATGTGACCGCTAATTCTTAAATAGTATAGAAATGGAAGACACGTCAGAATATAAATTAAAAATAAACAATTTTAATCAGGTTTTCAAGTGTTTGTTTTTTTTCTTCTTCGGAGGGTGCGAGGGCCCCTTGCTCCCGTCTGAGTGCGCCACAGGAGAGAAGCATTGTAACACGAGAGTTACAGGGACGGAGAAACAGTACCACGATTTCAGAAATGTTACAGATTGGAATTCTACCCGGAATCTGAATTATTGCACGAATGACTCGTTCTACATCCCCCACACATCGAAGGCCATCCTCAATTTTTGCACACAATCCTCTGTAACGTGCAAAAATCAAATGCTCGCTCTGCACGCGAGAAAAATCGATTCAATTTGTTTATAAACGTCGAACACTCGAAAGCATTCCAGCCATTTTAACAGATATTACATTCTGGAATCGAATTTTACAACTTAATTCACTTTTAAACAAGAAAATATATTTAAAATAAATCATAAGGAGTCTTTCTTTGACTCCAGGCAAAACTAATACAAATTTTTGGGGAGGGGGATTGGCGCATTAAAAGTTAATTCTTATTTTTTTCAGTTTGTTTTATATATTCGAGAATAATAATAATAATAATAATTTTCGAAGGGTACGAAGCTTAAAGGTACAAAATGAAGTATTAAAGGAAATGATTGTCAATCTATGGATTGACAAGATTTAAAATTGTGAAAAAGGAAAGCTAATTAAAGCAATGTAAGATCAGAGCAAGAATTAAACATACCTCTGGGATATTAACTTATGTCAGGCTTGCCTAATGAATTGTAAGATATTGAAATGAGCTGTCACAACGCAGTTGTTCTAACAAATGCATTTATTTTGGGGGAAAAAATAAAGAAGGAAAGAAAGAAAAAAAAAAAAATTAAATTTGTTCGGCAAGAATTTCCATTTCTCCACTTAAATGAAAGAATTGAAGAGATCCTATATACAATTTATTATCTTAAATAATCTCTAACGCATCTTTAAGCCTTTCTGCCTCCATAAATTGTATTTTTTTTTATTTTTAAAGGAGAATTCACTAAATATCGCGGCTAATTACGCATATTTTTATAGATTATAATTAAGAGAACTCCTTTGCTCTTAATTGTGATTAAAAGAAAAGGTACCATCGAAAGAAGGTGTAGAAATATACGCATATTTTCGTTGCAGTCCCCTTCTTTTAATTATAATTAAAAGAAAATGAGATTTCGTAAGATGTATTTTAGCTTCGTTCTTAATCCTTTTTCCTTTTTTTTCTTTTAATTGTAATTAAGAGAAAAAGATCAATTGAAAGGGTCTATGAAAATGTAGGCAGCTCTTTGTCTTTTAATTATAATTAAGAAAAAAAAAATAAGCTATTGATAAATTATACATTTTTATTTATTCAAATTAAGGATAGAAGTTTACTCAAATGTTGCATTTTCTTAATTTTAATTAAAATATAATTAATTTTTATTATTTTCTTGGTTATTTTTTTTTAAGTTTCGATAACAGAACTTTGCGCTAAATTTTTTAGTAAAAAAAGTTTAATATATTTTTTGTTTATTTAAAAAAATTATTAATTAATAATTTTCTTCATTATTTTCATAGTTTTTAATGCTTAATTTTTTTTTTTTTAATGTTAATTTTAGTTTAAATTGTTGGAAAATTCTTTCCAATTAATTAATGCATTTTTATGGTTAAAATGGAGTTCTAAAATATTAAATAAAGCTTAAGATAACATGAATTTAAAGTATATAATATGTATATAAATTTATTTATTTAGTTATTTAGCTTGAAATATCTTTTAATTCTACTTCATCTTTCATTTTTACGCGCTATTTTAAGCTTAAATGGTGCTTCTATGGTAAATTTGAGCTTTAAAATGATGTTTATGCGGTAAATTTAAACATAATCTCGAGGTTAAAAACATGTTTTTACAAATAATTTTAATTGTGTAATTAATTAATTATTTCTTCAAAATATTATAATCAAATTTCTTCCGGAGGGTGGTGAATAAACGAAGAGGAATGCGACAATCGTTAAAATGAAGTCGTTAAAAATAGAGGCAAAGGTTGATTTTTCTGAATCAATATGTAGCAGATGAGATGTAGCCACTTTCGGTAGATTACATAGGATTAATTGGACATTATTTTGTTTTGTTTCTTTCTATCAAAATAGCCATTCAATTCTCATACAATCTACTTTTTCTCTCTATAAAAAAAAAATAAGTAAATAAAAATAATTGTCGTTGCTCCTTCATACGTTTCTTCTTAATAAATGATCATCTTTCCGCTCTTATACAGTTCCTTCATTTTAAAAAATTGCTTAAAAAGCAGAGAGATTATGAGAGCGCAGTTACCATACCATTTCATAATCTATCTGCTCTTGAAAGATTATCAGCTCCTTACACTAAAAAATAGTTGTTATTCCTATCTTTTTTTTTTAATTCTTCGCTTTTTTCACATAATTTTACTTCTATAAAAGAATAATTGCTGTGTTGTTTTATAGCTTGAATGCTGTTAAAAATGATCTCGTTACCATCGCATAGTCACCATCCTCTTGACAGTTCTCATTGCTCTTTCATAGTATTAAAAAAATGGTCGCCATCTGTTAATACTACCATCTTTAATTTAAAAAAAAAAACCTTGCTATATTCTCATTCTTTACCTCATTCACATAATTTTATTTCTCTAAAAAAATACCACGTATTAAGACCTTCCACGGCCCCCTAGACAAGTGAGATTGGGGCCACTCTGTATAATTTTACATCGTAACGTTTAACTGTAGCTGTAGAATTGTTTATAAATTAGTAAAATTGCTTTATTTTTTCCAATTTTGGAGCCTAGGTGACCCGGGAAGGCGTGGACTATCCAGCATTGTCTAGTGTACTCGTAGAAATCATCAACTCTCCCCCTACCCATCACACATCCTTCTTACTCCATAAAATTGTTTCTTCGACACTCTCATACTCCTCCATTCTCACTTGTTAACAGAATAACAGTCATTTCAAAGTCTTCCCCTAAAAAAAAAACAGGAAGTTTTCGAGCTAATTTCTGGCTTTTTCTGCCCTTAAAAATAACCCACGCACTTCCTATTTTTTTGTAATGCTTAATTAAAAAGTAGGAATTAATTTTTTAATCCTACAACCCTCGTATTATTAAGAATTTAGGTGTTTATGTTTCGGATTATATTTAGATAATTGCGAGCTTAACATAGTAAATATATATATATATATATATATGTAGTATTGAAGTTAAATAAAGTGAATAAATGCTAGAAATTATTTATTGGAGAATTTCGGATTTAAAAGTCAATTTTTGTAGCCATTTTAAATGGATGCCTAGAGTCTGGTTTCAGGAAAACATCATGAATTCCTGCATTAAATTCAGCAGCAGCACCTTTTGTTTAATAGTTTGTTGGCGAAAGTCCAAAAACTTCATCTTTATTGAATATTTTTAAGTGTTATTTTCACATCGGAAACACGTTTGATAAAAGCTACGTAATATTTGGATAAAGAAACACCCCCAAAAGAGAAGAAAAAGAAAGGGAGGAAAAAAAAAAAGAGCAATTAATGGATTTAAATGTCATAATTTCTCTTCTTATTTTATTAATTATAAAATTATCGATCACATCTTTTTCTTCGGTCTTATTTTAATTAATTTTAATGGATATTATCTTTAAACTCGTATCTGTTTAAGTTTCCGTGCCAGGGTTCTCAACCTCTTAACGTCGTAGAAATCCTTTGGATCGATTCCAATTTAGTTATCACTGTGGCCGTTACTTCGGGGTGGCTCGCGGGTTACAGGTTGGTAAACGTCACCGGTGGTTCACGCGTGGGAACGAGTAACTGTCGAAATAACAAACGACTAAGTAGAAATTCGAGAGTGTAAAATGTTTGTAGAAGCGCGCGCGACGAATTTTATAGTAAATTTATTCGGAAATTGCTTAATTTTAGAATATTTTACCAATTTTATTGTCCCAGTTTAAATGCCAAGCGGTTCGTCATCTGGGAATAATTATAAAAAAAAAAAAAACTTCAAAAATAAATCGATAATTTAGAAGATTGCGCTCACATTACAGATCCAATTAAGAAATTTCGTGAAGAATATTTTAAATTCTGAGAGCGGATAACGTTCGAGTCGGAGCCATTGCCAAAGAAATGGAGGAGCCAAGAGATTCCGATTTGTGTAGAGCCAAACTCGTCATATAATATTATTATCTCTATCGAACGGGGTGGAA
Organism: Centruroides vittatus; assembly: GCF_030686945.1. Taxonomy (NCBI): domain Eukaryota; kingdom Metazoa; phylum Arthropoda; class Arachnida; order Scorpiones; family Buthidae; genus Centruroides; species Centruroides vittatus. The sequence goes on from NW_027122679.1 coordinate 1,474,244, forward strand.
GAAGGCAATTTCTGTTGGAATTTATCAATCTGACACCTTTTAAATGATAATTGTTAGTGCGGGATGTGGATAATTAAATTAAACTGGAGGCTTTTCTAATTTCTCAATTTTTATTATTATTATTATTATTTCCTCTTATAAACACGAATGTGTGTGGATATTCAAGCGAATAAAACAATAGAAGAATAATAAATATGATTAGAAAATATCTAGGTTTTGTTTTTTTTTTTCTTTTATTGGTCTAAAGTTCTAGAAATGTTCCATACTGTGCGCCTAGAGAACGTGTCCCATCATAAAATAACATTTAAAAGAGTCCCTTTTTTTTGGCACAACTCTATCCACAAATGAACATCTTCCAAACGGCGAAAATTTTTTTCTATTTTCTAAACGTTTAACTTTACGAGAGAAAAAACCATTTTACAAAGCTACAAAATAACTTCTAGTTATGTAATTTATGATAATACATTTAAAAATACATGACTGGCCCAAGGCTCTAAGAAGAAACCATCTATTTATCTAGGTTTTTTGGTCGAAAGTGTGTGTTGGTGAATGTGTGGTCCTTGAAGTAAAGAGTCCTCTTCTTTTTTTTTTAAGTAACTGCTCTCTCGTAAGAGGGCGGAGGCGTCTCCTGCCTTGAGGTATGAACCCTGTAATACTCCGCGTTGGCCAGAGGGCAACGAAGAGCTTCTTCGTAGGGTGGCGGATCGTCCCTTCTAAACAGTATCCCCTGCACGTCGATGGTGTTGCAATGAGATGGGGAGGTGAGTCCGAATTGCGCCCTGCACGATGATATTCCCGCTCTACGAGGCGAAGGCGAGCGGCTGTAAGTGGGGGCTAACTGATAATGTATGGGCAATCTCCCTCTTTGGGGCCTTCTGGGATCCCCGATGACCGTCTCGTGCAGTTGCCTGTGGCATCTGGCGTGGGGTGCTCCTCTGGGGAGGAACCTGTTGGTGACCGCCATCAGGTGCCGATGCGCCAGCTCTCTAGCGATTTCACTGTTGGAGGAAGAATCTTCCAGAGATCTCCTGCGCGACCTGAGCAACGCCATTAACATGCAGGAAAAGACGATGACCAAGAACAGGATGAAAGCCGCTAGGAATATTCTCCGGGTGGCATCAATGTCTTTCAGGTAAACTACAATCGGAATTCCTACCGGCAACAAGATTAGAAGACATCGGAGGAGGTTCTTATTCAGTCCGCTGCTTGTCTTATCTGAGAGATCATCGGCGCTTTCACCCAGAGGTGATTGTCCATCCGTAGGCAAAAGTTCCCCTTCCGTCTGGTGGGAACTCTCCATATTCCACTCATCCCGGACTCGTCGATGGTTTCAACACCCTAGAAATAAAGAATACTATCTGAGTAATATTTCAGCAAACCATTGGAGCATTTAGAATCCGAATGGTTTAATAATTCAGAAGAGATTCGATACGTTCACGCTCGACAGAATTTTGAATCTTCAGTTAAGAGGAGCGACTCCCTTGATGGGAAATACTGCTTAATATTAATTTATTCTGGCATCTGTGAAACTGGGGTTTATTACCATCGCTTTATTTCAACATTAAAACTAAGCTAGGAAGTGGAAGATATTTCTTAGAAATATTTCTCCACGTTCGTCTGGTCTATGCCAAGAGCATCTTTACGTCATCGCGCTTCATACATCGGTTCTGCGGTTTCGAGGGATCAAACAATTGCAAGAGGAGCTTAATGGTGAAAAAATAGCATCGAAAACATTTCTAGAGCGTCGTTACCGACTCATATCAATGTTATTTCTCTTCTAAATCTAATTACTCGCCTACCGGAATACTAATTCGGCATCATTCTTTATCTCCATTCATTTTTATCACGGGCAAACGAATCAAAATTTCGCATCGTCCGCAACCGAAACAGTAACCTTATTAATACTTCAATTAACATAATTATTTTATAAATTACAACAGAAACATTTTAAACTATTATACATCGAGATGGAATTATTTATCAAATTAATTCTAAGTAATAAATTTATAAGCGATTTCAGAATCTGACAAGGGATATTAAGTATTCTGTCATCTGGCTGCAAAATGCTCAGCAAATCACTAAATTAAGGCAGAGTAGACACCATTAACTAAATTATTGCTTTAGCATGACATCATCGCCGATGTGGCCATATTTCCAATAAAAAGAATTTATCTCGTACTTTATCAAATTAAGGACGCTTCAGACCTCCTCCTAATGAATATTTTTTAACCTTTACAACGTTGTTTTTTGCCGTTTAAAATTAAAAGAACCTCTTCTCCAGCTATTTTCGTTATCTTTCTTATCTGCCCGATTATCTGCATCTTTTTTTTTGCCACACTTTAATGTTGTTATACGCTAATTGTCTGCATCGCAAATTAGCTAATCTTTGCAAAGAGACCCACCTCTTGGCCGCATAGTAACACCGCTACTAAATTTTGGGATCCGGTGAGGGTTTTGATAAAATATGCAACTGGTCCGATTATCCAGATGAGAATTATTGAGTAATAAATTCTGCAGAAACTACCTCCTTCCGAGATTTTAATCAGGAGCTCTTCCAAAGATAAATGTCCATACATACGTAAGCGGATTCTACTTATCGCCGACTGAATAATTTGGCGAAAGCGGCAAAATCTTTCTTTCTTATATTTTCATTGCTACTTCCATTTTGTCGCATTGCTAACTTCTCTACTTCCACCATCTTCGCTGCCAGTTCTATTAATTATGGCTTCGTTCGAATGATTTGTAAGATTCATTCGATAAAATGTTTTAAATAACGTCACACTGTGTACTCACTGACCAACGAGCGATACGGGAGGTCCAAATTCGACAATGGAAACACCGAGAATCCTTAAACGTTATCGAGGTTGTAAGGCAGTCTAAATGGAAATCCATGAAATAATTTCAAAGATAAATTCCTATCACGAGCACATTAGGCCAATGATTCACTACTCGACAATAAAGCATCAAGTGAAACTCCATTGACGTTATCGAAGATAGTTCTCGAGGTAGCTTCGTCTACCTAATGGCTACACACACAATAGCCTGTCTAAGTCCTTTTATCGCATTCACCCGATATATATACAAAAGAATAAGAAAAAAGTCGAGTCCAATAATTCAGATAAGATTTTTATCTCTATGTTAATAGAGGTAAACGCTTAGCCGGTCGATTTTGTTTCTCCCTTTTACAAATTGTCTCACACTTCAACTAAACAAATTATAATTTCCGCGCAACCTCTTTATGACGACAGTCGAGACGTCACATTTGACGTTCTCTACGGAGGAAGCAACGTGTCTCGGAGAGAATTTCGGAGCAATTTTTAGCGAGAAACCGACCGGCAGTTTGTAAACAATAAGAAAAAGTAACCCGAAATCGGTGACCGAATGTAGAATATATCGACAAGAGAATAATCATAAATATCGTAAAGAGGCTCTTACATCGGGTTCGATGCATAAAATAGTTGTCGAACAATGCGCCGCAACACATAAAGGGCCCATCTGTGCCAAATAAGATGTGCCAATCCGGAAAAAATATGAGGGTACCGCATCTAATGTCTCCATAAATCACGGATGCATTAAGTCGGAATATTCCGGCCGTGGTCATCTAAGGATTTGGAAAATCTGCCAGTGAAGTAACTTATACCTAAGGGTTACAGCACGCTAAGGGAGAATAAAACTATTAAGTAGAGGTGTGTGGAACTTGGCTTACGTGCACAGAGCTCGATAAAACCATCCAACACCAGACAGTAAGTACAGGAACTTGTCTTTTCTGGTCCCTTCAGAATAAAGATTCGTTAATGTCCTTTTTGCGGTCCCTCTTCTAGGATTTTACCTGTCCGCACGTTCTTAAATGCAAGAAATTAATCGACTAAAAGGATATGTTTAACAAAAGCTCGCTTCCTAAGTAATCAAATAGAAGAAAAAAATATATATATATTAGTTTTATTAACGCAGATTAAAATCTCAGTAATATTTCTCGAGTTAAAGTAATTTGTACGGTTGCATCCATGGAGAGCCACTCATTAGGTAAACAGAGCGGAGGCTCATAAATCACTTTCCTCAATGGGCACACCACGTGTCTAGCATGACAAACAACATTCTCAAAAGGGAGTACGCAATAATCACGTGTTTTTTCCTTCGTATGCATTAATAGGTGCTATTGAGCGTCGTCCTTCCTATGTTACATACTAATTTACCGAAGAATAATAAATGTCCCCCTATTCCAACCTAGAAAATGGATAGATAAACAGTTGGAATGCAGCGCGCTGTTACGCGCAGTACCAAAAGTATCACTGCTAAAGTATAATACCACTCTTATCTGCATGCCGCCGGGTAGATCTCTCTTCCAACTTCGCCACACGTTCTGCTCAATAGTTAGAAAAAACTGCCACAAAACTTGAGTTATTTTTTTCAAGTTTCGCTTATCGCCCGCTACATTTCAACCTATAGAAATTTGCAACGGGATACCTTATACTCGAAAAGATTTAACGTCTCTATAATTAATTTTTAATTAAAAAGTGAGGGTGGTACTCATAAAAATATAACTGGATAATTATTTAAAAAACCACACACGTTTTCGTTGTTGATGTTAAATTATCAAAATTCGCCGAGGTTTTTTTTAATTATTTTTTTTTATTCGTTAAAAACAGTTATCGGTTAACTTCCAAATTTTATAATATATATATATATATATAATTTTTTTGCTTCTGTTAATTACAGTCTGTAAAGTGAACTTTTCTCGTTTATTTATTTCCATTTAAGAGCTTTTGAAGCGAAACCCATTCTAGATTTTCCTGAAAATAAAATGTTTTTTCTTTTTTGCAATTTGTAAAGAGATAAACGATGCCAAAGGCCGTTTGCTTAAATAACCAAATAATATTTTAATTAGGCAACGTTAAGCGAAACTTTTCTATTATTTATCTTTTAAAATATTTTCTTAAGGTGGAATTCTTTAAATAAAAAAAAAAGCGAAGGGGAATTTTGGGCTATTTTTATAATTTTTATTAGCGTCATTGTTACAAAATGCTAGAGAAATGGCAACACTTTACGTATCGAAGAAAAATCATTATAATTCTTTTTTTAAAACGAAGAATATTTTCGAATTTTTATCTATTTGCGAAATAAATAACAAAGAAATTAAAAAACAAAATATTTTATATTTTATTTTAAAAATTTTTTATTTAATGATTTATAAACAAAAGCCGAAATGAAACATTATTAAAACACAATTTAACAATATATATATTCAAAAGTAACATCTAGAAAATAATTTATTTATCTATAAAAGTTTTTTTTTTCTTTTAAATTGAATCCCATTTCAGTTTTCCGGGAATATATAATTTCTGTTTTTGTTATTTCATAAATATTCCTACTAAAAATAAACTACTAAACAGAGGTGAAATAGAATCGACACCAGAGGCCGGGAGTATCGGAAGCGAAAAAAAAAGAGAAAAAAAAATTATTATTGTTATTATTCGAATTTTAAATTTCTGTAAAAGTTTTCCGACGTAATTTACCTGTTTATAGTATTTTTTGGAAATATATTCATAAAAACAAAAATGTTTGAGTCTCGGAAATTTTTTTTTAAGAACCGAAACAAAAGTGACACCGGAGGCCGTTGTTCCTACGATTCCATTAAAAGAGGCTTTAATGGCATCCACTGGGGAATGGTCTTGTCCTTTTGTTCGAGTTATTTCATCGAATTGCTGCGTGTGAACAATTAACAATGCAATTTTGTGAAGGAAACATTCTTTCTTCTAAGTACAGTTACTTCACTCTTACCTTCCGACTACCCCGTTTTTTTTTTTTTTTTTTTTTTTTGTTTCAAAACGAAAATTGCACGTGGCTACTGTTAATGCTATCTCGTCCCGAGTCACTTTCTTTTATGATTTCCCCCCTCCTCTTCCGAACGGCAAAAGTAATTTTTAAAATAATAAACATCATCGTTGCGGAGTATTGAAAAAGTACTCCGTAATGGAACTGTATGCTTTACGGTTTTCGGGGGGGGGAGGATTTAACTAGAAATGAATAAATGATTTAATTATTTAAATTATCGTAGAAGTTAATCCTAGTAATATTAATTGTGTTAAGTTAGTTAAACAATGGAAAAAAGCCACGGAAAACAAAGAATTTAAAATTTTTAATATTAAATTTTTACATTTATTGACATTGAAACAGTTAAGTCTAAACAAATAATTTTTGTTTGCAGATTTTTTATTATTTTTGCCGGTTTATTTTTCGATTCTCGTCGTCCCAATGCCGCTGTAGTGAAGAATAAACGCGATATTCGATTTAGTAACGGATATTAAAGGTCAGTAGCTTCATTTCTTATGCCCTTTGATCGTACCCGAACACGGAAATTAAAAACAGTTCGGTTCTGATACAGTTTACATATAATGTATGGATTACGTATGCAGGGTGGACCAAAAGTCGTTTAACCGAAAGTCGGTGTGGCTTTTTTCATACCCCGGCGGACGTAAATCGGAAAACGAATTTGTTTGTGGCCAAACCCGTATATTAAACCGCGTGGATACTAATAAGAATATGTTGCATTATCGGTCATAAAGTCAGAAAAGAAATTTAAACTGGCAAAGGCAAACTTTCCTAACGGCTTTGGCTCTTTTTTAATATAACGTTTCTTGGGGCCAACAACTAATCGAATACGTATTTTGCCCGAAGATCCTTCATATCCGTGGAGTCGGAATGTTGGGAAAGTTTTTTGTGTGGTGAGTTTATTTACCTATATTTGTAGGTATTACCTATAACAGTGAATCGCTCTTACTGCACTTCCTGATGATTTAGTAACAAGGTATCTATCTACTTGCGAATTTGTATAGATATTAATAAATGTTCCTCTAGGATTTGTCACATAGATTTTGGCTTATCTAAAAATCTTTTCCCTTCGCTTGTTTACTATCCTACAACATAAAAGATGCTCCGAATACACAACCAAATCTTAAAATACAAATAAATGTTTCAGCAACTATGACTTACTTTCTATTTTATCTTGAATTTTTGAACGCAACAGAAATTCCAATAAAATTTATATATATATATTTAGAATAAAATTTATAAAGATTCACGCATACAAATATATATTTATTAATATAAATATGAATTATACTTCATTCTAAGCCAATTACATATAATTAATCAATAGCGACTTTTATGTTATATGTATACATTTATTCCTTACCGAATTTTCAATTCTGAATAACTTATTTCTATTCTGAACGTTAAGAATATTTTGACATTTATATAATATTGAAATTTTCTATATTATACAAGTCTATGTATGATAATATATTATATATCATGTATATATATATATATATATTTGATATGATATATACTCTGAATATATAAGAAAAAGCCGACTGTTATCATTTTATTTACATTGTATATAAGCTTATATTGAATATAAGGCCTTGTAGAAGACTTATTTGGATGAGAATAAATTGTTAAAACTCCAAAACAATACACTAAATACCTAAAATAATAATAAACTTATTAAATAATTGTGAATATTAATTTATAATTCATCTTACTTAAATATAAGGTTATATAGGAAGCATATTTGATACAGACAGATAAACTGGAAGATGTTTAATAATTTACAATACATTAATTCATACTATTCTAATCCTTCTATATCAAGCATTATTGTGGTAAGCAGATGAGCCATGATATAAAACTTGTAAGTAATAATTTAAGCACTTTAAAAAGTAAAAATAATTGTTATCTTATTTTATATAAAGTTAGGTAATTTATAAGTTAAAGATTCTTATATTTTTATCCCGTTTAAAAAGGAATAAACAGAGTCGAAAAAGTTTAAAATTCACAGCGAAACCCTTCTCCACTTATCAAAAAAAGAACGTTAATAGTTAACGATAAATGATTTAAAGGAAGAAAAAGAAGGGATAGAAACAATTTTGTTGTTTAAATAGAAAAAATACATTACGATAATATTTTAAAATCAATTTATTTTTACGACTTTAAAATATTTTAAAGAATCTTTACTATTTTTTTCCCCTATTAATGACTCGAATCAAAGTCGAATCTGGCTGTTTACTTTCTTCTATATATTATCCCGTAGTTATCTTTTTTAAATTTTGTATATAATATTTTATAAAGTAAAAGAAAAATCGCCAGAACGTACACTATAAAAGAAGGTAAATGCTTCAATTAGTAACAGTAAAGTCGCGTACGATTCACTCTCCACCAATTATACACCGTTAAGTTTATTCTGTGGTTCTTTACTGCGGTAAATCATTTACAGATGCGGTTTGCAGCAGTATTTCTTTATTCATTGATTTGCACAGTCTTCTACAGCTGTAGACATCTGATTTATGGGATTGTTTAAAGATGGAAAAAAATATATCTTTAACGCAAGCAATGTTAGAAAATCGTGAAATAATTCTTTCTCTATTTCATTTGGCCATTTTTATATTATTATTTCTTCTCTTTTCTTCATATTTTTATTATAATATTATTGGCCAAGGTAGAAGATTATTGTTTTTTTTTTAAGTAGAAAAATTATTTAAAATATTATAAATATAGTAAATTATAGTCTAGATGTATATGAAAGATTTTAAAATCTAAATATATATATATATTTTAGTATTTGATAATAGAGTTTGATGGTTTGGAAAGTTGTATAAAATATTTCTGTACAATTTCGACAATGATTTACTTTTGTTTTTATAAAAATATTAAATATAGAAAGAAAAATTGATTTATATAAATATTTTTTTAAAAAATATATATATATACTGTATATACTTTTATATAAGTTATATAAATGCTCGATTTATTTGGAATTTAGAGCATAAAAGAGGTACTTTAAACTAAGAATGGTTTAGAAAATCTTCATTTTAATTAAATTTTTTTAATGTTTTTTAAGATTTTGAGTGGAAGAAATGTTATAAACATGCCTAAAAAATAAGAATATATTTTTGTCTTTTTTTTTCTAGATTAAAAAGAAAATGCACCAAACTTATTAAATAATTTTAGGAAATTTGGAAAGAACGGCAAGGAATTTCTTTAAAATTTTGAAGAATAGAAAAAAAAAATAAATAAATAAGATTTCCAACAACAAATTCAACTAAATAAAGACATTTATACGGGAAAGAAATCCAAGACAATGATGCTGCACAATTTATATTCTTTACTCAATACATCAATTTTATAGAATGAAAGACTTCTCTTAAAGTTTTAATAATTCAAAAGCCATATTTAAGACCAAGAAAAGAGAGAGAGAGAGAGAGAGAGAGAGAGAGAAAATTATTAACTAGAAGATCGCATCCGGTTATATTATATTATATTTATTTATTTTTTGCCTTTTTTCCACCTCTGGATTCTATAGATTTAAAGGAAAATCTCGAAGCATAAATATTAAAAAGTAGGCCGCTAAATGAATTATCAATTCGTAATTTAAGACATAAAAAATGACTGACGTAAACAAACACTTTTTTTTTTTATTTTAAATTTTATTCTTAGGCTTGACTCAGCAACGGAGAGAAAACATTAGTAATTTTTGGCACAGAACACGGCGCAGAGTTTTCAACGAGAAGAGGAAGTTAATAGTTGATCTTGGGCCATGTGGACCTCATTGATTAGACTTAGGTGGTCAGATCGCGCTAATTACACGGCCATTTCGCGCCGAGACTGCAGCTTTACATCGACCAACCACTTATCATTGATTTTACACTATCAGAATCGCCTTTGGAAAAATCAATGGGCATTGAAAAACCAACACGACATTATTAAAGAGTTTCTGCTTTAATTTAATCTTTTCGCCGTTGTCGTCTATACCGAAAAGGATTCTTCTACTCTAAAGATTTAATATTTAACAACTACTTTTGCTCTTACTCCTCTTTTAAAATGTAAATCTTCAACGGTGTTACTTATACCGGATCTTTGTAAAAATCCGTTAAAAATCGTCCTGGTCTGCTATCGGCTAAGAAAATTTATATCTTGCCAAAACGTTTACGGGCTAAATTATAGGTTAGTGACGTACAAAACCCGTATTTTAGTACGATTTCATACTACCTGGGCTACATAGAACGGCAAAATAGGCTAGAATATAGTTTATCTTTTAATTCCTTAGGCCTATCATTTTACTTTTATAAACCGGAGGAAAAAATGAATATATTTTAATGTATTAAATTCCACGTACGCAAACTGCATCGAGCACGAATGGTAAACAGTGTCGATTAGGCCTAACGTGTCCCGCAGAACTAAAGCCTGCCAGCTGTTTTTAAGATAATTAAACAGGAAATATACTTTAAACAATATCTAGTAGCTTATTTATGGCATAAAAACATATATATTTGAATTTTAAAGGATTAAAACACCTTACGTTTTAAATGTACGGTTCTAAATAACATCCAGATCTAAGGCCTAGTAGAAAAACCTTACATTTAAGCAGATTTATAAGCTTAGATTGAATACATTAGCTAGTTTGTGTCGTTAATTAAGGCCGTTTTAAGTTTAAAAAAAAAAACACGCATTGGAATTATTCCCGGCTTTTGTAAATGTGTTTTCAAGTTGTAAAGTACGTTAGAATCTCGGGCCTATTGTATGTATTTTAGAGAAACGAGATTTTTACGGCAACCAGTAAGAAAAACGAAAAGTTTTATTAAAATGTATATATATATATGTTGATATTTTCTTTCGCGAGATCGATACAAAGAAATAATTCAGTATAAATGCTTATTTACAACAAGATCGTAGGCCTAGCTTTCTAGCTTAGCGTGGGTCTAATATAAAATTTATCTACAGGAGTACTGTTGAATATGCCAGAGGACGAATGGAAACCAGTAAAACCAGCAAGTAAAGAATTCTTTATTTTACCTCGCACAGAGAATTCCCCAGTATTTTTAAGTACTTTATCCCCATAAAATCTTTTATTAAAAATCAATTTTGTTTCCTCTACCTCAACTCGTATTTAATGCCAAGGAATAGGTTATCCGCGTAAACGACACTCCGACTGTATAAATTATTAAGAAGATAAAATTTATTCGGATGCAAAAAACGTGCAAATAAAAAAAAATCTCCTATGATCAGAAAACTGCTTTAACTTGTTGAACGGATGTTATTTAAAACGCTCCACCTTATTGGCCCGATAACGGGGCAACCGGCGGAATTAACCAATCCGAAATCTCGATCGAACATTATTCTCGATATTCCGTCATCCGGCCGAGAATTTTCTACGTGTTAATAAGTTTAATTAACCGAGTGAATTTTTTTTTACGTTGGGCGGTTTTTTGGCGATTAAATTCTAATTAATCGCCCGCTAATCGTCGCCGTAATCGGCCGACGTTCGATATTAGAAGAGCGTAATAAGTTCATTTATTTAATTTTCCAAGTAAATTTTCGGTCGGTTTAATCTTGGCGATTTCTGCCACCGATTGTCACCCTAATCGGTATCAATCCGATATTAATATAAGAGTATCGAGAGACAGAATGCATTTCTTCATCCGGTCCCTTAATCGCGTTGATAGAGGCGCTGTCGTCGACCTCTTACACGGCGTCGGGGAAAACGCATCCCTTCCGCCGGAAAAAAAAAGAAAAAAAATCGTTCTCACTTCTTCACCCAATGAGGCGTTAAGGGGAGACAAACTGCACCCGCCAGATAAGCCGAAATAAAGCGCAGCGCATTAATCTCCTGGCAGCATCGGTCGGGAATAGCACGCCGTGACCTAATTCTCATCCCGTTAATCCGGATTAGTTATTACAAGGGGCGTTAAATTGGATCATGGGTCGGGTCCGGTTTGCAATGTACTATAAAGCAACCCCCTTAACCTTTGAAGTGGCGTGAAAGCTTACCTTGGCTGCTGCTCCATCACCTTGCTTCCATTGCTTCTCAGTTGTTGCTATAGTTGTACCTTCTGAACTGATGCATCCCGACCTGACAAGAGTAATCGATCGGCTGGAATGTTGGAAAAGGTGGGATCGGGAGAAGACGGAAGCCGAACTAGAATGTTAGAAAAAAAAAAAAAATTTAAAAATTCATCTCGGATATTCTGTAACCATAGCGGCACTCGAAAAAAATATATACAGGTTTATATAAATTAATATACCCCGGTGGCAAATGTATTGCTTTGTATTGTTTTCTGCATTAGCATCCCGTAAAATTCGACGAATTTATGTATCGATCTTATCGAAACGTTTCATTTCCCCCAATTTTTCTTCCCCCTTTTTTTTTTTTAATTCGTAACGTAGTAACCCGTAACGCCATTGATGTAGCGCTAAAGTAGCGGCTCGGGATTTCACGGGGCGCTTCAACTTTTCAAAGACGTGCGTAAAAAATCGAGACGAATCGATGCTGTTACATTAATGCTACTATATTAATATCCACAACACGAACTAATTTGGCGGAAAATTCGAGTTATTGAAGTGGTTAATGCCTCTGTACACATGAAATTCTGTTTCTGATATTACTGGAATTGACACTTGAATTTCTGCATTTCACTTCCTTAAGAGATTACTCTTAAGGAAGTGAAATGCAGAAATAAGCGTCTTAACCGATTATGAATAAGAATCGATTCCTCCGAATCACCTGTATCGAGTGAAAGTAACTGTATTCCTCTAACAGCACCCTCCTTTTTTTTAAATTAAAATATATTACGCTCTTAGTATTTTTTTTCTGTATTGTTTATGGTTGATATTATAGTAGTATCGTATTCAATTTGAAAGTTTATGTATCGATCTGATCGGATCGTTGTGTGTAGCGAGTATTAATATAGAGGAAACATGCTCTTCTATCGGATTATAAGCGCAAGAAACAGGAAGGATTTAGTTCCTTTAGAAGTTGATAACGAAAATAAGAGTTATTTTTATGTTACGGTAACGGTAAAAAAGTACTATTTTATAAAAACAGCGGCAAAATAACGGAAAAAAACCTGTTTTTTCCGTTATTACTTTAGCAGCATTTTCTATTTTATATACTTTTAACAGAACTTCTACGGAACAGTATTAAAGTGTTTATTATTTTATTCCTACTGTACAACAGCATTTTTTCTTACTTGTGTGCCTTTATTGTCATAACAGTATGCATTATTTTACGCTCTCGACAGCAAAATGAGGGATTTTTCCCTAAAATAACGGTAGCAGACCTGTGTATTTATTTATTTTTTCCTTATTTTAAGCACCTTTCTTACTGTAGAAGTATGTTCTGTTCTATACTTTTAACCGAACTAGAGTAAAAATGAGAGTTTTAGTTTAAATCTAGCGGTTATGAAGGCGTGTGTTGTTTATTATTTTATTCCCATAGTCGTATTTTTTTTTCATTAAATTAATTATGTGTACTTGAAGAAAATGTTTTTCCCCGTTAATAGTATTAAACCGAAACTAAATGTGTCTTTCCTCTTATTATTATTGTATCTATAGTAGTACTTATTTGTTTTATATCTCTTGAGGGAGAATAACTTCCTAATAGCATCATGTAAACGGTATAAAAACCTCAATCGGAGAGTTTATCAGATTAATGCTGTAGTAGTAGGCTTTTGGCAGGATCTTGGTGTTTCTGCCCCCCCCCCCAAATCGCGTGCCAGTTTTTAAAAAGTATTATAATTAAGAAAATGGTAAATTTATACTATGGTAAGATTAATACTATAGTAGGGTGGGACTTAATAAGGGATCAGCGGGCATTCACCGGATTTGGCGGTTTGTAAATCATACCCGTAGAAGGGGCGTAACACTTCGGGTTTGTTGCTATAAAAGCAATTTTGTGTATCTTGTGTTACCATAGTAACATCGATGGTTCGGCTAGGTTAGTGCCTGGAGCGGACCGTTTTCGCTCCCCGTTTTTGTTCTTGTTTAATTGAATTATTTTGTTCGGGTGAAGCGATAGACGTATGCAATCGGACGTGTTCCGAGTGCTCTTTTTAATCTTTTTCCCCCTCTTTAATTACCACTTTTATCCGCTAGATGGCGACATTTGCAGGATTGTATTGTATAGCCGGTTGTAAGGGGATCCGTTAGAATTTCGCCCCCGTAAGGCGATCGTCTAAATGCAAATTCTCGATTGGTTAATAGAACAAAAGCAAATTAATTAATCAAACTGCATCTCATCAGGGAAAGTAACAAAATATACCTTGGCTTTTTCCCTGCGGATTGTAAAACGAGTCAATTAAGAAAGAATGCCTCGTGTTTTTTTGTTTTTTTAATTTCTAGGATTAAATTTTACTTCTGTTTATTCTTTTGTTACACCAAAAGTAAATTAATTGACTTGTTTAATCATTCAGGATTTGAAATGGTGCCCCGTCGCCCGTTTGTTTCTGTTCTGTCGTGCCAAATATGTCCGTTCGGAAGGGATGAGTAGTTAGTAGGCGTGCTCCTCTATCCACTTCAGGTACGATGACAGTCTGGTGTACACACCCGGCTTGTTAGGTCGAGCGCAACCTATGCCCCAAGAAACGATTCCTACCAGTTCGGCTTTCCCTCCTTTACGTTGGATGAGCGGTCCACCCGAATCACCCTGTAAAAGTACAAAGGATTAATGTCAATACATAGAATTAACACAGTAGAACACATGGAAGTAATATTAAATCACTGAATTAGTACAGAATAATTTAGTTAAACGGAAACAATGTTTAGATTTGCCCTATACTCTGATCTATCCTGCAATGATGGTTAACAATGGCTAAAGGTGGAGGTTAGTTGGTACAGAAAATAGTATGAATTAAACTAAGATTAACTCGTTGTGTTAAATGAGTTTTAATATTGCTTCCTTTAATTATATCGAGTAAGGGTCAAAACTTACGTGGAATTATCTGCAATAGTCCCACTTTCGATAATAGTGTAAAATATACAGAAGTACTTTCACAACCCTCCAGAACGGACACAAAGTATACAAGATTGTAGTATGAAAAGCACTTGCACAATACACAAAGTTTTGGAGGATCATTTACCCACCTGACAAGAATCTTTACCACCCTGGCTGTATCCCGCACACAGCATGGAATCGGCGATGGCTCCTCGACCATACATGGAGCGACATTGGCTCAAACCGATGATGGGAACCTCCACGGCTCGAAGTTCGTCGGTGGCGTATCCGTCTACGAAAAGAAATGGTTTCATAATTGAGCCAAGGAGAACGTTAACGCTTGGACGCTGTGAATCCTACCTTCGTGCGTGGATCCCCACCCGGAGGCGGTAGTAAATCCTTGGACGTGAAGGTCCGAAGGGAGACAGATGGAGTTGATGTGCTCATTAGAGGACGATAGGTCCAGAGGGGTGGAAAGTCTCAACAGCGCGATGTCGTTGTGCAAACTGCTATCGTCGTAGTCGGAGTGTACAACTATCTCGGAAACCTGAATGGACGTCGGACCATCAAAATCGGAATTAGAAAATGATACGGCCGTTAAATCCCTAGATTTGACTAGGCAGTTAAAGTATATTGATTTCTCTTTATCTACAATTGCTGCGCGCCATTGTTTATCGCAGGAATTTCAATTAAGGAAACTCTCTAATGCACGATTTCGTCCATCCTGTCGCTGCTGCCCTTATCTGTTTAAACACGTTGGCCGAACTTTTCCCCGTGCGGGGAATTTTTTGAAAGTTTAAGGAAATTCGGGAAAAATATTCTTTCCCGTGAAAATAAGTCAGATTTTTAATTTAGCCACTTTATATACTGTTAACGTAATTATAATTTTCTCCATCAATAATTCGTATGCAGATGTAACTTTTCCATATAAGGGATATTCGTGTAAAGAGAAAAACGTACTTTTCCCTATATATTTATTTTTTAATACCTTTCTGAAGGGAAATAGTATCTCTGAGCATCGAAAAAAATATTTAAAGTAGGGACATTTTTAAAGTAAATACTTCTTATTTTGGGAAATTTTATGTACAGGAAAATTGTATATTACATCAACAGAAAGACGTTTCGCTACGGTTTAATGAAGCGGCGGAATTCTCAACACGAACAGAAATTGAGACATTTTATTCCGAAATTGCGACAGTTTTAATTCGGTAGAATCAATATTTCTAAATTAGAACATTTTCCAGAATATTCGACGTTTAGGGACTATTCATTAGGGATTTAAACAAAAAAACTAAAACTAAGTTAATTAAGCCAAATCTATATATATATATATATATATATTTGCATAGCGGCACCTCTTCCGATTAAATCGCCACTTTAGGGAAGTTTTAAGCGAACATTTAGGGAAATTTTACTTTAGGGAACTGGCAACACTGTAAATCGGATGCAGAAGCACGTGATCCCGTTTTCAAAAATAACGCTATTCGGTAAAGACGAGGGGTGAATACTAAAAAGAAACGACGAAACGAAATAATAACACTTAAATACAAAGGGAAGTGGAAAAAAAGGGGGGATGAAATTAAATTTCAGTCTTTTCTTTAGAGAAATAAAAATGTAATAATCCCTATTGGAAAAAGGAATAAAAAGTTTCATGGCGATTTTTAATCCGAATCGACTTAGGGAAGGTGAGAAGGTAGAAAAGGTAATTGGAAGAGGTATCCGTATTAAATCCCATTGCAACGAACAAATTTGGAAATTGTAATTAGTAAGAGACTAGCCGAGTCGTAATTCAATTTAACTGGGTTTGTGACTAACCTTTCTACTGACGACGCCTGGGCCCGAGTCGGAAAGAATTTGCAGGCCAAATTTGACGAGGAACTTGTTGGAAGGTACCCTGCAACGAAACCAAATGATATTTTAAAAATCTCTTCCCCCATCAATTACACTAATGGAGGGAGAGAGAGAGAGAGAAAGTCAGGTCGAAAGGTCAAGGTCGTAACGGCTTTATCATATTTGATTTTCTCCATTCCGTTTCTGTAATTAAAACTTTTAATTCCTCTATGCTCTTCGACCTCCGATCGGGATGGTCGCTTTTATTAAAATCTAGACGTTACGCATGGCGGATTTATAGTCGAGTAGAAATTATCTTCTCCTTTCCCCCCTTTCGATATTAATTTCCGGTAGGTTCTAAAGTCAAGCTGTTGTTTAAAGAAGAAACGACATTGATGAATGCATTGCTTGGTTTCATACGGATTGGTAAAACAGTGCCGTAGATGAATAATCTACCGAGATATAAGCGCCATCATTAAAATATGATTTTCTTTCAAGGAATTAATACAAGTCTTCCCTACTGTCTTCTGCCCTTTATTGTGCGATCCACTTAAACGAGATTTAATTGGAAGAATCGTGTCAGAAACTTCCACCCCTCTACGTAAAATTCCATCGTTAATACCTGGAAATGCCATTATAAATTCTTTCTGATATTAAATATAAATGTACAGTTCAACCTCCAATAACGTCCAGTTCTAAACGGAAAAAGATAACCTCTAACAACGGCCACTGACGGCCGTTGTTTACAGGTTTACTAGAAAAATATCCTTTTATTCTAATGATGTATTTCTGTTATAACTTAATTTTTTATCTTCATTAAAGGTAAAAAATACCCTTTCAGTTTTTTTTAAAGTTACACTATAGGAATTTATATAAAAATATATAAACTATGTATTGTGTTTAAGCCCTCGGAAGCCGTTGTCTCGTTAAAACGGACACGACACCTTTCACGTAAAATCAAATTTATAAAAAAGAAAGGCATACAAACCCGTGCACACAATGCGCTGCCGTTAAGACCCAATTTTCGTTCAAGACGGAACCACCGCAAATGTGCGAAGAACCGAAAAACCAAGTATTTCTCTGCAGCGATACCTTTTAAAATAAAATAATAATAAAAAAGAAGGGAGAGACAATTTTAAAATTTAGGTAATTCAAGATATAAATGTTCTCATCCGATATAAAAGAATGACAGATATAGAAATGTCAAACACCGCGACAGGTTTTTATCAAATTTAGTTTTTCTCGTTTCTAACATACCTGCCAAGGAAATTCACCGGGTAAGGCTTTCCTGCCTCCCACTATCCTGTCTCCTTCGTAAAAGGTCTTACTGACTCCGCAAAGACCATCTCTTCGTGACACTTTCCCTCGAGGAATTGCTGCTTCGGCTGAAAGGGATCGAATCATATTTGACAAGAGGAAGAACTTAGATTAACTCCTTTAGCTTCATCCCATTTACTTACTACTGACGTACGTCCCGAATATTTACAATTTTATCACCAGGAATATTCATTTTTAACACGTTAAATCTGGGGTAAATAGAAAAATATTCCCGTTTTCTATATAAAAAGTCTCTTTACACTTTTCAAACCTAACACCAAGATTAAACAAGAGTTATAACGTTAAAAGTTTATTAAATTTGGCTTTTATTTTAAGTGTTTCGTCCGTAATTTTATATAAAAATACACTAAAATAATTATATGTCCGGTTAAAACCGGACACATCAACACAAAAACATTAGTGTGTCCGGTTAAAACCGGACAACACTAATGTTTTTTAATGGGAAATTTTATAACTTTAAATCAAATTTTTTATTGCAGAAACCCTTGATATAATTATATTTATTTATTCTTTATTTATTTTTACAAAAAGTAATGATAAATTGAGAGTAAAAACGTCGAGCGTATTCCGAAACTAACTTAATTAAAACTAATAGAATCAAAGTGAAAGAGGTCGAGGTTTTGAATGTATTGTTATATAAAAATATAAAACATCATATAAGAATAAAATTTAATTTAAAAAAAAAAATAAAAAAAAGGTTATTTTTTTTCTGTTTATATCTTTTAAAGTAAGAAGATAAGTTACCAGATTTCAGTTCTCTTTTGTGATATGTTTCATAAGCGAATTGAAATCTTAATGTGACATTGTAATAACGAGACAATGCCAATGTAAAATCAGATAGAGAGTCTGAAAGCCCGGAGGTTTGTCTGTCGGCATTAACTAAGGCAACAACAGGATGCGAGTTATTAACTTACCAGACCACTATTATCGAAATTCCGATCGCTTCGTCCTCAAATTTAACATCGAGTACGTATCTTAAAATGCATTAAAATTCGAAAGAGGAAAGGTTTTTTAAACCCCCTCCGAGTACTTTTGTCTATCGGGAGGTGGAGGGTACTCAATAAATACGCTCAACGCTACAGAAAATGCGATAAAATTGTGTTGTTTAACATTTTTTTTTAAGCTCTCGACGATACCGAAGAGTACAATATTGCACGTTCCCCCTCCGCTAATAAATTACAAAAAAAAAAGAAACTTTGCTTACCCAAATACAGTGCAAGAGTTAGAAGTAGAAGATGCAAAAGAGACATTTTTTGATAAAGTATTCTTTTCTTGTATTTAGTTGATGGAAGCGAATGAGTCGGAGGGGGGACATTTCCTTTACTTATATACAAAAGCGGATCATCCCTGTATAAACAATATGTAAGACAATTTGGATAATGATGACAGCGGGGATTTACGACCCGGATAGAAAAGTTCGGAAAAAGATAAGTTCGAATATTAAACGTTCCGAATAATCCGCGAAAACAGTGAAGGAACGTGGTACCCTCCCTTTTCTACAACCGTTTCCCACCCCTCTCCTAGAGAAGGCTCGAGGAAATAATAAAAGAAATGAATCGATATTAAAATCATTTTTACGTATTCCACATCGATCCAAGAAATTATCTTTGTAGTAATCGAACGGATTTATAAGGTTATCTAAACAGTATTAGAAGATAATAAATTCTTCTCCTTAATCTCCTGCTCAAGGACGTCGATAGGAAGAAGTAAAAATAAGGCTTTGAAGCTAATAAATTCCTACGATACAGACGGCTAAAAATATGAGTAGAAGAATTTAAATTTTTACCACTACGGGTGGCCCAAAAGTCGCTTAACCGAAAGCTTTTCCCGGTTTTAACCGTTCCTACAATCACCTCGGTTAGCCGACTTTTGGGCCACCTCGTAGGCCCAAAATTCGGCTAACCATTGCAGCCTATAGAAAGGTATATAAAAGAATCGGGTACGTGCGTTTTTTGCATGACATTAACATGAAAGTTAATAATGCCGTGCCATCTAGTGTTGTCGAAATGAACTATGCAAAATTATGTAGTAATAAAAAAAAAGGGTCATTTGATACCCCTTTAACTAATTTTAAGGAATTAATATTAATTTAAGAACACTATTAAGTTCTCCTGACACCACACCATTTATTATAGTAATTGATATGTATATGTAACCCATATTGTCGAAAGCATTCCTGTGATCGATATAAGAATAAATTGGATTAATACGAACTTAATCCGAGCTATCTTAAGTAAATTCATTTATTATTTCGTGTATAAGCCCAGTTAATCCACGGTTTATCTACAGATATGAATAAACTCAATTCATATTGATGGATTAATTCGAAGTTTACGTTGATATTAATAGGCTACATGTTTAGGGCATATAATGGGGGGGGAGAAAAAAACCTTTAAAATTAGTCCCACATACGAATTAGAACGTTGCGAATGGTTCAGGTATTAATAAATGAGTAATTACTTGCTAACTTTATCGTATGCTACACAATTAAGTAATGGAAAATGTAATTAGTTTAGTTATTATTGTGGATAAGAATGAAATACGGAACTTAAACGTATAAAAATGAAAGCAATACGGTCAACCTGTGAATACGGAAAACATAAAAAAAATGGCCGTTGTTCGGAGGTTATTTCATATACACTTTTGTCTAAATAAATAAACACGGCCGTTATTACAGGTTCAACTGTATTTGTTTGTCCTTGGTTTCGCAGAATTTTGTGTAAAAAGTAAATATTGCGCAGAGTTTATATGCCATTTAATTCCCACTGTAGCTGTATTGTTCGTAGTAAAACACATAAAATCACTTTTAATTAATTTAAATGAGTTTCCTTGTACCACCTTTTCACGTCAATAATTTTATGCCACGTCCATTCTTCTCATTTCGATCCAAATATTTTAATTTTTTGTTCGTTTTTTGCTGTTTGTGTTTTAATATATCGAGTGCACAAGACAGATTTGTTAAGTCACACTACGGCATGAAAATGCAATATGCAGCTTTACTGTATAGTCGCAATTAAGAGACCGAAATTCTTCATTTTGGGGTGGAAAGCGTATTGTTTTCTATTATAGAAATTATATAATTAATTTTAAGAATTATAATTACTTTAAAGCGAAAATGTTTTATCGATATTTAATAATACTTTCAATACGTTTATGAAAAAAGTTATAACTAATTACCCAAATGCTTGAGAAATTATTTAAATTCACAATTTTCGTGAAGTGTAAAATGTTTTAAAAGTAATTTTCGTGAAGTTAAAATCATTGTTTTGAATCGATATTCATATTTTAGTACAGATATCTTGCACTAGATGGAAGCATTTATCGAATTTACTGTCGTTTCGAGTCATCGAGCCGAACCGAACCGAACCGAAAATTCTAACCGAATGAACGATTTTATTTTTTATATATTACTGTCAAAATAATTTCAAACTGCTGCCGGATTGCTGGCAGCAGTTTGCAGTTTAAGGCATCGGCCTACCGCTCAGCGGCGTAACAAAGGGCACCATTTTGGCACTTTCCCCGGGCACCAACCTTGGGTGAGTGCCAAAATGAAGCGTAGAATTGAATCAGTGGCATCAAAACTGTTCGGTACGGCTCTGCTACCACTCTGAATTCCGAGTCCGGTGAGCGAGCTCAGACATTTTTAGGGTCTATCCCGTTCTTTACTGCCCCATTGTGGATCTGGCAGAATCCATGCTGAGCACGGAGAAAAAGGTCCTCTTAATGGCCACAGGACGGGTTAAGTCAGAAATGAAAAAACTTAGATTGCTCCCAATTTAAAATATATTTTCGGTTTGAATAAGACATTTTCATTAACACGTTATCCATTAATTACGTGTACAGTTTAAGGGAGTTAAGTAAAGTACTGTACATCATTATTCGCGATGGAGAAGAAACGGTTCGAGGTAGTGTCTACGTAGACTTTTTTTAGTGGCATTAGCGGCATACGAATTTTATCTTATAGGGGTCCACGAGCTACGTACTGTACTATACATGTAATTAAATGAGAGGGTTTACCAGAAGTACAGTACGTCATTGTACACAACATGAAAGAAGACGTCAAAAGTGGCTCAAAAACTATTCATGTAATTAATGGACAGCACTAACAGAAAATTAATTATATGATTAAAGTAAATCTACTCAATAACGAGTCCGGAAATCTTTAGAGGGTGTGTAGAAAGGAAACAGTATCTCTCACAAAATTTTTTATTCCCTGAGATGCCCGGCTTTATTCTAGGAAAATCCCCAGAATGGGTGAAGCTGCGCCCTGAGCGCATCCCTAAATACACCTCTGTATCCATAGTTTCATTCCAATGAAAAATTGGTGCATAACTTCCACGAAAATCATAATAATTCGCGATTTTCATCGATGCAAAAAAAGCTTCAAGTATAAGCTTTTCAGAAATAAAACTGGTTTTTCGCCAAATAAAGTTTTAAATGAAAACTCCAGGAACGTAACCTCTATTTATGGCACAGATTACGAGAAATATATCGGTTCGCTTTACGACAATTGGATTAACTAAGGTTTACCAGGAACAAATTAGATCGTTGAAGCGGGGGATCTAGTGTATAATCGTATAGTAACTATATAATTATATCACAATACAACGCTTCTAATTATTGGTTTGAATGATGCCGTTACGATAGCTGAAAAAATCTACTTATAATACGATATTTATGTAGATTACAGTATATATAATTTGGGACATTCGCAAATTTAAAAATTAAATTTTTTTAATAATAAAATGACACTTTAACGAAAGACTACGGCCTTACAAAGTGTATTTCCGGCGAAAGAAAGGAAAAAAGGAGAGGAAAAGGGGGTGAGGAGATAAGGGAGAGAGGAAGGATTCCTTTGAGTGGCATACGTTCGGTTACTGCACCCCGTTCGGATATGTCGGGCCCCGTCCCTCACCACCCGGTCGCCCCATTGTGGGCCTGGCCGAACCCATAATGGGCCGTCTATAAGAGGCCCTCTTAGTGCCCACAGGGCGGAAAGAGTTAAAAAAGGCTTTAGGCCTCTAGGCTTTATTTTGGCGTATAGTTTTTAGGTTTCAAGGAAAAATTTAAAAGAATACCTGAGTTGTATCATACTACAATATTTAATGAAGCTACATAAAAGCTAAACAGAGTAGGATTAGTGCCAAGTGGCTTTTAGTAGAAGCTTAAACTAATACCAATCAATTTTTAAACTTCGCGCGTTGAAGACGTAAACGATGATTAGTCGAGAAAGTGGTTATCTTAACGCTGATTGGACGAAGAAGCAAAAATTTAAATATGCACATGTTCGCTTCGTTTTTTATTAAATTAAATCGGTTTTTTACTTTTTTTATAACCGTCATTTCTTTATTTTATAGAAAAGAATAATATTTTCTTTATGATTTTGTCGTTTAACAAGTTATTTCACTTTGCACCATATGAGTCCATCTGTGCTAACATTTAATGTTGTACCAGAAAGATTTATTATAGATAAAACGTATCTGTTGTCGTATTTCAATTATTAATGGTTTCAACGGCGAGTTATATTAAAGACTGAGAATTAATAAAGCCGGTGTTAACAGTTTGAAATTTTTAGCAACGTTCCGTGAAATTGCAATTCTTCTTCCTATATCTCAAACTTCCGAAAATTGTCGTGTTATAAATTTTCATTTGTAGGATTCTAGAGGAAAATTATAAGATTTAGTTTATCAAATAATGTTATAAATCCTGAAGAAATGTGTTAGACATTATTGAAATAAATTGGATTGAATTGATGGTATAAGGAAGAGCAAGACACGGGCGAAGAGGGATGTCTCCCGGCAGGAGTTTCTATAGGAAATTGGCTCCTATTTAGTTACACAAGCGAAAAAAATCCGGAAAACCCCACGTGTCAATCCATTGGTCGGCAGATGAACCACAAGAGTTCAGTTGTTTTATCTCTTCATGGCCAGATGGCCGAGGAGATATGGTGGTAACTTAGGGCCCTCCCGGCCCACAATTGGGCTGCCGGGTGGATATCCACACAGCCGCCCAATTGTGGGCCTGGCCGAACCCAAAATGGACTTACAGAAAAAAGGCTTTCTTATTGCTCACGGAGCGGAAAGAGTAACAGAAAAAGTTGTTTTATCCAGTTCGGCCATGGTGAGTTCCAGAATAAATTGGAGTTATGTAGTTAGTTACAGTGCGTGCTTCGTTTCAAAAATTTCACATAAAATTTTGACGTTTACAGGTAATCCAAGCCGGATGACGGCCGGAACTGTTAAGTCGTCACCTACCGCTCAGGAGGCCCCAGAATCAGAATCCGTACGAGTCACCCCAATAATTTCGGGCTTCGTCTGTCATCACCCATCATCCGTCCCCTTTGTGGACCTAACCGAACCCACGATGGGTACGAAGAAGACCCTTTTAGTGCCTATAGGATGGAAAGAGCCCAAAAGAAACCTATGTATATGTAGGAAGATTCAAGTCCCTGTGTAAAACACATACCTTAAGGAATGCACGTATCATACGCATTAAATTTGATTATCAGAAAATTAATAAAATTTAAAGAATTTTTTCAACTAATACAATTTAAAAGAATTTTAAAGAAGTTGTAATCGATAAAATAGCAAATCAATGGACGAACATTCGAAATAAAAATTTTTATTTAGTATATTAAATTATTTTATGTGATTTTACGAGTTAAAATTTACGTAAATAATGGCTTAAGACAATTTCTGTACGTTCCACAAACGATTTCACAGACAGGAAAAGTTAATGTAAGTGCAAAATATGGAGCGTGTTATATAAGAAAATGCCGACAGGAAACGTCAATTGGAAGCGATTTCCCCAATTTAACCAAAGTGAATCTTGTATATTAAGTGTAATTGGTTGTACTAGAGGAAATTCAAGGACAAAATCTTTGTAAATATTCGGAGAAACTGTTTCCTTCTCTTGTCATTTGTCTTAATAAAAATCGCGTTGCGAGTATTCAAAGTAAACAAAATAGAAACACGATGCACCAAATTACCGATCGAATAACTGGGGACGTCGCTTCGACTGATTCTTTTAGCAGGGAATTTAATGTATGACATGGACCAAAAGTCGATTAATCGTGTTTCGTTTTAGTGCACACCTGTCAATATAAATCGTAAACGATGTGCTTGTCGGCAGTGCAGCTGCAACAGGTGCACCCGCACGGAGTCCACTTGGACGGGAGCCCCAAAATGCATGTATTTGTTTTATTATTTTCTCAGACAATTAATTAAGGGGCCTAAGTGCAAATTCTTGCACGGGGCACAGGAATGGCTAGTTACGGCACTGCTTATCGGTATAATCGATACCAAAAACAGAAAGAAAAAAAGGTTGTAACATTGGTAGGATGGGTAGCAGAAATAGGGGTACTGTTGACACGGACACAAACTTTTATACTTTAGCACGTTTTTATACTTTATCACGTGTTGATTCGAATCGTTTCGTATATAAAATGAGTGAAAAAAATTTCTCATTGTAGGGTTTTGAGTGTTTATAGAAAGTAAGGCGCACCTATTGTGTACAGTGTACTCGGTTCTATTGTATTAGGGTTTAAAATAAAAATACGTATATATCTTGGGAGGGACAATTTGCTGGTACAGAAATATTGGGGAATATGCCGTTCTTTACTGATCGACACTGGTGCGTTTGGTGTATCGATTACGCAATCGATGTATAAAATAAATTGACTGTACACTAGAAAGGAATAAGGCAATGCAACACTTGGGCGATCTGTGAAGAAAGAGGTGTCTCTCGGGAGGACTTTGTCTGGGAGACTGGCTCCTATTTAGATGTTAGACACGGAAAGAAAACCCGGAAAACTGCACGTGGCCAGCCACTAACCACCAGTGTTTTCGGTGGTGTTACGCACCAAAACACCAAATCGAAGAAGACCTTTTAAAAGCGAGATGACATTAAATGAAGTTAAGCCTTATATAAAATTCGCATTTTTTATAAGCACATAACTGCCGTCGTCTTTTAAAAAGTGGCGAAAATTACGTATTTTGATTTTACGTTCAATTATATCAAATACGAGGCGCGATAATTAATCATCATCAATCATTTGCTGTTTGTCTTTCGAGCATTCAGTCTTTAAAATGCTCTCTTTTCATTAAACTTCTTATACATCATCATTTCTAACATCTGGTACTTAAGATGCAAATGCTAGCAGCAGATGCCCCATTTTTTTTTTTGTTTTTAAAAACAACCCAGTGATTTTTTTTTTTCGGCCGCCATTTCCACGCTTCTCTATTCTAACTTTATATTCAATTTTCTTCAATTATTAAAATCCAAATCGATTCCAATTTTATACACTCTATCGGTTATATATATAGAAAATCAACATCCTCTTAGTATAAAGTGAGCGACTGTCGATATCAAAAGCAATGATCGGTTTATTTGTATACAACAATGGGCAATCTGCCGAGGGGGTGCCACCCGGAAGAAGTTTTATGGGAAATTGACCCCTATTTAGGGGGTTACAAAATACAAAATTATTCGCTATATCGGGTGTTCTCCACACCAAGTGTCGCCGTTTATATACAGTACATTGAGTAGGCTTATGTATTCTCGTAGTGTTTGCATGGCGGCAACGAAGAAATCTTCTAAGTCTTATAGCAGCAATCCGAAACGTTTAAAATGTAAAGGAAAACGATAAAACTAAAAGTTTTATCAGAAATTATCTCCGATTTCGCGTCTTGTGAATAATCAAGCGGAAGGATTAAGTTTACGCATTATAAATAAGCGTTAAAACGGTGGAAAGAAGACGGAAAATTGCCCTCCTAACACAATAATGATAACGCCGTGACATTATTGATAAATGTTAAATGGAGATAGGGATGGATATATTTGTGAAGGAATAATGAAATATTCATTATTCTTTACGTATGCATCTTAATTAAGAGATAAACAAATCGATTTTGGATTGATCGAGAAGAATTTCCGTCGAGAAAAGAAAAATATTAGAAGGATGAAGATCGTTAAGAGATTCGATGACCGAAGAGCAATGTAAAATTATACAAAGGTCGTTGGCATTCGTGTGGCATGAAATTAATGCTCGCAGCTTTATTGAAGCATACTTGAACAAGAATTCCTACCAGCAATCAGAAACGTTCTCAATGAAATAAGATGGTTCTTTGAAAAACACATTCACTTGGCTTATTTCTAAATTAACCTGCGCCGTTTTCTGAGAGTTTTCTTATTCGGAGTTTTGCAAACAGTTCATTTACATAATAATAATGGAGTCATATTTAAAATGTTAACCGGATGAAGCTTAGGAGAAACCATTCTTTTTTCAATCCAGAAATTCTAATTTTTCTTTTCTTTACATTCACGCAAATCCACACGAATGCGTAACTTCCATAATACTGACAGTGCTTCATTTTTTACGGATCAACTACGTATTTATTTCGCCTTCTTAATTTTGCTCCTATTTATTCGTATCTTCGATTAGATCTCTCCGCGTATTGATTAGATTTGTCTGTCAAATGTTGGATTTTTGCCACTTTGCATCTTCCACAAACAGGCGATTCCGTCTTCGTGCCTTTTCGCTTACGGTTGGAGTGATATCGGAGGAGGAAAGGGAATTTTTAGCTAGAATTTAGATTAATTTTTACAATTTCTTGTCTCAAAGATATTCGAAATGCCTTCACGAAAAACTCTCGTACGAATCATCTTATTTCATTACGTTCAGATATTCACGACTTCGAGGTATCTACGTCATATTTTATAGTTTCATTCTCCGTATCCTTTTACATTCTAACATCATTACAGCATTTCTTATTCGTCTTTTTTTTCTCACTGGAAATTATTCACCCATCGCATTTCCTCTCTCTCGATTCCGGGATTATTATTATTTTTTTTTTTTTTTTTTTTTTTTCTGGAGCCTATCTTAGAGCTTAATCAATAGAGAATACATCAGAGTGAAGAATTAGCCCAGAGCCAAAAAGAAGTCGGTAATTCCGAAAAGACACCTCACAGCACGACCCGTTGAGTTATTACTTGGTCATTAGCCAATAAAGAAAAGTCGATACCTTCGTTTCCCCAAGGCTTTAACTTGTGGCCAGTTCTTTCTCTTCGATTTTTGTGGATTTAGATCCGAATTCGACTTTTTTTTTAATACCGTTTCCTCAAAAGAATACTCGATATTAGTGAATTTTTAACTGTCACGGCCGTTTCTGTACGCAAATTCTTGATCCTCCGCATCGCTTACAAAGAAATGCTTCGTTTTGAGTAGTGTCCAGAATTATTAGAAAGAATTAACAGGAAAAATTGCCCAAATTCTGAAGATTAATTTTATATATATATTGTTGCAAATATATTCTCTTCTTACTCGGAAGAAAATGCTCTTCTCGAAGAATATTTTTGGCTCGTCTGATCTGATTTAGTTTATCTTGGGCTCAAATCCACTGTAATTTTCTCTTCGTTGGATATATTGCAACTAACGCATAGCCTTGATTTACTGCAATACAGAAGATTCCTTCATATGAGAGTTATTTTTTTCCATTAGCAAGATGGTCGCGCGATAAAGCTCTTTCCGGCTGAGGAATTTATGCAAGATCCTTATAAATTTTCATGGATATTTCGTTTTGAGAGGTCGTTCGTCGTTCTCAGTATGCTATCGAGTCGAGCTAATTCATAATGGATATAATTATAGGTATTCGGATCTCGTGTAGTGTTGTCACGCATCACGAATCCTCACGGAATATCCTGTCACGTGAAGCATCTCTTCCTAAATTGAAGCAATTCTCTTCGATTTATTCTAATTTAAGGAGCATTCACGTACTTGTTTCGCCTGTCGCATCTCTTTCTATAGAGTTAAACTTCTCTTGTAATATAATTCGTATCGCCCGAGAACACGTTTAGAAATTATCATATATTTAAATATTTTACCCTAATATTAACCTACAAGTTTATACTATATATACGCATTATTTATACGTGGTTTAATAGGGCTCTTTTGTCGTAAACGACAACGAACCCCATAAAACTAGATATAAATGTCTTCTAATCATCCCTACCTTCTACTATAGAAGTGTTTTTTATACGTAGCAATTTACGATAAACGATAAAAAAATAATATAATATAAAAACATTTTAATATTTGGAGTATTTCGATATTTAATGCATACAAAAAAAAAATACATTTCTGACTATTAATTTCCTAATGTTATCGGGTGGAGGAAGCGCTTGTAAATCCGCTGTCGACCCCGCGTTTGGGCCATTAAAGGAATTTTTATGGTCCCGTAAAAATTATAGTGAAAATTGGATGCTTATTACATGGCCAAAATGTCTGTACTATGGCAAACGAGTGTTTGAAAGGATCGTAAAAGTTCTATATGTCTAGTGTGAGAAGAAATAGTAATTACTCCTACAAACGAAGACATTTTATGCGTATAACACAACGTCTCCGAAGAAAATACATTTCTTTAATGTTGCAAACTTAAAGAAATAACATTAAATTTAGCTTAGTTTCAATGTTTATATGAACACAACACCCACAACTATTCCTCTTTTACACCGGATACGGATCCTCTTTTACACCGGATATACCTTGTGTATTTCTATGAAAGAATTGGAATTTCCTGTCCGTACGGGTGTTTAAAATGTTTAATTTTAATCATTTTTACGCGTCTTTTACTAAATATGAAGTGATTTGTCACTCACTAACAGGCTGGTGGCATGGAGTTTTCCGGCTTTTCTTCGCGTGTTTAACACTTAAATAGGGGTGGTGTCTCCATAAAAGCCATCTCCCACGTGTTGCGTTGCTTTACCCCATAAAGGCAATTCAACAAGAATACAAAATTCTGTAATAACGAAGCTTTAAATGTGAGTGACAAACGACGACTAAATTAAACCGAATCGGGCAGCTCAGTGCCGTAGGCCCTATATCTAAGTACGTTTAGGTTACGTGTAATTAGGCAAACCGACAATGTGGCCAGTTTCATAGAAAACGGACTTACATACTTGGTAGTTTGGCACCTAGAAGCATCCCTAAACCGATTAACTGGAGGAATATCAGTCGGTATAGTAGCAATTCCCTATTGTAAATACTCGAGTCGAAGAGATGTAAAAAATCTCGTTCCTAACCGTAAGTTTCCATTCGTCTTACGGTGCCCACCACCGGCCGAGTGAATAAAACAACCAAACATTGGCGGTTGGTGGTGACTCTGCGCCGGACACGTGGAGTTTTCCGGGTTTTCTTCACGTTTGTTACACCTAAATAGGGGCGAGTTTCTTCTGGAAAGCACTCCCCTCAGCAGATAGCCCACGTGTTTCATCATCACAAATAAACCCAACCATTCGTCTTACGTTTTAATACGTGGAAACGAATTAGTACCGTTCAATATTTCGGGGGTCTTGCAAGTTGCTGAATTGCTCAACTTTTGTTATAAGTTCTCGACAAGACAACGCCCGGTTTGAGAAGGAATTGAAATGGTCAATGAGAGCGAAGAGAAGGTGGAAAAGTTGATATCGATCGCAAGATACGTGGCAACCGACTGTCGACAAGTTGTGTGAAAGTTTACGCAGGGATATCGATCCAAATAATATTTGCAATTTGGACATCATTTAATAATATCGTCGCTTTGATTTATTCCAATGCAGCAAACGAAACGGAAATGCGCCAGCGTGAAAAACAGGAGCATTAAATCCCTCCGAGTCCAATGTTAAATTAATTATAACTCAGCAGATGGAACTGTTTATACAAAATTACTAATAAGTTTTTTTCTCCCCTTCTTCTTTAATTATTCTCGAAATTCCATTAATTCGAAATTATTATTTCTCCGACGAAAAGTTAAAAACTTCGATGGTTACAACATTTATAAAGTCTTTTCTTGGATCTAATAACAAATATTAAAGAAGGAATATTATTAAAAAGTATTTTATTTATTATTTTTATTTCTTCTTCTTCTTCTTCTTTTTCATTTTGTTTTCATCGAAAAAGCTTTCTTCTCAACTCTTTTTCTTTCCTTTTAATTTCAATTAACCATTCTTGATGGATCTTGCTGCTCTTTTTCCTTTTCTTGTTTATTATTAAATCGAAGAATGGCGCATTTTTAAGTTTTACTTTTCTCCTTTTTTTTATAATCGCTGCTTTTTTCCTCTTTGTTTTTTTCGTTGGAAAGTTCTAAAAGTCGATTTTCAGTAAATGTTTTAATTAAAAATTGGAGGAATAAAAAAGGAAAAAAATGTCACCGGTTGATACCGATACCGACTCACTCGAGAGTTTATCTTTGTCCAATTTCTGTTACTTTTAATGTAAACTACTTTCGATCTGACACCGGAGGAAAAAAAATTACAACCGATGGTTCGAGTTTTTAATTTTAACAAATTTTTTTGCTCTTTGTTTCGAATTTTTCTTCTACTAATGTTCGGGGCCGTTTTATCCATTAGGCACGTGCCTAAGGCCCGAGAAGAATCCCCAGGAATTTTTCGGGGGGGTGGTCCGTTCGGATATGTCGGGCCCCGTCCCTCACCACCCGGTCGCCCCATTGTGGGCCTGGCCGAACCCATAATGGGCCTACTAAAAAAGGCCCTCTTAGTGCCCACAGGGCGGAAAGAGTTAAAAAAAAAGGCCCGAGAAGGGGGAGCTTGAAGCCCGATAAAATGTTAAAAACAGGGACTAATAATAATGTTTTACAAAAATATAGAAAAATCACTAAATATTTCTATAGATTGTAAGGGATTCTATAATAGAATCTCTACGTGCCATGGTTTACATAGACGTGGTTTACATTGTCTACCGGTACGTGCCACGAACGAGCAGTCATTATGTAAAACCACAGAGAAATTGCCAGGCATTGATAGGGCATTAGCTAAATAATAACATTTTTGGTAAGTAATAAAAATTTGATTCGCTTTAAAATGTTACAGTATTATACCCCAAAATGTGCTTTCCTGAAGAACAATAGAATTATTTTTGAGAATGTCAATATAATTCAAAATGAATATAGACCTGTACACTGTGGTCTATAGTTTGTCTATGGTAAGAATCAACTTGAGTATTAACCAATGAGCATCGGCCATCGATCACTTACTTGTGGCAAGTTACTTCCGGTTTTTCCTCATTTCTTAAGCACGTTACTGCCATAATAAACAGTATTATGAAGCTTCACGTTCTGGGATCGGAATACGAGGAAGTTTGCTATAGTAGTAGTTAAACGCGTGATTCTTTACACTTAATGAACGATATAAAATATTAACATAACGGAAAAGTCGTTCTATCATCTAGTGAAAAAAATAAAATAAAATTCACATATTGCTTGACATATTAAGTGAAAAGTGTGCTGATTAGTTTAACTGAAACGACATCGCGCTTGACGTTGCTCTCGAGTTGATTCTTTCCATAGACAGACTATAGTACTTACCATACCAGGGCAAGGGTAAAGGATTGAAGTGCCGGAAGGGACTCAAAATATCCGAATGTCTAGGGGTCATGAGTTAATGCGGAAAGAGATTAATAAAAATCTTCAGGAATTCTGTTAACTTCGTATCTCGAGTACAAACGATACGGATTCGAATTCCATTCATACCATAGTGGTTCGTCTAGGTTCACGACCAGGGGCGCCCGTATCTTAGAGCACTCGGGCACGTATATCCCTTTCGTCAGGGTTGCTTTTTCCCTAATCCCCAAGGTGGCCTCAAATTTCATTATCAGCAAACAACATAAAATTCGCGACTTCTAGCCTATTCTACAAGTATAAAAGAAACTAACGAACGACGATTGTCCGTTGTCCCACTGGATTTCGTCGTATGTTGACCAAGCTGGGAAACAAGGAATGACATTTGTTTCTGAGACCGAGTTAGCCCCCGTTGCAACCGGTGCCACCTTGCAATGGGGGCTAACACCACCGATCCGACATTGAATCATTGTCTGGAGTTTCCTGCATAATGTAGGATGCCCTTTTTTTTATAGCTCGTGCCCTCCGTTTATATAGTCTGCGGGAGGGGGTTGCCGTTCACAACAGATCCTATCCGGGACAGACAGCTCGAGACAAATTGCCGGGATTCGCCCGGATTCGATGTCGGATTCCTCTTGTCGTCTGCATTGTCTGTTCGTTAATAATTTAAATTTATGTACTTTATGATTTTTTCCTTAGAATGTTTAATTAAGGTTATTTTTGAAATTTAAGGATTATATGACTCAATTTCCCACCAAAAAGTTAATTTCTGGCCTTCAAAGTATATTTATTTAATTAATTTCGTGTACCGAATCGCGAATCTGAAATTTTCTTTAATTTATGATAGGACACAACTTTTCGAATATTAAATTACAGACATTTTTTATGTGATCGAAGTTTAGAAATCTTGCAAAACAAAATAAAATAAATTTCATTTTTTTTATTTTTTATCTTAGAGAGTTTTCTTTAAAATTGTAGTCAGTTCGAAAACGTTTTTACAGCTTGGAAACGGCTTTATCAAGTTGTCTTTCTTCACTTTTCTTTCATTTCTGCCATGTCATTTTTCACCGGAAGCCGTTTCGCATCCAGTCGGATAGTATTTTTTATTTGAAAAACCAATTGTGAGATCGTTTCGATTGTTTTCTATCGACGTGGCTACTCCGTTGACCACGTAATGGAAATATTAGCTCCAGACAAGCTGTACAAATTCTGTGGAAAGAAATGGGTAAAACAGAATTATCTACGAAGCGAACGAAAGTGGACCAATTTCTACTCTCTTCCTACGATATATCGTGTTTTACGGAACGTTTCTACTAACGAAATAATGCCTTTTATGCCTAGAAATTTCTTGGAGATTGTAAACTTAAAGAACATTTTCTGAACTATTGAAATCTCCCAAAAGAAAGGAGTCCGAGTTCGTAAGTTTGCCTAGGACCCGCAGGCACGTAATATCTCAATAAAGAACAAGAGTACGTAAAAGTCACCGCAATTCGAAGGTAAACTTGGTACTCTTATGATCTTTCGTAGTTTCATGCAACTAGTTTGTGATACGCAATGTTCTTTATAGCTTACGATCAGCCGTAATTATTCGTAGAAATCGCGCAGAATTCTTCGCGATTTCTACGAATCTCACAAGAATTGTATGTAAATACCAGTGTTTAAGAGCAAAGTTAGTAAAATATAACGAAGTAGTACCTTGTTAAATTATCATTTAAATGTTAAATTTGAGAAAGAAGAAATTGAAAATTTCACTTGTACAAAAGAACTCTCGGATTTCACAACCGTAAATCCACCCTCGGCACTATTCCAACCCCCTCTGTCTGCCGGGAAAATGTTCAATAAATGTACACAAACGTTGAATTGTACGTTTATCAACGAAAACTCGGAAGTTTCCTTTTTCTGCAATCGTTTTGCAGCTTTATTTCAAGAAACAGAATACATAACGTTGATTCCTTCATCCACAACACTACAACAAATTTCGACATAGAACATATTTCTACATTTTATTGATATTTCATTTAATTCTACCAAGAATCATCGATTTATTTATGCTAATTATTCTAAAATCCAGCATAGAACTGGCCATTTGGAGGAGATCAGTTGTAGAAAGTTATACAGGAGCTGTTTTACGCGCGATTGTTTTCTTGAAGAAATACTTCGACCCAAGAAAAAAATCTTTCTCGAGTATTTTCGGTTTGTTTTTTGTCTTTTTTATCGCCCATTTTCCGCAAGATCATCGTCGATACGTGGAGAAGATTGACGATTTTTTCCACTCGAAGCGATCGAATTCTGCAATCGCCAGTCTTCACCACTTCTGTTTTCTGCTGCAGAATACTTGCAGATTGACCACAAATGCCTAACGTTTACTTGTTTTTTTTTTTTTTTTTTTCTTTTTCTGTCGTCGAGTAACGTCGATAATTTTACTTTTTATAAGTTCGAAAGTTAACGTTGGAAATTAATGAGTTTACTCTAAATGTGCGTGATCTTTCGAAAAGTACGGAAATTAATGTGCGTACAGAGCAATCCGTGACGTTCAACGACGTTCTCCGTGTTTATCATGATTTTTAACAAGTAATTTATAAAGAATATAATAGTTTTATAATTAAAAAAGATTGTTTTTTATACAAGAATCGTGAATTATCGTTCGCCGTTGTAATAAGGAATTTTTTAAATGTAATTTTCTTGGACGAATCTGCGAGAAAACAAAATACCGTGTATTTAATTTAGTAAAAACTTTGTTTTCGTGTAAGAAGTAAGGCGACTTTACAAGAATTCTTTTTGTTTGCATAATTTATTAAGCTGCAATTTTCAAAAATTGCAGCCCAATAAATTACACAAGTGACCAACGAACCGGCTGCGGGAGTATTTCGGCTTTTCTTCACGCGTGCAACACCTAAATAGGAGCCAGTTTATAATAGAACGTTCTCCCGAGAGGCATCCACGCGTTGCGTTTGCCGTATCCCATCAAACCAAACCAAACTTTTTATCCAGAAATATCAATCTCCGCCTGTCTGACCAATGGGATTGCGGCATTATCTACTGATTGTAGGCCTACTCTTCCCAAGACATACCTGAAGTTCATGGATGACAAACCTGTCAGTTTTGTTTTTTAATTCACACGTTTAGTTATATCGGTACTTGCTGTTAAGCGATAAGAAAAATACACCGTATTCAATTCCCGAGCAACGCAAGATACTGTACCTCTACCAGTATTATATAAGGATTATTTTACTTTTTATACAGCATTATAATTAAGTAATATTCTGTACCTTATTAATAATAATAGCTATTGTCTATATGATTTTAATCGATAGTTGTTTTATACGCAAGGAAATGCAGCGGATTGGGAGAAACCGTCAACGGAATCCATAAAATCGAATTGATCTTCCGCCAACAAAGCGCGTTGTTCAATGCAATTCGGCCGACGAGTGCCTTTTTACGTCAATAAATAAAGATCAGAAATAAATTGCAGCTTCCAGCTTAAAGATTCTCACAAATTAAGATAAATTACGCGTGGAAATACGCCGAAGTTCCAACGCGTTAAGTAACAATTTTTCGTCCTGTTTTTTGTGAATCAATTAAAATTAAGAGAAATTTCTAGTAATTAGTGTAAAGAAAATGGAATTAAATTGATATTTAATTATTTTCATTTAAAATACATTAGAAATTTATCAGAATAGAAGAGTAAAATTTGATTTTTTTTCTCTCGATTAATCGAGCAAGTTTATTTTTACTCTTCTTGACGAGCATAATTTGCATATTTACGCGATTGATACTTACAACAGTACAAAGTATCGCCCCAATAAAATAGATGGATTGCTATTTTATGCTGGTTTTCAGTCAGTCTTGAGGTGCAGAAAAAGCGGGATTATTCCATTCGTTGACGTTATCAAACCACCTGATTATTTTTCCTCCTCGTGTCTCCGTGTCTTCCATTCGAATTTTTTCAGTGTTTATACACTCCGCTGTAGAATTTAGAGATTTCACTAATGTATGCATTGAGAAAACTTCTCACTTATTTTCGTAGATTTCACGAATAAAGATGATTGTGTAAATAACAAAGAACTCCTGAAGTGATCGAAAAGATTTCACGGTGTACTGAATTGTTTTCACAAAACATTACATCTGTGATTCGATTTGTGCAATCTTGAGAGAATAAATAAGTTTTTGTTTTCAAAATTCAAAAGACTATATCCGTAGCCCTAACGAAAGGAGAAGACGTAGCAACGGCTTCTCCTCTCGGAGAGCCCATTTCTTTGTTTCTTTGCCAGGACGTAACACTGGTATGTGGAGGAGGAATATGGAAAACCTCCCCAAAGGTTTTCCTTTACAAAGTAGTGAAAGCACTTTTATGAAAGATTAATAATGCTATGGGATAGTGGAGATTGCTATCCGTTAATGTTATATTTGAAATACCGAGATTGGGTTTGATGTATTGAATGAAGATACCAGAACACAACGGACGATATGGCAGTCTCAATTTTGTACATTCCGAGTGATCGCTGAAAGAAAGCAATGTCCCAATCACAACTGCTGAGCGAAAATCATGAAAGTCTGGATAAGATTTGAACCCGGATTCTTTATGGCTAAAGTTATATTGCTGTATATTAGTAAGCCTAGATTCCTTTAGTATAACCTACGTCATGTCTACTGAATACGTAAGGGCGATCTAAATGGATAGTTTA
The DNA here is from genome assembly GCF_030686945.1 of Centruroides vittatus. Taxonomy (NCBI): domain Eukaryota; kingdom Metazoa; phylum Arthropoda; class Arachnida; order Scorpiones; family Buthidae; genus Centruroides; species Centruroides vittatus. Next base: position 1,511,254 of record NW_027122679.1, read on the forward strand.
CCATTAGTGGTAAATTGATTGATCCGCGCCCAAGTCGAAGGAGGAATACTACTTTCATCTATTGAAGCGGATATTATATTTCGACTCATCCGTCCAAATTACATTACGAACTCGTCAAGGAGTCGCATAATAAGTGGTAAAGTAATTAAATACTGTATTCAGAAAAAGAATTGCTATGGATTAGTAATTTATCATCATTGTCGTTTAAAAAATTAAATTTCACTTTATCGTCAGCAGATGGAAGCACTTTATTACTTAAATCATTCTTATTTTTAAAAAAAAATTAACAAAATCAACAAATTTTTATTAAAATTCTCTTTTTGAAATTTTAATAATGATAATGGCATTATATTCCATTGTTTATAATTTTTTTTTTTAATTTAAAAATATTAGCAAACGCCATTTATTCTCACCAGAGGGTACACGATCAAACGTCGTCTGCTTCACTAAAGACTCGAATAAATTAGAATAGAAGATAATATATAACGAAAAGCTTCAACGATTTGTATAGAATTTGTATCAAAAGATGTTTTTTTATAGATATTGAATACTTTTATATTTATTTTATTTTATTATAAACACATAAAAATGTTAAATCGATAGCCGAGTGAATATTTAACGAAGGCAACAACGGCTAATCGATGACATTTTCAAGTGTTAAAATATTTATATTTTAAGAAAAATATCGACTTTTCTTTCAAATATTTCTTATTAAATTTCTTTTTCAGAATAATTTCTACCCATTTTTATCATCTACGGTTCCTGAGATGTTAAATATCCAAATTAAGAATAGGGGGAAAAAGCTCATAAATGAAGTGAAATGGCGTTATATCGAGGCATTATAACTAAAATGTTGCTCTGGAATGATCTGGGAGGACGATCTAAAAAGTACAGTCGAAAGGAAGAAAAATCAAGCAGTCAAATGTTCTAGAATATTCCTCATACATCTAGAAGGAAAAACTTGGAGAACAAACTATCCGATATTTCTTCAAGAACGGGTAGCAAACCGGCCCGCGGGCCCGATGCGGCCCTTAAAGGCTTCGTGTCGGACCCGCGCCTTGATAATTTCTAAAAATCAACGTTTCTAACATCTTGCGGGGATTAAAACAGAAAAAATTCGTAAAGGCCCGGCCACAAAAAGGGCCTTTACGACTTATTTTTATTTTATAGTATGATTTGGTTTACCGAATAATAACGAATAAGGCCCGCATCTATTTGAATGGCTCTATGCGTTCGAGATCCCTGTTCTAGAACAATGTGCGGTCTCGTAGTATAATTAAGCGATTGATAACTGAGTATTCGTGTTTTTACTATAAAAGAATAAAACGATTGATATTGAATTATTTAAGACAAAGTATTTTTAATTTAAATTGTATTCTTAAAGTCTCCGGCGAGGGATCCAATACCCGCATCACCCCCATAAGTACGTTACAGTACGCAGGGAAATAAAAGAGCCAATTGGAGATAAGGAAATTATAATTTTTTTGGTAAGCTTGATTTTCTTTCTAGATTGTTCAAAGATACAAATAATCGACTGAGATCTTTTAGAAAAAAATTAATTTATCGATTTGCTATTTTCTTGATATTTGGATATAATTTCGTTAATTAGGTTATAAAAATTCTTTTGGTTTTTAACTAGGATCATAAGAGGAACCGGATATAATGGGTTATATCTCCGCCCCGTTAGATCGATACATTCGAGTGAAAAGAACTTTTCTAAGCAAATAATTGGCAAAGCTAATAAGAGAAAAACATAAATTCGAGAAGCAGACTCATTAGAAAGTAATTTACAAAAGGATATTTCGGTAAGTTATAATCATCGTGTAATATTTCATTCTTTTTCTTCAATTAGGGGAATTTCTGTATTAACAAATGAATTATTATTATTATTTTTTTTTTTGAAATTTTATAAGTTAAATAAATTTAAAATTTAAGTAAATGAAAAAACGCAAAATGCGTTGTTTATTTTGCTAGGCATTTACTTTAATTTTAAAATTTTCTTTAGTCAAAACGGTAATGTTTTTTTTTTTTTTTTTAATTATAAAAGACAAAATTGTATATAAATCTGTATATACGGTACAAGTGGCCTAACAAAATAAATATTGCAGAGTAGACTGAGTTCACAAAAACATCTTCCAGCCAATCATATGTTACTTATTTAATGATTCTTTTAAATTAATCGTCGGAAGCAATTTTTACCAATTTTCTTAATCGTTCGGCTTCCTGTTTCATCCTTCCTAAATTATTTTCCCTAGCTCCTGTTACAGTATCATCGACTGTTCTGAAACAATATTTCTAACTGTTATTTTTTATTATTATATTTTTTTTTTACCACTATTTTTAATTCGCGGTCGACATTCTAAATAAAAATTGAATAGAGACTCAATGAATTATCGCGCCTATTCGTTTTAATTTTAAAAATTTATCAATATTAATCTTTACGCTATTCTCTAATGTTTATATAAAACTGTACTTATTTATCTAGAATATCTTTTTTTGAAATTCCTTAATTAAAACATAAATTTATTAATATTCCCTTAGTATAATACATGTTCGTTTTGCATTTAAATATAATTTTTATCTGCTCTGTTACGCTTGTTTTGACATTTTTTTTTTCTGTCATTTTACTGCTTGCTTACGAATTAACTCTTTTTTAAAATATATAATTGAATTATTTTTGTTAGACATTTGTACTAGAATATTTGAATTTTTTAGTATTTATTTCTTATTTTGAAAGTAGATGGCGCGTATACGTTTATCGCAGGCCATTGTTGTATTGACAGCGATGAAAAAATTATACATCTGACATCCTGTCTTTTTTTATTTTCTGAATACAAATTGAACATTTACTATGTACAGATTAAACAAATATATTAACGAATAGATTTGTCTGCTATTTTTTTACATTATCTCTTATAAGAAATAAATGTCCTGATTTAATTTATTAATTTTTTCGTTCGTAGAAATTTATCATCGTTTAAACCGGGGCTTACTTAGATTCACACAATTTGCCATTTTGTTCCAGTCGATTCTGCGAAGCGTTTTTTCTTGATCCGAGAAGCAGATGAATGTGTTTTATTTTTATAGCCTTTTTTTTTCCTATAATAAATCTGGAATAATGGTGAGTTTCTTTTTTTCTTTATTGAAATCTAATTGGTTTTCGTCTAGCCAAGATGGGATCTAATTTAGAATAGCCTATATCTTTTAAGTCTAAAAAAATTTACTAAAAATGCCGACGACTTTTGTTATTTAGTAAACGAATTCGAGAAATCTGGTCTAACAAACTATAAAATATTTTTACTTTTTCGACTCTGTTATATGTAACAGGGGGAAAGTATGGCCATCGGTCAAATGATCTACTAAGATTTTTACATTTTTGGACACGGGGGACCTCGAAACGTAGAGAAATGCAAAAAATTCGAGGTTTCTTCTGTATGTACCGATGTTAGTGTATGTAGGGGCACAATTTTCTTCACCCTCTTTGAAACTTAATAATGCCCGTGCTTTTTGTCGAAAATTTCTGAAATTTTGCAGGGAAACTCGTGTATTATGGACATTAATGCTATTAAATTTTGGTGGTTAAAGATCGAAGGGGTGGAAAGATAGAGGGGGGTCGCATATCGTATCTCAGGTAGGGTTGGACTTAATGACGATTTTCCTTTTTATTAGCATTTACAATATTTTTTTTATAAAACTCGTTTTTACCCTCAAATTTAAGCTTTTTGTAATTTTATAATAATTAAAAATATTAAAATTTTTAAAATAAAATATCATAATAGATAGAGCCACCAAAATTTTAAATGTTGCCAGGAAAATTAAGCAACTCTTTGCTGGATTTTTAAAATTAACTAATGAAAATATTGTTACCTTACTCGCTTTAACCTGATTCATTATAATCAATCTCTATTTTACATAAATATAAATTTATATAGCGTGGATCTAACATTTATCATACCTTTTAAACTATCAAAAGATGAAAGTTTTTAATACATCGATCATTTTCGCAGCATCTGCTTTTTTACTTTTTTTCGAGCGGTGCCACGTTATAATTAACGATAGTATGTTACATAGTACATGATACTGATTATGCAGTAATGCATCAATTTGATAACAAACTACTTATGAAATATTCAACTGTCAAACTATGTAATGGCGATAATTATAACTTTGTGGCTAAACATATTATAAAAGTATCTTCGATATTCCATGATAACATCTTCATAAAAACACTTTATGCTAGGATTTTAAGATATAAAATTTTTAATTCTAAAGCTAAACTTTAAATGTAGTTTTTTTTTTTTCTGCACACACTTAAATCCACATTCTCTCTTCGGCTGTACCAAGAAATATATGAAAACCTCTCTTCTGTTTATAGGTTTGTAGGTAGAATTTGTTATGTATTTATAAATTTACTTTAACGGATAGACGAATACCGATTCATTATTCTCTTGACGCGTTAATTTTGTACCTAAAACTTTAAAGGAATCTTTTAAGAAGTCATGGTTAAAGTTCGAATGAATATTTTATTACAGTTCACAAATATATCCTACAGAATTCAGTATATTGCCAAAGAATTTAAACGTTTTCTATGGAGGTCTAATAATTTTTCTTTCAATAATAAACAACGCTTTTAGTCCACGACTAAATTGGATAGAGTTAGATAACCTAAATAAATAGGACTTAACAATTGGAGGGCTTATCACACCAAGGCCGACAGAAAGAAAAGCGGCTGATGAGGGGTCCTGTACCCGAAATGCATACTTACCTAAATTTGAATATGATTATTAAAGACTAACTTTTTTATTAAAGATCTAGTCCTTCTTTCTGTCGGCCTTGGTGTGATAAGCCCTCCAATTGTTAAGTCCTATTTATTTAGGTTATCTAACTCTATCTAATTTTTCTTTTCTTAAGATCTGTGTATGTATTTTTCTACTGAAGATCTTTTGAAATATTATTTCTTACTTGTTTTAATAAAGATGAATAAACAAAAGATCTATTACACTATGTTAGAAAAAAGTTGAAAATTGAAGATAAATTTTTAAGTTTATTTTCTCTTCTCTTGATTCGATTCTATCTTTTTTCACCCAGATAATTTTTATTATGTTTAAGTGTTTACCAATTTTTTAAGATTCTCTAAGTATAGATTTCTAGTTTAATTCATTTTTAGGCAAATGATATTATTATACAGTTAAAACCTACTAGTTTCATATAGTTAAAAAGTTAATGACGTAGCTATGTTATTGACTTCTTAATGGTAAAATGGTAAAAGATGCTTACAACTTTCATTTCAAATTGATTTAAAAATTGTTATCTGTATTCATTCAATATAACAGGCATATTTAAAAATAACATTAAAAATAAACAATTGCGAGAAACGATAGCTTAACAATTAAAATTATACGTACAGCCATAAAAGTATTAACGATTGTTGGATTAATATCAAAGCGACCAGAAGTTAAGTGCATATTATGCAGCGAACGTGTATTTTATAAAAAATGACAATTTTTTAAACTGAAATGTACTTAATTTTTCAGTACTTTGATAAATAAGTAATATAACAATACAAAACCTTTATTTCCTTTTTATTTGTACACATAATTTGATCAAAGATTGTTGATTTTATTTTTATAAAGAATAGTTTGCATTTAAAACTTGACAATCCTGGCCGAAAATGGTCAGGATTGTTAATAGGCCAGGCACAGACATAGTGTATTCTCGATTCGCCGCAATACCAGATGTGTTGAAGTTCATTTGTAAGTGTATTTCCAGGTTTAGTTCTGTCAAAGAACTCCTATCTGGTCGAAGAATCTGAAAATATGAGAAACTCGTTTCAACTTCTGTGCTATAATTTTATAGTAAGCAATTTCAATACCTGGAATTTGCTGTTTCGCAAAACGGTTCGACTCCTCGGGTGTTGTGTAAATTGTATAGGTGTAAGTTGTTACAACGTTGCGTGCACGTTACAAATTACATACATCCTAAACGAAATTTGACATGGTAGCTTGTATATGAGGGCATTGATGCTATTAAATTTTGGTGGTGAAAGGTCAAGAGGGTGGGGAGATAGAGGGGGATCGTGTATCTCGAGAGTAGTAGGACTTATGAAGATTTTATTCGTATTAACATTTACACTCTTTTATACAGCTTTTTGCCATTTTATAGTAATTAAAAATATTTTAAAAAATTATAACAAAATCTCGCAACAGATGGCACCACGCGCAATTTTATTTTTTGTCTGATAATATAAAAAGTATTTTTAATAAAACTCACAACAGTCGGGAAAGTTACGCAACTCTCGTTGCTAGATTTTTTATTGGCCAGTATTAATTGTATTTTCTCTACAATATTTAAACACGTTCTAGATAGCGATTCAATCAATATGTAAAATATGCATCTTATGTATTTTGAACACATTAAATTATTATAAACAATAGAATTGAGGAAAATTACAGATGAATCATTCTTGCTGCTTAATTTGCCTAGTTGCAAAAGCGGGCCTAACCTATTGATGGGTGGAAAAGTGTAGGAAATTTTATAAACAATTGCAGACTGATTTAATTTCTTTTCTTTTCAAAATGTTTTTGATATTGCTGATTTTACAATTGCTCATATGCTGCATATCGTTAGAAACGAACGTTCTCTTTGGCTCTACGCCATTTCATTTCTTCACATATGTCAATAAATTTAGTAGAAATGATTTAATTCTTGATTCAGTAGGAAAATATTATTGGACGTCGAATGTTATATCAAATTGAGTGTCGAGAGAAATTCTACGACCGAAAGAGGATATAGTTGACATTCTGTGCCGTAACAGGCACACTTTTCAAATAAGATGTAAGCTCCTTGTCCAATTTTTCTAAATCGGCTTGCAGGCTGGAATTTCTATAACCTGTAAAAACAGCCATTTCTACCTCGTTAAAGTGTATCCTTATCGTATATTTCAAATTATAGAATTAAAAAGATCTGCGCCAGTTTTAATATCCTTCATTCCAATCGACACGATTCAGCAATTCTCTTCCCGAACGAAATCTTTTATAATTTTCCATAAAGCATTCTATTATCTGAAAGTAGAAACATTGTACGAACAAATAACAAAACTATAAAACGGCATAAAAGTTTACCTTGAAAGTATTCGTCGATCCTCCTATGTGAGGGGTGACGATAATCTGAAAATAAATTATATTTTAGGAGGAAATATATATTTTAAAAATATATGACTATTCAGGTGACTGATTAAAAAAAAAAAAAATAGTTTAAAAATCGAACAACAGATGGCGAGAGGACTACTTCGACTGTTCTAAAGCGACATTGATCAATAACAATGTTTATTTACACTACTAAAATAATATTTAAACTTCATATTTGGTTTGGTTTCGTTTGTTAAAAGACGTGAAAAATGTATAACTTATTTCATTCGCGCCAACATACCCACATTTGCTATTCAGAAAATGCTCATTCGTTTAAACAATTTCCATATGTCGTTTTCTATATTTAAACTCACTTTCGGGTGGCTCCACAAAACGCTGTCGGCGGGTAAGGGCTCTTCTTTGAACACGTCTAAAATGGCCTTACGTATCCAGTTTTTTCTACGAAAAACGTTTATCGATTGTTTATTTTAAGACATATTAAAGTCGGATTTTTATGCTTAATTTGTTTCTTTAAAATTAATCTTCTAAAGATTAGATTTCTATAAATATAAAAACAAAATGGAAAAAAAAAATCTGACAATACTCAATGGCGCGGAGTAAATCTTCCTCGTCGATGACGTCTCCTCTGCCCATGCTAACAAACACCGGCTTCTGTCAATAAATCGGATGTGTGGATAAAAATTTTTCGGTGCAGAGATGTTATAAATGACCTTCATTTTTTCCGCGCTGTCTTACCTTTTCACAGCTTTCTAATGCATTTCCGTTTAGAAGACCCCTGGTCAGATGCGTGCTTGGCAACACGCTACAGACGTAATCGCAGTCTTTCAGAAATTCACTCAAATTCGTAAAAATTCTGAAATAAGTTCAAATTATTTCGACTATCCTAAATCAATGTCGTCAAATACGTTTCATTGTAAGAAAATTTTCTAACTTATCGCAATATTTCATATCGGAATTCTTCCTGATTTTTCTAGCCAATCCGTAAACGGTAGCTCCTCTTTCTTTAACTGCCTTTGCAACTTAACATGAAAAAATTCTCAACTTTCACTTATTCAATCAAAATAGCTATAAAAGGGTTTCGTAATCTCTTTTCTACTCACTTTGACCTCCCAAAACGCCGATTCCCATTATTCCTATAATCAATTCGGAAACTGTTCGACAATTCATGAACACTTCTGTTCTCCTGAAATGCGAATTTGTTTTAAATTACGAAAATTATAGTTTGTTTGTTTTTTTAATAATAAATATAAGCGTATGAATCATCACGTAGGATTTTATATTCCAAAAGCTTTTCGTGCTGTAATGCTATTGTATGGTTTTGTTTTACTGTAATGTAATCAATACGGTAAGACCAATTTTCCAGTGTAAGCATTACTTGAAAATGACGTTTTATTGTTTGATGCGGTTAAAACACGTAATTCTGTTGTTTTTAATTTAAAAAATTAATAATTCCTTTAAATTAAATTAATTATTTCTGTAGATAATTTTTAGTGTAATTTTCAATTTAATACTTGTTTTCCATATTTATTTACCATTTACTTATCTTTTGATTATCCCACATTTCGTACATAAATCGTTCGTTATTAATGACCTGAGCTAAAAAATATTCGGCCATGGTATCGCCAAATCTACTGTCGCCGTATCTTGTTAGAGTAAAGCCAGGTAAAGTCTGGAATTATCATAAAATGATATTAATATTTTAAGCAAGATAAATAGTAAATTAATATCGATTATTATTACGATCATGATATTCCTCGATTGAGGGACATCATAACCGGAAATTTTGGGGAATCTTTGTCAGATGTCCCCAAAATTATTTTAATAATAATAATTTGATAAATCTTGCATAATCTCCCTTGACCAGAAATGGCAAACGCAGCACCGACCCAATATGGCTACTGCATCACAGACACACGCACCATCTCACAAGCCAATCCAACCAAAGTGTTTCGGTTGCAATTTAGCCACTGATCATCCAAGCCGGAGAACTAAGCCAACGGACGATGCAGACTCAAGACTTGAACGAATTCATCGTCCTACCTAATGGCACATTTAGAAATATGACGATCCTAGGCTCTCAATACGGAGGCGCCCCTCAAACTTTTGCATTGAATAATTCTATTTTATAATTTTAACTCGCAAACTTGTGCCTCTAAGCTTGGGCCTAGTGGACCTAACGGGAAATTTGCCATCGTCCCTACCTACTACACCATTGAAAAAAAAAACTCGAAACAGACATGTCAGCGTGCAGACGGATACTTCGTGACAAATACACAAAATATCCACATTACTGCTACAGAGCAGAGAATTATTTATCAGAAACGAACAATTATACGCAACAATCTTATGCCACTGTTTGTGGCATAAGATTGCTGTATGTAGTTTAACACATTATAGATTTAATGTTATGGACAATTTCCTCGTGCTCTCGTGTTTGTTACACGTCAAATAAAACAATACCGCCGTATCTGAAAATAAATATGAGGAAATAAAACTTTTATTTAACGACATACAAGAGTTAAATCTATAGAAACTTCGTTTTTGCTAAACGGGAAGTGATGTCACGATTTTTAATCTTTTGTTTTATAAGCTTTAACGTGAGGAATAACAACGGTAATAATAATAATGCTAATGATGCGGTAAAATAAAATAATTTTGTTACATATTAAAAAAAGAAAAAAAAACTAAAATTGCAACGGCTCGAACGGCTCGTTTAGTTCCTGTACATAGCATCTTATCCAATTGGTTTTCAAAATTGTGTGGAAAGATGAAACTTCCAAAGATTTGTAAGCTAAACACTCAATTTTCAGAGGCCCATTTTTCGGAAACGCTTGAGAAATGGGTACTGTTTTGGATCTGGAAAAATTAACTTGTTTCTTCTTTTAACCGAAGATTACAAATCAACACTTGACTTGGTGCAATGAAATTTTATAGGGCTGCAATTTGAAAAAATTGTAAACCTATAAATTCTCATTGTCTTTTCTTAATCTCGAGAACGAAGGTAGATAAATGAAATCCAAGACCAGATATGGAAACCTTAGGAGCAGGAGGCTCCGATTAACTATATACAAACTTCCGATGCCAACCGGAAGTCACGTTACTTCAATTCAAAAATTTTCCTCCGAAAGGTATTAGATATATGACCGGCACGACTCTATTGTTTATCGAGATTGGGGTGGGAACGCCCTACCATATACATCGTTACAGTGCATTTACACACACACGCGTCACGATTAAATTCTACATTTGGTTATGCTTATCGGGTTCGAGATGGAGAAGATGGTGGGGGAATGGTGGAAACCCTATGCACTAATACAGAAACAACATGACAGTTATAATCAGAGCTACCATAAACATACAACTAATTAAAACTCAAATTTATTTCGAGAAACGCTCGCAAAATATATTGGATTAGACCCAACACAGAGAACCCAAAATATATACGTCAAAACAACTAGAGAAAATTTTTCTTATCTGAATACACACATACTGCCAAAACACATTTAACCAAAATCAACACTTTAAGGCGTTTAAGCAAACATATCCATACAATTAAATTCCAAAACTCCCACGTATATAGTCCACATATCAGTTTGCAAGCTTTTAGTACTGTACATACAGATTACGAACATCGATACAACCGAATATCAAACATAATAAATCAAAAAACTTACACACAAATACAAACTATTACACATTCGGGACAATACTACAAACACCTACCGTAGAAGACAATAGAAACACACAGACAAAATCCATCACAACAGAGCAGACATCATAAGCATAGCTGTACCAAACACCCACAACATACAAAAATATAGACACACACTAACATCCATACATACAGAAAAAAACCCGATTTTTTTTTTTCATTTCTCGACGTTTCGAGGTGCCTCGAGTCCAAAAATGTAAAAATCTTGGAGGATTATTTTTTGATCGATGACAATACTTTCCTTCTTATATATTAACAAAGCCGAGAAAGTAAAACTTTAGAGCGTTACGGCTTCACAATAGCATATACATTACACTAAAGAAGGCAGCCATAATAAACATACGTCACACGGATACACACGCGAACAGCACGTAAACAAATTAATAGCTTTTTCTTTAGTTATATAGTACTTGAACTTAGTCCGGTGCAGCATTAGGCACTGGTATATAAGCCCACTAATATAAACTCCACCATAATAATAATAATAAAAGTAACAAGACCGATTAAATAAATAAATTATATTTTGTGAACGTAATTGTCTTTATACATTTTTTAAATGTGATAAACTTAAAATATTTCGAGTTTGACGGAAGTTTATTTAAATTTTGCTATAATTTACAGTAAAAATATTTGCCAACGACCTTGGAAGATTATCCAGATAAAAATGTAATTAAGAGTTTCTACAAAGATGCATTTTCTCCGATAAAGGTTACATAAGACATCAAATGTTTGGATAAAAGGCCATTTTGGTATTGATTGATTGAGGAAGACGAGAGATACACTACTGCTAAATCTCAAATATTTTTAAAATATTTAAACAATTAATAATTTCCAGAACTAATAATATCCAACCGGTTTTTATTAAATAAGGAACAAAAATTAAAGGAACAACTGTCCTCCAAAAGTTAAAAGAACAAACAATTTTTGTATATCCCGAGGTAAAACATGAAATTTGAAAGAGATTAGATAATACAGTACAAAGATTTCTTGTATTTTCAATTTTTTACATTACTCATCTCGTAGGAAGAAGTGGGTCTTAACATGGAATATGTCCTCCCTGTCTTGAATACGTGCTTGGCATCTCTATACTTGTCAGTTAGGTTGTCGATTGGACTGTGCAGTGGGAAGCAAAGGCTTGTTTCAGTTTGTATAAAGATCTAGGAAGAAGACTGAAGGCAGCCACATCAATTTCTGGATAGTTCCATAAGTGTTCCGTAGGATTTAGGTCTAGTGATTGAACTAGCTAGTCTGTACGTTGAACTTCCAGATAGGGTGCCTATACTTGGTCTCACTCTACCACAACGAAGTCTATGGGCGCCTTCTCATTGCTGGCAATGCTGTCGCTATTATTTATATTACTCCACCGGTTTCCATGGAGATTTAATATTAATGGCTTTTTCAGTTACGTGTGCATGATGTTCTATTGCTTTTTTCGATAAAGGAGTTTTAGAAACTATAGAACAACATGCACGTGTGGTTGAAAAAGCCTTTAACACTAAATTTCAGTCTTAAATGCGAATATTAGTATACATCACCATCATTAAGAAGGCGCTCATACACTCCATAATAGGTTAAGACCAAATACAGAAGGTGTTATCGCCCATTAAAAGAACAGAATCACCACCTTCACTAGATTACGGTGTGAGGTATTGATTGAGGATGTTGTCCCGATACCTCTGAGTAAGCTATTTAAAGTTCCGCTAGTAAAAACATGGCGGTCAGTATGACTGTCCAAAAGATCCTTGTTCAAATCATGACATTGCCGCCTGTGTAATTGTCTCGTTCAAGAATATTAGATTGGCTATTCCGTGTTCTCTCCAGAGCATATGACATGAATCAGATTGTAAAATGAATATAAATTCAGCTGTGAACAGTACTGAATTTCATTACCGTATGCTAGAGGTGACGTACTGTCTCGTTCATAATAGAACTTCTCTGTGTGATAGAGTACCGCAATACAAACAATCTCCTTGCATAAAGTCTTTCACTTTCGTAGCAGATATTTTTCCAGTTGTTACAGAATGGCCAGCTACGAGCTAAACGATGACGCACTATCGTGTTCTTCCTGTTTTGAGCCGAAAGTACCACAAAATGGTCTTTCGGAAGGGGTTGTAACACGTGGGCATCTGGAATATTCACAATCTTCACTTTAAAACGGATTCCAGGGCCTGGGACAACATTATGATTAAGATTTATCCGTTTTGCTGTCTCAAACAGTGGTATAATCTCCTCCCATTCATTTTCTGTTTCCCATATTAATAAATCGGGTAAACGAGAAATTCCCGCTGTCGTCCGTAAGTCTGTCCGTCTGTCTTTCATTAATATCGAGAACGATGTTAGAAAATTGAAAATCAAGACAAGATATGGAAACCTTAGGGAAAGGAGGACCCGATTAACTATATATAAACTTCTGACACAAACCGAAAACCACGTTATTTCAATTCAAAAACATCCCCCGAAAGGAGCTAGATCAGTGTTTTTCAACCTTTTTCATTGAGTGGCACCCCTGATTGAAAAATAAAAAATCGTGACACCCTTGACCAGCGGCAGATCTAGAATCTGAATAAGGGGGCTAATGGGGGGCAGATAAATGTTTTTCATAAACGAATATTACGCGCAATGCTGGGGTGGGGTCCGGAGAGGGGACTCCCTCCCCGGGAAGAAAAATTTTAAAGTTTGAAGTAGCATTTTAATGCAAAAAAAGAGTTTCTACGTGTTCAAAATCAAAATTTAAGTCCATTGAATTTTGTCGAAATACCTACATGTAAAATAATGGTCTTGCTATTGTTTTTTAAATCTAGTTTTATTATCGGTCCTAAACTTTGCGACACCCCAATCTTGGCGCCTTGGCACCCTAAGGTGCCGCGGCACCCCGGTTAAAAGCACTGAGCTAGATGGATGACCGGTACTACTCTATTGTTAAAGGAAAAGTATGATATACAGGGACAAAACACTACTAATTTGAGGTGGAGAGCATATATTTTAAGTTAAATAAATTAAAGATATGATTAAAAATTGCAATCCGGCATTGTGACCATGTTAAATAAATAATTGCTCGTTTTCTTAACGTTTTGTGACGTCTTGGTCTTTGGTTTCGTCAATTCTTACAGAAAAAACTGTTTGTACCGCAAGTTTTGGAAGGACAGTAGGCTATATTCTATTTAATTTTCTCCTTTCCATAGCTTAATATTATTTTAAAAGATTTAATAAAAACTTTATGTAAATTTGACATTCGCTCTGTTACGCTAGTGTTACGTTATAAATGATGAAGACAAACCTTTCCGGGATCCAAACGCCTGAATATAGAATCCACACCTAGTATAAATAACAATGATAATAATAGATTAATTTTAATCATTTTTAATAATATTTTTCAATATTACAATTTTTATATCGTACTTTTAAGTATTGATTATAATGCACGTCTATATTTATTCCATTGTGATTTTAGTATGAAATTAAAGTAGTAATTTGTGATAAGATTAAAGTAAAACAAACTATAATCAATGCAATGTCAACAAACAATCAGTAACATGCAATACAAGTCGTGAATAAATAATAAACGACGACGATACGCCATATTTGCAATTTTTTAAATATTTTGTAACACGCTAATGATACGGGAGTGTGTCTGTCCAAAGATAAAAATATAAGCAAATTTGATTTTTTAAAGAAATTTTGCTTACCTGCCCACACCGTTTGGACCCATTTTAGTTTGGGCAAAGAGTACATCAACTGCCCCACCGAAGTATTGTCACAGAAGAGAATCTCCGCATCTTTCACTAGGTCAATTATTTTCGGATCTAACACTCGATGCCAATCGAATTGCTCTTTATTTAGAAAAAAATAATAATAAGAAAATCATTAAAATTATCGAATTTTCTTGTTATTTTTCTAAATTAATTAAAAGTTCGAAACAACTTAGATTTGCAAATTATAGTTTTACGTTAAAAATTAATTTCGAATATAAACAATTTTCCTATTTGCAAATATTAAATTAAATGATTAATGACGTAACAGTGTAATTATTTAATTAAATATTTAAAATTAATTCGAAACTTAATTAGATGTGGTAAATAGTTTTTTTTTTAAATATATATATATATATATTACAAAACGAATTAGCTTAACCTATTTCCGAGTAAAACTTAAATCTATCCTTTGGCCTACTTAACACTTAGTTTTTTTTTATTACTTATATTATTATATACTAGTAATTTATTAATATTATCATTTCTAATTCTGTCATACATTATATATTAATTCGTATGGTATAACTGCACTTTAAGTGAGTTAAGTATGAAAGAAACTTACAACGTAGCAGGCCTTACAAAACTTTATAAAGATACGTCACTATTTAAGTAAATATTCGTGAAATTAATTTCAAACTCTCACCTGGTAGCGTGATGTTCTTGATACGTGTATGAGGTAATCTTTCTTGTAATAGTTTACCTAAATTAGGCACCTGAGAAACGACGTAGATCGTATCCGACTCCATGTCTAATGATAAAAGTTCATGGAAAAAGGATACATCTATGTCAAGGTGACAGAGTAACCAGTCGACCTTTCTTCTGTTTACAGTTTAAACTTGGCATTAAATAACCTCATTTTACTGTGTTTTATACGCCGAACGGGCGCGGCAATCGATTTATCTCTCGATTGATTTTGACACGGCGCGATGAAAGATTGAACTTAGAACGAATTTCAAATTATTTGATAAAGAACTACATTATATCAGTTTTAATGTAGTTTACACGCTAAAATAATCTCCCTCCCGATTTTACATACTGCGTAAGTTGAGAGATGCAAAAATTCGGGGTTTTTTTTTTCTATATGTATGGATGTTAGTGTATGAGGCACGATTTTCTTCACCCAATTTAAAGCTTAATAACTCCCTTACTGTTTCTCGAAAATTTCTGAAATTTTGCAGGGTGGTTTGCGTATTAGGGGGATCGATGCTATTAAATTTTGGTGGTTAAAGGGTGACGGGTAGGGGAGATAGACGAGGTCGTGTGTAGTATCTCGAACGGGGTCAAACTTAATGACGATTTTACTGGTTATTAGCATTTATAATTTTTTGTAGTACCGTACCCTCAAAATTAATCTTTTTGCCATTTTATAATAGTTAAAAGTATAAAAAAGATTTTAAAATAAAATATCGTATCAGATGGCCCCACCAAAATTATAAGTGTTGCCGGGAAAGTTAAGCAACTCGTTGCTGAATTTTTTTGTTTTCGTAAAAGTAACGGAAAAAAAAATTGAAATAATGTTAAAGTAAGCATTAAAATACGAGGAGCTACTCTTAAAAACTTCCCTCGTACTCTCTTGCTAATTGATTTAGTTACTTCTTATTTTATAATGTAGAATTGAAGTTAAATTTTATATTAAAGCATGTATTTTGTACTTTATTCCCCTTTATAAGAGAGGTATCTGAACTTTTATACAGGTTATCCTATCTCAAAATATATGTGATAAAATATATCATTTATATACTGTAATTAGATCTTTCTTATCTTTTTAGTGGTTGATTCTAAAGTTTTGTGAGGTAACAAATTAAATATTTAAAAAAAAAAGGAAGAAAATCACGTGGAAATTAATCGTTACAATCAGTTTATGGCTTTGTCTTGAATTTATTTCTTATTTTTATTTTTGTAAAAGTCGAATTAAGGACTCGGCTTAAGAGATTTGTTGAATATTTGTACACGATTTCGATAGTTCAAAGACCACCGGACTAAGTTCACGTGGTGATCGAAGAGGTCATTCTATAGTTTATAAAAGGAAAAAGTTGTGTACGAAATATAATAAACTGCCGACAAGATTTAAAAAGAAAAAAATAAAAATAAATGCTTTAACGGAGTGTTAATCCCCTAGTAACAGTGTCACGTGCATAATTCACCGTGTTGTATCGGAAAGGCGAATGTAAGGCGAACTATCGAGCGTGTCTAACCTTAAAGCTGGGGAGACGTTGATGCGAGCTTCGCAGCAAATACGTCAATGTTGTATGCCTCATTACCGCTGCACATATTGGCAGCGGGGGTAGCAACACCAACAGCCTTTCATTTGTCACGTGGACATATATTACTTTTTAATCCCTTGGGTGGTGTGACATGATGGATAACGGCGGGCCAAGAAATAGATGCCGCTGCCTCTATACATCCGAGAATGCTGAACTTTCATGAAATTCATGAATCTAGAGAATTCTTTTCCTCGCTGTTTGATTATTTGGAAAAGTGACTTATGGATAAAAAATAGTACAAAGTTATAAGCTCTGATAAATCTTAAATAAATCTAATGCGGTTTGATGTTTGTATTTTTTTTTTAATATTTTTTCTATATTTCTCCTACATCAATCCACTCCGAGAGGAAAAAATAAATAAAATAAAACACGCAGAAAAGTCGATAAAAAATCGGAGCTTTGACCGAAAAAATGAAAGTAAAATCGCTCGATTTATGGCATTTTTCTATATTACCGGAAACACGTCGAGTCGAAAAAGTTTTCTCCAATTTACTACCGACAAAAATTCCTAGACAAGCAGAAAATACAAAGTGTTTCTTTTACCTTCTAGGCGTTTGACCGTATCGAGAACTCGTCCCCAGAGATTCTGCATCCAGCTCAACAGTATTGCTAAGAATTGCATCGGCGGACAAGACAGAATTTATCTGTAATCTACGTTCGAAAGATAAAGTATTTTCGAAATTACTTTAACTCCTGCTCGGAAGAGTTTCTCGTAATCTTTTATAAGCTTCGATAGTTCTTCGGAAGTGATAAGGGCAAAGAAATGCTTCCACCATGTGTACGAACTTTTCTTTCTTTTTCTCTTCTAAACCGGCAATTCCTCTCAAACTTCTAACATTTTTTGGTTTCGTGCCAAAAACAGTCGATCATTTAATCTTCGGTTACTACTAAATTAAAGTTTCTCTTTTTCCACTCTTCTCCGATACATCAATGTAGATTTATGGACTTTTAAAGGTTTACAATTGCATAATATAGGCCTAATGGCTGTAATATAATTACCGAAGTTTTTCGAGTCGTAAGAAAATCATCAAGAAAGTAAATTGGAAAAAATAAAAGATAAAAAAAACTTGATATTTTTTGTCCGTTTCCCGGTACCAAATACAAAAAAAATATCTTAATAAGTAGGAGGGAATAAAAAATAAAATTGATAAATTTTTAGAAAGAAATTGAAGTGGATGTGAAGGAATCAGTTTTAACACGAATAACCCGAAGTGACTTCCAAGATTAATTTGTCTACATTGATTCTGCTCATCAACGTCGTCTCCCTTAGGAATTCTCCCGACTCCTACATTACTTCGGACTTTACACACGTTACTTACACTTCTCTAGTTTTATTTACAAATGCATATTTACTGTAGCTTTCTCGCCCGTCTCGTTAATGATGACGTCTAGTTTTATACTTTATTTCCTTCGCCACCGTATGTAAATTACGTCGGGAATGAACGTCGTACTTTATCTAATTAATTAAATTCGATTTTCTACGTCTATCCACCAAATTCGTTTGGTCTTTGTTATCCGAACAAACCGATACAAATCGGACGTCGATGGGGTAATCACGGAAGAGTTAATAATGCCTTGTAAACGGGTCCATTAAATGTTACTAATATTACGAAATTAGCTTCTCTATTTTGTCCGAATACTCGTTAAAATGGTTTAAACGGGCAGCGGAAACCATTTCATAATGGTTAATCTGATAATTGTAATTAATTACGGTTAGTTAGATTGCGCCAAATAAAAATACCGAGTTTCGATAAAGTTTATCGCCACAATTACGAATCTATTATATTATAACGTTTAACCGGTGGGCAGATAAGCAAAATTTAGCAATTTTAAAAACCATTTAACGCCAAGAAATCCGCAGCAAAGAACCAACGGTCATTAATTTGCCACCGCGGCGGCCATACTGGCAAACTAGACAAATATCCTGCAGTATCAATCTACTCTCCATTAGCCACGCTAAGATGGCGTGACCGTTGTAAGATTACAGGGCACTTCTTGGTTTCTTTCTGTCGTCTTCTGCGGAGGAAGAAAAAAAAGCAGATCGGACTTAATAAATCTTGGCTTTGTGCCGTTACCCAATTAAAACGTGAATTATAATCCCGGTTTGTGTCGGGAGTAAACAGCATCCGGATAATAAATAACGGGGGATACGAAAAATTCGGTAGTTGCTACGTGGATATTCAGCGGCCAACCTGGAAATCCTTTGGCCATCCATTACTCTTAAAAGTCGTACGTCACCGTAAAAAAATTGCAGGTAAAGAAGGGAGATATCGTTTAATAAACGATAAAGTGGAAGACGTTCGGAGGCGAAGATTGTAGAAGTGTCGGGTCGGAGGCGCTTTTAATTCCTAGAGTACCACCGGTACAAAAAAGTATCCGGCTATTGGCTGCTTCCTTTCTGGAGACGTCCAATGGTCGTCATTTGCATCCTTCTTCCACGCTGGATTTACCATTAATGCCGGATTTTCTCACGACCATTACCACTGCCGAGTATAGAATGAAGGCGGAAGTTGCATCATTACTCCATCTCCATCCAGATGTGGGAGACGTTTCCGCCAAATGACCTTCTTCGCCATTAGAGGACCCCGGGAAAAACTTTTAATGGCGCCGACCGCATTGATCTTTTGTGGTGTGCAGACGCCAAGCGGTAAATGTTTGATTATTTACTCGCGTGGACTACAATTCGCCCCTGTCTATCGATTGTTTAGAGAATGGATGCGCCGGTCGATACCGGAATTTACATGCAAATTTCCCTGCCGGAAAATTCTTCGCTTTCCATTATGCGGGCCATTTTCCTCCGCGGGTGAATTAAAGAAGTTTAAATATGGCCAAGATGCGCCGTGCGACCGTCTCCTTCTTCCAAATTTATGTCTTCCATCTTCGGCCGTAGCGTTGCGACGTGGGAGGTAAAACCCAATGTAAATATCGCCCGTTGACTATCGGATCGATTCTAAACTTTTCGTAAACAAGAAAAGGAGGAGAAAAAACTCAATTCCTTCTCACTTTTTACAAAAACTTGGACTAAATTCGGGAAAGAATGGCGCTTTTCTTATTATTATTATTTTTTTTTCAATTGTCTAAATAACTTATAAAAACAACCGAATTTCTTCTTACTCTAATTTTATTCTATTGTATTACATTCTTCTAAGGCGAAACTTCAAATTAGTAAGAATCGAATCTCATTTATTCGGCGTTGATTCGTATGTATGGATTGCCATTTCCTCCTAATCATCCGTCGTCCATCTTCCGGCATTTGCCGTGTCATGTCACGTGATCTCTGTAATACCCCGCATTTCAGCGACGATTAATCGATGTAAATAGCCAGAACTGTGTATTATTTGTAGGTGGTATCGACCGCACTTTATGAATTTTGCTAATTGTTTTCTAATTTAATCAATTAATATATGTATAATTTATTGTTTAAGTAATAGAAATCGAGAGACTAAAGTCTGTTACGGTTACGTCGTAGAGAGAAAGAGAAAAGAAATCACTTAACAATAGTTTCCGGCATTGCTCTCGGGTAATAAATGAATTAACAAAGACAAAATGTGTAATAAAAATGACATTTTTATTAACTTTTCATTTAATTGTTGTATAGATCATAATTATATCTTTTCTATTTTACATTAAGGGTCGGCGTGTCTTCTCATTCGTTTCCACAGTAGCGCGTTATAACTTCGTGGGGCCCCACGTACAGTGAATTTTTTTGAGGAAATATCTTCTTATAAAACATTGACTCGGGGCTCCCTGTTGGTGGGGGCCCAGGCAATTGTCTTTTTTGTTCACGCGCCACTGCGTTTCCACCCTTTTCTTTCCAAAATCCCAGGAAATTTTCGGGAGTGGCCCGTCTTGACACGCGGGACCCGGCCAAACCCAAGAGGACTCCCTAAAAAGTCCTCTTAGTACCCACAGTGTCGAGAGAGTTAAAAAAAAAAAAACTTTCCAGTTTGGCTCTTCTATTATTTATTATTGAAAAAGCCACTACCCTGATTCGGATATATCATGAAAGAGCCGTGATAATTTATATTTATTTCCGAATTTATAGTACGAATGTTTACGCTCGGTCCAATTATTACAAGTTTAGATAATAAGTTTTAAAAGTGTGAAAACCTAAAAGGACCGGGAATATTACGGATACAATTCGTTACACCAACACTTTCCTCCCAGGAAGAGGGAAGAGTCGTCGAGTTTTTTATTTTATTTTATTTTTGGACCGTTACTAAAATAATTCGACGGTTCTAAATTCGAAAAAAGCCACTTTCGGCTTTGTTCGCTTTCACTTTTATTCCAATAAAAGGAAAAAAAAAAATTGGAATATTCGCATTTTTATTTCCACGGAAACTAAATTCCCGCTCTTAGCTACGAGATAAAATGACATTCCCGTAAAATATTGCTTGGAAAATCGGCCCTTTAAAAGGAACCCGAACCGCGATTCCGACTACGAAATGTAAAAAATGGAAACACGCAAACTTCTTTCAATTTTATCCCCCTTTTAAAAATAATTACGAATGCGACGAACTTTCTTCGATGGGAAATCGTCCTTTCTATTTAAAAAAATTAAAAAAAAACATTCTTCACTAAGAAAATCAGTGGCACGTTGTCCTACGGGCAAAAAGGGCCACATTTTCCGGGCCCCCCCCCCACAAAGAGAGAGCTCCAAAACGATCTTTTATAAGAAATTATTTCTCCCCGAAGAAAAGTGTCCTAAATCGACACCGCACGGGGCCCCCTGATTCAAATTAACCCGGGCCCCACGAAGCTATAACGAAAACACTGGAAACTTTTTTTACAGAAAGAATTCGAGGAATCCATAAAACGAAAGTAACTTTTAAACTTTGTATTGTACTGTAAAAGTACGGTTTGGCCCTACAGACGTACATGATTATACACATAAAGTTCGTTTTTTTTTCCAGGAAAATTCTTCGTTTTACTTTAACAAAGTGGCTTCTACACTTGCAGATGATAATGTAGAAAAATTCCGGAAACGGAATGGCACTTGGCTGGTTCTTCCGGGTTATTCCGACTCGGAATATTCGCGTATTAAAATGCATTTCCGTGTTTTCTTTCTTTCTCACTTTCTCTTTTCTCTGTTTAACGTTGAGAGACAAACAAACTGCACGAATTCTTCTCACTCTTAATTTATCGAGCGCGAATTTTTTTTATTCGCGCTCGACTAAATTAAATTTAGTCAATTAAATTACGGAACGAAGAGGAAAAGAATTCGACCGGGATGCGGTTTTTAAAATCTAATTTTATAAATTTTCAAAGAAAACATCTGGCATTCGCTTAATTTTTTTATTATTATTTTCTATTTCTTTTTGTGTGTAAAGGTTATTTAAGTTAATGTTTGGATTATTTTGATTGTCGGAAGTTAATTATTTTCTATTCTTATTAAAGAAGAATCTGTTTCCTCTTCTCGTTCACTAATTTTTTCCGGAATTTCCAATTCGTTTTATTAATTTGCCCGTAGGAGAATACCGGTTTAAGATCGTCTTTAGCCAATCTTTTGCCTATTAAAATTTAATTGGAGACAAACGGAAGCGGAAAAATTCCACAGAAATAAGTAAACAAATAAAATGACTTCTGACGAATTAGGCGAATTTTTCACGTGACATCTTTTCCCGGAAAGCTAGGTAATATTTCTTTGGAATTGCAGCCAGCTCTCAACTTAAGACCGGAGACTCCATATTTCTTTCCACGGCAGAAAAAGAAAGAGTAGAAGAGAAGTTGCTGTTCTGTCAGAATTCCTAGAAGTAACTTGTGCCGACTGCCAGCGATTAGATTTTTGACAATTGATGGTCTTCCCCTAAAATATGTATACGTCTAGGTAGGAATAATTTCAAACAAGTTTCCCAACAAGCTCCTCGTCCTTCCTCAAACAATATTTTCTACTCCTTTATTTATCTTCAAATCGTTTACGTTTTTTAAAATGGCATTTTTCATTTTTTTTTCTATACAAATAAGTATTAAAAAGCAGATAAAGTTCGGCTTGAGTATTTATTTCGATTGTCCTTCTTACTTCGGCTTATTTACGACTTCTACGAGATCCCACTTCTTCTACCTGCCTCGATTTATATCGATTCTTTCGCTCCCTTCCACTTATATCACCTTTATGTATACCTTCAGCCAACACGTGCGAATTTCTTTTTAAAATATCCTACTTTATATAGAAAGACGACAATGTCGCATTGTAGTGGAGGGGAAAACTCTTGATTTACACGTAAGTACTTGTGTCAAAAGTACAATATAATGCCGGCTACTTTAATAATCGTAACGTAAATAAATGTAAATCTTTGTCAAAACCGGATAATAAAAGTTTATAATCGATAGAGGGGGTAGACATTTTTATAAAGAAGTTTCATTTCCGCTCGATACGACTTGATCCATGTAGCGAGGTGGCCTACGAGGTGTGGCAAATGCCACAAAATGTCGTAAAACCACAGAATTGAAAATCGATACGGCAGTTGCTGTTTTCTAGATTGTATTTCTAACAAACTAGTTAAAGAACCTTCTCTCTTATTTTATTGCCTTCCCTCCGACTTCCACATCTCCGGATAACTAACGACTTCGATTAACGTTCGAAAACATTTTATATCCAATTTCCAAGGAGGAAAACGATAGGAATTCTTTCTAAATTCGGTAGCGCGTACATCGTTAAGCCGATTTATGCGCCGCAAACACTACTCTACGCGCTGTAAACCCTTCCGTTTCGCAACTCCAACCCGAATAAATTTACCTTTCATCGAACGAATTGGGCGGCGCTAACCTCTCCCCACCTACGCGCCTTAAGTAGCGTGGATAATAGGTAGGCAACCGGCGCGTAATTTTTTTATTTACGTTACTATTTACTAACCGTTTTAAAGGCTTTACCGAATTTAAAGCCGTAAATTTGCAAAATGGAAGAAAAGTACTGACGAGGAAGGTAAATACACGCGTATAAATAATAATAATAGTAACCCGGCTGGATTCTGCGCTCCTTACATTTTAAATAAGGGAATAAGTCGATTTACAAGTTTTTCCGGGCCACCTCCTTTAATTAAAATCCGGTGGTGGCCGTAATAATCCTCTACGACTATTGTGACGTAAGTCGAGATAATATAAGCAATACTTTCGACACGAAAATCACCTAGCGGAGGAACCGAAAAAGTAAATTTACGGAATTTTAAATATTTAAAGGGAGGAAATAAATAAATAAAAAGGGGGAATAGGTAGAGAGGCGCATTAAAATATACGGGGGGAGAGAGAGTAGCCAGACACGAAAGCATTAGAGTAATAGGTAGTAACGAGAGGAAAATCGTCATTATAGAAGAGAGTGCAAATAAAAATCTATCTTGTGACGTAACATAAGACGAGACGGCTTCGGTTCTAACGGAAATATTGATCTAGTCGGACGCGGCCATTGAATGTTTCAAAAGGCGACGGATATTTTCCGGGGTGGACCAAGCGCCCGCTTTGTATTATTCACAATACCGCTTCAGTTATTTAAAAGCGGACTAAGTTAAGTATTACCGTCGTCTTCTTCCACTCACGTTTCTTACCATTCTTCTCACGATCGCCCCCTGCTACACACTTCCCCCCATTCCATTCCTATAAAGTACGCCCTCCGATTTCTTAATCCGGCAACGGAATAAAAACTTTATAATTATCCCGCTCGTCCTCCGCGTAGCCCATATATTCGTGCGTTCGGGGTTTAAGCGCGTTTGGGCTGGTTATATGTCGTGGGGGGACGGTTGTGGTAATTATATTTTTTCGGCTAAAAGTCGAAAATCTTGCCGACAGATGGCGGCACGTCAAACGAATTTAAAATTCGGGGAAGAATTAAGTATAAGAATCCGCGCCATCATGATTTATCGAAGTAGAGAGAGGCGCGCGGACGTATTAAGCCGTAACTATAAAGACCCGACCTCGATATACGGCCGTTAATTAATTAAAGCGTACGTAACGCCGCCGAGTAAGTTAATTATAAACCTGGTTACAAGCCACCCGTTTTGCTTCGATCGGACGGATTAAAACCGAAAACAAGACCCGTTTCCGTGTGACTCGTCCAATTAACCGTGGCCAAATGAAGCACAAAACAAATCCCGCGGTCTATTCGCCTTCAAAGTATTCCGCCCTCCCCCGCTTTCGGTTATTCGCGTAATAAACGGGTAAAAATTAATTGTACGTACGGCGTACACCCGTTAATAAAAATTAGCCGTCGTTATAAATAACACAGAAATTTTCTTTTATTATAAACGGGTTTGTGTAGATACCCTTTTATTAAAAGAATAAGGCATTTCTATTTAATTTATTAAGTATATTATCGATCTTTACGTCCGTAAACAATGCCGTTTGTGATTTAATTAACCTTTCTTTTGCCTGGGGGAAACTTCTTTTTTTCTTTGGGAAAGACAAACAGAATGGAGGAGTTTGGGAAAAACCTCGCTCCAGTATTTATAATCTTTGCACGAGTTACTAATTGCTTTTGTGTAGAAAGTTATCACTACATTTCATCCTTACGCGTAATTTTTAATGTTAATTATTGAAATTCTCGTCGTCCGCGGATTCGAAAACGGTACCTATCGATGCCGGATTATATTTTTTTCCGTGTGTTATCGCCGATAATATCGCCTGAGTTTTCTAGTAACAAAGGAGTAAAGATTTTATCTGTTTCTAGAACTTAATTGCCTTTAATTAATCCCGTTTAGGGTAGAAACGTTACTGGGTGAACGGGAAAGAGCGGCATTCTACGGGCGAAAATAGGCAATTGCCGAAGCCCCAAACCGATCTTTCTTCCCCCCAAATGTACGAAGTCGACACCGTACGCGGGATCCCCCCCAATTCAAATTAGCTTGGGCCCCACTAAGCTATAACCCGCCACCGAGGGAGAAAATTAGCCGACGACTCCTAACGACAAATAGTTAACGCGTAGAAATAGCGAAATGCGGGTTGGAAGTAATTGAAGAGAGACCACCGGGCGGTGGCCGCCCCATCAGTAAAATCGACTTAACGATTCTTGTGGCGTAGCGCGTTCCCAAAGTGTATTACGCGCACCCTCGGTGTTGAACGAAAGATCGTTATTAAGAAAAAATGCCGCTGCCAAGAATTATTTTGTATACTCGAGCTGTGCTGAGTGGCCCACACAAAAAAGACTATTTTGTACGGGGCACTCGGTACTTAGGAAAATTTATGGAGTAGCCACACCGACGGCAAATTTTTGGGAAACGAGGAACCCAAACCGTCCGCGAAAACAGATTTTACGGTTAATCGGATAGGGGACGTCTGGTATCCGAATTTCGTGCGGGTGCCACGGCTACCACTCACGGTTAAAACGTAGATAAACCGAGGTTATCGCGCCGGTCCTTACCGAATTTCAGCAGAGTAATCTTTATACGTAGGAGGAGGGGGCGGAAGGATTAACGGATACGTGTATTGGAAATTATTAAATTTAAAACACGGGAAAGAAAAGATTTGGACCGTCACCAAATTCTATATAAAGCCATTTCCGAGAAATAAATGGAGTTAACTCAACACCCGACGCATCTAAATCCGGGTTATGAATCAATGCTTCAAAATATATACTCTAGTCACAAACACCGACTTCTGGGAGGAGGAACCGGAAACCTCTTCCCCGATTTCTCGTGTGGCCACGTTACGTCGGGGTCTTTCTCACTCGACGAGTGAAAAGTTGCGTTATTTCGAAGACAGAACCCATTATTCCGCTGGTTTACGGACCGATCTTTAGTTTGTGGGGAGGAAAGTTTCCAGAAGGAGGGGTACCGCGCTAACGGACAGGTAAAAATCCCGTTTTCCATTCCGATTTCGGGAATTCTCCGACCGGACGGAGGAAATTAGCGAGAAGCGAGAAAAGAAAGGGAGGCCGAAGTAAGCGTCTGTTTCTCGATCTACCCAACCACGCGCTCCGGAAATTCGCGCACTTTTAAAACGGCCGTCCGGGGTTGGCCCTCCGGCGCTCACGTGACTCGAAGGAGCGACGGGCGCCATTGGTCGGAGGGCGCGACCGACCCGCGACGCCGTCCCCCTGACGGCGGAATGCGAAGTTAGAGTCATGGAGGTCGTCGGCGGCCGAAGGGAAGAGACGGGCGTGTGATGGTGGTCCGAGTCGAATACGTTTTCGTTTATTCGTGCGTATCGGGTCGACGTTCGACGCCCGGATATCACCGGAAGACATGAAGACGTCTTCGACGCGTCTACCGGCCTTCGTTTACTGGATCGCGCTGTGGACCGGCGCCTCGTCTTCCAAAGGTGAGACTCTCGAATATCCGGATAGAAAAAGCTCGGCCTCTTCTTCCCCGCCGACGTCCGGCGTCGGTGCCCTTCCGCCGCCATAAATATTTACGGCACGAGCGGTGGCGGTGCCCTCCGATCGTTCCCCTCCCCGCGCCACGGCACGCTTTCGGTCGTCGACGGTAATTAGCGCCCCGAGCGGGCACGGCGCGCGCTTTCTCCCAAATGTCGGATGGTCGACCCTTCTCTGCCGACGGAAGGCGACGACGCTGCCGAAATCTCCATCCGACGCGCGGCGCCGGAAGGGAAGAAAACGCGAGAGGCGCTCCGCCGCTTCGTTCCAAACAAAGAAATCGGAAGCGGAGACGAGCGCGCGGAGGCGTCTCGAAACCCGTCCGGGGAGGCCGCCGGGAGACGGTGGAGGGGAAGGAAGGTGGAGGCATTCCTCTCCGGTCGGTGGCGGCTGGGGCCCTCCGCCTTCGGCCCCGGGATCCCGACCTCGGCTCCCGTTCCCCTCGGGCCTCATTGGACGGAAGTCCAGACGACGCGCCATCCGCGGGCTTGGATGGAAAGACGCTCTCTGCCTCCGGCCGCGGATTTTTCGCCCCAGCCCCCGCCCGTCTTCCCTAGCCACGCGCCGGCGCCTCCTCCGTCTCTCCGAGCGCCGAGGGCCACCCCGGAAAGGAGCCACTCGGACCTTTCTGGCGAGCGGCGCTCTTTCCCTCCGCCCGCAGGGCCGAGATAGAAGTCGACCTTCGCGGCCCGGGGAGGGGAATTCCCGTTTTCGGACGTTCTACCTTCGACCCGGAGGGAAGTGGAGATTTTCGGGCGGACCGGGCGGCTCTTCCCCATCCGGAGCGCCGCGGGGATCCCGGCAAAATTAATTAGCACGCGCCACCGGGAACGGAGGAGCGTCTAATTAACGGAATCGGACGAAGGAGCGTCTCGCGGCCTCCTTCCCTGTCGCCAGGGAAGGGACCTTCTCGTCCTGCTCCGCGGGAACGTCAGAGAGGTCATTCCGCCCCCCCCTTTCACCCGATTCCGGAGGGAAGAAGAGAGACGAAGATTCTTTCGGAGAGGATGGACGGAGCTTCCCTGGAAGAGTTTTCCCCGACGGACGGAGGGAAGGGACAAAGGAGCACCCGTCCGATTACGGGATGCGGTTCCTGTTTTCGCCGCGAAATTTCACCGGTTAGCTTCTTAGCCCGGAAAATTCGGAGAACCGGAAATTCTGCTTCTTTGGCCCGTCCGACCGGGTGGAAGTGGAGTCTCCCGTCGTCAGGAGGATTCTTCGCCTCTTCTCGTCCCGTCCGAATTCTCGCGGGACCCTCTCCCTCCGCCCAGGGAATTCTTCTTCCTAATTCTCGGAGTGGGCCGAAACGCCAGGCCGACTTGCGAAAAAATTGAAATCCGACGTCTCCACCGACTGACGGACACAGGAATCCATACTCGGCGGTGTCGTTTCCCCCAACCGATCGATTTCCTTCTCCGTTCCCCGTCGACGGTGGGCGACGCCCGTTCCCGACGCGCTTCTTACCTTCCGGTCTAAGTAAATAAAGCGCCGACGCGTCGCGCACCTAGGAAATTCGATTAATCGGAATTCCCGACTAAAGCATAAAGTAACGGGTGAGAATCGAGCGCGGGAATGGAAAACCCGGGCGACTCCCCTCGTCCAACCTTCTCTTCTCCACTTTTCCGGCTCTCGCTTCCGGTCCGTCTCTCATCTAGGATTTAATCGCCTCTTCCGGTCGAAAACTGCCGACGCGGCTCTCCTTTCCTTCGTCCCGTGCCTCTGCCAAAGTTTTCTTCTTCCGGTAGTCGGAGAGAGAAATCCGACCGGAAACGGATATTTCCACTCCATTCGGAAACTCTCGGACCCATCCGATTACAGAATGCTCCCTTAAAAGCTCCCTCTTCCAAAAATTTCATTTTCCCTTCCTTCCTTAAACTTGCGCACCGGAATTTTCTCGGCGCGTTAAGGCTCGTTCTTTCTCCGACGTCACCCTTTCTGGAAATTGCCATTCGGAGGCGGTTCAACCCTCCTTTATCGGCTTAATAAATATTTACGATTCGTAATGCAAGTTAAATTTTAAAAATACGCGTAAAGGTGACCCGCGTGGCGCTTCCGCTTCGATTTCCAACTCCCTGCGCATTCCTCCGCGCGCGTCGGCGTCGCTGGATTTCGCCCGCCGACATAAATAACCGGAGATTTATTCCAATAATAAAATGCCGATCTCTTTTATTTCTCGTTATTTACGAGACACTTTCCGACGGGTCACTTTTTTTTCGACTATCGAAACCGGAAAGACCGCGGTTCGTTCCGTAGGCGAAAGTCTCGGACCTTTCGCACCGTCCTGATTGATTTATTAGTTATTGCAGCGCGACACGCGGGCGATCTGCCGAGGGGGTGCCTCCCGGGAGGACTTTTTCTTCAAATAGGAAACTGGCCCTTATTTAGGTGTTACTAACGTGCAGACAACCCGGAAAACACTGGTCGGGGGTTCGCGCCTGGCAACGTGGAGTTTTTCGGGTTTTCTTCACGTTAGTAACACCTTAATAAGGGCCTATAAAAAGTCCTCCCAAAAATGAACCTAAATGCCACTGGTGGGTTAGGACCCTCCCGCCACGCCGGTTTCGGGTCTTTTCCCAATTCTTTAAAAACGGAAACGGTCACTTATTCCCAGAGCCGAGAAGTTGTCTCCCTTCTGGGAATGTCGAGAGTCGAAAAGATTCCGGAGCGAGCGCGTGCCTCGTTTATTTTCGTTTGTTAGTTGTTAAGTAATTACTAATACGGAAATTATTAAAAATAACACAGCTCGAGAGCCTTAGTGGAAGCAAATTACTACGTAACAATTAAATCAAACACTATAATTAACTCTATTCAAAGACGCGGAAGAAAACGGTAATGATGACAAATGTTTAAACTTAATAACTCCGAGCTTTATAAAGAACTTTGGTTACTTTATTTCCGTTATATCCGATTATATCCGAATTTTTTCCAAATCTCGAATACCCCCCCGTTTTGTTTACGATAACAAACTACCCTATAGTATTTTAACGAAGGGGGCGCAACGGGTACGCGCCCCGACACTAGCGTTAAATAAGCGCGTAGTAACTTCCCGGGAAATATTTCTGGCGTCGTTCGAAGGCCGGAAAATCGAGAATTTCCCCGATGGGTCAGTCCACCGGTAAATCGGGAGGTTGACCCTCCCGACGCGTCGCGTCTTCCGCTCCTTCACTTCCGCGCGCGGAGAAAAGTAAAGGGGGAAGAGGATCGTCGCGAACGGATAATCGAATGTCGCTCTTTGTTTTCCGGAATCGCGCGAGTTAAAAATGCGGCGTTGGCGATTACCGGTAGTTGCTAACCGGTCGCTCTTATCGGATTAGCGAGTAAACGGAAGTGGATAGAGAAGCGGTCTGCTTTTTACGCCACCCATAAAATAATTAAATACGTGACGTATTTTTTTATTACTCCTTTCATCGGCCGTCGGGATCGATGGGAAATCTCTTACGTCACACGGGGACCGAAAGTCCTCCGCGACAAATCCGCCGTAGTTTACGCGTCCGGATTATTATTATTATTTTTTTTTTCGAAGGTAAAAATCCGGTGTATTCTGCCTTAAGAGAAAACCTCCCCTTTAAAAGTTGGGCGTTCGATAAGCGGAGCGTCTTTGTCTGATAAGAGGGAGAGGGGTTCGTTTTGGCAGGTTGCCAGGAGAGACAGCACCCGACGTTGCCAGGTGCGACTACTCTCTTTTTATTTGTCTCCCTCCGATAAACTCCCGATTTTTCTCTGCGGTAAACCTCCGCTTCACCTTTTACCTTCGTTTTATCAGGGTTTGAGTGTTCGTCTTCGGAACGGAAGGCCCGAAACTGGCAATAAATCGAGCCGAGCGCTAAACTGAACGAATCTCAAACAATAAGAATCATACTGTGGTACGAGTGCCATAATGTCGTTAGCAATGCGGAATCGTACGTTAGTTTTACACAGGTATCGAAGGATTGTCTAATATTCTATAAGGAAGATCAGTTTGCCAGTATTCATTGGCGCTTTACCGGAGTGGCGGTATATCGAAGTTCGACGAATAATTGGCGTTGAACGTGACTAGCGTGTCGTAACGTGGAGATGCGCGTATCGATGTATTTATCTCTCGTGTCCTACTTGGGTATAAGTTCCGACAATGAGGGACGCTTGGGGGTTTTTAAACACATCGATTCCTTCCCGGAAAAAAGGGCATGCGAAAAATACACCCCGTTGAATATCGGTAGCCTTTTAATCGTTCAAATTTCGATATATTTTCTATTTTCTTAAGCGATAATGGAAAATTATCGGACATTTATGGCAGACGGAATCGCCTATGTACACTTTCTAATCTTAATCGTTTAAGTAACGAACGGGGGGGTTACTCCTCTTGTTAATAAATTATGTTCTCCCGACCGATCCTTTTAGGATCCGTCTTTAATTTTTCCCTTTAAAATTAATTTATATCGAGTTTAAATTGGGCTTGGATGCCGTTCAAGTGTAAAAATTCGTGTTTGAAATTAATTTTTAAGGCTTATTTTGCTACGTTACGTTAATAACGGGACTTAATAAGCCGTGTCCGTTTTAATCGATGGCGGCAAATATAGCCATTTTTATGACTCACCGCTACAGATTTCGATTAAAAATCCCCTGTTTTAATGCCCTGCGGTTGGCGCATGATTGCTTATTACGCCAAAAGCGCGTGGATTTGGAGGTTCGAATCCCCTTAGAGGGGAGAATCCAAGCCATTTTAAAATTCTGTGGGTATAGTTTAACGTAAAAGAAATGGAGGAAGTGGACCAATTACCGTTATAATGCGCCTTTTAGAAAATAAATACTTAATAATTAAAGACGGCGAAATTCGTTTCTCTTGTACTCCGTTACGCGGCGAATAAGTACTGGTTACGCAGTCGATACATTCCCCCCGGAGCAATAAGTCTCGTATATAAAGGTCGAGTCGCTAAAACGTTCTTACTTATCTCTATTTATCGAATTATTTACCAACATTACCGTGACATCTTTTACGTCACAGGCGAACACTACGTTCTTCGATAAACAATCCAAATTTCGGTTAAAAATTAATCCCTTTATAGTAATTAAATACGGACGGGTAAAATTTAAAAAAAGGGCCGAACCCGTTTGCCACTTTAAATGTAATTTTATACGCTTTAAATTATCGAATTAATACGGTAATTGAAACTTTAATTCGATTATACGGCGTATTGCTTCGGCCAATTTAATTAATGTAATGTTTACATCTGAGCACGAGCGATTTATAAACATTTGGACTACGTTGTTGTACATTCCAACGTTTTATAAATAACGTAACTCATTCGTTACGATGCGCAGTTCGTGTTAAGTAACGGTTCCGCTTCTAATTTGTTATGCTAAATAACCCAGTATCCACGTAGAGGAAAGTCTTATCGGCTTTTAATAGTAGTTACGAATGTTCGATTTCGAGTAGCTTCGAACGTTCGAAGCTACTCGATATCGGTTCGAATCTTTTGATAGTGTAGACCAATTCTGACGGATAAAACACGACAGTTTATATTATCGAGCGTTTAAAAAGTTCGGTTTACATGCCCCGTACTTAAAACGAACGGAAAATGGTGGGAAAATGCGAGTAATGCCCGCGAAATTTGTAGTTAGCCAACTATTAGGCTACGGAATTTATTACACAAATAATTATACCAAATTAGACGGGTCGGGATTTAGACTCGTGATCCTAAATTATAATATACGAGGCCCTTTTCCTCGAACGAATAATACATTTTAAAAGAGCGGGCCTTAACTCGTAGCTCGAGGCCCTAGCTTGGTCGGTTTACGAGCAAATCCGGTCCCGTCCGTAGTGCTTTATTCAGTTCTATTCATTGCAGTTATTATAAACGGAGCAAAAAAAGGAAATAAATATCTCGTCACGAGACTGGCGTACTTCATCAATTCGAAGGATTTGAATGGCAACAAAATGACGTCGGAGGTAACCTCCGACGTCATTTTGTTGCCATTCAAATCCTTTGCCATTGAAATTTACTTCTTCTTCACCCGGGGCTAAGCAACGAACTTGTAGAACTGGGCTTCGATAAACTAGTTTGACTGCCTCACCGTTGGCCGTTACGGGAGGAGAATTCGAATGTTTTATGCTAGACGCAAATGAAAAGTAAATAATCTTCCGTTTAGCCATGGCGCCCTGGCGTTTAACAATGGATAACACTTGGTAATTGACCAGTTCCGTATTAAATACCATGGAAGATCGATTTGTGGAAACGTATGCAAAATGGGAGACGAAATGCCATTTTTAAAATTTTAATGAGATTTAAGAATAGAATTCGAATAAATAAATGCGAATTGCAAAATAATTCCTAGTCAATTTGTGAACCAAATGACCTTTACTTGTAGATTATCGATCCTTTTAAAATAATACGACTGGAAAAGTGCAAAGTTTCTAATCTAGAACTTAAATAAAAAAAATAATAATAATAGATGCAACGACGTAAACGAAAAATGTATTGTTTTTTTACGTTCGATAAATCATTAACAGTTCTAAACAGAAAAAAAAAGAAGTTAGCATTATCATCACCATTTTGATATTTTAAATTTAATTTTTTGTCACTTAAATTTAGCAAGATCGCTAGAAATTGTTCGGTCGAGTTAAATAAATAGACTACATTCTCTGTTTTGATTGTTTAACTCGTTGCTTCTATCATCTGAAGTGTTAATTTACATACAGCGTTTAATTGTAATGCATTTAAAATGCTGTACTCGAAAGGGTATAACTTTTAAGTTGTTTCATATTTTATTTTGAACAGAAATTGCTTGGATTTTGACAGTTTTTGAGAAACTGTTTCGACTTAAATGTTGTGAACAGTAATCTCGGATGTAACATCTTTCCTATATCAACACACAAATGCATGAAAATCCAGTTTGGAGAAAGAATTCATTGGACTGTAATGAGAAATAAGTAGCAGACTACTTAATAAGTACAGTACTACCATGTACAGTTTTATATTACTATATAAACAAATTTTAATTATTATGTGCATAATTTCTGGGCTTTCGAGAGCTTGTATTTCCCTTTTTGCTATGTTTTCGAACAAATGAAATATGTAGAATATTTCTTTATTTTTTGTTAGTGAGAACATTAATTTATAGAGGTAGCAATTGCTATGGATTCATAAATTTTATCTGGGCATAAGCTGATGGAGAAATTATTATTTTATAAGGCAGATATAATATTTATTTCAGAAATTTGAAGTATATAAATATCCTTATCTTTCCCATTACAAAATGTTTTCTTTAATTTATTTATTTGTAACTGTATAAATATTAAATACAGAGTCTAAGTCTCGAAACTTAAAAAGAATCAGAAAAGCATCTTGCTGCAACCGATGTTTAAAACTTTGAATAATAATTATTTTATATAAAAATTAGTTTTGTGTCACATTAACAAAAAATGATAATGAAGTAATTATTAAATATTTAATTAAATATTGTAAATCAGGTTAATTAGCCCATTTTTTCAAAAAATTTTTAATTGGTCCCATTATTGATGAGAGATAGAGAGAAATTGCAAAGGTAGTCAGTCTTTAAAGAAAGTTATTAATTCAAAATGTCATATCTTTATATTTGCCTTACCAAATTTCTGCTAGAGTGTTGTGGGTTTATCCGTATCTTCTGGAGCAATTATTTTCCAATGATTTATTTGATTTTTAAAAGAATGCAGTTTGCAGTATTATTTATTTTACAGTTTTCTGTAATTATAGTAAATTTTTGTTATTCGACAATTGGACATTTCAAATTGAGTACGGCCGGACGGTGAGAGACTGGACGCGACGTATCCGAACCGGACCGTTTCAAAAAACTCCCGAGGATCCTACTCCGATTTAAAGCATGTACCATTGGCATGCCTTTTTTCAATCCAAATGGCATTATTTTCCAATGAAACAATTCTCTACGAATGACAAATATATGATAGTGACATTTTAAGATCGAGGAATCTACCAATACCCTAGGTCCATCTTTTAAGTACCGATACCTTCTTTTAAGTGAGGGTACTTAAATAATAATATGAGCTATGGTTAATTCTAGGATTAATTAGTAGGATAATGTAAATATGAATTCAATGTGAAGTAACCAAATCTGTATCAATATGTTGCACAAAAGATATTGTTGTAATTTGCTAGATTTTTCTCATTATTTAAATACTCAGGATTAATGCTATTTATTTGGTGAAGAAATTTTATTTACTACATTCTAAAATCAATTTTTCAGCCATAAAATGAAATATTATCTAATTATTCTCTGTTCCTAGTCTGAATTCTGCTCTGACTGAATTGTAATTTGTTGAATTAATTTATTATTGAGTTTTGTTTTTACTCTATATTCTCTCTTTAGATGACCTAAATTGTTGCAGTGCAGTTATCGTAAATGAGCTTTATCCTCTCGGCCGTGCTTTTTCGTAAAGGCATCATCAACCCAATCCCTTTATCGATGTGACAGTGCTATCTAATAATAAGATAACATTCCATAATACTGATAATCTTTCATACTTGAATTTATTTATCAATAAAATTCTGTTAGTGTCTTCTGTGTGTTTCTTATATATTACCATTTAAATTGTCTTTTTCAATCCTATAGTAAGTTGCTTGGTGCTTGTACTGAATGTTTTAAATGGTCTATGACGATTTCAATATTCTAGAGATTTTACTTCTCTGTTATTAATATATAAAGAGTTCAAGTTTCTGCAAACCAACCACAATTGTCTGCATTCCTATTTGGTTTCTTAAATATTTTAAGATATTCTGTTAAAGTTAGTTTGTATTAGAAAGGCTAAAATTATTGTAATGTTGAATAATCTCTGATTTTATCTTATTTGTTTATTTTTAAATCTTATGGGAGAAAGTTGCTAGTTTGTTATCACAGACTTTAGTAATATTACTTGGTTTGAACTTTTATTGAACAAAGGGACAAAGCATGCTTCTCAAACATTTTTAAGTTTTGCAGAATATATAAATCAAAGACTGCACGGTTTAGCGGGAGTGTACGTTATTTGTTTGCTAGATTACTGGTTTGCATCTCAACGAGTGAGCGTTTTTAAATGTGATCTTTACATAAAATAATTGTAAATTACATGGATTTATACATTAACTATTTATTTTCTATTAAAAATGTGCATTTTCTTTGAAAATTTGTTTTCTCGGAATTGCTGTCTTCCCTTGTTAAATAAAAGATTTACTGTTCTAAAAATTTTTTGAATAATTTATTTAGAACCATTAATTATTTCTATTAGTGTTCAGACATTGCATAAATTTTCATTATTATACCGACGGTTACTTTCTTTTCAGACTGCGGCTTCCCTGTCAAACATTTTTAGAAAGCCTATTTGATTCTTCTTATTAGTTAATCATAATTAAATTGTCTGTACCATAGATGTAGCTGGTAAACTTTCTTTACCTAATTCTAATATACTTAAAATTGTACTTATTCAGTTTTTCTGCAACTTTTTTAATATCTGAAATTTATATATTTTCTCATTTTATATATATTTTTTCAATTTCTGACCAATTCAAGAGTCAAAAAGATCAATTGAAAACTGGAATATTCTGCTAATGACAGTTTTAGCTTTCCTGAGATTCTAAATTCTGGTAGAAGAATTGAAACTATTTATATATCAGATATTTAGAGATCTTATTGATTTATTTTTCTTTCTTTTTATTCTGACTCGGTTCTTCTATTTTATGTTCTGGTATTTCTAGAAAAAATACAGATAGCAATCATTTTATAATTTAAAAACATCTGAAATTTTTTTATCCTGGATTTATCAATAGCGCCTTGTCTTTGTTATAAGTTTGCCATTTTATTATTATTGGATTTTTTATATTGAAAAATCCAGTCTATTTCATGCTTTCCACTCTTTTCAGTATTTTTAGTTTTTCATTGACTTTCTATGACATATGTTCATTGATTTCACTACTATCCTTGTCAACTGTACCAATAAAGTTACAGAAATGTAATGCGATGGTAAGATTTGACAGAAAGACACATCTAATACATGATACAGTAGATGTCACTTTTGGATGCTAGTTTTCCTAGATTCAGCTGACTAGTCTAGGAAGTAGCTTTTCAAAAATACAATATCTTACTGCAGACGATCCTTGTAAGAACATTGTAGATTTACCTGTCTTTATTTCTTATCAAGGTTTTCTCTATGAACTACACCATTTTTTTTTAAAATTTTTTTGTTAAAGCATCCACTTGACAGTCCAAAAGTAAGAAGAATTTTCTGCTCTTTCTGTAGTTTCCATTCTTCCTTTATAATTTTTTCTTACCTCTCTTTTGTGCTTTTCTGATAAGACTTAGAATATTTTATAGCAGTGGCTTAAATTTTAAGTAACCAATTTGATGGACTTTATTCAGAACTTCTAAAAAGAGTGCTACCATTTCAAATTACTGTAATTATGTTAATTATTACTCGAGGAGTATGCGAGGTACATTAATCAATAGAGTAAATGTCCGAGTTTGTCTACCATTTGCATATAAATGTCTTTTTATTTGCTGCCTCCAGGAAGTACTATAAACAAAAATGGTGACTCTGCAACAGAGAAAACATTTTGTGTTCTGCAGTTCACAAAGTTGGAATCAGTCGACGCAGAGACGACTGTTGCTGTGTAACATGAGCATCACAGACAATTTCAGTGATCCACCATATAATGCAAATATTTGTGTTGCTTGATAATGATTGATTTCAAGTTTGAGGATTGGAACACAAAATGTATTCTCTGTTGTAAAGGCGGCATTTTTTACGGCATTTCCTGGAGGCAGCAGACAAAAAGACGTTTGTATGCAGATGGTAAATGAAACTTGGGCATTTACTCTATCGACTGATGTACACCTCACACTTTTCAGGTATAATTAATATAATTACAGTAATTTAAAATGGTAGCATTATTTTTAGAACACGTATTTATCTACCAAAATTATCTGTCACATCCAATATCAAAAGACCTACCAATTTTACAATCCATTACTTTGTCATTTCTACAGACAAATTAATCTGTTCATGTTGAGCACATATTTCTTAGTTTCATTATTTTTAAACTTAGGCATAGCTTTGCAACTCAAAGTCTTTTACTTTTCAAGATTTTCAAGTTAATTATGCATTTAAAAACTATAATTTTCTGACAGATTGCTTTTTAAATAACAAATAAATTTAATGTGCTGGCTTAAAATTTAAAACATGAATTATTCTTAATTCTGTTGGTTGTTGAAGAAAGAATGCAAAGTAATAAATTCATTGAAATATTGTATAAGTTTATATAATATATTTACAATTATTTGAGAATTTGGAACATTGCATAAAATCCTTTCTAATAGTGTAACAAATTTTTGAGTGTTAAATCTTTGAAGATGATTATACAGTAGAGCATCGATTAACCGACT
The DNA here is from genome assembly GCF_030686945.1 of Centruroides vittatus. Classification (NCBI taxonomy): domain Eukaryota; kingdom Metazoa; phylum Arthropoda; class Arachnida; order Scorpiones; family Buthidae; genus Centruroides; species Centruroides vittatus. The sequence goes on from NW_027122679.1 coordinate 1,549,815, forward strand.
GCGTTCTAGTCGGCAAATTCAAATGTCCGCTAGTGATGTGGCACTACAATATTTGGTTATGTCTTGGCTATTTTAATATTATTTTTGTTAAATTTTTTCATGTTTTAGCTGGCAGCACTGGCTCGACCATAAAAGGGAGGCTAGTATTTAAACCAGGCCTAATACACTATACTAATAATGTATTTTTTCATTCTTTTCGGTTATCCGACCAACCCCAGTCCCCAATTAAGTCGGATAATCGATGCTCTACTGTAGTTAAAAAAAACTTAATTTTTTGGGTTACAGCTTATCTTCATGTTTTTTGTGTTCGACTACTGGATATCCCAACAAAAAGTCAGAATTTTAATTTTTAATAACTCCTGAACAACTCATTTTAAGCTTTGCACTCTGCACTTCTTTTTAAATCGAAACACTATTTCTTTACTTTCATCATTTGCATAGAAACAGTATATGTGTTCTTGCAAAACATGGCACTTATAAGAATTAGTACTGAACAATATATTCATATTCTTAAATAGTTTTATGAATATAAAATTAAAAAAAAAAAAATGAAGTGTGGTTCATGCAAGATGGGGTCTCATACTTCAGACATCAAACAACATTTTGCATTTTCTTAAGTCTGTATTTAAAGAGAGAATGATTTCTCATTGCTATCCAGAAAAATTTAATGTTGGTTACACTTCACCACTCTCCAGACATTAATCCATGTTATTACTGAATTATTGGACTCTCAAGTCTTCAAGGCTTGCTATGTGGCATCTGAATACTTCAGTTTTTAAGAAGTCCTGCAATAAATAAAGTTTTGCAGACTAATATCTTAAACCATAACTTTGATGCTGACATCATCCTTTCCCACAATTTGTAAAGATCCACTATGAACAAAGACTGGCAGTTAGAATACTGATCTTTGTCAAATGCGACATGATTTGTTGCCCCTGAGTCTATGATCCATTTGTTCCAAGTTTTTGAATCTACCACAGAAACAGCAGACTAGTTGCAGCTATTTGAGTGACTCTTATGTATATTTGTCTATGATATTCCTTTGTTTTATGTTCAATTTTGTGACATTTAAAACATTTTCCTTTAAATGAAATTTCATTATCAGGATATTTCTTGTCAAACTTACTAACTAATAATTTAGATTTTTCTAATTCAGGTGGTCATTTGTTTCTGTTTTATCTCTTCTTGAACTAATTTTGCTTTCACAACAGCAGACATATAGGCTTATGGGTACTGTGGGTTAATGCCATTATTAAACTATTGAATTCCCTATGAACTTGAGGAAATAACAAGATGATAAAGTCCTCACCTTGTCAATGCTGTTTAGTTTATTGACGATATTTTGGTGTACAGATGTAGTGTTCCACGCCTTTACAGTTGCTATAAATAATAGAATAGAGCTGTCTCTGTAGTTGGATTTGACATAGTAGTTCATTGTCTTCAAAGGCAAGGCAAAGTGAATCCTATGCTCCCTTAGCCATCTTTGTATTCCTCCTGGTATTCACACTTAGTGCAATCATCACTAGCACTCACTGAACATTGATCTTTTTGGATGAATTGGCCTGGTTGATTTCCACTGGTTACTTCTCCTTCATACAATAACTACTTGTTGAACCTTTAAATGAAATTCCAGTATAAATAATTAACAGTTCGTAATCTCAAAAACACATAAGGACACTGGAAACTCTCGAAATATTTAAATCCATAAAGAGCGGTCGTTGCATTAATTTCAAAGAGGAAGGACAAGTATCTTATGCATGGCAATTATTATACCTAAGGGAGCAATCAAATTAAAAATTGTTTTGAACATTTTTAAATTCGATTTAAGCGATTTAAAATATTATTTTAAAGAATGTTTTAAAAAATCCTCGTCTATCTGCTTTTAAATAAATTTAAAAAATGTTCCAATATCCGCATTCCAATTCAATGAATCCTGAGGAAGATCTCCTATGTAGATGTAGTGTTCCATGCCTTTACAGTTAGAGACTGTGTTTTTGAGATTACAAACTGTTAATTATTTATACTGGAATTGCATTTAAAGGTTCAACGAATAGTTATTGTATATAATTTATTCCAGGCTTGAAGAGTTTTATATACTTCTTCTTCAGTTGAACTAATCATCATATGGTTATCTTCAATGGTGAACTGCAGATATTTTATTAGTTGCATCTTCATAGACTTAATATTTGTAAAATATTAAATTAGTTTTTATTTACAGGATTGAGTACTTTTTATATATAGGCTATTTTAGATTTCAGAGTTGTGTTTGCTTCTTAATAGCACACAAAACAATTTTACATCAATACAAATTTTGTTCTGTATGCATTATTATTTAATATTGTCAAATATCATTAATAAAAAAATTCATGTTATAATCTCCATTATTTAAAGCATTTGAAGTATCTATAGTGATTCTCTAAACTAAATATAATAGCTTCCAACTCCCAAATAGTGGAATTTATTCTAATAACGTAATGTAAGTGTGTTATATCATGAAATTTATTTTACTTGTATTTCTTTCTCTGTATGATATATTTCTCTTTCACAAAATAATAAATAGGTATTTAAAGTATTTTAAAATGGAATCTAAGAACAAGAGCTCAAAGAAAAGTATGAATTGCATGCACTTAAAGTTACTGGCAGAATAAGGATGTAGTTGATATAGTTGTTAGGTTAAATTGATGTTCAGGAACTACAATAGCTTCTAATAACAATTTGCAAAGTAAGAAACTTTTTCTGTCATAACTTTATAGTGTATAAATCAAATCATTTATAGTTTCCAAGTATTACTAAATATTTAAAACTTTAGATAATTTTAAATATATGAATAGTTTATTTTTCATTAGTTCATTGTATACTTATTAATAAGCTTTTACAGTTTTATTCATGAAATATTTCCTTTATGAGTTTGTAAAACATATCGTTGATTTACTCTTTAGTAATCCCCAGATTCAGTAGGTTTTGCTTTAAGTAATCAAGGATGGATTTAAGAATTTATTAAGGGGACAATATTCATAACTGGCAAATAAAACCCCAGATAAATAAATGCATTTAATGATGCAAATAAATATATTAGTCAGTCTGAATGTTTGTAAAATAATTTAAAACTAGAAAATGATAGAAATGAAAAAATAGATATTAAAGATAAACTTTTTTTTATTTTATGGGAGGTGATTAGAGTTCTACCAAATGAACAGAGTTGAGCTGAGTTACATCTCAGAATTTTGACAGTTAACTTAACTCTCAACTGGAGTCTAGAATGACAGACTGGCTCACAGCTCAGCTCTGGTTCACGTTTAGAGTTTTTTGTAATTTGAAGTAGTCTTGGTCCCATACACTTCAAATTATCAGGGTTCTACTGTACATCTTTGCTATAAATAATTGTTGATATTTGTGTCATTTTAAAATATTTCCCCTAATTACTTTTAATAATTCTCTTAATCTAAAAATTGTTTGTAGTTCGGTTACTTAATGCTTAAGTAGTTTTCATTTGAATGCTCTCATTTTAGTAACATATAAATGAAAACACATCTGACATACTGTTTATCTGCTGTTGTTATTATAAATGTAATTTAATTTCAAAAATAGGCTTTGTTCAACATATCCCAACTTAGCTCTCAGCTCTGCTCATAGCTCGGCTGTCAAGACCTCAGCTCGGCTTGGCTCGTTATTTCCAAATAGCTAATCTGAGCTTTGCCAAACTCTAGAGATGATTTTTTTATATTCTGTACTCTAGATCCATCTCTAGGCTTAATTCACTATTTTAAAAAGTTTAGATTGTTTCTATTATAAAGATATTTATTTATTTTTAAAACATAAAAGTGTTTTCAAAACTAAAAAGACGCAAATATTATATAAAACAATTAACGTGAAACAGGTATTGTGAGCTATTGTAAGAAATATTTTGTTTCATTCAAGAAGTTTGTAATTCAAAATGTTTGAATTTATTCATGCTCTTGAAATGGTCAACAGATATTGATCGTGAATGCAATACCGGTAGTATTATATAAATATTCAACTCTTGATTATTTCTATGAATAGAAACAAATTAATACTTATTTTCATTACACTTGTAGAAAAACTGGAAACAAATATAACCAATCACACTACTGTTCCAGCATTAGTTTAATCTAAACTAATGTTTTCAAACCCATTCAGAGGTCTGCATCAAGTTAAAAACATATTAAAATACAAATTAAAGAAAAAAACTGAGTTCTAATGGTAGAACTATAACTGCTATTTTTAAATTTACAAAAAGAACTCAGTTCTTTTTCTAAATTTGTCCATTAGAACACTGTTTTTTTTTTTAATTTGTATTTTAATACATTTTTAACCTGATGCAGACCTCTGAATGGGGTCAAAAACATTTGTTTTGATTAAACTAGTGCTGGAAAAGTGTGTAAGGGTAGTGTGATTGGAACTTCCATTATAAGTTTACATCATATATTCTATTTAACACTTGCACACTTTTGATGATTTTGACTGTTAATTAAGGAATTACAGTAATAGAGTCATCAAATGTACAAGCTTCATAATCTTGTTACTTTAAACTTATAACCTGAGGCATAATAAAGAAAATGAAATAAGATAAATGGATATCAATGAAATATAAAACAAAATATTCAGTAAAATTAATTAGACTTCAATAAAATATAAAAGCTCACATTTTATTGGAATGAATTTAGTTTTTTATATACTGACTAGCTGACCCGGCCACGCGTTGTTGTGGCCCAAAATGTATCTATTATAAATGTATAACACTTCCCCCGTGGGAGGAATTTCAAAAAATCCCTTCTTAGTGTACATTCTCTTGACGTACCCTATTAAAACGCAATCAAAATTGCATGTAAAATAGTATAAATAGAAGCTAAGTTCTTCACAGTAAGCCTTAATCCTGTCCCTTTCCCGGAATATCGAAAAATCCCTTTTTAGTATATATTCTGTTGACGTAACCTATTAAAACGCAAAAAAAACGCATCTAAAATAGTATAATAGAAGCTAAGTTCTTCACGGTAAGCCTTAATCCTGTCCATCTCCCCCCAGTGGGGGAAATTTCGACACGTATATTATATAAAAACACGTGCGTATTCGAATGCAACATTGTGTCAAAATTTCAAAGGAATCGGTAGGAACAAACGAACGTTATATTTTATTTATATAGATAGATAAAAAATGATCTGCTTTAGTCCATTCTCACAGAAAAGCATAATGCCTCACGGAAAAGCAAACTTAGGTCGTCGGAAGTTAGTGCCATATGTTGGACACAAAAGCCTTAATCCATGTATAAATATATTTTTGAAAGGGGGGAAATGGTGGTCTTCACATATGCCACAAACCTTCGCAGGAATGTATTAAATAACTTCCCGAAGTTTCATGGCAATCGGATAAATGGTGTGGTAATGCATGAAGGACAAACACACAGACAGACAGCAGACATACATTCGTTTTTATATATATATAGATAACCATAAGTTAAATTACAAAAACATGATTGTTTTTATAAATACTTTATTAATTACTCACTCAAGAAACCTTTGTCAGCAGCAAAAACAATTTAATTACAAAATTTTTGGTTAAAAAGATTTCCTGAGTGTCTGAATATCCACAGTTGCAGTTTCTATTTCTTACTTTATTAATTAGAAAAAAAATCTTAATTAATGACATAATAAATTTACAAATGGAAATCCAATAACTACATAAATACATATTAGATTAGATTTAAAAAATATTATCAGTCATTGAAAGGATCATACAGTGAGAGTAATTGAAGAGATAGAAGAAGAAATATTTCATAAAAATAATATTAAAAATTGAATAGGAGTAGAAAGTCGTGCACAGTTGAAAATGACTGTTCTCAGTAGGATATTATTGATATTCTGTACTTTCAGTTTCTGTAATAAGAGCTTTGACATGATGATGAAAATATTGATATATAAATATGTCAAAATTACTTATAAATGATCATAGTGATGTACTTTTAAAATAGTTTGTGCCAGAAGGAATATCAATAAATTTGTGCTTTTATATTGTATTTCCTATCTTAGAATATTTATTCTCATTCAGATTTATATATATATATGTAAAAGTATGATGCTGTGCTTATTAGTATTAAATTTTTTGTTGTAAATAATATAAAGTTTTGCATATTAAATGTTAGAATTTACAGTTTAAAACTGAGTTTAAAGCTTTTAAATTTAATAAGTCAAGTGTTTTTATTGTAAAGAATGCTTATTTATTAATAAGTACTACTAATAAAAAATGCTATTTTATCAGTAGAACTTATTTAATAATAATTTATCTTTTTCAGATGTCAAATTTGCCAACTTTCATTTTACCATTGAGCCTAGTGATAATGTCATAGTCAAAGATAGTTCGGCAATTTTAAAATGTTCAGCTGTAGGAAGTCCTGAACCAGTAATTCACTGGAAAAGAGAGAGTTCGGTTCTGCAATTTGATGATGACAACAGAAGGTAAGTAAATGCACTAGTGATATGTAAAAAAATCATAGGTTTAAATATTTTAAATGTATTGAAATTATTGTACAGTTTACTTTTTATTTATATTAGTAAAAGCAGTATTAAATGATAAAGAAGAAAAATATATTTATTTTATAATTATTTTTATAAATTTTGATGACAAATTTATACAATATATTTATATAAAATCATCACTTAAAATAATAACAACGTTAAAGGCTTGATGCGTAAAAGATTCATTAAATAAATGCTTTTTATCCTTGAATCATTTCGTTCAGACATTTTTTTTAGAAGGTAATGCTTTGCTATTTTATTTAATTATCTACAAAGCAGTGATACTAAACAATGCACAGACGTTAATTTTTCATCCATCATTCTGGAACACAAAGAGGAAGTGCTCCACTTAACAGTGATTTCTATTATGTAGTCTGTCAAATGCTTCTTGTCATTCATCTTGTCTATCATTAGCAGTTGCAACAATTTTAAATGATTTCTTTAGAATAGATATATTTAAATATTTTTATTATATGGTTTATTATTAAATATACTAACTGGAAATTATTGCCTTAAAGACCAGTAGTTGTAGTTATTATGTAAGACATTTTTCCGTAAGAAATTCTTATTGATTTTTCCGAGAGTTTATCCATTTTAATAATAAATTTAGTTTTATTTTGGTATTGATGATGATTATTTTATCAGAGAAATATTTTGAAATTATAATTGGATTAAGAAGGAATATTTTATTAATCAAGTTTTATACAGTATTAAAATGATATATATATATATTTTATGTAATATACATGTAGATAAATTTATCTGGTTTATAAATAAATTCATTTTATTAATTTTAGTAAGAAATATGAAAATTTGTAATTCCAAAAATATATTAAATGGTTAAAGTATAAAAGATATATCATCGTTCTTCTGTTTTAGTGGTACGAGACATAAATATGCAAATGAGATCACCTATCAATGAAGGAAAATTCATGCAAGTTTGCATGACATCTGTTTTGAACAAATTCGGAACAGAGCAATGGCCTGTGAAATTCTCCATGTGCTTTCATGATTAAAGATTGTGTACTTCGTCATATGCTAATTGGAGTATCATATAATGAAAAAACTGTTAGAATGATTTAAGTATTGCACATGACATGTTTTAAATATAAAACTTTTTATACGTGTACGCTACAAATTAAAATAAACTAGAACTATAGATTTTTGGTGAATAAATTTTATTTCATTCGATTTCTGTAAAAAAAAAATATACATATAAAAGAAATAATTTTGTAATAAGACATTATAGTTTTTATTTGATGATTTGAATCAATTTTTGTAGCTAGAAATCATTTTTTTTTTTTTTTAAATAATAACTTTATTCAAAAATGGATTATTTAAAAAATTATTTGTTTTAATATATTTAATGGTTTTATTATTCTATTTGTTAATATAAAAAAAGTTTTTCTTCAAGCTTACATTTTATTTTCATTCTTAATTTTTTTCAATTTATGAAAGAAAAACAATAATAATAAAATTCTTTTTTTATGGTTACTAAAGATGGGCAAATACTATATGGAAAACTTGAATACTTGATGCTAGAAAGTATCCGATATTCAAGATCTCGAGTATTATGTTAGTTAAAAAACTTAAATTCGAATACAGTGGAACCCCATTTATCCAACTGAAATGGGACTGTGCCCAGTCTGTATAATTTGGAAAATTCATTAATGACATAAATAACACAATTTATATACATTTTTTAATTTTATATTTCTAATTTCTTCTCCGTCACAACAATCACTTTCTTTCCTTTAGATGTCGTTTTCAAGGTGTTTGCTTTACTTCACAAAAGACCGAAGGCGACCGAAACTCGGCAAAACAATAGCAGCTGCTGCGGGTGTTGAGTGAATAATAACTTGCAGGGTTACAAATGATAAACTTATTAACACATTGACTATGTGAGAAGTACAACATTTTTATTCGACAGGAAAGTAGCAATTTTTTATAATTAAAAATCTTAAAAGGTTCAACAAGATATTAAGTAAACCGAAAGAATGCTGCTCCCACGAAATGCATAACAGTGAACATCATGTGCCGATTCATGGAAAACAAGTCTATTCTTGCAAGCTGCAACGTTACGTTCAAGCAAGAATGTATTTAGGAGTTCTTGGATTTTTTTTGGCAATTATAGGTTATCCGTATGTCTATCTTTTATCCTTCTGAGACAGGGATTATGTTTTATAATCCTGATAAACTGGAAATCGGGATTAATGGGTTTCACTGTACTACAAATACCTCCAATATCGTACCATATATACATAGTGGCAGGTCCATAAGTGCCTGTAAGGGAACTAACTCAAAAGTTACTTATTAATTATTCAAATATTTTTAATCTTTTATTAACACATGCACAACAATTTTATTTGCAGATGACCAATAAACGATATTTGTTACCATAAATGTTTTTAAAAACAATGTTTTGAAGTCCGAACAAATTAATTTTTTTGTCAATAGTATCTCCTTATATCCACTACTGTGTACAGCACATAGTCTGTTTGGCAGCTCTAGTTTAATTTATGACAAGAAAAGATGCAGAATAGATCCTGAATATTTTTGAATTCCTTGTTTTCTTAAATAAAAATCCTCAGTAAGCAAAGATAAGAACATTTATTTGTTAAATTAATCTTTTGTAATTGAGTTAAGAGTACCTAAAAAAGCTAGTTTAAAACTTTAAGTCAAAATTAAAAGTTTAAAGTTTCATTTTTTTTTTTTTAAATTTAGTAAATTGTTTTTCTCTTTGCTTTTTGTTTTACTTCATTAATATATTAATTACTTTATGTAACTTATTTAGTTAATAAGTACAATAAGTATTTGGGATATTCAAATATTTGAGATCTGGTTAATATTTGAATTTGAGAAAAAGTGATATTTGCCCATCTGTAATATTTACAGTAAAATAAATAGGAAGTTTATTGAAAAGAATATTAATTAAATTACTAGTTTCAAAATAAATTAAATTTAAAAATAGCCATTTCTATCAATCTACTCTATATTTTAAAATAATACATAGTATATAAATACAAATATAAACATCTGTAAGCCCTATAGTTGTATTAAAGCTAAATGATCGTCAGATTTGATGGTAAAACGAAGTGCCATAGTGGGAGTTTATAGGCCGTGGGCATTAAGTCGTCCCCAGTCAGCACCACGAGTAACCGGTATGGTTATATCTAAATTAATAGTTGTGGAAGCAAAGATTGAATGCAGGTCTGGGTAGCATAACTGGTGACACATCCACACGGTATATGGCATTTGCAGGTTTCAGTCCCGCTCTGGGTCAATTCTTTTCTTCCAGAACCTTCTAAATTAATTAATAAATATTAATGTAATTATAATTACTGTATTAAATTCAATGAGAGATGGCAACTGACACATACCTCTAGGCCAAATTACTTAGCATTTAATCATTAATAGTAGAAGTAATATAGCCCAATCTAATCCAGAAATCATTTGTTTGAATATATAAATAATCTATAATATAATAAATAATCTTAAAATTGTCACAACACTTTTTTCTATCACAAAAAAAAAAGGAAAGAAATAGAAACAGTAGCATTAGGAAATGATTAATTATCATAAAATTTTTGATCAAATGAGTGAAGCAAGGTTAGAGCAAAGCAAGTGGGGGATTGACCCTCATGAGGAGTTGAATCAGCACAAGTTATTTAATTAATTTATTTTATCTAATAACCATTTCTGCACACTAGGAATATCATCAATGCCCTTAGCATTGACCGCTTCACCTTTCTTACACTATCTATAAATCTACCTTTACCACCATCAAGATATTTTCCCTCTCCCTATCTTCCACACTTCCATCACTATCCCTTTCAATTTCTACATCCCTAGTATATGCTTCTGTCACTAAAGTTGTTCCTACTCTGCTTTTCTTTACATCTTCCTGATGTTCTCTGATCCTCTTTAAGGTACCAGGGAACCTTCTATATGTAGCAGCTGTGAGACACAACTTCTTCTCTAATCCTGGAAAAAATGGATGTCTAGTCTATCATGTGATGAAAATATGGTCACATGCTACTCGAGGAACAATGCCATATAAAACTGTAATCATGTAAGCTCAGGCTAAAAATCATGTAGTGTCAGCTGCTGTTAATAGAAACAGTGTCTGCTCAAAGATAACAGGTTTGATTGAGATTTTATAAACATTGGGTCTACAGAAAGGTCTCTGAAGCAATGTCTTCCTGAACACATAGCTGATATAGAAAAGAAGAGAAAAACCACTGCCTTAGCTATATTTGCCAGTGAGAATGTGATTAAGCCAGAACTACAACAGGCTACCCTAATATGACAAATGTGTCATATAAACAAACTTTAGAGTTTGGAGGCATTGGAGATATTTAAAGCAGACCACCAGGGCCTATCTATCAATTTCAAGGATGAAAAGCAAATCTCAAAGGCATGGCAAGCTATGTTCGACCCGACATCATGGCAAACAATGTGATTGGATAACAAAAGAAAAAATTTATAAAAAAGAAAACATTCAAAATTCGAATGTGTCGAAATCATATGCATTCCAAAATAGAACACTACTAGCAGTGGAATAAGTCGATTTTAGAAGGTTCTGCTTGAGGAAAGTCCTAGAAGTGGACCAAAAAAGTTAATAATGTAATAGTTTTCAAACCATTCAAAGCACAATAAGGTTCGTAACTTTTATTTATAATCAACACTTTGTTGTTAGAAAATTACTTTATAGAAAAAGTCTGTTATATTTTGCAGTAAAAAAGCATCTGTAAATGTCATCTGTAGTTTAAATTGAACTGTATCCTAAACTCAAAGAGGAAGATACTCAGATCAGTAATGCTTGTTTTGGATAATGTCCTTTTCACAAGACGACAAAGATATGTCATCTGCTGGTCTCAGGGTTATCATCTAGAGTTTTAGCCATCTTAGTCTCCAATTAAACCCCATTGAAAAGAATTGTTTGCAAAATGGAAAGCACTATTACATGCTAGAAACTGTTGCAACCAGATGGAACTTACAGATTCTTTTACAGGTGACTGCCATGGACTGTAATCATGTTTTTGAACACACAAAAATGTTTATTGTCAAGACCCTGGATAAGGACAAATTCTAAACCATAAACCTATGTTTCACAAAACAATTATCCAAACAAATTGTTTTTACTGCATGCTGTATTTTTATTTTTGCATATTATATTACCTGTTTCACACAAATTATTTAACTAACTGAATTTTTTATTTGCCTGTTAGGAATAGCCATTCACTGAAGTGACATTTTTCTTTTCACAGTGAAGACAGTATTATTCTCTGACTGTAAGTTACGGTTAAAAGTGTGACAAACTGTAATATTACCTTTCCATGTCTGCAGATTTGTAAAAAATTCTGGCACGATTATAATTTATTAGCTCTATTGAATAACTTAGCACTTGGCTGCATATTTTGAAAACACCCCATTACCTAAATATGGACTTGCTTCACTCATGCATGCATGAGTGAAACTAGCTGGGGTACATGCCAAAATTCCTCATGAATGAACAATAAACAATGCATTCACACTCTGATTTGATATTTTAAGTTAATTTTGATGATTTGACTTAAAATGTTAGTGTACTATGTATAAATAAGTAAGTCTGCAGTCATTAATTCATTTTATTTAGTACCCTTTCCTTTAAAAATGTCTCCAAATATTGCTATTGCTTCTGGAGCCCTGTTTTCCTGGAAGCAACCATCCCCAGACTCACTGCAGCTTCCCTGCTAACCAGAAATGGGAGAATTTCCCATTCCTATTTCTTGGTCCTCCATATCTTCACCTTCATGAAAAATGATTCTCTTTCACTGTCACATGCATAAACATAATGTTAAATCAAATTTACTCACATGACATGCTACTACACAATTATTAATTTTTGGTTCTATTCAAATCTGAAAATGGCTGATAAATGTAGCTTAAAACATTTGTTATTTCTTCAATTTATTGATTTGCTGGATAAAAGATTATTGAGCACTTTGTATTTGAGATTTCATTATCTTGTCCTCAGAAGATACATGAATTTATTCAACTCAAACAGAAAAATAAGGTAGCATGTTTGCACTTTACGCAATGCAGTGAAGAATAGATAAGCAGAAGGAAATTTTATAGAGTGGGAGAGAAACAATATGCAATATTAACACAACACATATATAAAAAGTTAATAATCAGATAATACTATCTCAGTATCAATACTTATGATCAATTTTATATGAAGAAAGAGAATCTTTTAGTATGTGACTTATGGAAGAAATGACAATAGAATTGAAAAATATATAGGAAAGCTATAAAAAAACATTTGAAAGGAAGGAATGAGATGGATCTATGGATATATCCTTTTTTCTTAGCAGTTTAACTGTAGTTTAAGAATAAGTTGTGTGAAATAAGTAGATAAATTTGATAATTTCAATCGTGTAAAATTCATTTGATATTGAAATTGTAGAGTTAAAATATATAAGAAAATCCTTACACGAGAAATCCAGTAAAAATAGGTAATATTTATTAATGAAATGTTTGATTCACTATAGTCTCTGGGCAACAAAAGAGTAGACATAAGTCAGTTTGAGTGGGATGAAAGGGATGGAGGAGACATGTGGGAGGTGACACATGGATCATAGTAATAAAATTTGAAATAAAAAGTAAAACAATAAAATTATTTATGATACATATAATATAAAATTGTTCTAAAAATGTAAAAAACAAAACAGCCGAAAGAGATTAGATCCATGCATTAACTTTCATTTGTCTCCTTTCATCCCTTTCATCTGATATAGATCCTTCCAGCTCAGGATGACTAATGTCTACTCTTTTGCTGCACAGACTATATATAATAAAAATTGCCTTTTCTAATGTTTTGAAGTTAGTTATAGTAAACATACTCCAGTTTTTGAAATATTTATGTATAAGAAAATCATTTTTAATATTTAATTCTGTTAGTTAATTTATTTGAATAAATTACCTTTTAAACACAGCCGTTTATTGCTAATATTCGAACGTTTTCGGTTATTTTTAATAACCTTTCTCAAGATCAGTTACATTCAAAAGCGGTCGTAAAAATTAGAACACGTCGCCAAATTTTTACGACCGCTTTTGAATGTAACTGATCTTGAGAAAGGTTATTAAAAATAACCGAAAACGTTCGAATATTAGCAATAAACGGCTGTGTTTAAAAGGTATACTAGAGCCTATAGTGCAAATCTACGCAGTCTTTGAAGAGTATATAGTTTGAATAAATTGTTATTCTGTCCGAAAATGCAATAATAAATCGTATACATTTGAAAAATGTAATTATGCATGTCAGCTTCTGTCATTGTCAAACTAAAATAAATTTTATTTATTTATTTAACTTTAAGAATTTTAAATGAAGATATTCAAATTTTTCAGAAATAAATTATTATTTCTATATACAGTATTTTCAGTTTTATACATTTGTTCAAATGAAAAATTATTATACAAAATTAAAAACTATTTTATTCGTGCAATTTTAACTAGCCTTTTTAATAACATTTTTTAAAAGTAAAAATAACTGAGCACTGTTTATTCATTATCGGTTATTTCTTTACAAAATAATATAAAATTTATTTTGAAATCAGCATAATTGATATATAATTTATTACATTTATATTTCAAAGTATTCAAATTACAATCAAATAAAGTTTATATTTGTTACTAAAAGAGTGAATATATATATATAAATTATTTTATTTTTGTAGAATGCAAAATTGTATTTCTTTTATACTGTAGTCAATATTTAAAGTTATAAACCAGTAGAGCTGTCATAATATAGCTAAGAATGTTTATTTTAAACTTATTTTGTAATCTTCTGACTTCATTTTAATTTAATATAAAAAAAAGTGTAAAAAAATATTAGACTTAAAATGTGTTAAGATGTTATTTCTAGTTCACTAGACTGTGAGTTTCAACCCTACTTTGGTTACAGACGTTTGTGATTGCCAGATTTTAATAGGGATTATTGTTTTGTGGAAATACTCGAAAGCTACTAATGGGTCATTAGATATTAATTTAAAAAAATTAAAATTATTTTATTTGTTAGTTTAAAGCCACGCCAACTGCCATATAATATCGAGCTATATTCCGGTGATGATAATTTGAATTACTGATTAATTTGCTCCTAGAGTTGGTGTGGCTTTATAGTAACGAATCGGGTTTCGGAAGATGTTTATATATTCGTTAGTTTTTTTTAAGTATTATAAATGTTTGTACTAGTTTTGTGAATGTGAATGTTGATAACATTGTTGAAAAACATTTATGAAGAGAATTTAATTAAAGCCAAACAATCTGCTGAACTATTGGGCTATGATTAGGCTAAGTTAATAATTAGATACAAAGTAATTTATTTAGAGGTAAGCGGTTAAATCACCATTTCGCGAATAATTCCAATAAATAATTTAATAAATCTTCTAGACAAATTACTTCGTATCTAATTATTAACTTAGCCTAATCATACCCCGATAATTTAATTATTAAATTATTAAAATCTAAGCAAAGAATATTAAAAAAAAAACGACTTCATATAAAACAGGCAAAATTAAACTATTTTGGGAACTTCAGTTGGAAAATTCAATAAATTCTAAAGTATAGATTTTGCCTTTTAACTTTTAGAAATTTATCCTATATATTCTTATATGCGTGTATAAGAAAATCATTACTTCATTTTGTTTAATGTTATCTGATCTTGATTACAACTATTTTTGCTTTCTATTTAATCATTTATTCATTAAAAGAAATAAGAGTATGTAATAAAATTTTAATTCTTACAGTTTTCATTTTGTCATTTTAATAACTGTCTAGTCCATATGCTAATCCTTAACATTGTTTTATTGTGTGTTTAAAGATTTAATGGAACGTTGTCATAAACAATTGTATGTACTCATAACAAAGATAAATTGTGTCATAAATTTTTATTGTTAATATGCACTGTTATGTACTACAATTACAAATATAGTCAAAATAAGAAGTCACATTTTTTATTAATTATTGATTTTTTTCAAACCTGCATACAAAATATATTACATTACTTATAAATTATATAAAAATCAAAATGTAATATAGAAGTTAAGATTTTTGTAATTTATAAATACAGTAATTTGAAAATAACGTCAAAGTTTAATAGTTTTATATGAAAGACATTGAAACTTCAACTGAAAATAGCTTTATTGGAACATGAGAAATTACAACAAATTTCAATGTTTACTTATAATTAGCATCTTTTAAGGATATATTTAGTTTTAAAAGAAATGAATAATACATTTTAATTCTGAGTTTTAAAGTTACAAATGCTCCATCAACAATAATGTTTCATTTTAGTTTGTTAATGAAATGTTTGCACTTTGAAAATTAAAATGTTTAATAATTTTTATCATATGCTTGTTTTTAAAATTAGATTGTAGATGGGTAATTACTGTATTTACTCACGTGTAAGACGAGGTTTTTATTCATTTTTCATTGCTTCAAAAACCTAGGTTGTCCTATACGAAGGATTCTTTGCATTTTTGCAATAATTTTTGTGAATGGTGTGTTTGCAGTTTTTACTGGATGCTCACCCTCTGGTGTTTAAAAACAAAAGTATTTTATCTGGGTTGTTTGAATCGTTCTTGTGTATTGTCGGGAGTAAAGACAAATAGCAATAGGAAAAGCAAAACTTTTGAATTGAATTCCAATTTGAAATTCCAAAATCATACCGGAGCCCAATATAAGTTTTAATCCATTCCCACATGAAAACAGGGGATTATTTTGAAATTAGAATTCGGAGAAACTCATAAGTGTAATCGATGGAGAGTGGATTCGACTGTTAAGAATTGGCAAAAAAGGTTTCCGATTGTCCAACTTTACACGAACAAATTATGTTGTCTATTTTACAAGATTTTTTTTTAAAATGCCAGTATTTTTTGCGGGACAATGTGTGCATTTACATGCATTTGACATTTTAATTGTGATTAAGCAAAATAAAGTTAAATTGTATTAATAAATCTAATTTTCATTATTTTGATCTTTAAAGTCACACA
The DNA here is from genome assembly GCF_030686945.1 of Centruroides vittatus. NCBI lineage: Eukaryota > Metazoa > Arthropoda > Arachnida > Scorpiones > Buthidae > Centruroides > Centruroides vittatus. The sequence goes on from NW_027122679.1 coordinate 1,566,379, forward strand.
CTGTCCTATATGCAAGATAGTCTTATAAGCGAGTAAATACAGTACATCTGAAGTTTTATTGTTATAGTTCTGCTAAGCTTCTATAAAAGCCATCAATTAATAGTTTTCAGAGAAGTAATCCATTGCATGCTCACTAATTCAAACTACAATAGAATCTTGTTTTAATGGATTGCGGAACAACGGATTTCTCAGAATAATGATTTTTTCCCCAGGTCCCGCCAAACCAATGTAATTTTACCTCTTTTAGTAGATCCATAACTTGGAATAACAGATATTTTTTCTAGACCAATCTATTGTAAATTTTGTATTTTTTCAATGTTTAGTTAATATTTGTGTGTTAATGGGAATTTTCAGTTTGATGATGCATTTCTTACACCTGGGATATGTACAATTGAAGAATTGTACAAAAAGAGTAAGCAGGCTGATAAGATTGAGGATGAGCCATTTTACCTACAGTTAAATTTTGAAATGGATACAAATTTGCCATATTCAAAATAGTATGATGTCACAAAGTAACCCCAGTTTACAATACTTAAAATATAAAATAAATAATGGAAAGTAAAGGAGGAAATTGTATTTAACAGATTCAAATTAATATACTCCTAAAGCAGGGTCTGTTTAATCACCATTAATTATCTTAAAATGTAGAATACCTTACATACAGCCTAATATATAAGGGATGTTCAAGTGAAAGTGAGAATCAGGTTATAAAACAATAATAAATGTGTTTATTCAAAAGAAGTCCTCATGAGCATTGAGACATTTATCTCAATGCTTAACAAGCTGACAAATACCATCTTCAAAGAATTTGGCTGGCTGTTGGGAGAACCAGGTTCTCACTGTCTTTTGAACATTGTCATCTGATGCAAATTGATGAATCTTGACATGTTTTTTAAGAGGTCCAAAAATATGGAAATCAGAGGGCTAAGATCAGGGCATATAGCCATATATTTTTTTTAACACTTCCCATCCAAAACAGTATACTGTGTCTGTGGAGGAGTGGGTGGTATGTGGTCATACATTATCATGCAGAAAAACTGCACCAGATGAGGGATTACCAGGGTGCTTAGACTTTATGACGTTTTTCTAAGATTTTATAGTATCTGACCAGGTTGAGTCTGTGACTTATGCATTTTTGGACCATTCTTGTAAAAAACATGTCAAGGGACCTCAGTTTGCAATGGACGAGGTTCAACAGGCAGTGAGAACCTGGAAGAAACCCGGTCCACCCAGCAGCCAGCCCAGTTCTTCAAGGACAGTATTTGTCAGCTTGTTAAATATTCGGATAAATGTATCAATGCTCACAGAGACTTCTTTTGAATTGAATACATGTATTATTGTATTATAACCCAATTCTCATTTTCATTTGAACATCCATTATGTATAATGTAAGATGAAAATTAAATGGAAGAAAGTAAAGAACAAAACTGAAAATTATAATAAATTCCAAGCAATAACTTCTCACTTAACTCTGAGAGAATCTCTTGCACACAACAACCATCACACTGAAACTGGCATGGTGTGATGTGTATGCCATGGAAACCCAAAGCAGACACATGACAAACAACAGCTGTACTAGTCCACCAAATTCAAAAATAGCCAGTTTCCTAGTAATTTTGGATTTCTCAAAGCCAGATATTTGGTCTGATACTATACATTATTTCAATTCTTTTTCTACTGTTAAATGAAATAATGTCATGGACAATTATTATTATTATTACTTTGTAACTAGTTGAGAGAGAGTATTGCAGATTAATTTCTGTATGGGTTATAATGTTTTAAAACTGTTTATGAATGACATTAATTATTTTATAATAATAGAAAATACTAATAATGTTTTTTATTAATTTAAATGTTTTGTAGTTACTGTTCACAGAACTTAAATATTTTATGTAATTTCTATTAGAAATTATCTTTAATATAAGTTATAACAAGTTATAACATGTCACTGAAAAAGATTGATGTGATTTAATTTATAATCTCATTCTTTTGTCTTTCCAATTGATTTTTATTACTAGTAGTTTTTTAGCTAATGTAATACAATTATTAGATCTACAAAAATCATTTATTTTATTCTGTCCTAAGTCAGATTATAGGTTTTCCTCCATTTAAATCATAAATAAGATCATCAATGAATTTATTTTATTGAAAATAAAAAAAATTAATATAAAAATAATAATGCAGCAAATTTGTATTTAATATATTGAAATATCATTTTGAGGAGAAAAAAAAAATTAAATGAACAATTTAATGCCATTACTTTTATATCATTTTTATTGGAGTTTCAATAAAAAGAATTTTATTCATAAAGTGCATTATATTTATGATTCAAATAATAATATATAACCAATATAATAATATAGTCGGATTGTCAGAGGATTTTAAAGTTGAGGAGATTAACTCTTAATATTTAATCCATTCCACATATAATAACAACAATCCATCTATTTATCTGAGTTATTATAATTATTACTACTTTCTCAATTATAGGTTCATCCAAAATAAGCCCCTGTGTGGATAAGTGCCAAGTATCACATTACTTTTTTAGTATTATTGAATTATAAGAATAAAAAGGATATAATGTGGCTACACAAAATGGCATTTGAATTTGATGTTAAAGAAAAATGATCATATTCTAGAATAATAAAAACTAGAAAAGTGAATGACAATTAAGTTATTAATTGTTATTCACTTCTCTAGTTTTTTATAATGATCAATTATTAGACAGTACTAGATTAATTGGAGCAGCACATCAGTCACAATATGTATTTTCAAATATTCACAGTAATTGTTTTCTAACTCCATAAAACTATTTTCCTTAATCTGCTATGGTAAAATACAATTTGTTACAAGATGCAAGATTATTTTTGCAACAAATATTTTGCATTTTTTAAATTTATGCTTTACTAAAAACTTTTTTATTCTATAAAATATAATTTATTCTGCTTATTCTTGCTATATGATTTGACTGCTATGATTATGATATGATTTGTATTTTTGGGATATATCTTGAGGTCTTTTATAAATAATTTTTAATTTAATTACATTATTATAAACTTATTTGAATGAATAATTTTTCTTTATAAACAATTTAAATTGTTTACACTTATTGACAAGACTGTCTTGTTTATAAAATCGTACGTCCTGCTGTCTTATCAGCTTAGAGGTATGAAGGAGTACATGTCAGGAGTTGAAATTTGGCACAGAGTATTAGGTGCCCAAATCATGCGCGCATAAAATAAACCAGACTTGTAGGTAGTCAGGGGACCGAGAACCGAAACACAATAAAATACAAAATGGCGACATTTTCTACAAACAGGCAGTAGTGCGAGATTCGCGCATGCGTTGCTCGTTGGTAAGTTGGAAATACGAATATTGCGAAATCGAATTTTGACAAACACGTGCGTTGGGAAGTTCGAAAAGCGAATGTTGCTAAATCCAATGGTACTTATGGGTTAAGAGGACGCCAGTCGGAAATTGCGATCAAAATCGCGTTTTTGAATGAAATTACCTAAATAACAATAACTAGTAAATTTAACTCTAAAAAGAAGAAAAGTTACTGTTTAAGTTATAAAAATGAAAAAACAGCAAGGAGGATAATTATTGATATCACGTCTTTGATTCCAGCAAACAGAAGAAACAGTGGGGACGCACGTTCTAACCCAACCTATTCTAGTAAATTTACCATAATTATTATGAGTACCATATTATTAGAATAGGTTAGGTTAGAACGTGCGTCTCCACTGTTTCTTTCTGTTTGCTGGAATCAGAGACGAGCCGCCATTTTGGCACCACAGGTAACATTAACCGTTATCTGTAATCGTAAGAAGTAAGCAGTTTTTGAAATTTGTTAAATATTAAAACTACCCTTTTGTAAATCGTTAATTTATTGTTTGATTTAACAATTGTTTTAAATTTGAAAAATAAAAACTTGCATTATTCGGAAAAATCGCAATTTCTGACTGGCGTCCTCTTAACTCATAAGTACCAATCGAATTTTGACAAACGAATCTTTGAAAGAAACCCATTTACCTGTCCCGTGTTATTGCCCACATTTCTGGTCACCACGTGATAACCTCGACCGAATTGACCGGAGATATCTCGTTTCATCATCGGAACTTTTTGAAACTAGATGGCGCGTCGTTATAATTTTATATTAAAACTAACTTCCGAAATATAATTATTTTTCTTTTTACATTTATTAATATATATATATATGTTTCGTTTGTAAAAATAAAAAAATAATTGCGAACGATACAATAGCCACCATTATTTTTTTTCAAAAACGGGAAATTTTCGCATTGACAAAAATTCAACCTGGGGCGTCACGCAACGGAGAGAAATTTCAACATTCGATAGGTTAATTTCAATGAAAATGCATCGTGGAAGAGCTCGTGGTCGTGGCTATGGCGGGCGAAGTTTGAATGATCGCGCTCAAAACCAGCGATACCAAAGATGATTGGAGAATGAGACCGAAACCCGCGGTTAGCGTCGAAGTGATCCCCCTTAGTAGTGAGTCTCCGTGACACAGTCTTGTCCCAAATACGGCCTTGTCGTTTTACTTCTTCAAAATAAAATACAGTAGAGCATCAATTATCCGACCCCCGATCAACCGTCACATCGGTTAACCGACCGCGTTCTAGTCGGCAAATTCAAATGTCCGCTAGTGATGTGGCGCTACAATATTTGGCTATGTCTTGGCTACTTTAAAATTATTTTTGTTAAATTTTTGCGTGTTTTAGCTGGCAACACTGGCTCGACCGTGAAAGGAAGGCCAGTATTTAAACGACGCTTAATTTTATTTAATGACTCTATCCAATTGCTTTTTTTTAAAACGTATGCGAGATTTAGCGGCAATAAAACGAGTGTCAGCTGTGAAGCAAAAGAAAACTTTGGACTTCTTTTTCTAATGTATAGGCCTACTTTCTGTAAAATATGTTACCCGAATATATATATACATGTTTTGTTTTATATTTTTTATATAAGTACAGTACTGTATTTATTTTGTGCAAAATAAAGAAATAATTTTTAACGATACAATAGCAACGATTATTTTTTTTTTTTTAATTTGTTAGGTTTAACATCGATGAAAATTCAACGCGAAGTAGGTTAATAGCGATATACTAATATACTATACTAATAATGTATTTTTTCATACTTTTCGGTTATCCGTTTTTTCAGTTATCCGACCAACCCAGTCCCCAATTGAGTCGGATAATCGATGCTCAACAAATTGAATAGAATTTAAGAAAATTTTTGTGGTTTTACAATTTTGGAAAACGGAAATAATTACTGTAGTTGCCTTGAATTTGTGTACATATTACTTTTAAATAATGTATATATGCTTAGGCAAATAAAATTTAAAAAGTAATTGTCTAAATGGATTATATGTATTTGGGTGCGTTTACTTCTGGGCTAATTTTACTGTCAGTACGCTCAGCCTGTATACTTTCGTCCGAGCGCCACGCTCATTGGCGTATACTTTAGAGCTATGTGACGTCATGTTTAGCGAAATTGGTAAGCTCGGAGTGCTAGCTAGTTCGTTGTCGAGCTTTGCGCTAATTCAATATGGCTGCTCCCATGAAAAAATTACTTTCTGTACAAAGTAATGAAAATGGAATTATTTTTGGAAAAATAAACGGCAGAAAGTATTTTTATTGGTAAATTTCAATTATTTGTTGTATAAAATGTTTACAATGATCTTTTTTTATTGTGTAAGGTTCAATAGCTTTAGATGACTTTTTTCATAAACAGATGTGAAAAAATTAAGTTTACTCATTGTTTATGATTAAAAGTGAAGTTTACCTTATATGCGTTTGGGATCTTCAGAAATGTTATGTTCAGAGCATTAAATAAATCGTAAAGAAATGAACAGCATTAATAATAATCCAAAACTGAAGTTCGTATAAAGGAGACTTTCAAAAGATTCTCTTGTAAGTCTAAGTGCTGTTTAAAATCGGTTGGACTATAAAAAGGTACAGTCTCTTCAATAAAAGTTTCTATCTTTTTTATTTGACCTTACTTTTCTTTTTTCTTCTTTCATTTTTTCTACAATTATATCCACAATAAGATCATCCTCGTCTGATTCAGAATCAAGTAGTTCTATCTGTAACGCAACATTTAAAATAGCAGCTTTGACAATATTATTTGCAGGAAATCTCCATATTTCTTGTTAGCGTTTGCGTTTACTTTCGAACTGGACATGTAACCACGAATACACATGCTAATGACGTCACTTCTGGTGTTCAGAAGTAGCACTATTAGCTCAAAAGTAAACGCACCCTTCGTGGTTGCTAGACTTTTTTTCTGCATCAATCTCATGGCACCAGATTTATCTGGCTACCTTTCAATTAATGTCTATGGTGATTGCAGGGAAAGAACAAAAATACTCTATCTCCTCCTCTTTTGCCAACAGCTCCAATTAGCATAGCTACAGACCAATACATCCTTTAGATGCCCCTTAGTAGGAAAAAATAATATAGTTACCCTTATTTTATTATAATAATATTTGTCCAGAAAGATGTATATTTCTAATATTAAATTTTTTAATCTTTTTTGTGTGTGAAAAAATTTAATATGTATTGTTCTCTGAATAATTTATTTGAACTATTGCATAATTTATTGTTATCTTTATACAGCATTTTTTTTTGGCATCCAGTAATACAAAAAGTACCAAAAATATTCTCTTGCCATTTTAAAGTTCAGTAAATTTGTTTCTTTGCTTGATAAGTTGTTATAGCATTTAATAACAAAATGAAGCATGGAAAAATCTGTTCTATTTATATCAAAATGAAATAATTCTTGTTTAATTATCTTTATCAAAAACTTCAAACAGTGATGATTACCCTTGTTCTATGAGATTCTTCATTGTTTGAAATATAGTGTAAAATTTTACAATATTGAAAAATATGTTATATTCTTGTTAATTTTTGAATATTAATCAAATCCTGAAAAGTTTCAGACAGAACAAATTGAATTTATATTGCTAAAAACAGAATTTATTGAATAATTATTGTTATTAATAGTTAGAGGTAACAAATAATTATAATTAATGTTTTTATGCTTGAATGGAATTTATTTTAAAAACTTTATTTGGTAAAGAAATATTTCTTCAATAGTTAATTTATCAAAGACTTTTTAATTACCTTATTGATTAATTTTATTCCCCAGAATAATTATAATTTTGGAAGAGGCTGGAATAAGATTAAATCATTATTTTTTCCTGTAGAATACATCACAGAATCATTTTATATTTTATAAAAGCATATTTCATTAGAAATTTTTTAATGCTTATACAATTTTATCTGCAGCTCCTCATTAGTTTGTTCTCTCTCATTTCAGAATGAAGTAAACTTCTGTTTGATTAATGGTAGATATTAAAAAAAAAAAAAAATTGTTATAACATTCTTAGTCAGTTAAAATTTTACTCATTAAACAAAACAGATGTATATTATTTTATAAGTAAAATATAATTTGTAACGATAAAATAAGACTTTTTAAATAGATCTAATGATTAAAAGGTCTTTGGATATAAAAGGACATAAAATAAACAATGATGAGGCGATAACTGTAAAATACAGAACATTTTCATAATGTAAAGCTAAAAATAAAACGTATAAATATACAACTTCCAGGTATGTATCTTGTGTAAGTTATGCCACTCATCTGGACCAACAAGAAAAAAATACAAGTTTCATTCCTCTAAAATTACAGTAGATATGAATGAAAGAAATAGTACATATGTTAATTTTATTTGCCTTCAAGAAACCAAAATGAACATTTTACAATTTACAGATTATATATTTCAAGTTATGTATCAGAATATATAATAATGCAAGGCCAAACGAACGTAATTTATCAATAATATTGTAAACATTATGGATCGTGTCTCGTTTTACAGTAAAGAAAAAAAAAAAAAAAAAAAAAAAAAAAAAACGATGGGGATGAAGTTGAATGTCGACGACAAAGCAGTTACCAATGTTTGTGGTGGAGGTTAACTACTTACTATATGTCACGTGCTTTAGACGAATGTAAACAGTTGTGTTTGAAATAATGCGACAGTCTGTGACGATTATCATTTATAAGTCTATTGGAATTTTAATAATTTAAGCGATTTTAAATGCGTGAGAGGAATATCCTTTTATATTTTCATTTTTACTTGTCTTTAGTGCGCCTCGCCCAAGCGATTTTTATTAAATATTCACATTCTTATCTGAGGTATAAGGAAAGTAAGGAAACGATTTGTTTTCATAGAATAGAAGTGAAAACGAAGTATGCTGTTATAATGCTGTAAAACGAGAAAGGTATTAACATTTTTTTTAAAAAAAAAGTAGTAGTAAAGTTGCTATGGGCGTAATGAACGAACTAAAAATACTTAAACTTCGCAAATGTATAAATAAGATTATAAGTCATCAAATAGTTATGGAGCAATTTCACTATCCCAAAGCTGTTCTATTATACATAAATAGGCGCAGCGCAGTCGTGCCACTAACATTATATATGATCTATATATGCATTCCTTATACGTTTCAATGCGGATTGTAATTGTTTTCGTTATAGTTAAATAATTATGGATTTTTAGGAATCAATATATGGGCTTACAGAAATTACTTAACGCTACTTTTATACTCTTTAAATACCATCCCACCCCCGTAACGTTCAAAAACACCTGGCATATACTCGCCCCAAACTGGCATAACACGGTACAGTACTGTGCATGTATGTACTGTACTGTACAGTACCTTTAATTGTACTAAGGAATAATGCAATAGCGCGGGTTGCAGAAAGTTACATTATAGTATTTTATTAATTAATTACGTAAATAGTGACATAAACAGTACTATTCCCTATGCAACTCTTCGGAAACAAAAATGAATTATTCTGTTACCCTAGCATTAAGTAACGTTTTTGTAAACAGCATCCCTTTGTAACGCGTGGTAAAAATTATCCGCATTACGTAAATCTGGACATCCCCTATATTTATAAAACAAAGGATAATTTAATTAATTGCGTTTAATGGTTTTTTTTAAAACTCTTTCCGCCCTATGGGCACTAAGAGCTCCTCTTTTTACCAAGCCCATTATGGGTTCGGTCTTGCCCACCGGGTGGTGAGAAACAGGGCGTTGATTGGCTACGCGCGATGGATACTTGGGATAAAAACGATGGAATATAAAAATTTTAATCAAGAAATTTTTATATTCCATCGTTTAAAAAAAGTTAAGAAGGTAAATTTTAAGAGAGAAAATACGATTGCATTGTAACTGAACCGGATGTGTTGCCATTATTATCGTCCGGAATAGAAATCATTTTCGTCTCAAATAACTATAAACACGAAAGTAATTAGCAGTATATATTTATTAAACATTTTCCTATCGAAATATATGCAGATTACGATGAATTTTTGAACTCAAAATGTGATGTAAGTATTTGAATTAATTAATTAAAGCGATAGAAATAATGGCGGCACTTCCGGTTTGCTGGAGTGTGACGTTAGACTGGTATGATTGGCAGAATATAGATCACGTGTCACAGGAAACCGATTCTGTTTGTTTACGTGCAACATTTATTTATTCCTTTACCTGTATAAAAATAAAGCCGAAACGACGAACAAATTGAGAAGCAAATGAATGATTTGGTATCAAAACAGAAACGAAAGACTTTTATCAATAAACTTTAGGTTTTAGGACTTGAGGTTCTATTTATTGTAAAATTTAAAATGGGTTTGTGAAAGATTAGTGAACGGTGGATCTCGTTCTAACAATAAAACGATACAGTTTGTTTATTCAAAAAACTAAAGAAATCGAAATTTTGAAATATCTAAAATGGAAAAAACTCTCTTCATATTATAAAAATATAAAGACAGAAAGATCAATTTAAGATTAAAAATAAACAGATTTGTATAAATAATGCAAAAATTGACTTATTAAAAACATAAGTTAAATCATTAAATTTATTAAAAATTCATCCTGGAAGTTTTTCTTCTCTGATTCTGTTTTTTTTTTTCGTAATCTAATAATTTTAAAATAGAGAAGACTTTCCGTAAAATACATGAAAACTTCAATAGAAATTCACAAATTTAGGATGCCATTCCAAAATATCGAAAGAAAAACAAGTGTAAACGAGCAATTATTTATTGTGACATGGTCATAGTGCTGGGTTGCAAATTTTAATCATATTTTTAATTACTTTAAATTAAAATATACGCTCTCCACCTCAAATTAGTAGTGGCTTGCCCCTGTAAATCATACTTTTCCGCTAGTTGTAGAGTCGTACCGGTCGTCTACCTAACACCTTTTTGAATCGAAATAACGTGACTTCTGGTTTGTGCTGGAAGTTTGTATATAGTTAATCGGGGCCTTCTGCTCCCAAGGTTTCCATATCTGGTCTCGTCTTACATCTATCTAACTTCGTTCTCGAGATTAAGGAAAGACAGTCGGGCATACTGTATTTTAATTGTAGGTATATATTGCTTCTAGTTTATAAATAATTAGACAGTGGAAGTGTTAGATAATTATAAACGAGTGCATAAACAGAATAATAGAACTTTTTTTGTATGTAGAAGAAGATTAAAAAGTAATAGCTTTCACGGATTTTTTTTAAATGTTGTTAATTAATTTTAAAATGTATGCGTATTATCGTATATAGGATTTGGTTTAATATAAAATTATACATAAATATTGGCTACCTCATCAAAACTAGGTAATGATATTCTTAAGTGAGTAATTAGACAAAGTAATAGTTGCAGACTTGGATTGGATTGATGGGATAAGGCAATGTAACACGTGGGTCATCTGCCGAGGGGAATGCCATCCGGAAGACTTTTCTATGGGAAACTGACCTCTATTTAAGGTGTTAGATACGTGAAGAAAACCCGGGAAAGTCCGCGCGGTGTTAGTAAGGCGTAAACCCTCCTACTAACTATTAGTGTTTTCAATGGTGTTACGCACTCGACCACAGGTGGGCCTAATTGCGGATTTAAATGCAAATATTCTTACATCGCGTTTTTCCAGAATTTGTTGCGGATGACTTTTCTAGTTTTAGTTTTCATTTTTCAGTAGATTTATTTGTTAACAATCTGTTCCGAAAGCAATAAAATTTCGTTTAGAATCCACACGGTATGTAAAAAATTGCCAAATATTTTGTTTTTTCAAACACTGTATTCCTTCCGTTCTTTAAATTTGATTTATCATAAAGATCTGTAACTAAACCTACATATATATGCATTATTGTCGGCTATTTAAAATGCCATCAGTACCAAAGAACAAAATAATTTTGAAAAAAATATGATGGCCGCGATATATTTTGATGAGTTACACTTCTTACAAGAGCATAAACTTTTTACGATCCTACTCTAAATTCCCTTTAAAATATGAAGAATAAAACTCGACTTGAAAACCAATAAAAGGTTTGGAGTTGAGAATTTACGACACTATTCCGAGCACCTTTCTTTTCTTATACGATAAAGATCGCATGGTGACAGCTTTCAAAGTACTACGTTATGCCTTGAATTTGAATTATAAAATTAAAAATTTTAATTGCCAGTCGAGTTTAATTTTAAGAACTGATTTTCGGATAAATGAATAAATTTATTTTTAGAATTTAAGTAGTAAAGGGTGCTTCTAAAGGTCAGTTCATACAAGCAGCAAAATTAAGACGACAGCCAATGTCTACAACTGGTCTTTTTTGATTTTGACAGTCGATGAAGGTGATTGGTCGATCTTGTTGTTGACGAGCATTGTCGTCGTAATTTCGAGTGTGCAATTCCGGAACTTTTCATAGATGGTCCATCTCGGATATGCCGGACTTCGCCCCCCACCACTTAATCACTCACATTGTGGGCCTGGCCAAACCCAGTGGCGTAGCGTAGTGTGGGCGGCAGGGGCGGCACTTTTAGGGAGCGGCATTTTTTCACAATAAATAATAATAATATCTTGTAAAAATTTGAATCATTTCATTTCATATTTTTGTTGCACCTACGATTCGGACCGATTGAAATGAGCACGAAATTTTTCATTACTTATTCTGTGACGAAACTGGGGAATCCCCTTTCTTTAAATGAATGTATAATAATGACATCTTGCTCATTGGGCGACTGACAACACCGCCTGTACTGACTTGTAGGGATTCCCCGTATTTTATTTAAGGGGGGCGAAATTTTCCTTCACCCCGGGCGGCTGACACCCATGCTACGCCACTGGCCAAACTCACAATGGACAATGAGTAAAAGGCCCTTTTATTGCCTTCGACGTTTCTTTAAAATTATATGTTCATATTAATAGCTTTGTTAAGAAGGTTTGTGTTTTCTCGCTGACGTGTCCCCCATTGCAATGAGAAGGAATCGGTGGTCCATTGTTGGCTCTCTTGCAGGCACTACTGGAAGGTGAGGCAGAATCTGTGTGATATGCTGTTGATTTTGGCATTAATGGATGTCTTTGCTACTTTGATTTTGGTGGGTCCTTCGGTGAAGTATATTCTTCAAGGCATTTTTTCCCTCATTGGCTTAGTTTCTTTTTATTGGTATATGATGTGACACGTGGATGATCTGCCAAGGGGGAATTGCCTCCCGAGAGATCTTTTATGGGAAACTGGCCCATATTTAGGTGTTACTAACAAAGAAAACCTGGGAAACGCCATATGGCCGGCCTGTTGGTCAGGCACGAGCCCAAGACTGACTACCAGTGTTCGGTGGTTTTATCCACTCGGCCACTGGTGCGTCCCCCATTGATACTGAGTACAGCATAGAGAGGTTGCTGTTTTCCTTTTCATTTTACTCTGGGTCCAAACAGTGATGATCACAACTTCAATCCTTGGTGTTAGAGAGTAAGGTAAACTGACCATAAAAGCACACCGAACAAGAAACATACTGTATTTTAACATTTTTATCAGTAAAACATAACAGAACTGAAAAGTATGTTGTAACTTTATGTGGTTTAAGCGATTATTAAAGCAATAAAACCTTTATACTATATTACTTATTTCATTACATGAATTAAAAAATATGGCAATTAGGCCAAAAGAAATGGTCTCTGCTTTGAAAAAGGTCTTAATCTTGCTATTTCTTAATAAATTTAGCCGATTTTAGATGTAATTTAACTTAATGAATTGGTCGAAACCAAAAATTTTGCATCGAGGCATCCTCCTCGGCAGATTGCCCGTGTGTCACGTTTCATAATCAAACAAATCAATTTAATTGTTGAAAGTTCGAAATCCTGACATTTAACATCATCATCCATTTTTTATGAAAATAATTATTTTCTTGCATTAAACCTCTTTGTTTTTTGTTTTAAATTATACTGTTATTCATAACTACTATATCTATTATTCAACTTTGGGTGTGAGAGGCCCTAGGCAAGCATGAACACTCCAAACTATTTAATATAAGATTATATAATGGGTAAATTTTATTGCAAATACTTATTATGTAAGATGTAGGTTACAAGCTAGTACTGAATTCCTAGTTCAAGACTAGGACTTGAGTATCAACAAGCATGTATTTGTATGTGTTTGGGACCTCTAAAAGTGCAGGACTCAAATGAAAGCTTAGGATGCCTCTGCATAAAACTGTCAGTGCTATTATTATAATTTAAGTAAGCAAAAATGTTGATTTTTTTTCTTCTAAAGCAATTTTATCATTTGGTTTTTGAAAAAGTCAAAAATAAACACAATTTTAAAAGTAAATGCAACAGTCTTGAAATCTCTCGCATTAAATAAAAAATCAGAAAAGTGTCAAGAAGTAAATAAAATAAAAAAACAGTATTAAAATGGATTTTTTTCTAATTTAAAAAATGGAAAAAAATCTCATTTAATGTCACTTTTCATGTTCTGACATTCATAAGTTTTGACATCTAGGATTGCTCTAATTATTTTGAAGTAACAACAACTGCTGCCAACATTTTTTGTTTCTATTCATACTTTCTTTACCCGACTTCTGAATTTTATTCCCTATTTTTGTTATTTGCTGCATTAATTACTCGTGTCTAACATCATTCTAAACTTTTTTTTTGTACTATGCTTATTTATTAGTAGTAATTTTCTGTAGTATTCATTTTGACACTCTTTGTATAATGTGTAACTAATAAAAATCATACAATAGCTGATCAATCTTACATAAACCACTAAAGGGATAAAACATCCTTAAGATATTAAGGAAGCTTTATTCTTGTTTATATAGGAAGTAAAGTGGATTATATGAATCATGTAGATATCTAAAAGGCATAAAAGTATCATAAATTAGATCAGACATAATCTCAACTTGTCTTCCTATTTATAAATGGTTCACTTTATCAAATCACAGGACAATATCATACTAAGAATTGATGTAGTCAGTGAAATCTAGAAAAAAATTTAAGTAAAGCAATAGGTTTATTGTATTGATATTATATATATATATATATATATATATATATACATTTTTTAAATTTAATTTTGTTTGCATTTAGATCGATTCTTCCAAATGGCTCACTTCATTTTGCTCGCATTTATCATACAAGATCAGAAAGACCAGACGAAGGCATTTACCAGTGTATTGCTACTATAGAAAATATTGGAACGATAGTCAGCAGATCTGCAAAATTACAAATTTCTTGTAAGTTTTATTTATCTAAGATGATTAAAAAATAAATTCTTTGAATTTATTTCAATTTAAGTTATTAAAAGAAAAAAATCTAATTAATTTAAATTCGGTAAATGTTTTCGTTAATTGAATTGAACAGATTTCATTTAATTTTTTGTAATTTTACAATTATAAAATTAAATAATTTGTAAAATGAGTCTTTTTTAAATTAGTTTTTTAATTTCAATAAATTTTATGATATTTATTATCGATGTTTAATAAAAATTTAATAACACATATTTGAGTAAATGAATTTTCTAATTTACTGATTAATTATTACATTTGTAAGTTTCAGTAACTTAATTAAAGTTTTCAATTAAAGTATCATTAACTGTATGAATCTGATACAAGTTAAATTAGAATACTTCTAAATTTTAAATGATTTAATTAAATAATTAGTGGAAATTACTTGAAAATAAGAAATTGTTTTTCCAAAGCACACACACAATTTATCTTACTTTGAGTTGAGATATAATAATTCACATTTTTGTTAGCTTTACCCCGATTTGATGAACAACCAGAAGATATTAATGTTCATTTGCATCAGAGCGCATATCTACCTTGTGCCATACAAGGGATTCCTCCTGCTACGATAACATGGCTGAAGGACGGACATCCGTTAAACATAGAATCTTCTCGTATGATGGTACTGCCGAGCGGAGCGCTAGAAATTGACTTTGTTAAGAAATCCGATGCCGGAATATACCAGTGTAATGCAACAAATATCGAGAAGTTTCGTCTCAGTTCTCAGGGTATTCTTAATGTCAATGCAGATTACGGTGAGTTTTATAATTTTATTTTGAGATTAAATACTTCCATAGTTTTAATTATTGATTTATTTAATATATGGTAGGGTCTTGATTTAATGGACAAAAAATTTCTGTCCTAAAGGAAAAAATTTCGAACTATTTTCTAATTTGCAAATAGAGAATGCAAAAGGCAAAAATGAGTATAAATTACTCAATGTACTGTACGTTATAATGACATTTTATTTATACTTAAACATAGAAACACCATTTAAATAAATTTTATACATTGCAAATTTGTTATTAATATATCTTTTTAAAATACATTTGAATTAATGGACTTTGCAATAGTAGAACATCCTTTCCCCAATTTATCGATTAAATCGAGGGCTTACCATATTTTAAATGTTTAATCGTTTTAATAGATGCAAACAAATTGTTACTGTATTTGCAGCAGAAAGAAAAAGGATATCAGCTCCTCAATTTATCGTTACACCCAAGAACATGATTGCAAAAGAAAATGATACAGTAACATTAGAATGTGCAGCTAATGGTGATCCGAAACCTAAAATTCTGTGGCTGAAAGATGGTATCACAATTGATATGGCGTAAGTTCAACATTCAATATTTGTTAAAATGTATTCTAAAACGAATGTGTTAAAGATACAAAATAACAGTAACAAAAATGTATGTTTGAGTGAGTAAACATTTTAGAAATACATTTTTCTTTCTTTTTAATCATTTCTTGTTCATTGCCATAGTTTAATTTGTTTAATTATTTTATATTAATTATTTTACTCTAAATTAAAAGTAATTTATCAATTTTAGTTTTCAAAATTTCTGAAAATAGAAAGCATATAATATTAATTAGTTTTTTAATGATTTAATCTTGATTTAATGCTTAGAATGTTAATACGTGACTTATTAACATTTTAATCAATGATATAAGTTAATAATCAAACATCTTTACTACACCCGATACGTGTAAAGCTATCCACTAACCAAAGCCGAATATAATCGGGCGAGAATGTCCGCCCATAACGTCGCTAATAACCATCGATGGTTATAGCTTATATATGCTGGAACAGGAGATCGAGCTGAAGGTCCAGGTAGCGTAACTGGTAACGTGTCCGCACGGATAGCAGAAGTTGTGGGTTCGAGTCCTGCTTCAAGCCGATTCTTCCAGTATTTAAATTATTTAATTAATTGTAATTATTAAATTTATTAAGAGATGGTGCCTAACGTCTACCTCTAATGCCAAATTGTCTATTAATTATTAATATTATAGTCATTTCTCACCCGATTATATTCGGCTTTGATTGGTGGATAGATCTAAGTTAATAAAATCCCGACAGTTTTGAACTACAAGCACAACACTAACATTTCTATCAAATCATCATTGATAAATATTTAAAATGTAGACACTAATTAATAACTATTGCTTTTATAAAATTGCTAATAATAAGTAAATACAATTATATTAAATTTCAATTGATGATATTCATGATACTTTTATCCTTTCTTTATATAAAACAAAAGCAAAAATGTGTATTAAAGAAATTCAAAAATAAATTAATAATTTATTTTATTTATTTGAAATAAAAGTAATATGAACATTATAGAGCTGACAAAAGAAAATTCTAGTTGCAATAAAAAAAAATAAATAAAAATAATAATAATTAAAATAAATAATGCATGAATATTTTATATACATTTAAGTTACATTATTAAATGATTTGCATTTATTTTAAAACCTTGTATATTATTATTATGGTTTGTGTTGGAGTGTGTTTATATACAGTTTGGCATCAAGCATGCTTTCAACTTTTTCAATAACTAAAATTTTACAAATAAACATCACACTAAACCCAATAACATTAAGCCAATACATCACCAACTGCCATAAATAATTGGGTTAACTTTTGGATATATACGATTAAAGATCAGAAATAAATTTGGCACTTGAGGTAAGCGTTAGGTGCCATCTCTTATTAAAATTAATAATTATAATAATTTAAATAATTTAGATTAAACTGGAAGAAAAGAATTGGCCCAAAGCGGGGCTCGAACCCACAACTCCCACTTACCGTGCGGTCGCGTTGCCAGTTATGCAACCCGGACCTTTGGTTCAATCTCCTCTTCCAGTATATATAAGCCAAAGACATAACCATCGACGGCTATTATGGCACCGACTGGGGACACCTCTGTGCCCATGGCCAGAAACATCCATTCAAGGCACTCAGTCGGCCATCGCAACCCTGGCAAGGTATATATATATATATACAAATAAACATCACACTAAACCTGATAACATTAAGCCAATTCATCACCAACTGCCATAAATAATTGGGCTGATTCTTTTCTTCCAGTTTAATCTAAATTATTATAATTATTAATTTTAATAAGAGATGGCGCCTAATGCCTACCTCAAGTGCCAAATTTATTTATCAACTTTAATCGTATATATCCAAAAGTTAGCCAGATTATTTACGGCAGTTGGTGATATATTGGTAAAATTTTACAACTGCAAATATAACAGTATAATCAGACTGCATCCCTATATAAAGTATATAATTTTAATTCCAATATGTAATTTTTAAAAATAATTCCAAATATAATTCCAAAGCACAGTATCATTATTCACTTTGTAACATTTCATAAAATTCTGTATTTTGAAAGATTCAATTTTTTCTTTAAGTGCCAAATGAGTAAATTTTACTCATTGACTTCTTATAAATAATTGAATACTGTCATTCTTATTTTAAGTATGGCACCTACATTATTACTTCTGTATTATTTTCAGTCATTTAGATAGTCGTTTCCAAGTAGTAGGAATAGGAAGTCTGCAAATAGAAAACATTCGAGAAGGAGACGAAGGTACCTACATGTGCAGAGCCGAAAATCTCGAGGATTCCGAGGATGCCAGTGCTACATTAGAAGTGCAAGGTAATCAAATCTTTATTCTATTCATTAAATTAAAAATTAAATTAAAAAAAATTTAAATCCGATATATTTCATTTGTGCAATATATGAATACGGAATACAAAGTTTTTAATATAGCTGTTTGAGAAATATAACTTGTAATTAAAAGATCATGATTAAATGCTACAACGAAAACATTGAATAGGTTTTTATACATTTAAGAAATTTTAGAAATTAAAAAATTTTTTAGTCTAAACACTTCACGAACAAGTAGAACTGTTTTAATATTTCAGATACCAAATTTTATATGGATAACTAGCAGATTATTTGTGTTGGCAAGTCAATTTGAAAGTGGGTAGGAGTAATGCAACAGTGTGGGTTGTCAGCTAATTTTAACTCTGAATTAAGAATGCATCATATAGCTTTTTCTTTAGTAAAAAGAAAAACCGGCAGAATGATAAAACAATTAATTTATAATGGGAAAACCTATAATGACAAAGATAATATCAGCAATATCTTTGCAAATCATTACTGCAAAATGGCTGGTTTTACAACAATTCAACAAACTTCTACATTATTTCAAACAGTCTCAAATAGAAGTTCTAATTCCATTCTTGTTGAATGTACTCCACAAGAAATATATGATACAGTTATAAATCTAAAGAACAATACATTGGATACAGACAATATTAATATTGAAATATTAAAACAAATAGCCGACATAGTTGTGATGCCTATTTCATATTTATCAAATAAATTGTTTAGTACTGGGATTTTTCCAGATGAATTAAGTCATGATCTTGTTTTACCAGTTTACATGAGAAAAGGAACCAAATCAGATATTGAAAATTAGAGATTGATAATTTCATTATTATTATTATTATTATGCTAGGTTTAGAGGGTTATACTCGGTTGACACCGGTGGCTGTGTACTATGCCGGACCAGAGTCAAGGCATAGCAACCAAAACAAAACTAAAATAAGTGTGTCAGTGTCAGTATTTAGGAATTTCCTAACAATGTGACATGTATTCAATATAGTGGCCTTCGGAAGTGTGATGTATGTATTTCTATTCAATTGTAATGTTCTCAGGCTTTTGTGTAGTGTGTGTGATATCACACCTGTAGAGGAGAGAACAATAGGTATAATAAGCACCCTATCCATCCTCCACAGATGCCTTATTTCCTGGGCGAGTTCTGTGTACTTGCTAATTTTTTCAGTGCATGCGTTTTGTATATTGTGAGTGTTTGGAATGAATATGTCTATAATGTATGTGATTTTATTGTGTTTGTCAATGAGTGTGATGTCTGGTCTGTTGTGGTAAATTGTTTTATCTGTGATTATGGCTCTGTCGTAGTACATTTTGTGCGTGTTGTTTTCCAATACTGTCTGTGGAATGTGTTTGTAGTATGGCTCGTGGATGTCTAATAATTTGTGTTTCTTTGCAAGTTCTTGGTGTATTATATTTGCTACTTGATTATGTCTGTGTAGATAATCTGTCTGTGCCAAGAGCTTGCAACCAGAGGTGATGTGTTGTATAGTTTCTGGCATGATGTGACATTTTCTGCATGTGTCATTTGTGAGTGTTGCATCTTTGAGTATGTGTTTTCTGTAGTTTTTAGTATTTATGACCTGATTCTGTATGGCGATCATGAATCCTTCCGTCTCCCCAAAGAGGAATCCCCGAGCTAACCAGCTGTTTGATGCAGTTTTGTCAACAAAATCCTGGGCCAGATCATAAGGATGCCTGCCATGGAGTGCCTTTCGAGCCCACGATTGCTTAATGGTGTCTATGCTTTTTATATGTTGTGTTGTGTCCATATGATGTGAGTGTAAGTTTAATGGTGTGTTATTTGAGTCTGCTAGAGTTACTGCTTTATGTAATTGTGATGTTTCTTGTTTTATGTAGAAAAACTCTCGCAGTGACTGTATTTGTTTGTAGTGAAGGTTAACTATGTCAATCAGGCCACGTCCGCCATCTTTACGTGGAAAGGTTAATCTTTCTGTGGTGGATTTAGGATGATGTTGTTTATGCTTAGTAAGTGTTGTTCTTGTTTTCCTTTGGAGTTGCTCGAGATCTGTGTGAGTCCAATGTATAACTCCAAAAGAATATGTGAGTACTGGGATGACATTTGTGGGTATTGCTGTGACTGATGTGTTTATTGCATTTAACTTTGTTCCAAGAATAGCATTTAACCTACTTTGGTATTTTTTAATTAATCTTTGCTTTATTTGTGCATATTCTGTTAGTTTGGCCTGTTGGAATCCTAAATACTTGTAGAACTCGCCCTCTTCCATGGATTCAATAACGTCTCCATTTCCAAGTGCAAAATCTTCTTTCTTCAGGATTCCTTTTTCTATGTGAAGTGTTTTGCATTTGTCTAGGCCAAACTCCATTTGTATGTCCTTGGTGTATGAATGTGTGATTTGTTGGAGTTGATGAAGTTGTTTTTGTGTGGATG
The DNA here is from genome assembly GCF_030686945.1 of Centruroides vittatus. Classification (NCBI taxonomy): domain Eukaryota; kingdom Metazoa; phylum Arthropoda; class Arachnida; order Scorpiones; family Buthidae; genus Centruroides; species Centruroides vittatus. The sequence continues at coordinate 1,587,119 of NW_027122679.1, forward strand.
CATAAAGTTTTATGTTGTCCATGTACATGAGATGTGACAGTGTAAACTGTGTTGTTTTTTTCATGTCTGATATTGTAACCATATTGTGTGTTGTTTAACATGTTGGATAATGGGTTCAGGGCTAAGCAGAACCAGAGAGGACTCAAGGAATCTCCTTGAAAAATTCCTTGCCTAATGAATATTTGGTTTGTTTGTATGGAAGTGTTATGAACCTTGAGATGTAGTGTTGTTCTCCAGTGCTACATAGTGTTTTGAAAGAATGTAATGAGTGATGGATGTATTTTGTACATGTGTAGAATATGTAGCAGCCAACTGTATGGAACACTGTCGAATGCTTTTCTGTAGTCTATATATGCCATGTGTATGTTTCTGTGTTGTTTGTGTGCTTGCCGTAGAATGACTGAATCTATGAGTAACTGTTCTTTGCATCCCCTGTGATTTCTACGGCAACCTTTTTGTTGTTCTATTAGAATGTCGTGTTCTTCAACATGTTTGTATATTTTGTTTGCAATACAGGATGTCAATAATTTGTAGTGTTGGAAGACATGTAATTGTCTTGTGGATTGATGATGTGTGTTAGGTGTTTAGCTAGTTGCTGGTGCAGTGATGTAAAGTTTTTGTACCAGAAATTGTGAATGTTGTCTACACCAGGTGTCTTCCAGTTGTGTGTTCTGTTAACCGAGTAGCAGATGTTGTGTACGTTTATTTCAGCACAGGGCATAGTTGGTATGTTATGCATGTTTTTGTTCTCCTCCTCGATCCAGCCTGCATCAGCATTGTGCGTAACAGCACTGGACCAAAGAGAAGACCAATAAGTTGTGAGTTCTTCTTCTGTTGGTGTGCCACTGTGCTGTGTATCAGTGTTTGTTTTGTTACTGATTTGTCTGTAGAAGAGTTTTTCATTGTTTGTGAATAATTTATTTTGTTGTTTTCATAGTGAACATGTTTTGTATTGTTTGAGTCTACATGCTTTGGCTGCAAGTTTTTGTTTTAGTGTGTCGTTGTATTCTGTAATGCGTGTGTTGTGATGTTCATGTTTTGTGTGTGTTTTTATTTTCTTGAAAATGTTTTTGAGCTGTTTCCTTAATTTGGGTGTTATGTTGCTTTTAGTGTATTGTGTCAGCCTGCCTAATTGCTGTCTAATGTCATTTATTTGTGTTTCTATTCTTCTCTGCCAGGCAGGCTTGTGATAGACTTTTGTTTTCTGTGTATTTGTCTGTGATTGTACTTTCAGTCCATGATGTGTCACTACTGTGATTGCCCCAGCATAAACTAATGTATGAATGTCTGAGAGTGTAGAAATTGAATGAATGTAGTGTGGTAGTAAGTGAGTGTTTACATAATTTAGTGTTTTTCCTACTTCCTTTGACGTGTTGATTTTTGGTATTCGTGGTCTTTGTGTGGGATCTGTACCTGTATATTTAGTGAGTGTTTCCTGAAATATAAGTGAGAGTGTATTAACTAAATCCATGTCTATGTTATCAGTGATGGATGAGGAAGTGTCTGTAGTATCGTTAGTGGTAATCGTTATATGTGTGTTATTATCAATGCTTGTTGCTGGATTATCCTGGCAGGTTACATGATCTTCATTAATGTTAAATGTTTCTGTCTGTTGATGTATTTGATCAGCAACCTGTTGTTTGATAAGTTCAAGTGTTGTTTGTGGAATAAGGTTGTTGTGTATAATTGTTCTTTTTTGATCAACAACCCTTTGTTCGGCCACAGTGAGATGAGGATACTGTTGTGTGAATCTATGGTGTAGTTGTTATCTGTATGCTGTCATGTTTGTTTCGAGTTTTGTGATGGTGTAGTAAGTATGGATGATAAACTCGTTCGTTTCTACTGTCCATTTCATCCGTTGGCGTGGTTTTCCAGCCTCTGTGGTCTGTGGATGCATTGCCACAGAAACACCAAGGCTGGGTTGGTTCCTCACATCTGTTGAGGGCATTGCAGTAGCCATGCTTGGGCCGGTGCTGCTTTCGCCACCGGTAACCAAGGGAGACTGTGGCCTATTTTTCAAACGTGAGCCTCTGCCTAACTCACGAACGCGGACCTTGTTAACCCGGGCGACGTCTGAGCCGGTATCACACTTTGATCTGGTTATTACCATAATAAATATCTCCACAGAATGTGGGTGTGGTCACTCTTAGCTTCATTTCTCCCCATAGACTTTACTGGCATGGGTGTCCCTACCAGGAGCTTATGCTCCAGCCTGCATTGCCCTATGGATCAGTAGAATTACTGGGCTCTCCCACCACGACCAGGTAGTGACCACGGGAGAGTTATTATTATTATTATTATTATAATAATAATACTTTCAGTTTTAGCTAAGGTTATTTAAAACTTTTTTTTTATAAGAGATTCAGCAATAAAGTTCAATACAGTTATAAAAAGAATTTCTCCACTAAACTGACACTTTGTTACATTTCAAGCAATCAGTTATTATTGAACTTGACAAATCCCACTCAGTAGTATTAGAATTTGTTGATATCTCCAAAGTTTTTGATGGTGTCGATTTAGTGGTCCTTGAAAACAAATTGAAAAATATAAGATTAAGAGGTACACCATTATGCTGGCTATTATCTTATTTGTCAAATCATATAATACGTGAAAGTAAAAAACTGTATTTCAGATTCGTTTATATCTAACAAAGGAGTCCCTCAAGGGTCCATTTTAGGTCCCTTATTGTTTAATATTTATGTTAACGATCCTTTTGAATTTCTACCAGAAACTAACCTTATAATGTATGTAGATGATACTGTAATATCATACTTGGACTCGAATACAAAAATTACTCAAGATAATTTAAACAATATATTACAAAATTAACTGAATATCTGTAAATTAATAATTTGTTATCAACACTGATAAGACTAAATTTCTGTGTTTTACAAGTAAAAATAAGCATATATATCTGATCAGTTACAAATTAAAATAAACAATAAGAAAATTAGTCGAGTCGATAACTTACGATTCCTAGGCATTAAGATAGATGATAAATTTTGATGGAATCTGCACATAACAGTCTTTCGTACTTCAGCATTGGTTAAATTCACTGGAATAATGAAAAGTATACAGCCATCTTTAAATTTTAATTTAATTTAACATCTTTGCCATACTTGTATCGAAACAAAACTTAAATACAGAATATCAATCTGCGGTTCCTGTTCATATTATTATTTTAAATAAGTTGCAAATACAACAAAACTGTTTTATCAGATCAATTCATAATTTGTACTGTAATGATTCTGTGTACAAGGAGCTTAAAAAAGTATTTTTGATTTTTTCTTTTTTTTCTTAGTTTTCTTTTGCTTGTTTTCTTGTATTGTTTTCATCAAACACTCTGGAAAAGGCCAACAGGCCAAAGTGTATTTTAAACTATTAAATTATTAAACTTTGTCTAAATTCACCAAGAGTGTCTTTAGAAAATGTGAAAAATCCTTTCAGGGCCACAGACTATTGTTATTTTTTTTTCTAAAACCATCAAGAACACCTATATGCAAGTCTTGCTTTCATTTTCTGTGTCAACCTTGCTTTTATTATTATTACACACTCCTACTTTAATTTGAAAGTGGATAAATTTCTGGTTAATTCCTCCCTTGTGTATACAGTCATCAATTTAGAGAACTATTTAAAAACTGACTGTTGAATTTATATGTTAACTCATTACTTTTTTATCATTGTAAAGTAAATTTTGACATTTAATATTGTAACTTAGCTATGAAGGTCTAAAATGTCAAAGAAACCATCCTTGCACTAGAGTTTGTAAAAATATCAAAAACTTTATTAAACTTAAAGTTTTCAAAATTTGACTTTCTGACTACAAAACATTTTACAACAATAGTAATTAGTATAAAACTCAAATTTTACAAATTTCAATTTGGTATTTACAACAATAAAATAACTATTTGTACATTTTACAAAATTACAATTATTCAAAATATCAAACATTTAACCCAATTATGGAAAAGAATGTAGCAGAAAAAGTCCTTAATCAGTACCAATCAATTGCTTACGGTTCAACGGCCATACACTGACCAGCAGACATTAAGGTTAATTTGCTGTGCCAGTTTGACGATGGTCTTTTATACATTGTTGATCTGCATACTGAACACGCTTACAAAATCTGGTAATAAAAGTTATAAGTAGCATATTATTTAATATTTTAGTCATATTTAAACCCTGACTTAATAGGATGCAATTCTATTCATTATTCAAATGTCATTACGAAATTATGAAAATGAAGCTCTAGCCGGGGAGTTATGAGACAACAGTCAAGATTAACATAACTCAATCTAAAAACTCAAAATAACTGAAACAAATGAAAAATAAATAATATAATTAACTAAATATAAATATAAATAACAATTCCTCTCTTGTTACCTCACAATTAATCTAGTGCACTCTCACTGATCTGATTTAATTATTGTACAGGATTGCTTGGATTAGTGAAAAGTTAAATTAGCTGAGTCTTGTATAAAGAAAAGAAAACCAAAACAAATACACATTAAAATTTTATGGTATAAATGTAGATCTGAATAAGGCACTTGACAGTGGACATGGTTCACAGTTCTAACCATGCACATAAGAATAAAAAAGTGAAAGGAACAGTTGTAGCCTTCTCAAGATATAACTCCTCAAATCTTCCTATCTACAGTTTTGAAGACCCTCAAAAATGGCATAAAATTTAAAAGTGAAAGAATGTGGAGCTATTTTTCAAAACACCATAAATAAACTGTTTTCCACTTTACTAGAGCAAAACATGAGAAAAAGCATTGCACTGACTACTTCCAGAACATGATTGGAATCACACTGCACACTCCATTAAGTTTGTTGCATGTTCAACAGATAAAATTGAAGATGGGCTGATTTCAGGGGCTAAAGCTTGTGAAGGGTCACATGTAAACCATCAGTTCCTTTGACTTTTTTACTCCAATGGGCATGGTTTACATGTCTTTTAAGGTTCCAACTATTTCATTTAGAGCTGCATTTGTACCTTTTTAAAAGTAATCTGATTTCTTTTTGTTTTTGGCTGGAACATTTTAGCATTAAAGTGAATAAAATTGGTTTGGATTAGTGAGAGTGCAATGCAATTAGATAAGATTCATAAGTAGATTTGAATGTTTATTTTAATGATCACTAATAACATAATAATGCTTGAATTAAAAAAATATATTTAAATTCAAACAGTTATTCTGTATATATTTTTTTCATTATCTATATTTCTTTTCATTTGAAATAATAAAAACTTTCTTTGCAGTGCCTCCACATTTCATAGAGCAACCAGAAAATAAATATGCTTATGAAAAGGAAGATATTGAATTTAAATGCGAAGTTTATGGTAAACCACAACCGACTGTTCAATGGTTAAAAAATGGTGAAATAATTACTCAAACTGAATATTTTCAAATTGTGAATGGATACAATCTTAGAATTTTAGGATTAGTGTATTTGGACGCAGGAATGTATCAATGTGTGGCTACTAATCCCGTTGATAATATCCAAGCATCTGCTCAACTAATTATTTTGGATAATGGTAATTTATTGCAAATTTAATTTTTATTAAATAATTTAAAACTATTTGGTAAATGAAATTTCCTTTTTAAATGTTCTATATATTTATATTTTTTCCCTTTATAATTATATAATGAAAATTTATTTGAAGTTTGTTTTAATTCTAGTTTGTGATATTTATGTATATTTAATGTAGATATTTTTGTTTTTTTCTCCTATTCTTAAATACTATTTTCTTGTGTCTATGGTAACTGTTCCTTATTCATATAATCTAATTATTACATTAATAATATTCAAAACTGGCTTATTCTGGTATTCCCTTTGTCGTTTTGCTAATCTCGATACAATAAATACGTAAACAAAATTTTCTGCATGTACTATGATCTAAAAATAGACTTTCCCCATCCCACTACTCATGCTACTATCACTACTTTACATCTGGATCGAACTTCAGGAGATCAACCTCATTCCAAAGATGCACCTTCTCAGCCTCAAGATGTTTCTGCAGTAATCGTATCCACTAGATTTGTTACCTTGTCTTGGCGCGAACCCGCCAAAGCAAATAATATCTTTGCGTATTCTGTTTATTATAGAGAAGAAAGTTCTACTAGGTAATTTATATTATTTATTAATATCTTAAAATTTTACATAAAATTTATAAAGATATTTTATTAATGTTCAGAGAACGGGTGGTCAATACTTCCAAATCGAGATTAGAAGAAGTGAGTATTCAGGGATTAAAACCATCTACATCTTATTACTTTCGAGTGGTCGCTTATAATCAGCACGGAGCCGGAAAGAGTTCCGAAGAAATTATGGTCGAAACGCAGGATGAAGGTATTTAAAGCTTATCTTTAGTGGTATGAAAAACTTACAGCATATATAGTACACATTTTAAGATAATCCTATTCTTGAATAAATACAATAATATTTACTTTTCTTGCTCTGTGCTAGAGGCAGCAAAGTCGATCTCAATTACTCTGTCTTTTCACAACAATATATTCTTAGAAACATAATGATTTACTTTTAATGCTAGTCTGGGGTGTGGTTTTATTAATTCATAGCCATAACAAAAAAACTTTAACGTGTTAAAGTTAAATAGAAAAAAATTCATACAGTTCTTGAAATGATTTGGCTGGCAGCCACTTTCTACGGATATGTTTGTAAAGTCAAACAAGTTAAACAACAACGATATCATCATTATTCTTTTTTCTGCCAGGACATTGTGACCGATTTGTTTACAACAAAGTGGCCATTTTAAAATTAAAGTTGTAAAAGTTGCTAGTGCATTCTTATCAAAAATATTTTTCTTAGCTTGCTTAACATGGGCAGTTTCATTTTACTTTTAATTACAGTTTACACACTTGGATAGATTTATAAACATCAATATTACCAACACTATTTTTTCTATGATGTAAGCCAACTCTTTCCTTCATGAATTTCATTTGAAACATCATCAACATTAAGGGTACGAACTGAGTGGAATTAGTACTTTATGACCAACTCATTAGTAATTTGTGTAAGTTGTTGGACATTATAAACATATCCTACACTGAATGGTCTGTTTCAAATTGTGGTGTTTCAAAAATGAATGTGCCCTTCAATGCAAAATCATCCACTTTTTTTGAACTTCATAACATCAAATATTGTATAATGAAAAATATTATAATACACATGTTTCAATATATATTTATTTTTGGAATTTTTCAAATAAAAGCTTTACTTTTTGCATTCAATATTTTGTTTTACATATGTACAATTATTTGCATGGGCACAACCAGTTATTTTATAACTGTAAGAAGAATAATAAGTACAGGTGTTTCTCATATAAGATGGTAGTTAAATTCAAAAAAGTGCCGTGTTATGTGAATCCATGCTATACAAAGCAAAGGACTAAAGCAAAACACAAGGTTAGATTCCAGAAGTTAGCAAAAGTTTACAATTTTCAAAAATTATAAATTCAAAAAGTATACAAATCGAAAATTTGTTGTAGCAGGTTGTGTTTGTTCAGTTGAGTACTGAGCAACTTTTTTCCAAAATTTGTGTGTTTGAATAATGAATTGTACTTGAACAATTTTGTTCGTCATTTTACGAATTATTGCTTACCTGTGGTTAAATAAAGTTTAACAGCACTTATCTAAATATATTTAAATAAACTGTACTAAATACAAAGATTAATGTATAAAAACAAAACACAGTGACAGTGTTAAGGGCTAAATCTGAAAGCAACGACAATGATACCTTGTTGATAGGAAAGCTAGGACAAGAAGAAAAAATTGTAATGTCAGTTTTCATTAAACCTGACGAAAGGCACAAAATAATTTGAAAATCTCAATATTCTAAAATTCATGGGCAAATTTGAGACAACATTAATGCTTGCTTCAATAAAAGAAAACATCGGATAACGAAATTTACACTTAAATTTGTGAAAATTTGTAAGGAGGTTTTCCAAAACTATGTTAGAGTGTAACTGGAAGTCGTCGTGTATGGGGGATGTCCCCAATTTTCAAACTGTGTTGTACAAGAGATATCTGTATATAGTATAATACAAAAATGTAAAATAATTATGAAAATTTCTATAGAAATAACTTTGTTATAACAAGTTTATATAAAGTTTTTCAAAACAACTATTTAACATTGAAAGTTATAAATTCCTCTTGGCTGCAACAGCAATATAGCAATCTTCTGCAAGGTCATAACCCTTGGGCAACCAGCCACAGGTCTTCAGACAACTGTTTCGCTTGTTTGGAATTGTTTCCATAACTGAAACGACAGAATGATGAATGCTGAAGAAAAGAGCAACATCTGTGATTGATTGTCCTGCTTCAAGGCATCCCACGAACCACCAGTGCTCACTGTCTGTCATTTGTCTTCTAGAAGCCATAGAAACACGTCACTCGTACACACTAATTGTACGACAGTTCTCCACACTTTTTCTTGGCACTTACATGCAACTCCTCTCGCACTTCAGAAGGCTGGCTTCTTATACGACTGCCTGTTTTGCATATTTCGCGACATGTAACTGTGATTGATAGTAACATAACATATTTGCATACTTCCACCTACCTCTGCAGTGAATTGCAGCCTCTCAAATGCCAATTGCTTTCTGGACATGAACATTTTCTGCTCCGTGCTTAACTTTTGGCATTTACATTTACATTTACTAAAGGATTAGAAGGCCTCCACCTAAAGGTATAGCTTTGGAAAAGGTATAGCTAAAGGTATCAAGAGTTATAGTAGAAGTGAGAAGAGTGAAGAGAATAGAAAGGTAGATAGGAAGTGTGAAATATGACATTTCAGAGCGCCTGCCGAGTGTCATTTATTAAATACAAAAAAGTACAAATAGCCAAAATACAGTGGTATACAGAATAACTGCCTTCATTTTGAGGCAGTAAGAGCTCCATTACGGCTGACTTGCCTTGGAGCTCAATAATCATATATGTGCGAATGTACAACCCGATTGGGGGAAAGACAGACAAATCCTCCATGTCTTGGGAGGGAACAAAAGAGAACAACCGTATATTTGAAAAACAGCCCAAAACCGGGACGAACTGGCCCTTAACGGCTACTTTGCCAAAGGGTCTGCACATAAACAAACGGGTATGTACATCCCATATCAAGGGGGAGAGAACCTCTATGGTCTTGGAGGGTACATAAATGCGAGTGACAAATTCTCCCGTGAAGGGACCAGGGACAATGACATGGATCCTTCAAGACGATGGTGCATGACACAAGGGTGGTTAAGACACCAACCACCTTAAAACAAAGAGCAAAAAACAATGCCACAATTTATGCCCATTGACAAGCCTACCCCGCAACACTGTGAGGCACAGACAATATTAGGGGCAACCAGAGACACATAGTCCCAGAGCAAACTTTCACAGACTCCAAGCCCGAGTTGATTGATATCAGGAGGGTCGGTTACCTGGTGGACTTCAAGATGTCTGTTGCCCTGATGAAGCTTTCGAAAGCCTGGAGAGTCCTATGATTGGTAAGGAAATCTTTCATCTGGCAAGGCCAATGAAAGCCAACATCAGCCAGGGTGCCTGCCAGAAGCCTTCTTTCTTCTTTATATTTTGGACACAAGAAAATCACGTGCTTTTGGCAGTGAGTGTAGTTAATCATTTGGTGTATGTATAGCGTAAATACTCTAAATGAAGAAGTACACTCATTCTCTTTTATATATTATTAAATGTAAGGATTGACTTGACAGAATTGCTTACTCGTACGCTGACTAAGCCAACATTTATGTTTATTTTGTATTTATTATTGTGTAAAAAGACATAGTAAATCTAATTAAGGCTCACAATTAGCTTTCTGGTAATTTAAAAATGGAGATGTTAAAAACCAGATACTAACAATAACATACAATAAATTGCAAATCGTACAAAATAATATAAAAAAAATTGATGTAGTAGTATTATATTTTTAAAAAGTTGAGATATTTAGGTAAAAATTAATGTTAATACTATAATCTGTAGTTTTTAATTGGTTTTATATAAATTGAATGTCTCAATGGAGAATCTTCATTAGATGCTTATTACCAAAAGTATTTTTATTTCAAAACAAATATCATTTGTAACATAGAGAAATAATAAATAAGAATATTTCATTTTTATTCGGATCTTAAAAATAGACACAGTTTGTTGTTGGCACCGTTTCAGACAAACTTGCAGCTGTCATTAATTTTCTTTATGCTTATATCATCTTTCCTAGCTTTATCTTAGTATTGGATATTGTTAAAGTAATTAAATTTAGCCTGAAAAAGTTATATCAGAAAAAGGATGAAACTTGTTCTTAAGTTGACTATTCTTACTTAAAAAATGTTTCTTAAATTTTAATTTTGCAATTAAAATAATAATTTAACATGAATGATTTTAACATGTAAAATCTATTAATACAAAACATTACTATTTATTGAAGATATATAAAATCCAATTTTACTATAAGGCTATGTATTTTGACTTCTGGAACATTAAAGGTTAAATAAATAAAATGTCATTACTATTTTGATATTTTTATTTTAACTATTTCAGTCGACGTTCCCGGTCCTCCTCTCGAGTTGTCGGCGCAGCCACTGTCGGCGACTTCTATTCTCGTACAGTGGCATCCTCCGGTTATTTTAAACGGACCCATCCAACAGTATAAATTGTATTACATGGAAGTGGGCACGTCGGAGGAACACGAAGTCATTACGTCGGAGCCAAAGTACATTTTGCAAGGATTAAAGAAGTACGCGGAATACAGTTTTTGGGTGATTGCAGAAAATCAGAACGGTCCTGGACAAAGTACAGATGAAGTTGCCGCCACAACGTATCAGGACAGTACGTATACGTGTACTTCAATGGGAAGTTAATAAACAAATTATCATTTTATGAAGTTATTATGTAAGGGTTCCTAATCAATAATAATTTTATATGAAACATACCAACACAAAATTATTATTAATTGTAGATTTTTAGTTTCCTGAAGTCTGATCCATTTTAATTCATAAAATGAGGAGGATTTTAATAAAAAAGATTTGATGTATTCAATAAAAAATAATTTATAACAATAATCTGTTTCTAATAGTATATCAAAATTCTTGCTAAGATGAAATTTCTAATAAATTTTAAAAATATTATTGAATGCATAAAATGCCAAAATTGAGTATTAAACAAAATATATACTAGAATGCTTTAATGGAGTTAACATGTGAACTGAATTAAATCACAACATTGGTAAGCATTTTTTAACTAATTGTTTATCTTCAGATCTTTAAACATAATACTTATGTAGTTGTTGCTAAGTACAGTCAAACCTCAGTTTACAAACTTAATTTATTCCTAAAAGTTGTTCGGAAACCAATATATACTCAAACTGAAACAAATTTTCCCATAAGAAACAACGTAAAATGGATTAATCCATTCCCAACCCCCAAAACAAATTTATTTTTACCTTTTTAGCTGTATTTCATGCATAAAATGCCTACAAAGCCTTTATCTATGGAATGGAATGGAAGCCTACCAAAAAATGAAAATTGTGTCTTTCCCACATATACATTGATATCTAATTTAAATAGCAGCATTATTGATGATTCATTACATGATGCCAGGCTATCTTGGTGCCACTAACTTATGAATTGGTAGTCCTGTCATTGATTGGTCGGGCCATCGACTTTCTTTAACATAGGAAGTATAGGAAGTTGACTGTCTGTGGCTTGGCTCTGCCAAGTAGCTTGTTTGGAAACTGAGTTATTGTACGGCAACCAGAGCATATATGGCATTCAAATTTTTGTTCCTAAACAGGGCTGTTTGTAACTTGAGGTTTGACTGTAATAATTAACCCAATACAAAATTGTTACATTTTACAGAATCTCTTGAATATGATGATAAAAGTTTGATGATAAAGAATTAATACAGTAGTATATATTTTGTTAAAATCATTAACTTATATGAAATATCTTGTGTATTATATAGTGTTCTATGTTATATGCACTGCACTGCAGTTTTAATAATGAAGAACACACTTAACATTAGTGATTGTTGTTTTCAGAAATATTTTTCTAGCTCAATATAACTTTTTTTTCATTAATATCATACTAAAAAATGATATTTTGTTTTTCAAGATTTTTAAAATCAATTGAATCCTTAAAAATGTAGTGGTGCCTCTTACTTCAAATTTTATTCATTTTGGGAGGCTGTTTGAACTCTAAATTGTTCAAAATCCAAATCAATTTTTCCCATTTGGAAATGATGGAAACTGAATTAATCTGTTTCCAGATCCTAAATAATACCCTTTTCAATAAACTTAAACAGCAAATACACATAATTTAAGGTAAAAATAAAGTGATTAAATGCCCTAAATAATAAATTAAAACACAAAAACAATAAATAAAATATGTAAACACTGTATAATAAAATGAAAATTGCATTTACTGTACCTTAATGAGTGATAATGTCCCATTTCTTAAAGTCACTATACAGTTTACTTGGTTTTCTCAAATAATTCTCTCAGAGATGATGATATCACCCAATTGCTTTTCATTTACCTACACTAGGAGGAGTTTTTCCGTCTTGTCAATAACATGTGATCTAGAGATCAATGTTGTCACACCTTTAGCCACATTTATGCTTTTATTACTCCCTTGTTCTTAAGAATGGTGCATTTCATTGACATTGGCATCTTAAACATGGCTACCAGATCTGCCACACGTGTAGGCCGCATTTCTTTATGCAGTGCTCAAGAAGTGCTTTACAGCGAACACACTGAAACTGGTTTCTAATTGGCCAACACTGCTCGTGATGTCATTTTGCTACACTCTTGCTGCATAAAGAAACGCGGCCGTACCACTTTCTTGTTTTGCTACCGGTTATTTTTTTCAGCTCAGTTGTTGATACTGTGACCTTCCTCTTAAGCTTTGTTGTTTCCACATGTTTCTTGGATGTCATGGTTAATAAGTAGGGTTTATATATATATATATATATATATATATATATATATATAAGTTAGAATTGTTCAAAGTATGAGGTACCGCTGTATAAAATTATTTGACTAATTTAGATTCTAAACTATTCAGACATAGTAATTGGATTATTTATTAATTATATTATCGATGGTAGAATTTTAATATTTACTATTTTTTATTTTTGATGGTATTTAATATATTAAGAGTTTTATAAGCCAAAATAACAAATAAACAAATTTTTATTTTAGTTCCCAGTGATACACCACAGAATGTGACTTTAGAAGCTGCTAGCTCAACGGTATAAATTTAAAAATGTGTAATTATTAAATTATTTATGTAAAAGTATTCATAAGAAATTTGAAAAAATTTTCAGAGTATTATTGTCAGATGGGAACCACCACCGAAAGAATCACAAAATGGAATTATTACGGGATATAAAATAAGATATAAACAAAAGGGAAGCCGGAGAGGTGAAACTGTTACAACCGACGGCAATAGACGATTGTACGCTCTGACAGGTATTGTACTAAGTGTATTTTTATAGAAAATATAGAAAGTATAGATAAAACACGATCCGTGGTGGTCTAGGGATACAGTGCCAGACTACCAAGTACAGGATCCGAGATCAAATCCTAGTAGTGACTGCTTTTTTCTTGTCACGTCCGCCTGAATCCGAGATCATCCAAGTTTTTTCCGAATGGATGTCTAAGTGATCTCTGGGAAGTTAAAGTTCACTTGAGAAGTGAATAAGATCAGATAACCTACTGTATCCATGTGTTTGGCCAGGCTATGAATAGGGAAGGTTGTATGCCTTCTTTCTCCAATGCATCTTATCACCTATAATACACTTTAAGTGACTGCTCTTATAGATATAAATTAAGTATAGTTTTTAAGTAATACATAAAATGATTACTTAAATTGTTAAATTATTAATTCCTTCATTACCTGAGGGCATTTATTATAATTTTCTTATCATGACATAGTTACACATACATTACAGCTCATTACACAGAATCTTCTCAACAGAAAATAAATGCAATAAAATGAAATTTTTAATGAGCCAATAAATAATTTTCTTTTCCAAAATATTTGAAATGCTTTCAATTAAATAAAGCTAAATATATTCTTCTAAATATCTAGTGTATATCATTATACATTATTTTTACTAGAGGGATGAATGTGCATTTATAATAAAGCATTTATATGCTCTGCTTTAGCATTTACCTGCCTACTTCATTCCACATTTGAAGTAGGCAGGGAAAAAGAGCTGTGATACATCAAAAAAGTGGCAAGGGAGCACAGATTCCCTAATAGTGTTATAAACAATATGATAAAAGCTGCCACTACAAGATTTCAAACGAAGGTAGTTTTCTAAAACAAGAAAGATATGCAAAATAATCTAGCAGTCACCAGTAAGGTTTCGGTTACATTAGCTTCTAAGTATATAAGAAAATGTGGTATTAACTTGGGCATTAGAATACTACCTACAGTAATAGATGCTTTTTGCAGCAATAAAGTCAAAGTTTTTCTGTCTTAAGTCTGCAATTTATTTCCTGCAGTTAAATAAAAATGGCAATGATTTTTATCACAAGGTTCTACCACCTGGTCACTTTATAAAAGAAGCTTTTTCAATTAGTTGAAACTCTGCAATTGGAGATATCCACTAGCTAACTCAGTGAATCTATAACAAGGAGGTATTTGATATGTGGGAAAAACCAATATTAATAGAAAAATATGAAAAAAGGTTGCAAATCAGTTTTAGAACAAATGTACACAATTGCATCTCAAAGCATCTCAGTGTAATACATGCTAATAATGCAGCAGACTTAAATGAATATTGGAAATTGGTGCTCAACAAAATATTGACGTCTTGGTTAATCAAAAGGATAAAATTATCATTGACTTGATAATATCTTTTCATCTTTTAATTTAGTTTTTATTAACATTATTGAGAGTCACAGCAGTGACTTTGTGCCAAGTAAAAAGTCACTAACTGATTATATATACAGGAATCAGAGTTGCCAATTTTTGGGGGTTGATTTTGCCACCCGTGAAATGCATATAGTAATTCTGAATATCTCATTCGAAAGAAAATTGTTTTCTTAGGTAGTGTGCAAAATTTCAGATTTTTCTATAAAGGGGTTACCAAAATATAAACAATTGAAAATACAAAAATTACCAAAAAAGCTGTGTCTTCTTTTCTTCATCCGGCATTTCGGACACTCCTAGAGAAAAAACTACTGGATCTAGAAAGCTCAAATTTTAAACTTAAGCTTTTCTCATTGTCAGTGAGTTGCTCACATGACTTCTGGATCGATACCATGTTTCCCGAAAATAAGACATCCCCTGAAAATAAGACCTAGTAGAGGTTTTGCTGAATTGCTAAATATAAGGCCTCCCCGGAAAGTAAGACCTAGCAAAGTTTTCGTTTGGAAGCATGCCTGCCGAACAGAACACCAGAGCATGCAGCTGTGATTCTTTTTAGCCTGCGGCCGTTATCCCCTACCTTCACCGTCTGTTGCAGAGCAGCTACATGCAGGACATGAAGACCATCACTAATGCCAACCCCGATGTTCCCTTCCGCAGCCGTCACTTGTAAATGTGCAGGCAAGGCATCGAGAGGCCCATCACCTGCCGCCATACTGTACACCGTCCCTGTTGTGCTGTACGTGTGTTGTGGTGAGCTCCCCCTGGTGGCCAGAAGCTGCCATACCATACAAAAAATAAGACATCTCCTGAAAATAAGACCTAGTGCATCTTTGGGAGCAAAAATTAATATAAGACACTGTCTTATTTTCGGGAAAACAGGGTAGGTCAACGATCATGGAGGTTCTCCATAGAACTATTTACTTTTATGCTTAATTTTTCACCCATAAGGATAAAATTGCATAAAAACAAATGATTTCATTCAAAATGTTATCCATAATAAAAAAAAGCTCAAATTGAAGAAAATTAAAACTTTTTGTAACAATTTTACTAACAGCATATCAAAAGTGTTCGATCGGTGGCCAATGCATTGCTGAGTGCCAACCAAAGTGTATGTCGTCATCTTAGGTTTCGATGTAATAACAATCATTAACCAAAACCCAATTGATATCCAAACAAAAGCATCTGAGATTGACCAAGTAAAAAATTATGACAATTTAGAAGACAGTCAAATTTTTTTTTCTTAGGAGTTTTTCTTTGATAAAAATAAGCTTGGTGCTTCAAAGTAAGATGTAGGAAAAAATAATGAAAATGTTTTCGGTACCTCTTTGAAGCGTCAAACTTATCTGTACCAAAGAAAAACTCCCAAGTAAAAAAATTTGACTGTCTTCTAGATAAATAGTCATAACATTTTACTTGGTCAATTGTTTTACATCTCAGATGTTTTTGTTTGGATTTGTATATACCTTTTATCATATTTTCTAAAACATTCTATATTTCGAAACTTAAAAATGTTCTACAGACGTTTTATTCTTTTTATGGTTGAAGCCAGCTCTATAGAGCCTAAAACATTTTTGATAAATCTATTCATGTTTGGTTTCTTCAACTAGCAGCTTTAAGAAAAAGACAGGTAATAAACACAATGCCAAGTTTGATTATTGTAGTAAATAATATATTTATTTAATATCTGTTAAGAATTAATGTTATTTAGAAAAAGTATGGTGTTAAGTGGCTTTACGATTGCATTGCAATTTATTGGATGTTTCTATTGTGATATTGTAGCAATTGTAAATTGCAATACAAAGCCAATACAAATGAAATAATACATGGAATATCTGCATGGAAATACAGTAATTATGTGACAAGTACATAGGTGAACAGATGATGATAATTTATGTTGTCTGAATGACTATAAAATACTTGCCTAGAAATACAAACTGCCATGGAAGATAATTTCTCACCCTCATTCTCCACCTATAAAAAATTAAATAAATAATTAATTAATACAATATTTTTACTTACGTAAAGTAATTTCTTTTGTATAAGGTCTAGAAAGAGGACTTCAGTATTATGTAAAGTTATCTGCTTTATCCATTAACGGAAGTGGGCCTTCGACCGAATGGATTGCGGTAGAAACTTATCAAAACGATCTGGATGGTTAGTAACACATTCAAAACAATCTAATTTTCAAACAAAATATTAAATTCTAACTACTTTTAGAGAGCAGAGTACCGGACCAACCTCACTCTCTTCGGGCTCGACCGTCATCCAATTCCATTTTTGTAAGTTGGGCACCACCCAGAAATCAGAATATTATGGTGCGTGGTTATACTATTGGTTGGGGAATTGGCTTTCCGGACGTTTATACAAAAGTACTGGATGGAAAACAGAGATATTATGCTATAGAAAATTTAAGTGAGTTTTCAATGTCAGATTATTAATTTTTTTTTAATATAATTGTTTAATTTATTTTTAAAATGTGATAAATATGCTAATATTTAAATTTTAAACATTGTCTCTATAGTGTTGTAATTTTATTAAGAAAATATGAGTAAATTGAAACTGACTTGTAAAATACAAAGTATAAAATGTATTGAACAATTACAGAATATACTGTGTTTACTCGCATATAAGACAAGGTTTTTATTCATCTTTCACTGCTTCAAAAACCTAGGTCGTTCTATATGTGCGAGCAATGGATTCTTTTCATTTTTGTATAATTTTGTAAACTGTGTATTTGCATTTTTTCACCGCATTCTCACTTTCTGGTGTTTAAAAACAAAAGTATTTTATCTGGGTCATTTGAATCATTTTTGTGTATTGTCAGGAGAAAGATGAATAGCAGTAGGAAAAGCAAAGCTTTTGAATTGAATTCCAAAATTACGTGGGAGTCCGATATAAGTTTTAATTCATTCCCACGTGAAAACAGTTGATTATTTGAAAATCAAAATTCGAAGAAACTCGTAAGTGTAATCGACAAAGAGTGACTTCCACTGTTAAAAATTGGAAAAAAGGTTCCCGATTGTCCAGCAACAAATGAACAAACAGTGAACAAATTATGTTGTCAATTTTACAAAATTTTTCCTTAAAGTTTAAATGACAGTAATTTTTTGCAGGACAATGTGTGCATTTATGTGCATTTGATAATATTTTATTTGTGATGAAATGAAATAATATTAGAATTGTATTAATAAATCTAAGTTTCTTAATTTTGAACTTTAAAGTCACGCCTCATCCTATATCAAGATTGTCTTATATTCGAGTAAATACGGTAAATTATTAAAAGACTGCATTTATATATAATTCTTATTAAATTATTTTTTCAAAAAGTGTGTTTTATTTTTTACAAAAATAAATGTTCTTCACACACAGTTATTGATATGATTTATAGTTTTTGGAAGTATGTATTTGTGATGGCCAACCCTTTGTTACTAAAGAAAACTTTTATAATTTAAGGAACGTTTTAAGACAATTTTTCTTTACAAAGTATTATAACATTTTTTTTGAAAAGTTATCTGATTAATCTGGTAATTAAAGCTGTTTCCCATGCACTTAGTTCCTTGTGGAGAGTGACACATTTGATGTGTCACTTTGACTCAATGGGCGAACTTGTTGATTGGACCTAAAATACTAAAACTCCAAATGAAGTAACAGGAAAACCCGAAGGAAGACCCTTGTATAAAAAAAAGGGGCGATGATGATCAACGCCTTTCATCACAAGTCGTGAACCTTAAAGTGTGTGCGTCCCACCATTGCCGCTCCTTAACCCTACATCGGAATTGTACCTGATATTAATTTGCATTTGTACCTGAAATCAACCTGGATTTGTACCTGAACACAACTTGGATTAACACCCAAACTCAAGCACTTGAACTCTCATCCGACTAGCTCCTGAACTCAATCTCAGCGAAGATCCATTATCGAGGAGTAACTCGGACTCCAGGTATTTGGCATCGTGCAAAAGTTTGTAAATTCTCTCTCTTAAGCTGCTAAGATTCCTCTTAACTCCTTATTAATTGTAGCGATAAGCCACCCTGTAAATAGCTTCTATAAATAAATCGGTCTTGTTAAATGACGGTTTCTGTGTCTGTCCGCAAAGACACAGTGGTGTCAGAAGTAGGGTTCGAACCCATTTCCACATACGTGGGTATGGGTTCGAATCCCACTTTGCTGACAGACACAGAAACCATTACGTTCTCATGCAAGTGGTCGCATATGTAGTAATTTAGGTTCCAAATGGAGACGGAAGGAGATTTCCGGAAGAAGTGCACTCCACAATGTTAGTCATTTAACAAGACCCATTTATTTATAGAAGCTATTTACAGGGTGGCTTATTGCTACAATTAATAAGGAGTTAAGAGGAATCTTAGCAGCTTGAGAGAGAGAGTTTACAAACTTTCGCACGATGCCAAATACCTGGAGTCCGAGTGGGTCCTCGATGATGGATCTTCGCTGAGGTTGAGTTCAGGAGCTAGTCGGATGAGAGTTCACGTGTGAGTTCAGGTGTTAATCCAAGTTGTGTTCAGGTACAAATCCAGGTTGATTTCAGGTACAAATTCAAGTTGATATCAGGTACAATTCCGATGTAGGGTTAAAAAGCAACAATGGTGGGACGCACACACTTAAAGGTTTATGACTTGTGACGACAGGCGTTGATCATCATCGCCCCTTTTTTTTATATGAGGGTCTTCCTTGGGTTTTTCCCATTACTTCATTCGAAGTTTTAGTATTTTAGGTCCAATCAGCAAGTTCGCCCATTGAGTCAAAGTGACACATCAAATGTGTCACTCTCCACAAGGAACTAAGTCTGTGGGAAACAGCTTTAATTACCAGATTAATCAGATAATTTTTCACAAAAAAATGTTATAATACTTTATAAAGAAAAATTGTCTTAAAACGTTCCTTAAATTATAGGTTTTCTTTAGTAACAATGGGTTGGTCCTCACATATTAAAATATTGATAATTACATTATACTGCTATAGAATATTTGAACATAAATACAAAAATACCGTTCTACGAACATACCAGCACTAAAATGCAGTAATTTGACAGAAATGTAGTACCGATCTTTGATTTGTTGGGAAAAACATTGTTGAACTGATGTAGTGGTCCAACAAGGTCCATCAGTTCTTTTGAGAAGCACTATCTAAAGGATCTTTCAAATCTAGTTGTTAGAATTTAGCCTCACTTTTCATCAATTGTTATGTAATTTGTAAAATAAAGGAACATATTTCATCATAAACTGATATTTATCTGTGAATATTTTTAAAAATTTGTAAAATAATTTTTTTTAGATATTTTTTAGTAATATTCATTGGTATTTTTCTGTTATGTGGTTTGTAAAATCATTTGATCGATCTTGTGGATTTTTAACTCTGAATCATCGTAAAGAAAATATATTTTTAGGCATACTCGTATGAATTTGGAAATTAAAATAATTGCTTGATCAAAATACAATGATTATTTTAGCTGATGTACAGTATTTAAAGATAATGTTTGTAAAGCTAGGTTCAGATTGGCATATAAGCCATTGCAAAGTAGATACAAACTGCTGGTTCATTTCTTTTGGCAAGTGTTTGACCAGTTTGTTAGAGGTAAAAAAATATCTTGACTTTTGAAGAACTTCAGTTTGTTCGACCGATTGTCTTTTCACAACTATTGTTGAAAACCTTTTCAATCTATCAAGTTCTAACTTGGTTTATCGCATATATTTGTTAATGTCTATTATTTATTTTAATTATTCTTATTTAAATAAATAAATTATCATTATAAAGTATTTGATTTTTAGTGCATGTGAATGAAGATTATTAGTCATTCTAATATCCATTTCTATGTGCATTTCTCTATTGTCCAACTCAATATCTATCTATATATACAGAATATGCTTGGATGAAATCTATTATCAATTTGTTAAGGCACTTAGGAATTACATTTACATTTTGAAGCTTATTCAATGTAGATTGGTCTTATTGTATCTGTTTTAGTATTTAGAATATGTCTGATTTTACTCTTACTGTTCACGGCACCCCTCTCTGCCATTTTGGCTATTAAACTTACTTCCTTTGGATATAAGAATGCTTCCAAAAAGAACTCCTAGAGTTGACATTCTTTTGTCGGTTTGTTATTATTTTTAATCTTATAATACGAATAGGAAAATTATCCTAAATTAAATTTTGGTTGGGACAACTGATGTCATTTCTTTCGAATTAAATGGCATCTAAACAAAAAAGAACCCTATGGGGTAGAGACAAAGAATTATATTTAATTTAACATCATTGACTTAATGTTTAAGGACAGATTTTCAGTCAAGGTTATATTTATTTTCCACGGCCAGTAGTTGGATGTGGCCGTGGAACATTACCACGTCCATGGATTTTAGATTGTAAATATTTTTTTAAAATCTAAAGCCTTCGGAACAAGAAAAGACACCTAATCTGAGAAAGTATTTATACAAAAAAAACTGTGTTAAGAAATTTTATTAGTCTTATGTTAATAGATTTATATAAATAAATTTATTTGCTTTTTTTATTTTTTTTAGTTATTTATAATTTAACAATATTTTACAGCCAATATTCTGATGGCTACAACTAGTTATTGCTGTTTATCCTTGTCTGACTTTTCTTTTCCATATTAATTAATATCTGGAATTTCTCATTCTTTCATTGCCTGTTCTAATATTCTTGTCTAAATAATCTTAAATTTCATTTGTCAATATTCTCAGTGATGATATATCTAACTACCTGTTTGTCCATTGCATGTTTGGATGTATTCATCTATTTATTCCAGCAAATTTTATAACTGATGTCTGCTACTTTAAAACTTTGTATTTTTACTGTCACATGCACAAAAAAATCCAGCAACATTTAAAACTGCATGTGTGGTGCTATCTGTTACAATATTTTAAAACTTTTTTATATTTTTAATTATTATAAAATGGCAAAATGTTTTAGATTTTCAGAAAAATATTGATGTTTTTAGACTAAACAATTGAAAGATTTCAGAAAGGGCAAACTTTTTGATTTGTTAGAAGCATACAAAGGACTGAACTTTAGAGACTGTTACACATTTAGGAGAGACAATGATGTCCAATATACTAATTGATTATTGATATTGTTAATGCGGTGTGCAGCTTACTTATTTATTAACCGTTAGATTTTTTTAAATAAACCGCCTCTTCTCTCTTTTTATTACCTATTCTATTAATAAAATGATCCTTGCATTAATTTTAGTGAGCAAAGGATTCTCTCCAAGTATACTGTTTTCTAGGTCAATCAGTTTATGTAATTACATAAACATAATAATAATATTTTAAATATTTATAATATATAAATAAATAAATAAAATTTAATGATTAAAATGAATTTTGCATACAGTTCCCTCTTCGGAATATGTCATAAGTTTACGAGCTTACAATCAAGTTGGGGACGGAAGACCGATTTATGAGACTGTAAAGACACTGATTGAAACAAGTACGTAAAACATACATTCGTATCTGACTTTAACTCCTTCTTTTTTTCTGGTACTAAAAATTTCGTTATTTCAGCTCCGGAACCTCTAACGCCGATGATACCGCCAGTAGGCTTGAAGGCAATCGTTTTATCTTCTACGACGGTCGTTCTGTATTGGACGGACACGACTCTGTCTCGGAACCAAATCGTGACCGACAACAGATACTATACCGTCAGATACACTAGCTATTCCTACTCTGCAAATCCAAAGTACAGATATTTCAACTCGACGGAACTGAACTGTATGATCGATAATTTGAAGCCCAATACTCAGTACGAATTTTCCGTTAAAGTTACGAAAGGGCGCCGAGAGAGTACGTGGAGTATGAACGTCTTGAACACCACTCAGGAAGCCGGTAAGTTGCTAGCAAACTTATATGATGTTTATAAGTTTCAAGTTTATTTAAGAAAATGTTTCAGAAAGTAAATCATACTGATTTACATTTGCATTATCATATAGCTCCATCATCTCCTCCTAGAGATTTAACCATATTTGCTAGTGAAGATGATCCGACTACTATAAATTTGCATTGGCAGCCTCCAAAATTTCCAAATGGACAAATAACAGGTTTGTTAAGGATTTATTTATATTTTAATTATGTTATAATATATATTCAAAAATTGCCTTGTGCCTTAGATGCTGACTACTGTAAGCTACTGATATTTCTATCTAGTACAATTTCATAATGCTATTATTTTGACGCATTTGAAACCGTGTCAGTAATTATTGTTGTCTCCTAAACACTATTTATAGTGTTACTATACCGTCAGAATGATTGCCAAGTGTCCGAGTGTCTGCACTTTAAAGTGCAGAACACTCGGACACTTGGCAATCTTCATCTTAAGTTAATTTCAGTTGATACATGCACCTGTGTTTTGTGCAAGTTTCGAGCTTCTTAAGGCCCCTCCTCAGCCAACTAAAATACATAATACATACAAATTAAATATACAATATATAAAACATAAAAACCTTTCTGTACATATATAAAACCTTATTTACAGTTGTTCGAAACATACCTTGAGATCACAAATTTAAGAGGTTTTCTTTAAAAGTCTACTATTATTATTATGTTGCGAATGTTGTGCTTGGCCAATACTATGCCAAGTACTATGCCAGACTAAAGTTAAGGCTATTCAAATAAGTGTTACATTAAGCTTTTGTGTAGTGTTTATGGTATAACACCAGTAGAAGAGAGGACAACAGGTACAATAAAT
Source organism: Centruroides vittatus (assembly GCF_030686945.1). Taxonomy (NCBI): domain Eukaryota; kingdom Metazoa; phylum Arthropoda; class Arachnida; order Scorpiones; family Buthidae; genus Centruroides; species Centruroides vittatus. The sequence goes on from NW_027122679.1 coordinate 1,610,730, forward strand.
ACCTTATCCATTCTCCATGTCTGTCTTATTTCTTGAGCGAGTGGAATGTACTTGATTTTTTTTAGTGTGAGCATTTTTTATGTCATGAGTGTTTGGAACAGAGATGTCTATTATATTAATATAAGCAATCTTACTGCATTTGTTTATAATACTGTTATATAAGCAATTATTATTGCATTCATCACTCTCATTGGAGAATGATATCAGGTCTATTGTGATGAATTGACACACACAAAATATACTACAACAGAGCCATAATCACAGATAAAACAATTTGTGATTATGGCTCTGTTGTTGTAAATTTTGTGTGTGTCATTTTATAATACTGCCTGTGGAGTATATTTGTAGTATGATATCTGGATGTTTAATAATCTGTGCTTATGTGCAAGCTCTTGGTGTACTATATTTGCTATTTGATTATGCCTATGTAAATAGCCTGTTTGTGCTAAGAGCTTGCAACCAGAAGTTATATGTTGTATTGTTTCTGGCAGAATGTGGCATTTTCTGTAAGTCATTTGTGAGTGATGTATCCTTCAGAATGTGTTTTCTATAGTTTATAATGTTTATGACTTGATCTTGAATGGCAACCATAAATCACTCAGTCTCTCCAAATGGACAGCCCCTGGTCAGCTAGTAGTTTGATGTAGTTTTGTCAACATAGTCCTGAGCATGCCTGCCACAAAGTGGTTTAATGATATGGATATGATTAATACAAAAATATTTTTAAGTCTTCTATGTGCCCATTCCGACTGTTGGAATGCAATTCGACGCTAGTGGAGTCGATCTTTCTTTATAAACACTTCTCTGCCTAGGCCTATACAAATTGTTAAAAAGTTCCTCTGGCATCGGATACTTGTAAAAATTTTGTAAAAATACTTTAATTCTTACTCTTTATACTTTTGAGTAATTTTGATTAGGAGAACTAAAAGCTAATATAATAAAGATGTCTTAAATGTCCCAAATGTGCACACAAGAAAGATCATTAATCTTTCTGCGCATGTCACTATTCCTTTTAACAGACTTGTCTTGATGATTGGAGGTGAGATTAAAAAAATCCAGAATGTATATCCTGAAGATTTATATTCTGTTAAATATTTTTAAGTAAATACAATCATCTAAGTATGAATACAGAAAATTTTATTGTGTACCAGCAATTTTTATATTAATGTAGAGGTTATTTTACAAACTCTAATATACAAAATAGTGAATGCTGGCAATATATTTTAATGTAATTTCCTGATTTTTATTGTGTTACATTCCTACATGTTTTTTAAATAGTTTTAAACATTTTGTGGTTTGAAATATTTTTTTAAATACTTTAAAATTTTTTATTTGAATTTATTTTTTAAATTTATCTTTTTCTTTCAGGTTACGTAATATTTTATACCACCGACAACACGCAAAAAGACAGAGATCGCGTGGTCGAGGGCGTGGTGGGAGACAAAATGACTGCCACGCTGAAAGGTCTGACTGCCGACACCACATACTATTATAAAATTCAAGCCCGAAACAACAAAGGTTACGGTCCAATGTCCGCCGAAGTCACTTTTCGTACCGGTTCCGGTAAGCACAAACCTTTATAAAACTCTAATTTTAATATTTATGAATAAATTGCAAAACAATTAAGGATTAAAATATAACTTTTATTGTATAGATGGTACTTATGTGAGATATTGCATAGAATCAAATGTATTTCTTAAGTACAGTACATCTACATAAATTAAATTGCTTTTTGATAATGGAATTATTTACTATTGCTTTACCATTAATTAAATTATATAATACAATTGATTTTACACTCTGCCATCATTCGAAACTTACAACTTAGATATACAAAATCTTTGTCATGTGGAGATTGTATTACATAGTTACCTTGTTTTGTTTAGCATGTTAATGTATTGCAAACTGTATTTCAATTTCATTTAGTTACTTAATTTATAAAAATTTGCATTATTCAACCCTATAAAATATATTAGAGTTAATAAAAGACATATCAAGGATGTTCTAACTGTGGCATTTTAAGTCATCCTGCCGTTAAATTATCCAATTAAAATTACACCAAAAATAATTCCTAAATTTAATCTTTACTTACTTATAGAAAATTATTATTATTATTATAAATACTTATTGAGAATCTAAACTGAGAGAAGAGAATAGATTTATTGTCAGTTTATTACTTAAAGTTTTAGGAGGGTCTTGATCAAATTTTGCATCTTTTAATTTAAAGATTATTTATATGGTAACTTTTATTTCAGGATTTATTTAGCTTTTATATTATTAGTAATTAACAACACAAACTTAAGGTCAGTAGCACCAAGTAGTATGGAATGTACTACTGTACTAAACTCTATTCATCGATTTCTTCTATTTACCTTTCTTTGTTGTTATTCCATTTTTATTGATTATCTTGCATTTTGTTGTATGGAGTATAAAATCAATATATTAATACTAGGTTTTGTTTGCTTTAATTATTATTTGTGATGGTAGGTACTTGTTTATTTAGTATAAAATGAAAATTATTCATTTTTCTGCATGCCAACGTAAAATATATATAAGTAAAAATACATAAATAAAATAACACAAAATCAAATTGAATGAGCAATTATTTATTGTGACACAGTCACAATGCTGGGCTGTAATTTTTAATTTATTTAATTTAAAATGTATGCTCTCCACCTGAAATTAGTAGCAGCTTGACCCGTACATCATGCTTTTCCTTTAACAATAGGTCATCTAACACCTTTCGGGGGGGGATTTTGGAATTGCAATAACACGATTTCCGGTTTGCGTCGGAAGTTCTTATATAGTTAATCGGGGACCCCACCCCTAGGGTTTCCATATCCATCTTGTCTTTGTCTATCTAACTCTGTTTTTGAGATTAAGAAAAGAGAGAGAGATGGATGTCAGTGGAAATTTATAGGTCTAAAAGACAACACAAATATTAATTAACAATGGAATATATTATTGAATCCATATAAATTCTTAATACAGTATCTGCAAGAACCCCCCCTTTTTTAAAGAAACTTTTAATGTTTCTACACCAAAAAGAAAATTATGAACAAGCATCACTTTTTACAATAATATGCCTTTTGTTTCAATTGTACAAAAAAATATTGTGGATTTTAAAGAATTAAAAGCTATTGGCTTTTTTCGGTAAGGTATCACACAAGGAGCAGTTGTCCACATAGGCTTTATCGAAGGAGGAGATGCATTTCGGGTCTTAACGACCCCTCTTAGGTCCTTATACTTTACAAAAGGAAGATAGACGAGGATTACATCATACATAATAATACCACATAATTTTTTTTAACTTACAGAGTTGATTATTGGTTACAAATTGACATTAAAGAAAATATTGAGCAATTGACTAGGTAGAATCTGTTTACAAGGGTTGCAGTATAAGAAAAAATAAAGGAGAGTAAGTAAATAAAAGTTTAAGACGGTCACGTTATAAAATGGTATAGATTGTTATTACCCGTAAACGGGTAGAAAATCAAGGTGGGTGGCATTTAAAATATCGAAAGAGTAAACTAAGTATTTAATGTTATATAAGGTAGAGGCGGGTAGAGTTCGGATCATCCTCAAGTTCACGGTTGCACTTGCAGAACGCAGTAGTATCTATATGGGAAGGTAGAATAACTTCATCAGATGGGATGAAATGGAATCATTTATGGATACCACCGGTTAAGGAGGAGTGGTTTCCAGATGTGATTAATACAGTAATACCCCGAACTTACGCGATAGGTGGGACCGAGCGATAACGGCGTAAGTCGGGGTATAATTTCGCATACAAAATATTTTTAATTGGGGCCGGAGACTAAAGAAAACAATAATTTAGAAAAAAATGTTTAATAAAATCTTAGATAATACATATGTATAACAAATTATATTATTAAAATCTTAAACCGAAGTTATTTTGATGTAGAAGGCTTCATAAAATCTAACAAATTCGTCCGACGGCTCAAAGATTTTTTTTTTCTCCCGCAAAATTTCCTCGTAGCATGCTAATAATTTTTTTATTTCTCGTTTTGTAGAAGAAATGCGCTCTTCGTTGTAGTCTATATTTTCTAAAATTTGTAACCCCTTTTCAATTGAACCGAGGCCTTCTGTCAAGTTTTCACAGCTTCTAGAATTTTTTCTTTACCTTTTATAATTGTTCTGACCGTCGATTCCGGCAGATCAAACTTCTTTGCCAATTCATAAATTTTCATTTTTGTATCGAAGTCTTTAATAATGTTATCTTTACATTCCAAAGATAAAGTTTTTCTTTTCTTGTTTGATGCAGAAGGATCAATTCTACTTCGTTTGGATGACATAGTAGAGTCTCTCGAGTCTCCGTAGATATAACAAACACGGAAATAAATAACACAAAATAAATTGTAGCTGTGCGTCGATTCCGCGCGATACGTCCGAACATGTAAGCTGAACAATAGTTTGGGGGGAGTGAGTAATCAAGAGTTGCGTGGTGCTCAAAGAAAAGACAAATCGACGAGATTTGAAAATCGCGTAACTCCGGGTTCGCGTAAGTCGAGGTATTACTGTACTTTATAACTGTTTTATTATCCTTTATTTCAGGCCTGACCAACCTGCGGCCCTTCACGTTAAATTGTGTGGCCCGCTAAGTGATATTATATATCTATTAAAACTTTTGTTTCCTATTGTGTATACCAAAACAATTAAATAAATGAAAATTTGCGTGTGTCATTGTTATAATTCGCAAGTGCGAGTACGAACTCTTGGTATAACAATAAAATCTTATTCATTTTATATTTGTTTTACTTTTTTAGAAGCATGTTTGCCTAAATTGTGGCCCAACGTAATGTTACGCGTGATCAAAGTGGCCCGCGAAACAATTTGGGTTGGCCAGGCCTGCTTTATTTTATCTTATACCGCAACCCTTGTAAACAGATTCTACCCAGTCAATCGCTCAGCATTTTATTGGTTACACAGTTGATTCTTTAATGTCAATTTGTAAGTTAAAAATATTATGTATGATGTAATCCTCATCTGTCTTCCTTTTGTAAAGTATAAGGACCGAAGAGGGACCTTAAGACCCGAAATGCATTTCCTCCGTCGATAAAGCCTACGTCGACAACTGCTCCTGTGTGATACGTTACCGAAAAAAACCAATAGCTTTTATTCTTTAAAATTGCAAAGCCAGACTTTTATATTCGGTTTTACACCAAATCTCAAACAAGAAAAAGAAAAAAAAAACATAAAACGAACAGCCGGATTCCTTTATTGGGCTATTAAGGCTAAATAATTACTAAGCAATTTGGCAGGAGGCAAAACGCCAGGCGCCATCTCTCGTTAGATTATAAATTAATTATTGTGTTTTATTATAATAATAATCCATTAATTAAATTTAAATTTTTTCGATGTTAACGGAGACACGCAAAATCTAAGTTTAAACGTCGGGCTAGGATCGTTTTCTAACATCGACATTTACACAATAATTATAATGGATTGATTAGGAAAAAGAATTGGAATGTCAGTTTCACTTAATTAGTTTTTAAATATGTTTTTCTTTTTTTTACCAATTTTATTTTTGCATGATTTGCCTGTTGATAAAATTGTTTTATTTTGTTGCAACCATTTATAGGTTTAGCTAATGCACCCGGAGCCTCTTATCAGGGTAAGAAATTTTCTATGAATGAATGTTTTATTAAATTAATATTTCTTGCCGCCGTTTCTTTTAATTCATTTTTCATTCTTTACTTTAATTGCATGTTTCTGGAATATCTGGAAATTGCTAGTCTCTTGGCTCTCTCCCGTAGTAAATTAAAACGCATAGAATTAACGTGCCGCTTGTGGCTTCCATTTTTAAAAACAATTGGAGCGCGTGTTAGATTTTCAGCCACGGAAATCAAAATTTTATTTTCACGAATTTTAAAGATAATTTGCCGGTCTCATTCCTGTATTGTCGTTTTATATATGAAAATTGAAATGTGACCAATCAAATTATTAAATCATAAAATTGTACAGTACATTGCTTATTGTGTTAGGGCTAAAGGCTGCCAATCGTATAAAGCTAGGATTAGCCAGTAATTTCGAATTTTCCTTATAAAGATTATCCGGCTAAACGGGGCGAATTTTACGTTTTGTTCTGCCCCGTCCACGTGTTTTTGGATGAAGACTTTATCCGTACGACACGTAAGAATTCTAAAAAAAGAAAAAATGGCGTAGAGTCCGGCCGGTTTTATCGCATTTCAAATCTGTGACGATTAAAGAAATAACATAATAAATTAATAAGCGACAACTCTGGCTTTATCGTCGACAAATCATTAGAATTGAAATTCATTAAGGAATAATGTTTTACGCTCTTAACAATTTCCGTTAGTTAATAAATTCGAATCGGTAGAGAAAGGGTTTCGAGTTAATTTACAAATGTCCTGCTGGTTTGATTTCTCCGACGGAAATTAAAATACCGTATGGCGTTTGAGAATTAACTTCGGAATCCGGTAGAAAGATACGGTATTTTAATTTCGAAAGACCGATAAAAAGTGGTGATTATTGTAGTAACGAGAAGGAATTCCGAGAATTGTAAAATCCAAGAATAAAACTTAGGCCTGATCCTCGTCGCGTGCGCGCGTGCACTTTGTATTAGCGTAGGAGTTACATTATATACACTAATATTCCCAGGAGAAATTTATTAAGGAGCCGCCGTCTGAACACTTAATAAAAGCGAGGTTGAGGCCGAAGTTTTAAACGCGTAAACGTGTACGTCGGACGATCAGCGCCGCTTTCCTGTAAGTTTACGAGTTTAAAACTTCGGCCTCAACCTCGCTAAAATTGGAAGCCACAATGGCATTTTGTTTAACGAGTAGAAAGGTACAGTACATAATATAGCTAGAAAAAAAAATTGTATGTTGTTTATAGCAGTGTTCTTCAACCTCGGGTCTGCGGACCGGCAAGAAATTTTGTAATAATAAAATATATTAATTACAAGTTTAAAATCTCATTAAACAGGTTTTATTTTTTACTTTCCCGGCTGTTGTGTAGGTGTAAAATGCCCTCACAAGATTTTTGGACTTACGACAAGAAACGAAAATAATTCGGGGGTAATTTCTGTACGTGAGGGTCACGATTTTGTTCACCCTGTTTGAAGCTTAATGACTCCCGTGCTTTTTGTCGAAAATTTCTGAAATTTTGCAGGGAGGTTTGTGTATTAGGGGGATCGGTGCTATTAAATTTTGGTGGTTAGAAGTCGAGGGGGTGGGGGAGATAAAGGGAGTCGCATGTATCCCCGGTAGGGTCGGAATTAATGACGATTTTACTGGTTATTAGCATTTACAATTTTTTTTATAAAACCCGTCCCTAACCTTAAAATTTATGATAAAATGGGAACAGATACGGCCGGATTTTTATTATTAAAAGTGCAGACTCGGGAGCGAGTAAAGCCATTCCAATACACAGTAACTGCTGTCTTGTTACGGCCAGTTACGACAGTGACGCGTCTAAGAAAATATATCTTTATAGACTTCTGCCGATTCGCGGGTGCGAAAAGATCCCCGATTTATAGTATATAAGTTTAAGTATCTTATTAACTTTACCGGGTTACTCGGTAGACTGGCAGAAATAAAGCGGAATGCATCCGTTTATTTAGAAATAATTTTTCCTTAATAATAATAATAAGGAAAAAGCAATATTAAAAAATTCGGTTTATTCGAACATCGGCAGAGGTGGCAGTTTCGTTTTCTCGTAAACAAATAGTGCAATGATTAGAAAACAGAGGAATCGTATTTATGGTAACGCCCGCCAGGGGCCAACTGGGGCCGAGGGAGTCGGTCCGCGAGGCCGACTTTATATATTTATAAACTTTTGATTTAATATTTAAGAGAAAGCCGAGAGTTAAATGTCTTTCCGTCGGGGTAGATGGCCGCGGTCTGACCAACAACATGCTGTACATCATCATCGCCTGCGTGTCGGGCTTCACCCTGCTGGTCATCGTGGTGGTCAGCGCCGTCGTCTGTCGTCGTCGTCGGGGTTACCTCGGACCCGTCAGAAACAAAGGGTAAGTCCCACGCGCGCCGGAGTTCGACTTTCGGCACTCTACACCGACCTTCACCCGATTGGCCATTTTCGCCGCAGGTACGGCTCGGGAAAAGGAGCAGCCAAAGGTAAAAGCGCGGGCAAGGAGATAAAGCCTCCCGACCTATGGATTCACCACGACCAGATGGAGCTCAAGTCCATGGACAAGGGCAACAACGGCGAGACGGCCATGACCGTCACCCCTATTCCTCGCAACTCGCAGGAGCTGGGAGACGAGTCGCTGCTGGACACGCTGGAGAGAAAGAAGACCGGCTACGTGGGTAAGACGTCGCTTTCCTCGGCAGCAACGCCGTTCTCTTCCGAACCACCTCTAACCTTCCGCTCTTCCGCAGCCGTGACCCCCGCCGTTCCGGTTCCGGTTCCCGAGGCGGGACCCGACCGACCCCATGAGGGATCCTCCGGCAGTCTGACCCGGCCGCCCTATCCCCGGACGCAGTACAACATCCCCCGGGCCCACGTGACGTTGGACGCCGCCCGGCCGGGAACCTCGTCGGAAGCCCCCGGCCTTCCCTCCTACGAGCAGGTGACCACCTCCTCGCCCCGGCAGCCGCCTCCCGCCGGCGCCGGGCCCGGCCCGGGGCAGCGGGCCGCCTACACAAGTGCACTTATCGTGGCCGGCGCGGCCGAGGCGGCGGGCAAGCGAGCGGCGGGACACCCGCTGAAGAGCTTCAGCGTTCCCGCTCCCCCGCCGCAGAGTGCGCCGGCCACGCCCCAGCCCAAGCACGCCGGTAAGTAGCCGTTTCCTTGCCTACTCTTCCTCCCTTCCTTCCTCCATTTTGTTCTTCTTTCTGGCAGTCAAACCGCCGCAGAGTTGCAGTCCGCACAAGAAAGCGTCGGCGGTGCCCGGCGCTCTGCCAGTTCCCGCCCAGCCGTCGCGTCCGGCGGCGGCTCGGACGCGCGAAGCGGAGCCGGACTCTTCCAAGGACGACGCCCCGCCCGTAAGTATCGATAAATTTCCCTCTCTTCCCGCGTCGCGTAGCGTCGATTTCTTCCTAATGCCGAGCCGAGGAAAGAAATAGAATCGGGCGGGGATCCACTCCAGACGCTTTACGCGCCGATGGCGTCGAAGCTAATAGCGAGGTTGAGGTCGAAGTTGTAAACGCGAAAACGTGTACGTCAGACGTTCGGCGCCGCTTTCCTGTAAGCCGAGAAGTTTGACAATGGCGTTTGGAAAGTCAGTGGCATCATGCTCGACATTCCAAACGCCATTGTCAAACTTGTAGGCTTACAGGAAAGCGGCGTTGAAAACTTCCGCCTCAACTTCGCTAATTTCTACTTGCGTCAATGTCGGTGGGAGATGTATCTAAATTCGTAAGTTTTGCAGAAAATTTGTCGGTCGGTGCGTTAATTTATTGATTATAAAATGCGGCGCTTGTCTTTTCAGTTGTCTTACAGCACGGAGGAGCTGAACCAGGAGATGGCCAATCTGGAAGGACTGATGAAGGACCTGAACGCCATCACCGCCTCAGAGTTCCAGTGCTGAGATCTCCCGTGCCATCCCCTGTACATAGCGCTCCCCTTTTCTTTCTTTTGTAGAAACGCGCGGGCGGAGGCTCGTCTCTCCTCCCGTCCCTCCCCGCCCCGGAGGGGGTCGGGCTCGTCCGAAGACTTCGACGGACTCCGCCCTCTGTACATACCACCCGAATATTTATTGCGGGAGCCGTTCTCCGCCTTCCCCGAAGGAAATACGTAATTTATGCGGACCCGGCCGTACTTTTTTATACGAATTTACACTCGGTCTCTCTCCGCCACGTCTCGTGTACCGTTCGAACGATTTTATAGTAAAGATCTTTTTAAATAAATCGTTTGCCTCCCTTCCTCCGCGCCAAAAATCCAGCATACCTTCGGACAGGACCATCACTTTATTTAAACCACAACGGAAACACAAAACAGACAAAGGGCGGGTCCCGCTCACACCACCACTTCGTTTCCCAAACGGGATATCTCTCGGACGATGAAGTCCATGTCGGAGCGGCTGGGAGGAGGGGTGCAATGCAGGGGAACTCGGAAAAAGTTGACGTACGACTTGGACCCCAACGGATGATAGTCGATGATCAGGGATCCCTCCAGCACCATCTTCTTCTTGATGGCCGGCGCCACCTGCCGGAAGAGAAGAAAGTTACCGCCAGAAGGTTACGCGCCAGAGGTAAAGACGGTGCCCACCTTGGCCATTTTACTCCAGAATTCGGGCGAGTCTTCTCGGCCTCGCAGACAGGGGGGGACGAACCAGAAACAGACGTTGGTGCACTCGAACTGAAACGGAACGGAAAGGACGTGGGTTGGGGAACGGAAACGAGAATGAGAGGTCGGAGTCACTTACCCGCGGAAGAACCAGTCGAAATCCCTCGGTCTCCCTGAGTCTGTCGGCCAGGTATCTGAAAGGAAACGGACGGAGTATCTTTATTAAAGGAGAAAAAGGACGCGTCGAGCGGGAAAAGGTCGTACTCGGCCATGGCGAAGGCGTTATCCACCAGTTTCTCCATGCCGCGACTTCCTCTTCCCTTCCACACCAGCCACAGCTTGAGCGAGTCCACTTTCCTGCCGCACTGGATGCTCTCGTCGCCCACGTCGTACGTCACGTCGTAATATTTGTCCGGCTGGAACAGGTACTCGGCCGAGAAGCCATTGCATCCGTACAGCATCCCCTGCGGGAGCGACCGGGTTATCCTCCGGGGCGGGCGGCGGTCCCTTCCGCCCCGGTACCTACCTTGTGTTTGGAAAGATAGACGCTGCACTGCAGGGGTACTCCGGGCATCTTGTGCAGGTCCCAAGTCACCGAGTCCACCCTGTCTCCCGAAGAAAAAACGTACAGTTTTCGACCAGGAGCCAGAAGCGGAGGCGAGAATCTTACCTGTCGATGCCGTCCAGCAGGTGGCGGTGTTTTTCAGAGAAGGCGGCCGCTCCTCCCCAGGCAGCCTTGGAGATAAACGAGAGGCTTAGAAAGGAAGGGCGAGAGGAAAGGGTGGGGATGAAGTTTACGTACGTCCACGTGTAGCCACAGTCCGTGTCTCTGACAGACGTCGGCCAGCGGAGACAGGGGGTCGTAGGCTCCCAGAACGGTGGTTCCGGCCGTGGCGCAGACGAAGTACGGTTTGTTTCCCTGAAAGAGTTCCCGCGTTTATTGCACGATTTACTCGGACCTGCCCGAAAAATCCGGGAAAGTACCGGAATAGCTCCGACATTTTTGCCAATTCACCTTTCGACGCCCCCGGGAAACGGAAAAATTTCACGAATGTGCGTGCGTGTCGGCATCTATTTCGTTTAATATTTCGGGACGGGATTTGGTTAGGCGACGAAATTTGGCACGGTAAGTTGTGTACCGGGGGCGTCGACATTTTAGAAAACTCGTTCCGGCCCCGGAGATTATAATAAAGACAATAATTTTTATATTATTAAATAAGCCTCTTTATTTGATTTTTTGCGTCTGCTGGGAAAGTTGGGCAACTCGTGGCCGAATTCTCGATGAAAAGTATATGGGGAACAAATTAAACTCTATAAAAGAATCGAAATAACGGAAGCCGGGGATCCCGGCAAACGAACAAAATATAGCCACGCGCTTCTTAAAACTCGGAGGTAGAAAATGTTCAACAGCCCGAATATAAATTGAAAAATTAATTTAATTCTAAATTTGGTTTCGACATATGGCTTACGGGCATGGCCCTGTCCGTCGGTTTTTCCCCGTTTACGGGGATTTTAACGCCATTTTTCCCACCGGCGGCGATGGTGATCGATCGCGCGGCCAGGCGTGAAGCCAGGTTCTATGGGAAACTGGCTGAGTTAACGAAGAAAGTCTTATGTACTGTACGCCGTTGTGGGGAAAGATTTTAAAAGGAATCACGCGAGTTACCTATCTGGTCTCGGCTTTCGTCTATGTAACACCGTTCTCGAGACTGACGGGGGGGGGAATTATGGGTCTGCAGCCCAATAAAGCCGGTAGAGGGAATCCTCGAACACCGAAAGAAGGGTGGCGACTCGGAACAAATATTTAAAACGGAATTAGGAGAAAATGTTCGGAAGTAAATAAAAAGCAACATTTTCCACGAAAAATGTAAAATTCTATTACGGCAACCGTCTTTTCTAAAATTTGGACCACGTCATCTGGCGGTTATTGGCACGAGACGCATTACCTCATAATTCGCGATAAAAATTGCAAAAACAAATGTTCGTTTCGTCAAATTCCCGATTAGCTAACGACGCGCACGGACAATTCTTTATCACAAAAGATTCTAAATTTTGTTTAAGCAGAAATGGAAGATGAATGCGACTTAACCTAAGTAAAATCAAAAATTCCGCTTATTTTTCCGCAACGGGTTAGGGGGGGCGTTGAGCAATTTCGGGCTGAGGGTCCTCAAGTCTTGGAATTAACCGGGACCGGAACGGAGAATTTTCCACAACTAGCGAGGAAGGAAGTTCGTCCAAAACGACGTGAAGGTACACGACTCGTACCGAAGTGATCCGAGAACCAATTGCAAAGAAATCTCACCTTTCGTTTGGCCTCCAAAATGGCCGCTTCCAGTTCTTCGGGGATCATTCTGCCCAGGGAATCCGTCTCGACTCTGACCACGGTCTCTGTGCCCATCCCCAGAAAGTTCTGACCCTTGACTATGGAGTAGTGACCCTGTCGAAAGGGAAAAAATCGTGGGGAAAAGGCAGGGGAGAAAAAAAGAGACGGCGACTCTTACCTCGTCCGAGACGAAAGTGACCAGAGGAGGGAGGTAGCGAACGCCCTTCTCCTTCACCGAAGGAAACAATTTGTACCGGGCCAGAGCCATCCCGTACATGTTAGCCAGGGATCCTCCTGAAAAAAACGCCCGCGCCCGGCTAAATTATCTCGGTTCGGAGGAAGAAACGGAGGCGGGAGGGGGAGAAAAATACCTGGACAGAAGATTCCGTCTCCTGTCTCCCATCCGATGAGTCTTCGCAGGTGGTCGAGCAGAGCGCGTTCCAGCAGGGTGAAGACCGAAGCCACTTCGTAGGTGGTCCTGTCGGGTAAAGGAGTTACTACCGTTGCCCCGCAAACCGGGACGGCGGCCGAGGTACCTACTGGGTGGTGTTGAGAGCTTCGGAGAGCCAGGCGCCGGCCAGTCCGTAGCCGTCCACTCCGTGGTACAGTCGGCTGAGGAAGAGAGGGTGACCTGCGAGAAGAAGGCCCGGGTCAGCCGGTATCTGCCCGCACGTTCCGCACGCGCCTCCACTTACTGGTTTTCAGGCTGTAGCGCACGAAGTCTTCACAGAATTTCAACAGGCTCTCCCTGTCGGCCGGTTCCTCCTGAACGCTGAAGTCCATGAATTTCTGCCGGAAGGAAAGAGAATTAGGGGGAATTTTTTGCCGAAAGAAAGGACCCAATTACCTTTAGTTCCTCCGGCTGTCTGAAGTCGATGACCCGGTGTTTCTCCTTGATGGTGGCCGCGTTTCCGATGATGTCGGAGCGCAGCATCATCTTGGTGACGTCTTCCAAAAATCCGACGTCGTCGGCCTTGACTGAAACGTACAAAACACGTCATTTTTGCTCGGTATAACTGAAAAGACGTTATTTCATCGGTACGCGAAAATAGTTTTGTCCAGATTTGTGCCGGATTATCGGCGGTTAAAACCCCCGATAGTCCGCACAAAACTCAAAATTCGATAAGTTATACGAGTTCCGGCGTCCGTAACGCTGGCTCTCCGCGTAGTGGCTGCACTGTGCGCCACACACTTGGCGAGAAACGGAAGGCGATTTGCGACGAATTACGGGAATTTGTACAGTGGCAGCAAACCTTTCTATTTTAAAATAAAGTTTAAAAATTAAATGTCCGATATTTACTATTTTTACGCACCTTTTCGAAATTTTCACCCCACGCCGTGCGTAAAGCTAAGAACAGGTAAAATTACCACGTGGCCTACGCCAAGAATTAGGCGTTAGGCGGCCAGGCGAAAATACGCGTCACCCCGATACTCTAAGGTGACTACGCGCATGAGCGGCGCCAAGTGGAGAGCCGTGATAAATTTGGGATTTCGTACCGGTATCCGGCTGCCGAGTTTCTTTACGCATTCTTTTATCGGCCCCAGACGAAGCATTGAGCGAAAGGCTCCTTTCCTTCGGCGAAAAGGCAAAAAAATCGAATTACCTTTAGAATTATCGCGTAAAAATCGGTGTCCGCGACGATTCGGGCGAGTGCCGTATTTTCGGCCGGGGTTTTGGGGGCATTCCGATTTCCCGTTTTTAACGGACAATTCCGGAACATCGGATACTTTTTAATTTCGGCGGATAAAATAGCCGAAGGCGGGTTCGCGCCCTACCCGCGGCAGCTACCCGGGTTTTGACGGTTTCGTAACTACGGGCGGTATTTTTACGGTCACTTGGCCATAGTTTACAAAAATCGCCGTAGCTATTTACTATTCCGCGTTAAGTAACGCGAGCGGGGAATTTGGAGGACGATCCGACTAAAGGTGCAATCGTAGGGCGGAAATCGATTCCGTCCCCCGTTTCTTTTCACGTTTTCGGAAAGAAGAGAGGCAGCGGAGAAATCCAAGCTACTCACTTTTGTTATTTTGACCGTCCATAGGGCAGGAAACGTTGAGTCTCTGAAGGTAACGAGTTTTCCAGGTTCCACTTTCTGGCGAAATCGTCGGAGATTGCCGAATCGTCCGTCCGAAAAAATAATTCTGAAAAACAACCCGTCGGTCGATCAGTCCGGCCTCCAGGAACTCTTCGTCTTCTCTTAACGGTCCCGACTCCTTCCGGTTCCTATCGAAACCCGCAGAAGCGCGGCCCGGTGCGCGCGGGAAGAAATTAATTTCGGCACGGTAGCGAAATCGCGGCCGTGGCTATAGTCAGTCGGCGGAAAAAATCGACTCGGGCATCGCCCAGTTGTGGCGAGTGACTTCCGGTTTCCTCGTTGGTAAAACGGCGTTACGGAAGCGTAGCTTTGTTATCTGAGCACCGTACCAGGAAGTTGGCTATAGCAGTCGTTAAATACGCGAGTGTTTACGGCTAATGCTTCCGATAAAAATTAACACCATTACCCAAGGTCTGTATAAGGTCAGGACACGCGTGACCTGCTTCTCGAGCCGCCATTTTGGGGTATTTTGAGTCGCGTGTTTTAAGCAAACTTGTACGAGCAGTCAGTTTTATACGACATTAATTAAACTAAAATTGCATAAATCCAGTGATTTCCAGTCAAAATTATAATAATAATGTCGGATGATTATGCAACCCCAATTTTATGTATAACTTTTCGATCAAATAGTTTAAAAGAAACAATCATCCACATCACTCGCTGTCGTGAATAAAACTAATTAAATGGGTGCTAAAACTGATGCAATTACGTATATAAGCACTCGGTAAAAATAAAAAATAAATACTGGATTAACGTTTAATTAATGAACATTTTTGGCTTTACAAAGGCTTAAACGTCACATTTTCCTAATTATATAAAATTTAATCAAAAAGGATAATATTAAACACAACTTGATGATATTTTTAACAGAGCTTATCTGAGAGGTAACTTCTTTCTCTGTAAACACACAATACAAATATAATAAAATACCATTTTCGGAAGTCGGCAGAAGTACGCATAAATGAGTTTTTGCTTCCATACAGCTTTTTTACATTCAAAGTACTGTTCGTATCTCTGGCAAAAATATGTAATCTCACTGACAGAAAAGTCGAGATCAACAGTTCTGAGATTCTTCGAAATGAAGCTGAACAACAAATAATTTAATGTGAGCTCACGTGTACACTCAAACCTGTTTTTGTGCGGTATATGAAAATTTCAATCGAATTGGAACATAATTGACTCCTGCAAAATTTTTTAAAACTCTATTGGATGTTTTCTATGACATCAGCAGGTTTTTTTCATTTTTTATTCTAAAATTTTTTTCTCATTTTAATAGCATAAAAATCATTGTTATATTTGAACAGATGCGGTAAGTTAGCTCCCCTCAGGCTTTAGAGTGCGGGTGTGAAATTTCACGCCTTGTTAAATGAAATAACACTTTCTGCAGCTATATTTATCAAATAAAATCATTTTTTAACTTTTTAATGTTAGATTGGTATTTAAGTGGAATTAATTAATTAATATAAAAAATAAAATTCTTAGAGGATTTTTCCCCCATTAGGGATTGCAGAAAAAGGCCCGAGGAGTTAAAAAAGCAATTCCTAGTTATTTCGTACGGTTTTGAGTTATTTTCTACGTGAGACTTTTTTATGCGGTCCCTATCCACCGCACAAAAACAGGTTTGAGTGTACATCTCGAAGACAGTACCAATAGAAAAATACATAATATACACTACTCTCACATAGTTTAGAATGTTCAGTTGGCTGCCACTTATCCCGTCTGCAGTTCTGCGCCCATTTCGCTTTCCTCTGCTTATCTGCAGGAAATCTAAACAATCGAAGGTCGGTAGACTTACTTTTACAATTAGGTGCCACAGAATAACCCATTGTTTAACGTTCTGAGTACGTATGTACAGTACGTAATAATAGTCGACTCACGCAGGGACCACGTATGGCGATCTCTATCGATATGCCCCAACATGGCCGCTGCCGCATAGAATCACGGGAGCGTGTCCTGACCACCTTATACAGACCTTGCCATTACCGGAAAAGTCGTCCCGCCACCTGGTGAGAGAAAATAAAATAAACTTCACGCGTTGCCCGGCATTGGGCGAAAAGCTCCGATTGGTTTAACCGAAGCCACGTGACGCATAGCTCGAAAAATAAGAAATGAGTCGAAATGGCGGGCGATTTTTCCCATCTTTCGTTTATAAACTTGGGACGGACCGGCGTACCTCTCGGAAAACGTTTTAAAAGTCGCCCGGCCGACGAAAAAGTTTACACATGGGGTATTCCGAATTTAACACGAAAACAAGCGATAACTTGGCGAAGAATCCATCTTCCGTTTTGTGATGAAACGACGAATTTCGAGCGTGGATAATATCGGTTTGAAATTCTATTTTGTAAATTGGTGCGTAAATACACAAGTTTTTGTGACGTATTTTACGTTATAATTATAAACGCGCAACGTTAGATGGCGTTGGCGCACCAAAGCCGTTACGCGGTAAAAATATAAGGCGGACGCCGTGCGATCTGGCTCTGCGGTCAGTCGGCGGCATTAAAAATTAATTGAGAGACGATAAGTACAACTAACGTGCGGAAGCAAAAGCAATACGGCCCGACGTCGATAAACGACGGGTTCCGCAATTTTATAAACTTTTCTATCCCTTACGCCGGTACGTTTTGCATAAAATTATAACGGACGTTTTCATAACGTAACATACGTCGACACGCCACAACCATAAGGACCCAGTCGATTCTTAAACGCGCAATTACGTATTTTTTTCTGGTTTCCGTGAAAAATAAAACCTTCAGAAAAAGGAGACCGCGAGTTATAAAGACCTCTTTCGGGATCAACCCAAAAACAAAACGACCCCAATCTATGCTCGGTGGACCGTTGGCCAATTTTTCTTTTATAAAGGCTTAAGCCAAGGGAACGGTGGAAGTCGGACGGACGTCCGATTTATTTCGTTAAATTTTACAAATAATAAAAATGTATAAACTGTATAAAGTGATAAAGGTTGGGAGGGGTTACGAAAACTCGGACAAACTGGGAGGGGGAGTAAAAGTGCGGAGGTAATTTACGGACGGTCCCGAGTGACGAGTGTATAAGAGTATATAAGAGGGGACGGAATAGGTCGAGCGCCACCGGAAACGATTCGTCTTCCGCGGCAACCGAACGGGGAATTTCCACAACGTCGGAAGAAGACGACGAACGTCTATCGTCCGGTCGTCGACTCGACGTCGTTCTGCCACCCTCGGAAAGCGGTCCGGTGCGCACGGCCGAAAAAAATCCGTGGTCGAGCCACGTCACTTCCGCCCAGGTACCGGGGGCGGTGCAGTTCCAGGCACTTGTCGTCCTAATTAAGTAATCGCGCGGATGGCGGTCGGGCTACAAATTGCTTCCCTCCGCCCACGCAAAGCAATCGGACCGGGCGAAAGGTCATTGGAAGCCTTCTTCCTTCGTCCCGTTCCCATTTCGGCGGTCGACCTCCCCCCGGCCCGGCGGGTGGCGCCGCGGACGGAAAGCGAGAGAAACCGTGCGGCCGGATCCGCCCGCCAGGGGGAACCGTCGACGGCTAAAATCCCGCGGGAGATACGATCCCGGACGAGAAAAATAAGACGTTTCTTTCCCCTTCCGCAAAGGACCAAAAGAAAACGTTATTTTTCCGGCGGCCCCGTCCGCCGTCCCGATTGCCACCCGCGCGGTCGCGGAAGGGAAAGACGACTTCCGTCTGGACGCGTGGAAGCGGAAGGAGGGGAGGAAGGGGGAAAGAGGCGCCCCGTCCCTTTCCTCCTCCGGCGGTGGCGGAGAAGGAAGGGGCCCGGACCCAAAGGCGGAACGACCGGAGAGTATCGAACGGTTACTTACGAGACGAGCGACTCCCGACTCCCGCGCGCACCCCGCGCCTTTTATACCCCGCCCGGACCACGTGCCGGGCAGAGGCGGAGTCCCGATTTTTCCTTTCCCCGCCTCCCGCATCTGGGGAAATTAAACGGCGGCTCCCCTTCCCCGGTACCCGGATGGCATTTTTCCACCCAAGATGTCGTCCGTCTTATCGCCGCGGACGACGCCCGACGCTCCGGAAAATTCCACAATGAAATTCGACAAAAACGGAATTAAAAAACCGCTTTATTCGTGTCTGTCGGGTGGAGAGGAAAGGGGGGATCAGTCGGGATTCTCCTCCTCTTCTTCGCTCTCCTCTCGATCTCCTCGGGCTTCCAGTTTGGCCATCAACTCTGTAAATACAAAGAATCGGACTTCAGTCTCCGCCGGGAAAGGGTGGGCTGGACACCGGTTTTCTTCCGTTTCAGATTCTTTCGCCGCCGGTGGGAATCCGACCTTCTCCGTCCCCGGTCTTTCCCGCCAGGGAAGCAGGTCCCTTCCGCCCACTTCCCTCATTCGGAACTGTAAGCGGCTTATCTGAAAATCGCGTCCAAGACCCGGGGTTCCGTTCGTCGTCCCGCACGTGGCATTTTTCCAAATATTACCGGTATCTTTTCCCGCCGAGTGTGGGTGAAAAATGCCGCGTCACCCAGGACGAAGTTTACTGTTACGACAGGCAGGACGGACGATCCTCCGGAACTCGATCGATCGATTCTTTAAAACGGAAGATATGTCAAGGAGCTTCCTTTCCCGCCGACCGGAAGTCCGGTTCCATCAACGTAATTAATTGCCCGCCGCAGGTATCGGATCGATAACCGATTAAATCGTGGCGAGAAATAGATGGTAGGAAATCGGTAGGTTACCTTTGGCCGGGTTGAAAATGCCCATGGTCTGTTTACTGCACACGAAACACCTTTTGGATTTCTTGTAGTGCTGCAATGCGCATTTCTCGCAAAAGTAATGCTTGCACCTGCAAAAAAGCATGGAAACGATTAAAACGTAGGTTCGGTTGCGGGGAAGGTAAAGGGGGTCGGGTAGAAAAAATCTCCAGCGACTTGCGCCGCATTTGTTTTCCCATTACCGGTTCCAGTTTTTGGGATCGTATATCCGGGAAGAGGGAGAATCGGGGCAGAAGTGGAATGAATAGGGAGGAGATTCCCTATCTTAATGCGCGCGTGTTAATAAAGTATAAGAGTTATAAGCGACGACGGGATACAGATTTATCTTACTTTTCGTCCAAGTGAGTAAATGTAAATAAGTTACACCGGTGTACGTAAATAAACCGGAAAAATGTATTAAATTCGAGCAGATAATAAAGTATTGTTAAGATTAACGAGGAGATTGCTTTGATTCGCTGGCTCCGAAATTAATCCCGTCGACTTTAAACCGTCCGTAATGCATATTTAATAATGTTTTCCGAAAGGTGTGACGAGTCCCCCGGATTAGAAGCCGACGTAATCGTTAAAATAATAATAAAACAAACACAATTGTAGTTTGCAATCTTCCTAAAATCAATGGAAAAGGAACGCACAATTGTAAGATTGAAAGCTACAATTGTAGAAGCTTTTCCTTATTAATCTGCACTTATTCTACTTTACAATCTCCAACTGTTTTCTTACAAAATTCGTGTTTGGCTGGCAGATAACTTGGTATCTCGCATACTTTCCAACCGAAACACGTCTCCGTCCGTATCTTTAGAGGCCACCATAAATGACGTCGGCATTTTTCTGGAAACTTTTACTCTTCGGACGTCCGACGAAACTCGACCCTTAAAACCTTTATCGCGTTACCAACGAAAGATACCACAAGAAGAAACGAAACGTACGAGAAATTTTGGAATAAATATAAAAAAATGCGTAAATTGTGTAAAATGTAATGAAAAACCAAGTCCACGCCGAAAAGGAGGGAGAGATCGAGCTTTCCCCCTCCCCTCCCCTCCTTTTCGCAATTTGTGTATACGTTGGTGGTAAAAGCGCCACGGACAAATCGGAACCGGGCTTACAAGGCAAAGTAAATACTGTACGGAAAATCCGGCAACGAGTTGCCTAACTTTCCCGGCAAAAAAAGTTAATTTTGAGGGTAGAGACAAGTTTTACAAGAAGAAAAACATTGTAAATGCTAATAACCAGTACAATCTATGTTAAATCCGACCCGCGACGCCGACGACCTTTAACCGCCGAAATTTAATGGTATCGATCCTCCTAATACCCCAACCTCCATGGAAAATGTGGGAATTTTTCACAAAAGGCAGGAGTATAAAGCTCCGAGGGGGCGAAGAAAATAGTGTGGGGAGCACGAACGTCCGTACAGAAGAAAACCGACAAATTTCTTCCCCGAGTCCAAAAACGTAAAAATTTCGGGGATGACTTTCGACCCGAACCATACTTTCCCCCCGTTATACTGTACATAACAGCCGGGGAAGTGAAAATACGTGGATAAGTCGAGTAAAAAATATAAATGAGGGGGCAAGACAGTTACTAAATAGGAAAAAAACAAAGTAATTGCAATACGCCAAATCTTTCGACACGGTTGGCGATTGGTCAGAACGAAATTTACCGCGTTTTTTATTAACTGTTTGAAGTTGGTGGCCGGGCTTCAAAGTACAGTCATCGTCCTTGTAACCCAACCCGCGGACAGATTGTTTTAACTTGCGAAATAAATTTCCTCCGCCTAACCTCCGTAAGACGAACGACGGAACGACGTATCGGAGGACACGGTAACCTACTTAACGGCGGAATGAGGTGGCGACGTTTGGATATTTGGTACGAGGGATTTCGCTATTAATTTAACGGGGACGATGGACTTAGCGAGATAAACTATTTTGTTTCGCAATACGTCTGTTATCTGAAACCCATAATCTGCTAATCTATTAACTCGATTTTCCGGTCGTCCGTGGTGCGACGAAAGGAAATTTTGGCCGTAAAGCAATGCGCGGCATTATTTTATTTTTAAAATACGTTAGCATTTCGTCGTGGCCCGGTGTCGCGATATAATAAAGATTTACATCGGAAACAATTCGAACGAATATAGAAAAGAGGCCGTAGTTTCATTCCCACCTTATTATTTCCTGTATTTTTATGTTTACTTCCGGTTCCTTAAACGCCGAATACCCGAACATTGGTTTTAACTCATTCTTAATTAAAATTATTTTAACGCATACTTCCGAATAAGATTTGCAGCTCGAAGTCCTATTAACGGGCGAAATAATTTCCAGAGATAGAGAGAAAAAAACATTGTTAGGAGACACCCGTTTATTAAAGAATTTCGACAGAACGTTACCTTCTCGGAAAAGGACGAATCTGCAGCACGTGGCCAGGCCGCGGATCTCTTTTTTCTAAACTACTTACAACACGGTAGAATGGTTACGATTTATATTTGCAAACGTCGGTAGTTTGCGTAAAGAAGCGCAATGCCAAAAACCCACGGAAACGTAAGAATAAATGGCATTTTGACACTTTGCCACCGGAATTACGCAGAGGGCGTTAGTATCTCGACCTGCATTGTTTACGATAGGGTCCGGTTCGTGCCATTGTCGTCACGGCGATAATTGGCAAAACAGTTTACATTAACCGAAGGATACGATTATGCCGTAAACTGCTAAATGCCAAGTTACTTATGGCCGAAAATGCTGGAGTAAACCGACGACGCTAGTGTTATATGCAACTGTCACGCGCGTTACTAATCTTTTCGCCCAGTCTCACACTAATAATCAGCGAGCAAAGAAAATTTTGCCCATTTCCGGTGTCCGAAAATTCGGCGGAGTTATCTTTTAGGAACCGTCGATTACGGACAGATTCCTGGTTTACCAACGACGGTTTCGTAACGAACAACCTATCGCAAATTTACGGTTCGTATTATAAATACAGATTAGAACCGTGGTATTACTTTGCGCCGTTATATTATATAATAAACTAAAACCAACGGTGTATATACTTCCTTTATAAATATATATAGCCTATATTACGTAAGGTAGCATTTCTGTATAAGCTTTAACTGTACATTATTTAAACACAGATCGTTACGTCGTTCATTTACTCGGAATCAAAAGTAATACGGCACTTGAAGAATAAACAGATGAAGAAGAAGTAAACGGTTACTTCCTATAGGTAGATGCCAGCGAATTCTTATAACGAAGTGACACCTGTCCTTCGACGATTATAAACCGATTCCTCTACTGTAAACTTTCGATTTATGAGCGATGTGGTTTCGACATTCGTCCCGAGAAGGATGTTTACGTATCGGATAATTGCACCTACGCGTAGATGTTTACGCGGAATAAAACGTCGTACGCGATTTTTTTTTCTTTCTTCTTCCAATAGGAAAACTAAAACGCGCCATAAAACGAAAGAGACGAGGAATTTGCCACGGAGACCACCGAAGCGTGAGTGAATCAGAATTCACTCTTACCATTCAAAACTACAGACATTTTGCGAGATTTTTGAAAATCATCTCGAACTGCAGCGATTTACATTTTTATTTCGACTTTCTTCTAATAATATTCGTAACGTTATTCCATTAAAATAATAATAATAATAATAAAAGTATTTGCGGGCGAAGACACTCGGAGGCGACGCAATAATTTCACGTGTTTCTTCACGTGTTTCTTCGCATGTCGAAACACCGCGATAGGCTGAGTGAACTACGATCGTGACGCACCGACCCCGTATGTATTTAACCACTTCAAACCGTCCTTCGATCGCCGATAAAAAAACTAATTTAAACCATCCGATTATCGACGAATTAAAGTTCGTTTCGGGTTACTTAACGTTTCACTTTCTCCTCGTTATAACGTAAAAAGACAAGACCACCGACCGCCGTCTTTCGCCACAGTAACCCCGTTGTATCGCTACGCCTGGTGGTAGTAGTTATCGCGCGCCATGGATTCGCAGTCACCTTTAACTTCGCAGTTCGACGATCCTTCGGTTTTAGCCCAAGTTTTAAGCTAGCCTATAATCGCCCGTTATCTTTTTTTTTATTAAAGCATTTTTAATGATAATTTTTTTACGAAGCGATTAAGATATAGAATTTGATCCTTTTCGGGTTCCGTCCATCGATCACAGAATAAAATTTCATCCGAACTGTTTAAATTCGTTTGTTTTAAACATATTTCAATGAAAAACCGTCGGATCCTTCGTCCACTCCGACAGTCAAACGAGGCGATGATAAAATATTGAAATATTAAAGCGGAAAACACGAAATCTTTCCACTTTTGGGCCACCATTCGCACCGAAGGATTGAGTAGAACGTCCCACCCTCACGATACCGTTGCGGGATAATTCGTTTCGAGTTTTATACCAGACACTACTCGAATTTGAAAAATTATCTGTAACTAGAAACAGTTTCCATTATTAGCAGACTATCATTGTCTACGCCTGCATTTCTCTCTTCGAAATCGCCCGACAAATCTATTATAAAAGAGACGTTCCGAAGTTCGTAGCGTAATATCGGGGTTTTCGTTAACAGCGATATAACTTTTTTTAATTCCGGGTTAATTTACCTGCGCGTTCTGTACTGTTTGGCAAAATGGCGGCGAAAAGATTTACTATTACGGGATGACATTAAATTCCTTGTTAACTTTTTTACTTTAAACATACATATATATATATCCAGCAACGAGTTGCCTAACTTTCCCGGAAAAAAAGTTAAAATTACGCGTGGCGCCATCTATTATGAGATTATTTTTTAAAACTTTTTATACTAATAATTATTATAAAATGACAATTTTTTAAATGTAACCTCGAAATTAAACTTTAAGTGCTAACCAGTAAAATCTTCATTAAGTTCGACCCCTGGAGATACGACACACCACCCCTATCTAACTCCCACCTTTAACTTTGACCTTCGGCCACCAAAATTTAACTGCAACAATGCCCCAAATACACAAACTTCCCGCAAAATTTTAGAGATTTTCGACAAAAGGAACGAGTTATTAAGCTCGAAAGAATGAGGAAAAATCGTGCCACCCCTGGCGCACTAACATACAGAAAAATCCCCCCAAACTTTTCTCGACGTTTCTAGGTGCCGCCAGTCCAAAATGTCAAAATCTGAAAGGATCATTTTCGACCCGTCGCCATACTTTCCTCGTAGGCCTACATAACAACCGGAAAACCGAAAAGTCTCACGAAGAGATACGGAGAATGAGCTATGGAGATTCCTCCCTCTTTCTCCTGTCAGATAATTTAAAAATCTACCCTAGACATTTCAATATCGATTTTCTAAAGAGAAGATTCTGACAGTTCCCGGCCGAAACTTTAAATTGGCAATTAATATTTATAGGTATAAACCGCGTGGAAAAGACAGTCGACGGGCACTCCGACAAAAGCTAGAACACGTCAATCTTTCTAAATATTTCTACCAGTGGCTTTTAAATGGAGGTAATTCGGTAGTGACGTCCATGGTGTTTTTTTTTCTTTTTTTTTGTTAACAACAGGCCTAATTATACTGATATTTTTCTCTTCTGATGCTGTAACTTTATAGAAACAACCCTATTTGTGGTCAGACAAGTAAAATGAGAAAGAGGACTACTCTCACAGTATATATATCTCTACAGTATATTAGAAACATTAGTACAAAGAATTGAAAAATACCTATATGCTAATTATAATCATCACCACCATCGTCGCCAAAATAACTAATTTATATAAAAATAGGCCAAGTTCTCAGTTAGTAAGCAGCCAGCAATGATGATATCTAAATTAAACTACGGACCGTGGGGAAAATCGGTCATTGGTTTACTTTAATAACAAGTGACGCAATTAGGTTGGATGAGTACGAAATTTTCCATCCACAAAGCCCAGTAACACGTCATCGCTTCTGTTAAATAACAACAGCAATAAAAATGGCGTGTCGTCTAATTATATTACGTTGGTTAAATGGAAAGAACGAATAAAATAAAATGATTTTATTTCCGACAAATTCGCGAATAAGCGGTTAGGGCTTTGGTGACGTCGGAAAAAGTTTCATCGTTAGGATTTTCGTTTAGAGGTTCAATTAGAGTCGCACCGGCGAAAGTGCAGTTACACGGACGAGTGATTTCCTGTATCCTGTCCGATCAAAAGCTAGGCTAATAATAGCACTCGGAGGCCGGCGCTCGATAACTAACACAAGTTTCTTTGTGACGTTAATCCTTTTCCTTCTACGTCACCATCAATGTAAAATTGATTAGGGAAGCATTCTTGATGAATATAGCATTGATACGCCGGCGTTAATTTGCAGTGACCCCAGTCCATTGGACGAGAGAAAATAGCCGTAATAATTTTCGGTCGTCGGTCGCCCGTAGGTTAATTCGTCCTAAACTATCTCAAATTATCGTTTGATTTACCATGGCTAGGGTGAAATTTGACGTCCTTAATAACGGCCAATTTTAAAGTAATTTTTTTTATTTATTTGTTTTGTCTATCAGATAATTAACAAGTTATTTAATTTACGTTTCGGGGCGTGTCGATTCCGATAACAATAAGCGGCGCGTAACGTAACGGATCCTTTCGTATAGGAACGACGGAGTATAAGTTCTATGTAAAACTGGATTTATTCGTCTTCTCGGCCCTTCACCAGTTCGACCAACGATATTGGCCAAGCGTGACGAATCGAATTTGGATGAAAATGTATTGAAATAATAACGAACTGGTGACTGGACCCCTTTTTTGCATTTCTATGGCCTAATATACAACGTATCAAATATATCCTAATATACAACGACTCTCTCTGACGTGTCTCCGATATTTTGGCAAATTCTACAGCGTAATGCGGATAAATCGATATTTTACTTATAGGCAAGGCTACATTTAGTATAATACGGCTTCTCCGCATAACTCAAGATAAATTCGACAAGTATAATAAATTTTTCCTCGAATTTTCCCAGGAAAAAAGCATTGGTTTTTTCAAGACGATAACAATTTGCATCGTTCGATTTACACAGAAAAGTAACAAAGCGAAACGAAACAATACCACACGGAATTAAAAATCAAATATAAAAATAGCGAGGTTGCGGCCGAAGTTTTCATCTCTAAAACGTGAACGTCGAGCTGTAATCCTAGAACTTTGACAATGGCGTTCGGAACGTCGAGCATCATTCTAAGGACGTTTCAAACGTCATTGTCAAACTTCTAGGCTTACAGCTCGACGTTCACGTTTTAGAGACGAAAACTTCGGCCGCAACCTTTCAATTAACACTTAATAACATTCGTGTGAGTTTTGCATAAATTTATCTTATAAGAATTGAAAAAAGTAGTGTCAAACATCGTCACAATGCCGGGCTGCAATTTTTTTAATCATATTTTTAATTTGTTTAATTTAAAATATACGCTCTCCACCTCAAATTAGTAGTGTCTTGCCTCCCTACATCATACTTTTCCTTTCACAAAACATTCTCAAACACCTTTCGAGGGGGATTTTTGCATTAAAACAACGTGATTTCCGGTTGGCACCGGAAGTTCGTATATAGTTAATCGAGGCATCTTGCCCCTAATCTTTCCAAATCTGTTCTCGACTTTTATCTAACTCCGTTCTGGAGATTACGGAAAGACGGACAGACGGACGTAAGTGGAAATTTATAGGTCGACAATTTTTTCAGATTGCAGCTCAATAATGTGACGAAAGTGAAAACAGAACCACCAGTCCTATCTAACCGCAAAAATATTAAAAATTTTTGCGGTTAGATTGCGTTTATACGTTCGATTCCCGTGTTATTGGATGGCACGTAGTCTCAAAAAAGTTTCATCCAGTACTAAACTCACTCCTTAAAAATCATTAGCGTTTTGTTTTAAAGATGATGCCATGACAGTGAAATGACAAAAAGATAAGATATCCCAGAATGATAATCTAATATCTACCGCCAGGCAAATGTTTGAGGAACAAAGGAATCTAGGTTTGATAGAGTGATTTTACTGAATGAATTCTATGGAAAATCTACGAACCGTATTCAAATTTTATGTAAGAAAAACAGTGTAACAATAATTAATGATAGCTCCAACACTGTAAAGCCTGGAATATATTAACATAAAATCAGTACACATCTGAAAGATAATTTATTATGGTGAAGCAATTAATTTCTAAGTGATGTTTTCCTATTCAAAAGTGAAATGCCACCCTAACTATTGATATACTAAGGTCTGCTTTCGATTTCTGATGTTGCAAATAATACAGCCAATAATTGTCTCTGGGAGAAATCGTCCCTCTCCAAGAGACAATACAACTGGGCAACATCAATTTTATGCCATTTATTTCTGGAAACATGAAAAGAGGAGTGCAAGAATAGAACAAAGAACAAGTTTTAGAAAACACATTGCAATATTTTTCTAGAAATTCCCAGTATCTATTATATTCTTACGAAAGAAAAGGCATACAAATGAAATATACCATTGTCAAAACAAATAGAAAGCTTTTGAGATAACACAAAATGATGTATAAATGTGAAATTTATAAACAGTGCTCCACTATACTGCCAGGTTATTGTAATACAAATTATCGGGATTAAACTGTATCTAATCTTGTTACATATTTAATTTTGTTTACTTGTGATAGGAATATACAAAAATGTAACTTGTACAAACACACTTTAAAACGAATACTATATTATCATTAAATTAATGTAGCGGTCACTTATCTTTGTCCGGTTATACATAATTTATACATTATAATTATATATTGTCTTGATAAAAATTTAATTTATAAGTATAAAATACATTTTTATTAAGGCAATGTATAGTTATACATCAAGTTTACACACTTTAAAGTTCTGGTTTATAGTATACACAGGGTAGCCCAAAAGACAGTTAACGTTTATATTTTAATTCTTTCGAGAACAGATACGGATCACTTTATTGGAAGTAACTGAAGCACAAACAATACATACCAAATGTTCTAATCATCCTTAGAAATCTTAAAATACATCTCTGTTAACCGACTTTTGGATCATCCCATATTTACAATCTATTCAGTTTTCAGACAGCTACTGACAAATTATTTATATTGAAAAATAATTGTATTGAAAAATAATTTATTGTCCACTTAAAAACTTAGCTTGAATTAATTAAAAATGAAATAACTAATTTTTTGTGCACTTTAAAAAAATATAAGATGTAGTCTAAATTGTCATTAACTTTAGTATTTAGATCAAAACCGGAATGTTTCTTCAATTATTACAAACTTATTTCATTATTAGTTTGACTTTGGATCCTTTCAAAAGGAATTCATACAAATATCACTAAAAACAAATATAACAATCTTGCTAAAAATAAATATTACTGTATTGTTTTAGACTATGTTATATCTATCTGTTAGAGTCTGCAGGCCACTCCAGGAAGGGAGTCGTCAAATCCAGACTCAAATTATTCTTGATTAAATACTTGAATATCATCCAAGAAGATATAACATTTAAAAATTAAAACTTTAAATTACTGATAAAATAAAAGTTAGATTCAAAAAACAAAATAATAATCATCAAGCATATAAAAATTAATTCATTATTTTCTTGGCCAAGTTTAATTTAAAACAACCAAGTTTTGTCCACTTCCAGATTCAAATATATCATTGTTTCCCGAACAACAGAAGAAACTAAGGGATCTTTATAAACCGAGGCATTTAACCATAAATGGCATTTTGACCGCCACTGTGAATGCTGGCCATCCCGTCAAAAAATATTCAAATACTGTATATAACTTACGAGCACTCCAATACATTTTTCGGTTGAACAACAGCCGAATAACAAGCGTAATAAAGAGCAAGCAGCTTTCTTGGATACCATCACCAATTTATTATAAGAGTATGATGATGATGATGTGTAGAAGCACAAATGTAGATAAAAGCAATAACTGATAGCAGCAAAATCAAAATAAACAATGCTATATAATTGATCTTCTTGACATTGTAAACCATATAAAACATTCACTCAAATTCATAAAATTATATGGAACTGGAATCATAGATAAATTTTAAATTATGATTAAACTCATCAGAATTTTTAACATCTTATAACAAACAGCATCTTTATATCAAAACACATTAAATTTCATTGACAACTGCGTGTACAAAATAACCAGATCAAGTCAATAAAATGTCATATGGTCCAAAATATATCGACAGTCATAACTGCGATAACTGGTCCAATCCAAGCTCTTCGTAACCTCTGGTTATTACGGTTAAGCACGGTTATGAAATAATCTCAACTATTGTACCCATTTTGAACTTTTATTTCTAAAAATCTAATAAATTAGAGTTAGACCTTACAAATAACATTTTTTGCAGCCTGCAGATTAAACCTAGCTCTGCAAATGGGGTGTGTTTATATCAAACTACTATAGCTAAAACTATGTCCTCTAAGAACAGCAGTCATTAGAATTAATAATAAGCAGAGTGTAATTAGCCTAAACTTTACAAACTAATTAGATTTTGATCACAGATTGATTTCATCTAGTAATTTTTCTTGTAAATATATATTTTAAAAATACATCAACTTAATTTTCAATCACATGCTTAATATTGTCATTGCAAGTAATATAATGCAATAGGTGGTAACTGCAAAGAAGCATCCATTGTAGCAGAAGAAAGTATTTCTAAAACCATCTTAGATAAAGAATCTAAACTAGACTTTATAAAAGCAATAACAAGCTGACGATATTAAAACAACTGAAAGTATTCCTTGCATTGAAAGTAAATTTTAAAGCAAATTTGATTAAAACAAAATGCACAGATGCATAAATGATGACTATTTTCATAAAAATTGCAAAAATCTTTTAAAACTATTATAAAATTTTATAAAAATTCAATGAATATAAATATGATAAAATTATTACACATATGGGAAGTTTAAAAAATATTAACTTAAATACAGATTTGATCTGTATTTATTTTTAACTTCAGAATTAATCAACGTAATCAATTCCGTGATCGCCAAAGTGAATAATCTCCATCAAAGTGTATGATGGGTGAGACAATCAGGTCTAATGTAAACAAAGCTTTCATTCGTGAACAATGCTATTACTATGACAAAAATGTGCTAATTTTCTAAAATTATTATTACAGAACTAATTTTTGTATACAGTAATTTCATATGATATAAAATGTTCAAATCAAAGGCAAGCATATTCTCAATAACTGACATAATCATTGTAATCTCATGCAGTTATGGTTACCAAAAACCACAAGCTCCACGTTTACGGTCTGGTTATTGTTTTAGTAATTTGTAACCGTTTTAAACTGTAATGTTGAATGAAGATGGAAACATTTCATGTTATGAATATATAAAATCTATTTAAAATTAGTATACTTTTAATCTATTTTACAAAATAATATATTGGAAAAGAAATGTTTTGGACCAATTTAATCTGGCATTAGTTCAAGTAGAACAGTCAAAAAATATGGGTCTTGATAACTGTTTTTTTTTGTCATTTTTCAAAAATTTAGTGGTAGGTTTGGCTATATGGCTGACAGCCTTATTATAATGAAGATCTACTCTTTAAAGGCTCTGTGGATATATGGACAGTGTTTCTTTTTTAAATACAGGTGTTAAAACATTTTGGAAATACGTAGAATTGATTTTAACATTCTTCACTTTTCTTAATTTTAATTTTCCATTATACAAAATACTTGCAATGATCATAAATCCCAAACTAAAACTTTCTTTGGAATCTTGGAGCCAAGTTTGAAAGTCTTTCTCCTCTTTGTTGATAGTAAATCAATTCTTTTTTCATTAATCATTTAAGTAAACTATGATTCATCAATAATCACAATATATTCCATCTGTCTCTGGCTAAATGATCCACCAAAGCAATTTATATTGTGTTCTGCAACATGCCTCGGCAAATGGCAGTGAATGATGTTTTTTAGATGTTTTAAGATTTTTAAATCTTCATTTATTTTCTCGTTTACAGTTGATACAGAGATATTTATAGACATTGCAACTCTTCTTTGAGTTGGCAGATTTTCTTTTAAGACTGCAGATTTTACTTTTGAAACTGTTGAAGATAAATGTACCTTCTTTGAATATCTGTTTGATATTCTTCTAGTTAAAGCAATGCAAGTCCATTTTTTTCCTTATTATTAATAACATTGCTTATTTTGCACCTAAAAATGTTAATTTCATAGATTTTTCTAATTACAGACTAAGAATATCTCTTCTGGAAGAGAGACCAACCTTTAATCCAAAGTGTGTTTAAGTGCTCCATTTTGAAAGCACATAATTGTTCTCATTTCTTTTTATAACCTGTTGCCACATATATACTGTATATTCTTTTGAATTGTTTTATTATTTTTTCAAAATTGTTCTAAAAATGTATAAACACCCATTGGACATTCTATCTCCTAATTGCTATGAAGTTAGCATAAAATGCTAAGGTTATATTTGATTTTTAAAACATCCAAACTTTTAAAATGGAAACTGCTTATTACTTCTGAAATATTTTTCAAAATCTAATTTTTACTGAATTGCCAAATTTCGATACTTAGTAAGAATGAGAAAGATCACAAGAAAGTCATTTCATTACTGCTAAAATATTTCTAACCATGTTTTATGTATAGTAAATTGCCAATATCAATGTATACGATATAATTTTCAAGAAAAATTATATATAAGAAGAAAGTTTTACAAATATTTCTGCAATTCAATTTGATGTAAGCAAATTATCAGCATGTAGTCAAATATTCAATTGACAATATTGTACTAAAAAAAAATCGTGGATATCTACAAAATATAATAAATAAATTGTAAATTAGTACAATAATAAAGTTTCTTTTGTATATATTATTCCCCTAACTATTAGAGAAATAATTATCTTATAGTAATTTCACAAAAGCTACAATACTTCTTTCATGAATAAGTAAATCTATCAAAATTTTCAATTTAAAAATTAATGATGGTCTTTAGAAATGCATTACATTTACAGAAACAAAATGCAAAATTATTATAATTGTATCATAAATTTGTATGACAATTTATATTACTGCAATTATTTGTGACATTTAAATAAAACCTTTTATCATATTAAATCAATTGAAAACAACCAGAAATCTGAATAATTATTTTTGTAGTATCAAATTGCGAGGAAGTAATGATTGGAGAAAGTTAATAAACAAGCACAAACTAATTTATTTCAAAAAATAAAAGCAAAAACCCTAAAAACATGCTAAAATCAGGAATACTTTTCTGTCAGAAATTTTTTAAAACCAGCAACATCCAAAATAAGACACTACTGTGTAAATGACATTAAAAAACTCAATGGGTTTTTTAATGTGATTTGAACACTTTGGGCTTTGCAATTTACAAAATTAATGAATTATTTTTTTTCTATTATTAAGCAGAATATTTGGGAATGTAAAACTTTCCTGCAGTTGCTATAAATTACATTTAAAAATAAAAAGATAAATCATTTCTGATGGGAAATAACTGAATGATTCCTAACTTCCCTCCTCTGCTGTGCTTTTATTAATATTTATTTTATATATATAATACAAATAGGCCTAAAACAAAAATGGAACTTTAAATTTAAAATTCAGATTGATTGGATGGCCAAGCAGTTAAGATGTCAACCTACCCACAGGAGATCTGGAATGAATCTATATGAATAAAAAAACCCAAGAAAATTTTCAGGGAGTGGTCAAGCCCTGTCCCTCACCCTATTGTGGGTCTAGCTAAACCCACAATAGGCTTTCTTTCTTAGTGCTCTTTAGTACTAACAGAGCAATCCTAACTCTTTCCTGTAATATGTTAATCAAATTTTAAAATTTCTATATTTAAAAATTTCAAAATATTCTTACTTTGTCACCACAGGATTTTTATACGAATGACGACAAATGAAACATTTAAAAGGAAACTCTTCGTCGTCAGAATCAATTTCGTATCGACTAGTATCTTCTTCACCATATGTATGATTTGCCATTTCCATCTCAAGTTGCCAACCATGTTTATAATCCGAACGATCATGCATGAACTTGCAACTATCTGTAAATTCAAGTCTATACTTAAGCACAAAGATAACTGCTTATTAATCTAATTAAATTTCAAACATAATTTATATTCCTCAACAATTTTTAACTAACTATAAATAAAATCAACCATTTAAAAAACAGTTACCTCCAAATCCACAAAATCCCGTTTCTTTATAATCTTTACATATATCGGGTTGGTAATCCCATCTCACGGTGGCTCGGAGATTTTCGGGAGCTCTTATTGGTCCTTTTCTGATCAGGAAAATATAAATTATTTTTTTTTTCCTTAAGCAAAGCTATTTATAAGTATTTAATGCTTAAGCAGACTGTTATACTAAATATTAAAATTGAAGTTTAATGAATAGTGATACCTCGGTTTTCGTCAATAATCCGTCCAAAAACAATCGGTAAAATCCGAAACAGACGAAAACCAAGGCAATTATTTCCATATGAATCAATGTAAATCCAATTAATTATTTCAAGACACTCCAAAATACGTACCAAAAACACATTTTATAGATCATCATAGACTGCGTGACTTATCAAGACAAAAACTCAGAATACCTTATATATAAGCAGCCGTGTTTATATATAACACGCAACAGAAGGGTGTAGCCATGGGTAGCCCCCTGGCAGATACATTATGCAAGATGGTCCTAAAAACGATGGAGAATGCACTCCTGCCTAAATATGCTTCGCAAATCCTAACTTACGCTAGGTATGTCGATGACGTGGTTGTTTTCTGGAAAGTAAAACCCAACATACTCCAATTCATAACGGATATCAACAAAAACAAATTCGGCCTCGAGATCGAACTCGAACAAGAAAGCAATAAATTTATACATTTCCTAGATTTATCTATATGGCTGGATAGCCAAGGAGCTTTCCACACTAAGGTGTACAGAAAGTCTACTTACAACCCGATATTCATCCCATGGAACTTGCACAACCCGCCGGTGTATAAACTCGCAGCATTCAGAGCGCTCACCACTCGAGCACACACACACTGTAGTAGCACCCAAGATGAAAACAAAGAGATGAATTACATCATTAAGCTAGCTAAGAAGCACGGGATCAGTCACAAAGCCCTCACTAGCCTCACCACGACACACACTAAGAGGAGAAACCTCTTAAACACAGAGGAGTTTACATTGATGGACTACAGAGCGGCACTGAGCGGTATATATAGACATATAGGAACTGCTACAAACAAAAGAATAATATACAAATGGAGTCCCACTATATACCAGCTGTTAAGAGCTGATAAAGATGATAAAGACGCCCCGGACACTAACTCCCTCCCGGGAGTTTACAAAATCCCGATTACGGACGCACGGAGGCAGAATAAATTATTTTACATCGGTGCCACCAGAAGAACACTCAAGGAAAGGCTGGCGGAACATCAGAGATACATAAGAAACGAACAGCCTTGCACAGTGCTGGTGACTTATGTCCTAGCAGATCCCCAGGAAGTCCAAGCCGAATGGGCCCAAGCAAGACTAATACAAACAGTTCGTAACATAAAGCACCTACGTTATACAGAGGCATGGCATATCTACAAAGCTAGCCAGAAAGGACAATCCATAAACTTCCGAAAGGCTAGTAAAATATCTACGGCCTGGCGCTCAGGCGGCAAGTAAACGCCAGAAAGGCAGATATGCAGAAGCTTACGCAAGGACTGAACCCACCGGTTTTAGTCTCAGCACAGCTCCTACCCTTCCCTCGGTTATATGAGATGTTCGGCACGCACCGTATTCTTCTGTTAGTATTTTATTTTTAATATCCCCACGAGGCATATATTATTTTTCACTGTTTGTCATCTATTTTTACATTATTCTCATGTATTGTGTTATTTAATACTCATCGATGTAGAGATGGCACACGCTATTCTATTTAGATGTTCATTTAAAAACGTTCCAAACGCTTGTTCGTTACTGCTAAATGTTCTTCTGTTCGATTTTTTGATGTTCTATCCTGAAGAAGGTCGTTAAATACAACCGAAAACATTAGTTAGTTTCTAATAAACACTGCTGCTTATATATAAGGTGTTCTGAGTTTTTGTCTTGACCTTTTATAGAGAATTAATATAGTGTTAAATACTAAAAGCAATAAAAAATTAATATAAAAGTCTAATCTAGAGGAAAGCAATGGAATTGTTTGGCTAGACACATATGGTAATGTCTTGTCTTGTAGAAGCTAGTTGGATGTGAGCTTCTAGCCTATACCACCCAGGGTAAAGTGTGACATAATAGTAGTTGTATGTGTGTTTATGATAGTTGTATATGGGGAATAATGCCTTCTGGGCAGTCCATTTAAGGGTAACTGGCCCCTATTCAGGCATTACAGACATGGCAGAAAACCCAGAAAACTTCACGTGGCCAGCTCGTCCAAGCAAAGCGCAAACCCATAACCAAATTCCCAGTATTTAGGAAATGGAACCATTGACCAAGGGTGGGCCGTCGCAGGGTAATGTTCACACAATGAGAAATAACACCACACTGAGCCAGAAAATGCGAGTCACCCTTTGTTTTCGCAAAATTAGGAGAGGGGTCACTTGGGCACCCCAACGAAATCCAAGACAATCGACAAAAATTGAGACTGACAATAACCAAATTCAACAAAAACTGAAGTATTACTGTATTAAAAACCTAATGCTAATGCAAAGATATTTGTATTAACATACAAATTAAGAATACAGTCAACTTGCATTAATACAAATCACTAGGGAACAGTAGTTGGTTTGCTTTGTCGAATATTCATATTAACGATTTTTGGGGTCAAGGTTGTATAATTTAGTGAATTAAGGCTTAATAGGCAATTGAAATCTTTAAATTGTAATATTCTAAATTAATTTACTAAATAAAGTTAAATTTATTTACACAAACAAATTAATGTTCTAAATGATTTTCAAATCAAACAAAATGAAGAAGAGACGGTATTCATCATTTAAGTGTGAAGCCATATAGCAAATTATTGAAAGAAAGATTTCGTTCATTAATTTGCTACCATGAATGTTTGATAAATAAGGTATAATCAATAACTTAGAGAATTATTATTATTTTTTTTTTCTTTACAAAAATGAAAAGTGTTAGTGAGTAGATGTTGCACTCTAGCGATAGTCTAGACCAGGGGTCAGCAATCTTTCAGCAGTGTTGTGCCGAGCCTAAGTTATAGTGTTATTCTAGGTGCCAACATGATTCTACCAATTTTGTTATATACATTATCAAAATTAGTCTAGTTATAATGGGCTTAAAAATACTTAATTTTGAAGTTAAGTTATTAATCAAATTATTGTATGTTCTTACTTGTGAAGCATATGCACAACATGTAGATGGCAACACTGAGCATAAACGTGTGCACTGTAATAAGAATATACAAGCAAGAGATTCATTTTTAACGTACACTGAACTATGACTTCCATTTAAATGTGTAATTAATAATTAAAATATAATTTTTACTACATTTCTATTTGATCAGAGTCCACTGAAAATTGTCCCATGCGTCACGTTTGGCACACATGCAATAGGTTGCCAATTCCTGGACTAGACATTAAGGTGTTTGTATACTAGATGTCATCTTGATGGCTCACAAGCAATGGCAAAGAAAATGGGAAGATGGGAGACAGACCATTTGTGGTACCACATGATATTATATTCCAAAATGTTGGACCTACAGATGCAACACATAGCAAGCAAATTTCGCATGAAATGGCCACAGAAGTCCACAAACTGCTGAAAGAGTGACAAAAATGGCAATCAAAGTCATGATTTCTTTAACATGACATCACGCCACGTCACAAGGGACTATCTATGAGCCAGTATTTGGCCAAACACAATACCTCATCCTCCGTATTCATCAGATTTGACTCCCTCTGACTTTTTCCTTTTACCACAATTGAAAACTGCATTAAAAAGAAAAACTTTCAAAGACATGAAAGCCATATAAAAAAAGAATTGAAAAAAATTCAAAGCCTTTCCAAAATCTGAGTTTCAGAACTGTTTCTAGCAGCTCCAGAAATACTAGAAAGGTGTACTAAATCTGAAGAAAACTATGCATCTTCAGTGGCAGAAAGTTCTTTTGTTTATTTTAAAAAAATAACTCTCAAAACTTATTGATCACATCTTGTGTCATTTTCTTCTTTATTATTAGATAAAGGTTTTGGAATTTAAGATAACTTCAATGATAGAAAAATCCTCAGGGTTGAAATCAAGTAACAATGCAAGCTAAGCAGAAGGAAATGCTTACAGCTAAACAGAACTAAATACATATTCTTTTAAAACTTTATAAATTAAGAATGCTTTAAATAATTATTTTTAAAGACTTTTTTAAATAAATTTAGTAGAAAGATATCTTTTTAATATTATCATGATTATTAAAAAAACAAAAACTGCCTAGTATCCTACTAGAAGTCATTATTTTTCAGCTTTATCATCAATGAACATGTTCTTATCAGGGTTGGGAAATTTATGTTTTTTTTTATTTTGAAATAAAACAATAATACGTTTTATTTAAAAACCTTTGGTTTTTTTTTGTTTTAAAACAGTTTTATATTACATTGTAAAATACTGTTTTAAAACGATGTTTTATTACATAAATTTAGTAAATAAACTTTTTCTGACTTGTGAGCTAAATGGAAGTGTGGGAATGGGGGATTTTTCTCACTCTCATGGGTCATGAAAGCACGTGACACATGACTTTTATCACTAAAAGGAGAGTGCCTGACAGCGCATCCCAATTCATGCTGTTAACAATACAGCTAATGTATTCTAATACTACCTGAATGGAAAAAAAAATCATCTTCATCGTTGTTACTTGTTAAGTGAAAAATGAGCACAGGAAGAAGGCTTGATAATATCTGGAACCAGTACAAACTAATTTCTGGAAATCCAGGAAAACCGGCATGCAGGTGCAATGCAAAATATGTACGAAAGAAATGGCTGGATTAGTCACTCATATGAAAAAACATATTGAAGATAATCACCTACAGGATGATATGCAGGATTTGCAACAGCTGGGTGAGTATTTGAACCATTATAATTTTTAAAATTTTCTATAGCTTGCTATAAAGTTTTACATGGGTTGTAACTTAATTTTTATAGTATACAATTACATATTGTAATCATTGTGAACTGTGAACATACAGAAGTGTGTAAATTATTAGACTCAAGCCTAAAGTGTATTATTTTTGGTTCTTATCCTAAAGTCTATCATTTTATATTGCACTGGTCTGTCCTTGCAGTTAGAGGCTTATTTAAATTAGGTAATATATTTTTTAACTTTTGCAAATCACTGTTATTTCCAGTTCATGTCATGTGTTCGATCAAATCCATGATAAAGCTAAAAATATTGGTAAAAATTGTGTTTTATTACTGTTTTTTGTCAATTAAAACAGTTCTGATAATATGGATAAAACTTCTTACCTTTGGAAATTTCGGAAAATAGCAAGAATTGAAGTATTTTTGAAGGAAACTGAGAACAATCAACATGAAATTGCATTGCAGGTAGGGGTGGGCCAAAAGTCTCTCTCATGTACAAAATTCACAACACAATGGAAAGTCATATTAACCAAAATGGCTTCAATTCTTGCTATTTTCCAAAATTTCCAAAGGTAAGAAGTTTTACCCATATTATCAGAACTGAATTTTGTGGGTTGGATCCTATTGTAGTCCAGACAAGCCTAAAAACTACAAGGGCAACCTGAAAACAGCTCTCTAAAAAAATTTAGAGATATGTCAGTAATCCAAATAAAAATATACTTGAGTCTAATAATTTTCACACATCTGTATATAGTAATAATTTTAAAAGTTTACATCTAATTAGTAATTAATTTATTGTTTTTATATTTATTATTTAGATTGGCAGAGGTCAACAAGTCAGGAGACTGAGTCTGAGACCAGTGGGAAGCACTTCTCCACCAGTTCTGGCTCCACTAGTGACACTGCATCACAAAGCAAAATGAAATTGCAATGCATTGATTCATTTATTGTGAAAACGTCAACTAATCAAAAAACGTAATTAGATGCCCAATGCACAAAATTTATATATGCCACAAATTCAGCCTTTACTTATGTAGAACACCCCAAATTTATAAAATTTTCTCAGGTGTTGCAACCTGGATATTACCCTCCACACAGAAAGGAAGTTAGTGGACCGTTGCTGGACACTGTATACAATTCCGTTGAGAACGAATCAGCTGATAAGTTAAAAGATATTACAATCTGTATAGCTATTGATGGGTTGAGTAATATCCATTATGAACCAGTGATTTGTGTGTGTGTGTGACTGATCCTAATGGAACAGTTCATTTGATTGACTCAGTTGATACAGGCACAGAAAGTCACACATCAAACTACTTAGAAATTATTGCAACTGCAGCAATAAAAAAATGCAATCAAAAGTATGGCTGTAAAGTAAGAAGCCTGGTAAGTGACAATGCAAGCAATATGAAAAAAATGAGAGAAACATTAACAATGACAGAAAGTTTAGATATTGTCACTTATGAATGCTCTGCTCATATTTTAAACTCACTGGCAATATAAGCACATCATTGTATACTTCCATAATCCATTTCCCGAAAGCCAAATACAAAGAGGCAAGTGAAAAAGATTGATATTACCACAGGATGTACGTTGAAACAGCTTAGCTAATTGCTTAGAGTCATACATTCAGAACTGGCTTATCCTATCTGTAATTTTTATTTTCTTATTTTCTACTGTGGGCAAAGTCACTAATTCATAAAACACATGCTAGATTAATCCTCAAATCAGTAATCAGAAAGAAAGGTAAAATGATCAGTTATATCCTTAAAAAATATTAAAAAACTTAGAAAAGAGTTAAATTATAAAGATATTTTAAAACATACAAATAATATTATTAAATATATAAAAAATAAAAATGAAAAATTGTGTAAATTATTTAATTATCCATCAGAGAATGAGAGAATCAAATTGCAGAAGAATTTGGTCATTAATTTAAGTACAAAGAAAATTCCAGAAGATTATATGCAATTCCTGTCATATGGCATTAATATGAATTTACCTTTCTTTGATAAAACAATAGATACTGTAGCAGATACAGAATATGCAATGTTTAGAAACGAATATAAAAAAGAAGAAAAAGAAGAAATTAAAATTAAGATTGCAGAAGATTTAAAGAAATTTAACACTAAGAAAGATCCGATATATTATGGACAGTAAAACTAAAAAATATATAAATAAATATAATAGGATAAAAAAATATTTTAAAAATTTTAACCTATGTTTAATTAAAGCAGATAAATCACAACACATTATAATAATGACTTTACAATATCTAGATAGAAGGAAAGAAATTATATCAGAAGGAAATTTCAAAGAATTAGAACAAGATCCAACAAAAGATATATGGAAGATATTAATTAAAAAATTAAAGAAATTATCAAATGTAGGTAGCATTTCTATGTCCGAAAGTACGAAAATACTCTCTAAAGAGAATGTAAGAATACCTAAATTAAACATGCGTATAAAGACACACAAACAAAATAAGTGCAGACCAATTACAGACTTTAAGTTAACATTACTATATAATTTAGAAATATTTTTAAAAAAAAAATCTTTACAGGCTATTTTAAATTCAAAATTTAGTATAAAGAATGTGGATGTTTTGATATCAAAACTAGGAGGAGAAACGATCCTGCCAGAATATAAATTAATGAGTTTAGATATAGTGTCAATGTATCCTTCTATTAATAAAGAAATGATAGTGCAAAGTTTAAGTAAGTACAATGTTCAAGTTTAAGTAAGTATGATTTGATATTGGTTTCACGTTGGATAAAAACTATTTTACAGTGAACGAAAAATATTATCACCAAAAAGATGGTATTTCTATGGGTTCTGTCATTTGCCCAAAATTGGCAGAAATCTTTATGACAGACATGGACAAAGTTTTATCAAGATTGATAGGAATAAAATTTCTTGCAAGGTATGTTGACTCATATATAAGGTAACAAGGTACAATACTCATATATAATAGTAAGATATCACCACCTGCAAGATATCACCACTTGCAAGGTACAATACTCATATATAATAGTAAGATATCACCACCTGATCAAATACTGGAACAA
Organism: Centruroides vittatus; assembly: GCF_030686945.1. Taxonomy (NCBI): domain Eukaryota; kingdom Metazoa; phylum Arthropoda; class Arachnida; order Scorpiones; family Buthidae; genus Centruroides; species Centruroides vittatus. The sequence continues at coordinate 1,652,233 of NW_027122679.1, forward strand.
GCAAATAACATTAATTCATACATTAAATTTACTCATGAGACTAAAAAATATAATAAAATAAATTATCTAGTATAACAATTAAACACTTTAATAACCACCTTGAATATTGTAAGTACGAAAAACCGTGTAATGCTAAAAAAGTTATAAATTTTAAATCATATTGTCCAGTAAGTCAAAAACAAAATATATATCTTACGGAGATAAGTAAGATTTTTTCCAGAACAACTAAATTTAATGTGAGAGAAAAAGAAATAAAAACAGTGAATAAGAAGTATTTGTTGAATGGATACCCAGGCAAATCGTTAAAAAAAATTATATCTATTTAACATGAAATCATCATACCAAGAAAAAAACAAGAAGTAAAAAAGTATGTATCCTTTCCGTATATTAAAAGATTATATGAAAAATATCAAAAAACTTTTTATGAAACTTGGATAAAATTAGCTCCTATCCAAAAAAATAGGTTGTCTGAACTAATGAAAATAGGTAATATTAATAAAAAAGATCTGTTGGAAGAAGAAGTAGTAGTGTACAGATTACAATGCATGTACGGAATTACAAGTTTTACATTGGAGAAACAAAACAGAAGTTGAAAGTTAGACTATCAGAACATCTTGCTGCGGTAGGACTAAAAGTTAGTACTTCACCAGTATTTTTGCATTGTAATGCTCATAATTGTCAAATTAATATTAATAAAGATTGTATACAAAGAAACAAACTGTGTAAAAAGAAAATTTAAAGAACACTTTGCAATTGTTATGCAAAGTAACTCGGTAAATTTGAATAATGGTGTGCTGCCAGCGGAGTGCTGGGTAAACCTTGTCAGGTATAAAAGTTGTAAACACAAGATAGCAGATGGTAATGGAAATTTGTCATTGTTGGCTTTTTGAATTATATTTTGTATTTGCAAGCCCTACTGAGGAGGCTGGAAAAACTGGCGAAATGCATTTAGGGATAAATATCATGTAATAAAAAGAGTATTTTCTCTCTATGAAAAAACTTGTTTGACTTTTTAATCTTTTAAAAACTTCTATTTCATTTTTTAACAAATGGTTTAGAGTTAAACTATTTTTTAGCCCTGTATAAGTCAGAAAAAAAAGAAAATTTAAATTTTCGTGTACTCTTTGATAGTACAATTATGTAAGATTGAAAAATCCTGACTCCATTGCTTTTAATAATTTATTTTATTTTTACAAAGCATATGCTAGTTGTGTTGAAGTATGATTACTTATAGTAATAATGATGAAATTAAATATAAGATTGTTTTATTTTGTAAACTGACTGTTTACTCTAATGCTACTTAACTCTACTCATGTACTCAATGAGTACTGAATAATGAGTATCAAGTGTTTAATCCTAAAAACTGTTACAAATCTTATGTTAACAGGTTTTGTTGCAAACCTGTTAACATAAGATTTGTGGCCATGAGGATATTGCGGCCAAAGTTCAAAACGTTGGAATTAAGCATGATGCTGATTTGCTGACATGTTCCTGTTACATTAGATAAAATGCAAAGAAATGACTGCACAATCAGTAAAGAAGTTGAATTATGGTTTGGATAAGTTACATTAGCCAGTATTGTTTTTTGTATCCAATCTAACTTCAAAATTGTGTTATTAAATTCATTAATTTTATACATCTAATGATATTATTTTTATAGTGTTCAAAATGACTTGCAACAACTTGGGATCTTGGAGTCACACAAGCAGCCAAAGATAGATTTGATATGGCTATCACAGACTATCACCTTTTAGCAAATCTGGACCCAAGATACCAGGGTGCAAAGCTCACAGACAGTATGAAGGATGCTGCACTGTGTGCCACACTTATTACCCAGACACTATGCCTTCAGTTTTAAAATACTTGGCAAAAACTAGCTCATTTCTGCAACACACGTTTGCAGAGTCTGTACTAATTAATATCACTCTTCTTACATGGTGGCAGTCACTACATGACAGAATTGATGATTACTCTTAAAATTAGTTACACAGCTGCACACAGCAGTGGCTTCTTCAGTGGGAATTAAAAGAATTTTCTCTACCTATGGACTTGTTTATTCAAAACTTAGAAATTGACTTAAACAGGAAAAGGCAGCAAAGCTTTCTGAAAAAAGAAATTCCTCAAGCTGAAGAAGCCATTGCTGTCAATCCTGTTTTGGTTTTTGTACATGTGAATTTTAAAAAAGCCATTCCTTAAAGAAACACCTAAAAATACTATATTTTATATTAAATAAAACCTCCTGTACATTCTTGAGTCTTATGCTGAAATTTTTCTGCTTTTTTCTCTTTTACTATATCAAGTATTTTATTTCCAAAAACACATGTTTTAAATGTTTTAAAACACTTGTTTTTAAAAATGTTTTAAATCCGATGCCCGTTTTAAAACACGTTTTAATAAATGTTTTAAAGCATTTTTTTTAAAATCATGCCAACCCTGGTTCTTATGATTATCAAGATGACTGTTAAGTAAAATTCTATTGGTTTTTGAATAAACATAGGTCTTTAGTTTCAATTGTAAAATAATAGACAAAAGTATGATCAGACTCAATTATATGCAAACTTCTAAAAATAAATGTATATTATCAAATAAATATTTATATTACAAACCTGACCATCCCACTGGAAGCATTTCCTTGTGCAGTATCTTTTTTCTTAATATACTGCATATAGTTATTTATACCTCTGTATACTTTGTCATCATCTTTCACTTCCTGTAAATTTAAGACAAAATTAGAAAAACTGATATTCATTAAATACTTTAAAAATTTTGTTATTTCATTCAATAAGAAAATACCTCGTTAATTTTTTGAGATCGTTCAAATATACTCTGGGCGTCGCGATCCTTTTCAGTTTCTGTTTCTAAAGTTGCAGTCGCACCCATGTCTGCGGGTCCTTCTCGTTGCTAAAAATGTAATATTTAATTAAAATTAAAAACTATTAAAGCCATATCTAAAAAAAACTTTAAAGATTATCATTAAATATATAGCTTCATATATTCAAACTTTTATGTAAATTATATTTTTAAACTGAGTTTATTTCAAGGCATCACCAACAAATTTTCATGCAATTTCTAACTTAAATGATTAAAGTTAAATGTTAACAATAACATATTTCACTAAAATAATAAAAATTCATTAACTGTTGTGTATTGATCTTATACCTGTAATCAGTGGTGATATTCGGTGGGTTCACACAGGTTCGGCCGAACCTGTTGTTAAAATTTTCAGTTTCCCGAACCTTGTTAAACACATGAAACATTTCTTAGTGGGTTTGTTTTTTGTTAAAAATATATTAAAATATACGTATTATACTCTGTAATACTACTAAACTAGGGCCTTATACCCTGTTTGCACTGAGCATTTCAATCTAGATTGTGAGCAAGGTCGGGGACTATGTCTTGGTGCAATCTCTCTGGACCGTTTCAATCTCGACCGAAACGAGGTTTAATCGTGATCGATTCAAGGGAGTTCTTGGAAGTAGATCCAGTCATAAGAGAGATCCCACAATCTCACGCATGTGAGATAATACAAGATGGCTATGGAACACGTGTCGGGCTATGGACAGCGAAAGAAAGAGGATAGTGTATCTCGAGAGATGATGACATTTGTCTATTACGAGAAGTGCCATTTTGCGGTGAAGAATTTCTCTGCCTAAAAGAAAAAAAAAAAGTAGACAGCAATAAAATACTATTGCTACATGGTCTTCACCCAGGGCTCGTTATGTTCCAAATACACCACTGATTGTTAGATATATCGCAAGAAGAGGTATTGTATTTATTTCTAGCTAAAACTTCCATTTCGTTTGTCGGTGATTGTCAGGGAAAAATTTTCTGCTAGCGAACCCCTTGTTAAATATTTCGAATATCACCACTGCCTGTAATGCTTGTTATGATAAGTTTAGAAATTTAATTTAAAATTATATTATTATTTTGTTGGTTTTAGTGGGTTATACTCGGTTGACACTGGTGGCTGTGTATATGCTGCACCAGGGTCCGGCATATACACAGCCCCTACTGTTATTGTCACCATTTAAGTGTGTCAGTGTCAGTGTATCCAGGAATTTCCTAACAATGTGGCATGTATCCAATATAGTGGCCTTCTGAAGTCTGATGTATGTATTTCCATTCAATTGTAATGTTCTCAGGCTTTTGTGTAGTGTGTGTGGTATCACACCTGTAGAGGAGAGAACAATAGGTATAATAAGCACCCTATCCATCCTCCACAGATGCCTTATTTCCTGGGCAAGTTCTGTGTACTTGCTGACTTTTTTAGTGCATGTGTTTTGTATATTGTGAGTGTTTGGAATAGATATGTCTATAATGTGTGTGATTTTATTGTGTTTGTCAATGAGTGCGATGTCTGGTCTGTTGTGGTAAATTGTTTTATCTGTGATTATGCCTCTGTCGTAGTACATTTTGTGCGTGTTATTTTCCAATACTGTCTGTGAAACATATTTGTAGTATGGTTCGTGGATGTCCAATAATTTGTGTTTCTTTGCAAGCTTTTGGTGTATTATATTTGCAACTTATTATGTCTATGTAAATAATCTGTCTGTGCCAAAAGCTTGCAACTGGAAGTGATGCGTTGTATAGTTTCTGGCATGATGTGACATTTGTGAGTGATCTTTGAGTATGTGTTTTCTGTAGTTTTTAGTATTTATGACCTGATCCTGTATGGCAATCATGAATCCTTCCGTATCCCCAAAGAGACATCCCCAAGCTAACAAGCTGTTTGACACAGTTTTATCAACAAAATCCTGAGCCAGGTCGTATGGCTGTCTGCCATGGAGTGCCTTTTGAACCCACAATTGCTTAACGGTGTCTATGCTTTTTATATGTTGTGTCACGTAAACTTAATGGTGTGTTATTTGAGTCTGCTAGAGTTACTGCTTTATGCCTTTATGTAACTGTGATGTTTCTTGCTTTTTGTAGAAAAACTCTCGCAGTGTCTGTATTTGTTTGTAGTGAAGGTTAACTATGTCAATCAGACTACGTCCGCCATCTTTACGTGGAAGGGTTAATCTTTCTATGGCAGAATTAGGGTGGTGTTGTTTATGCTTAGTAAGTGATGTTCTTGTTTTCCTTTGGAGTTGCTTGAGATCTGTGTGAGTCAATGTATAACTCCAAAAGAATATGTGAGTACTGTGTTCTGAGAATAGCATTTAACCTACTTTGGTATTCTTTAATTAATCTTTGCTTTATTTGTGTATGTTCAGTTAGTTTGGCCTGTTGGAATCCTAAATATTTGTAGAACTCACCCTCTTCCATGGATTCAGTCACATATCCAGTGTAAAATCTTCATTTTTTGAGATTTTTTCATCCTTTTTCTATATGAAGTGTTTTGCATTTGTCTGGACCAAACTCCATTTGTATGTCCTTGGTGATTTGATGAATGTGTGATTTGTAGGAGTTGAAGTTGTTTTTGTGTGGATGCATAAAGTTTTATGTTGTCCATGTACATGAAATGTGACAGTGTAAACTGTGTTGTTTTTCATGTCTGATATTGTAATCATATTGCATGTTGTTTAACATGTTGGATAATGGGTTCAGGACTAAGCAGAACCAGAGAGGACTCAAGGAATCACCTTGAAAAATTCCTCGCCTAATGAATATTTGGTTTGTTTGTATGGAAGTGTTCTCCAGTGCTGTTTAGTGTTTTGGAAGAATGCAATAGTTCACATACTTACCATTGATCAAATTCAGAAAATGAGGCCTTAAATTAAACCTCCTGAACTCTTGTGTAGAAAATGTGTAGAAAACTTCAAAAATTTGAATATATTTTGTTTTTATCAAATTATTAATGACCACAACAATTTCTGACTGGTAGGTCAAGGTGCCAGTAATGCTATAATCTGGTCTATTATTATAATCTTTTCCACTGTATGATAATTTGTATCTTAATCACCTTAATGTACATATTTCACAAAAACATGTAATGCTTCAAATACATTTGTAACACTTATGTTTAGAAAAACATTTACGTTTTGTCAGGTTTTACATTTACATTTGTGTTATCTCATGCTTCACTTTGATGGCATTATTTGTAAGCAATACAGTCAAAAGGTTGAATTTATTACATCTTACTTTATATGCTAAAATTATTTTCTGTTCATTAAAGTTTGATTAACCATTGAATAAAGCATTGCAGGTCCCAAGCAACCTCCAGTAAATGTGGTCTACACTGTTGCAGCAACATGGCAATCAGTATCATTTAGTGTCTTTGTTAAATATCTGTTTTAATTACAAGGTTATTACTTTGTTTTATCAAGTGATTATCGTGTCCTATGGATGTAGAAAAATCTTGTTATTCTTCTATATTAAGTTGCTAGTCCAAAAGAACTTTAGACAAGCCATTCACAGAACTAATCTGTGTAACTTCTTTAAAATTGTTTTGAGTTTAGTTTATAATATTTTTTGTGATGTTATTAATTTGACTGTTAATTATTAGTTTAACCTTTCACTTCATACAAAAATAAAAGACTACTACTCACTACATTGCCAAAATGGCAAGGAACTTGTGTTTACTCATGGTTAGCTTTATGTAGAAATGTAATGGGTTACTTTTCATAATTTCAAAATAAATTTACACATAATAATGATAAAAATGATTCATCAGTAGTACTATAAAAGTAGTATAGCATCCCATTCTCTCTCAATTTTTTTTTTTTTTTTTGAGAGAGAGATATATGATAGTCATTTGCAAATCACACAGAATTATTTGGTGCAGACACACTTTCAATCTGATTAAATTATTTATTAAAACAATCATTCAAGTATAAGAGAAGTTTTTCTATCTTCTAAGCAAAAACTATTCTTAAACTAGTGGCTTGTCCCTGTATATCATACTTTTCCTTTAACAATAGAGTCGTGTCAGTCATCTAACTAACTCCTTTCAGGGGAAAAGTTTTGAATTAAAATAATGTAACTTTCAGTTTGCATTGGAAGTTTGTATATAGTTAATTGGGGCCTCCTGCCCAAGGTTTCCATATCCAGTCTTTGTCTTTTGTTTATCTAATTCTGTTCTCAAGATTAAGGAGACAGACAGATGACAGTGGGAATTTATAGGTCTACAATTTCTTCAAATTTCAGCCCAACAACCCAATAAACTTTTAGTACCAAAGATCTGCCAGATTTTTTATCAAGCTATATTAAGGTTAATTAATAACCAGATATAGAGCAATTTGACTAGAGATAGGCAGTTAAGCCACTAGTTTATGATAAATTTAATAATTACAAATAAATTCATTTTTAATTTTGAATATTCTGGAAGAAGTTGGCACCATTAGCAATATGGTTATATCTAAATTATTTATTTAATTAATAGATCTGGAAGCAAAGATTGAATGAGGGTCCAGATTGCACATCAACACAATGAGCAAGAGTTGCAGGCTTGAATCCCGTTTTTGGCCATTTTTCTTCCAGGATATTTTCAATTAAAATAAATTTATTTATTAAGTTATCACAAGACTATGGCAAAATCCTCTAGCCCAACTGCTTTGTATCTGATTATTAATTAACTTAATACAGCTGATAAAAGATCCAGCAGTTCATTTGGTACTCAGACTTTTCTTATTCACTAATTCAAAACTTCCATTAAAAAAATCTTTGATCTAAACAAATAATTCTTTAAAAATTTTCACTCTTATTATAGAAAAAATTATATATTCAATAAAATAATAAAATAATTTCAACATACAACAATTTTTACTAAAGTTGCCATTAGTATTTACCAACAAATAACTAACTATTATTTAATAAATAACTTACCGCAGATTTTTTAGACTTATATGATAAACTAACAGGTGCTTCGTCACTGTCGCTGCTATATTCAATACTGTTTTTTTCTTTTTTGGATTTAGTCTGTCAAAATATTTTTTAAAATATTTTAATTACTATTATTTAATTCTATATAAAATATTTTCTAATATTTCATAATTTTTAAAGAAAACATTTAAAACCAATCCTACATTTGATTTTAATCATACACTGAGTGACCAAATTATTAGAGATACCATACTAATAACAAGTTTGTCTTCTTCAAGCTTTGATCACAGCCACAATTCTTCTATAAGTTGATTCTAAAAGTTTTTTGAACTGTTGGAATATTGGCCCATGCTAACATAATAGCAGTCGTTAGTTGGTTCAAATAGGATAGTGGCATTTCTAGGCTTTGAATGGATCATTCCACCTCATTCCATAAATGCTCAATGGATTGAAATTGACAACTGAGTCAACTAATGAAGCAAATTGTACTCAGTTATGTTCATTGACTAATCTGAGACCAATCAATCACAGTGATACAGTGCATTGTCCTGCTGAAAGTGTCCATCTGCAATGGGGAATACCATAGCCACAAACATGTATGCCTGGTTGGCAACAATGTTGATGTAGCCCATGCCATTAATTAAGAGATGTTTCCAGGGTATTAGGGGACTAATTGTGTCCCAGGAGAACATTCCCTAGACCATTATACCACTGTCACCAGCTTGTAGGGTTGTCAGTTAGCAAGATGGGTCCATGGATCTCTGCTGCTGGTGCCATATTATGATCCTGCCATCAGCATGTTAATGGAACTGAAACTCATCAGACCAAGCAACCTTTATCCACTCAGCAAGTGGTCCAATTGCAATGCTCCTGGCCCACAGCAGGCATGCTTTCCCATTTTTCTGTGATAGCAAACCCATCCAAGTGAAGGGTTTCTCTAATAATTTGGCCACTCAGTGCATATTATTTAATTACATTCAACCAACCAACAGCCAAAATAATATTTGTAGGATAATTTCTGTCTCATTATTTTTTGAAATTACATGATAAGAACAACTAGAGGTAGATGTTAGGTGCCATCTCTTAACTAAAGTAGAAACTATAATTTAATTTTAAATTTTGAAATTTATAGTAGTTTGGAAGAAAGGAATCGGCCCAGAGTAGGTGTCGAACCCACAACCTCCACTTACCTTGTGGTGCGCTGACCAGTTATGCCACCTGGACCTCCGAGTGATTCATCTCTTCCAGACACGTTTAAACTTTAGCTGTAACAATCCAACAGTTACCCAAGGCATGCAATTTCTAAAAATAATAAAAGGTCGGCATTTTGATCATATTTTAACTTTGTGATAATTTTCAATATTCAATTTTGATGTCTTAGAAGAATTTTATCTTCAAGTTTTTTGACTGTTACTTCTGGATTAGTCTGTGAAACAGGAGAATAGAAAACACTCTTAGAAATTATTATTTTTATGTAATGTCTTTATTTCTTTAAATCTAAAAATAATATTTGTAGGATAATTTCTGCCCAATTATTTTGGCTGTTGGTTGGTTGATTATTAATACATCGGGTTATTGGGTTGTTGATATGTTTAAATGCATTAATTGCTATAAAAATTAGTACACCAAGGAGGAGTTGTATTGCTGTGACACTTGGCATGCAGATAATCTCAAGCAGATTGGAAACAATTAGAGTTATAGTGTAATGGCTTATTGCATAATGCCAGCAGAAGGCATTAAAGTGCATCTCCCTAGGCCATCAAAAAAAGCATAAGGCATCCTGTCTGTAGTTTACATGTTGCAAAGGGATGCTGTATCACTAGAGATGCCTTTATATCACAAGCAAAGACCATACGAACAAGTAACTGAATTTGAGAGGAAAAGAATCATAAGGTTGAGAGAAGCTGGATTGTCATCTCACTGAATAGGCTGCCACCTTGGCCATTCTCACAACACTGAGGTGATGTTGGGACCAGTGGATGAGAGAGAGTTCACACACACAGTACCCAGGCTCAGGATGCCCTTGGCAGATCACTAGCCTGAGAGGACCACTAATCTTCCAACAAACATGTACACAGTCAACTGTATCATTGTCCACCATCCAGACACAGGTGACGTCATAATTACAGGCATGTGTCTGTACATATCAGAGGCACCTGGGTGAGATACATTTGGTATTGCAGCAGCCATTACATCTGCTGCCATTAACAGCCACTCACCATTGCCTTTGTTTAAAGTAGTGTCGCTCCCAATGGGATCAGACCACAACAGAATGGAACCAGGTCATCTACAGCAATGAATCCGAATTCAGTTTGGGCATCGACAACTGCCATGTTTGTGTCTGGAGGCCCCATAGTGAATGCCTCAATCCTGCCTACGCTTTGGAGCAGCACACTGCCCCACTGCCAGTTTGATGGTCCAGGCAGCCATCACACATGACAGTCAGTCACCTCCATTAATGATCCAAGAGACCACAATAGCTCAGCTGGTATGTTAGTGATATACTGCAGCCATGTATGTTGCCTCTAATGTCAGGGCTCCCAAAAGTCATTTCCCAACAGTGTAATGCTGAACTACACAAAGCATGGGTGTCACAAGACTACCTCCGCCACATTACCACACTTTCCTGGCCAGCCCTGCCCCATGATTTGTCACCAATCGAACATGTCTGGGATCACCTGGAATGCCTAGGAGCTTAGGAGTTTGGCCAAACTAGAGGACTGCTTGCAGCAACTGTGGACCGAGATGCTGCAGGACACCATACTGCATCCGTATGCCTCTATGCCCATCCATATCACATCATGTATTCACATTAGAGATGGTCCAACAGGGTACTAGAACCTTCTTTCATTTGTAATTTTTCCTGCAATAAATGACCCTTTTGATTTCATTTTGTAATCACTTACTTATATCACCATTACACTCACACGTGTACAATTTTGTTCAATTCCAACAACTCCTTGTACTAATTTTTATGGTAACTAGTGTATTATAAATATAAACTTTAATATACTTGAGTTTATTTTACTAAACAATTAATAATATAATCAAAAACAGATTTAGCTTTATTGAAAATGAATGGAATACAAATAAAAATAAACATCAGTGTATCATTGTTAGACAACTTTCTTTTAATGTCAAACAGTTCAAGGAATTAATATCTTGTTTTGGATTACGTTAAAACGCAACATGATGTGTTGTATAGTTTTGTGCATTACATGGCATTTTCTAAAAGTGTCATCTGTAAGTGTATATTTTAAAATGTGATTTCTGTAATTTCTTGTATCTATGACCTAATTTTATATGTCAATTTGGCTGACTTACAGATGTCTTTGCATAGAGACATCTGTAAATCAGCCAGCAGTTTGATGAAGTTCTGTCTGAGATCATTAAGACACCTACCATAGAGCTTCTTTCAAGTCCAAGACTGCATGATGATGATTGTGTATTTTGTGTGCTATGCTATATCCATGTCAGTGTTCTGTAATTTTAATGGCATACTATTTTGTCTGCAACAGTTACATCTTTGTGTAATTGCAGTGTTTCTTGTTTTCTGTAAAAAAAACTCTTGCAGTGTCTGTATTTCTTTGTAGTGGAAGTTTAAAACAACTGTGAGACCATATCCTCTCTCTTTATAAAAATGAAGCAGCCTTTGTGTGGATGACTTAGAGTAGTATTTCTTTATGTTTTGTTAATGTCATTCATGCTTTTCTTTCAATGTTTTCTAGTTCTGTGCGGACCACAGCTAGCTTTTCATGTGTCCTGTGTAAGATTTTATTTTTGGCCTTCCTTTTTTTGGAAAAAAATAAAGAAATAAATACAATAAAAATGATCAGTTAATTTTTAACCAAAAGCTTTACAGAATCAGCTCCCGTGATAGCAAAACTTAAATGAACAAGCTTGACAACTTAATTTAAATGACAACTTAATTCACATTAACCTTGTGTCTTAAGCAATCTAATGTTAATGAACATGAACAATTTCATCCTCTCTGAAGCCATCTTCAAGCTATTGTTCCAAATACGAAAATGACACAACCATACTTAATTGCTTGTCTAAATGAATAAGTTGTGAAAGTGAGGATTGGACGAAGGTCCAGGCAGCATAACTGGCAACTCAACCGCACAGTAAGTGGGAGTTGTGGGTTCAAGTCCCAATTTGGGCTGATTATTTTCTTCCATAACCTTTAAATTAATTATTAAAATATTAATTTAATTATAAATATTAAATTTAGCAAGAGATGGCACCAAATTACTTAGCATTCAATTAATAATACTAGTAGTAATATAGCCCAATATAATTCAGCAATCATTTAAATTTAAACAAAGCATATAAAAAAACATATATATATTTTTATTTTATTGTAACATAGTGAACTACAGCTCAGACAGATTTCCATGCCTTGGAGATATTATTTCGATCTTTAAAGTTAATAAAAGAAGTACATTTCTAATTGCTCCAAAGCTTTTAAGCAGCCACTCCATCTTGTGGGACATATTATAAAGACTAGATCCCAATGAACTTATACTCGAGTCCATGGCATACATGGATAACACAGTGGTGCATGATCCCTTCCTAATATTGAATTTGTACTCATGCAGCCAATAAGCACAAGCATGAGAAGGATAAGCAAAATGATCACAGAATACCAGGAGTCTATAGAATGCCAGTGGTATACAACAGATCTAACATGCAAAAGGAATACATAGGCATAACATCTCACTCACTCATAACATGGCAAAAGTAAAATAAATTTTAGGTTGGCAGCAGATGTAGATTTCAAATGTATTCTGAACACTTTTCCATTTACCTATTTAGAGAAGAATGAATTATATCCAGTAGATGAAACTGTTTCAGAGAATATGGTGCTTCATGTTTTGAAGTTACCTGATGCAAAGGAAAAAATGTAACTAATTACAATTTCAACACTTTTTTCAAACTGACAGAAGTTAGAGAACAAGAATACCATAATTTTAAAATTTCACAAAATAATTGAATAAACACGTAAAGTCTTCATCTTTCATCCATATCCCACCCTTGGGAACAGTCTCATGGCAGTGTCAAACTTTTATTATAGGCTCTTATCTGCCTAATTGTGTAAAACATGGAAGATAAAATTTCATTTGGCAATAGCATAATTATACACATATATATTAATAAGAAAATATAAAATTTTATTTTACATATTGAGGCAGATAAGAGCCTACAATAAAAGGTTGACTCTGCCGTAAGACTATTTGTTCCCAAGGTGTGAAGTGCTGGAAACATATGTAAAGGTGTGTATTTATTAAACATAATTTAGGTGTGATATAGATGAAAGATGAAGACTTTACATGTTCTTCAATTTTGTGAAATTTAATATATAATTGTTGACTTTATAATTTTTATTAATATTAATAAATAACCTAATTGTCAATACAATGAATCACTGTTGCAAAGAAATTCCACCTTCCACAAAAAATTCATGACAAAAATAATATTCCACAAAAATCCTGCACAATAATGATGTAACATTGAAAGTGAAAAATACCCTAATATTAAGTACACTCCATGGGTGTCCAAGAGCTTACATCATGCACTGTTTTATTGTTCTTGTAAAGAAGATACCAAAACATCAGAACATACTGCTGTATGTTCTGATGTTTTGGACAAGTATAAGGAATAAGCTTAATCATGATCATGGCAGAGTTAAATACAGTGCCAAGTTCGTCAAGAAGTTCTGCAAAGATTATCTAGTGTGAGAAGAGAAAATGCTCCTATCACTGCATTCTTCACCTTCACTCTTCTGTTATCTGGTAGTACTGTTGACTAGCTTTGTTCTTGAAAAACTCTATAAAGCATTGTCTGCATCATAAGAATGCCATGGTGGCCATAGGAGAGGTGATGGAAATGTCTCAGATCCATGGCCAATTCATATTTGGAGAGTTTGTCAGTCAACAGTGTTACCAGACAACAAAAAAGTTGTCTGCTAACACTATTGACTGTCATATTCTGCCATGATCACAATAGAGCCCATACTAATATTTTACCTAATTGTACATGTACAAATTCAATGCGTTCAAAAAAATAATTTTATACTGAACTTGTATTCCATTTTAATTTGTTTCTTAGTTCTGCTCTCTATGTATTTTTACCTGATGATTGTTACAAACAGATAAAAGCATTAGTAAAATTACTATTTTGAGTTAATTCATGCTAGTTTTGGGTGTTGATCTTCATTTACAAGAGCTCATACTGATGTTTTGAACAAGTGTAACTTATGTTTTAACATAATATGTATAAGTATCTCCTTTACAAAAACAAACTAACAATATGAATTACTTCCCAGACATGCTGTACAATATTCATGAAGCAATTAAAAAAGTATTGAATAATGGATATATTTTAGATTAAAATTCAACATTAGCAAATTTACTTACTCCTTGTATCATAGGATTAGTAGGACCCAGCTTCTTATCCTTTCTGACTATTACAGTTTCATCTTCGCTACTACCTAAATAACAATTTAACATTAAATATAACTTTAACAAAATAAAACGTACCTTAAACAATCATTAACTTTATTACGTTTTCATAATTTTAGAATAAACTATAACATACAGTGAGTTAAAAATGCTTGACATTCTTGAGTTTATTTGATAGAAGGTAATTTCTCTGATATGAAAATGCTATTAAAATATTAATTTTTTTAATTCATAATATTCTTCAGAGAGAGTGTAAAAGAAAAAAAAAAGTTATTTTAAGCTCTTTCTCGATAATATGATTTATAAATAATTCCATTTTAAAATTTAAAAAAAACTTCAATTTCATTATAATTTTATTACAATGCCTGTCTAATCATAACCAATCTATTCCAATTTATTTTTTGTTAAAAAATACAGTAATTATTAATCAATATTCAGACTGTCCTTAAATCTTCCAGCAATAATTTATTAGAAGCAATGTCTTTGGCTTAGTCTAAAGGCCTGCTTCAGGTTCTACACTTTCAAATAGAATAGTTTACTGAGTATTCTAAAACTGGAATACTCAGTAATAAAATAAACATGCTGGAAGACATAAGGAAAATGTGATATTGATTAATGTCAGGATAAGTTCCAGCTTTGAACAACTCTTACAGTAATTATGTAGTTCAATCTTCACTTTAACTGAAAAACAAGTATTTTAATTTCAAATAAATGTTTTAAACTTTCAAATTCCATCATCAGTTCAGTTTTAACATATCCTGGTGTAAATAATGGCAGACAATACATAATCCACAGGTTATCTATGTTTGAAATGCAATGTGAAGAAATGTGAATTACACAATGAAGCAAACTATAATTCACATTTTAAACTTAATTACAAACTCAGAACTTTTCTTTAGTTTAATGCTACTAAGAATAGCGCTGAATGCCCAGCATCGAGTATTGGTTTAAAAGATCGTGTGTGTGTGTGTGTGTGTGTGTGTGTGTGTGTGTGTGTGTGAAAAACTCATGAACAAGAAAATCAGTAGTGTGCCGTGACATTTGATGATAGGGAAGCTGTGTTTCCATAAAAATTTTAAACAAATACTGGAAATGACAAAAAAATAAACAGTTTATTTAATTCTAAAATAGATACATTGACACAAAACAGATATAAGAACTTATATCTGTTTTTTTTATTATTTTTTATAAACTAACTCTATTTGGCAATTTTTTCCGCAAAGTCATTAATTACTTAACCATAAAAATCGCTGGTCGTTGATTCCATCAAAGTATTTAAAAGCTTTTTTTCTATCAAAAGCAATGCTAGTGATGACAATCTTTTCTCTGAGCATTCCTTGCCAATGTATCAATTTGCTTTGTGGTCGAAAAACTGCACTCAACAGATGCCCTTGTAGATGGTACCATAAAAATTAATGCTATTAAATCATATACAATAATTCTTTTAGTACATCTTTGTTCAGATCATCATTAATTATAACATTTTTTTGTCTAAGAGTAACTTGCCAATATAGTCTGCAAATGAATATAAATATTGCAATTTAGATTAAGTATTTTATGGAAAATTTTTTGATTTAAAAATTAAAACTCACTTCGGAAAACTGTTTTTCATAGTATTTAAAATTATTAACATCTAAAAGCTATAAAAGTTCTAAAGATTTTGTTTGAAAATCTGTCAATGTAATTATAATTAAACTAGCAAATGAGCCTGACAGTGCTCAGACAAAAAGTAACAATAGCAAAGATTAAGATTATTAGATTACAGCCCATCTTACCCTTTTTTAACCAGGTGCAAAAATTAGGTCTCCCTCTTCCGAGACTAATTAGGGAATTTTTAGATGGTCTAAAACTATGTTCAATTTCCCATAAAAACACAGAAAACCACATCTAATATAGTACTGTAGAAGCCAAGTTCTTCAAATAAATCCTTAACTCTCTTCCTCTTCCCGTGGGGTAGAATTTCCAAAAATCCCTTTTTAGTGTGCATTCTCATGGCACACCCTAATTGTGTATCAAATTTCAACTTTCAACTCCTAATCATTTGGGCTCTGCACTTATTATTATGTTGGGTTTTGTGAGTTATACTCAGTTGACACCAGTGGCTATGCCGGACCAGAGTCAAGGCATAGTAACCAAACAGAAATTAAAAAAGTATGTCTGTATTCAGGAATTTCCTAACAATGTGGCATGTATCCAATATAGTGGCCTTCTGTAGTGTGATGTATGTATTTTCATTCAATTGTAATGTTCTCAGGCTTTTGTGTAGTGTGTGTGGTATCACACCTGTAGAGGAGAGAACAATAGGTACAATAAGCACCCTATCCATCCTCCACAAATGCCTTATTTCCTGGGCAAGTTCTGTGTACTTGCTGACTTTTTCAGTGCATGTGTTTTGTATATTGTGAGTGTTTGGAATAGATATGTCTATAATGTGTGTGATTTTATTGTGTTTGTCAATGAGTATGATGTCTGGTCTGTTGTGGTAAATTGTTCTATCTGTGATTATGGCTCTGTCATAGTACATTTTGTGTGTGTTGTTTTCCAATACTGTCTGTGAAACATATTTGTAGTATGGATCGTGGATGTCTAATAATTTGTGTTTCTTTGCAAGCTCTTGGTGTATTATATTTGCAACTTATTATGTCTATGTAAATAATCTGTCTGTGCCAAGAGCTTGCAACCGGAAGTGATGTGTTGTATAGTTTCTGGCATGATATGACATTTTCTGCATGTGTCATTTGTGAGTGTTGTATCTTTGAGTATGTGTTTTCTGTAGTTTTTAGTATTTATGACCTGATCCTGTATGGCAATCATGAATCCTTCCGTCTCCCCAAAAAGGCATCCCCAAGCTAACCAGCTGTTTGACGCAGTTTTGTAACAAAATCCTGGGTCAGGTTGTAAAGATGCCTGCCATGGAGTGCCTTTCGAGCCCACGATTGCTTAACGGTGTCTATGCTTCTTATATGTTGTGTCATGTAAATTTAATGGTGTGTTATTTGAGTCTGCTAGAGTTACTGCTTTATGCCTTTATGTAACTGTGATGTTTCTTGCTTTTTGTAGAAAAACTCTCGCAGTGTCTGTATTTGTTTGTAGTGAAGGCTAACTATGTCAATCAGACCACGTCCGCCATCTTTACGTGGAAGGGTTAATCTTTCTATGGCGGAATTAGGGTGGTGTTGTTTATGCTTAGTAAGTGATGTTCTTGGTTTCCTTTGGAGTTGCTTGAGATCTGTGTGAGTCAAAGTATAACTCCAAAAGAATATGTGAGTACTGGGATGACATATGTGTTTATTGCTTTAACTGTGTGTTTTGCATTTAACTGTGTTCTGAGAATAGCATTTAACCTACTTTGGTATTCTGTAATTACTCTTTGCTTTATTTGTGTATGTTCTGTTAGTTTGGCCTGTTGGAATCCTAAATATTTGTAGAACTCACCCTCTTCCATGGATTCAGTCACATATCCAGTGTAAAATCTCCATTCTTTGAGATTTTTTCATCCTTTTTCTATATGAAGTGTTTTGCATTTGTCTGGACCAAACTCCATTTGTATGTCCTTGGTGATTTGGTGAATGTGTGATTTGTAGGAGTTGTACAAGACTTTATTTGTAAAATCTATTCAGAAAGATCCAATTTCCAGATGAAACTTTCTCTAATTCTAATTTAGGTAACTATTTCTGTATAAAAAGTTTACTCAAATATAGCATGTTTTATTTTGTTTCATTTATTTAATTTCAGAATTTAACACTTAAACATTCAAAACACAAAGTACTCTCGACATTTGAGAAGCAATTGTTTACAAGTCATATATTAAATGCTTTGAGGTTAAGCACAAGATGATGATAAATTTCATTTAGCAAAATTATGTAAATTTTACATAACTTTAAGAAGCAGCCAGTTAATCTGCCACATGCTTTATAAACTAATTGGTTGGTTTGGTTCGTTCATATGGGGTAACGCAACAGGCAGACGATCATGCCTCCCCGGCAAGTATTTTACGGGAAACCAACCCCCATTTAGGCATCACCAACATGAAGAAAACCTGGAAAATACCAAGAGGCCAGCCTGTCGGCAAGGTACGAACCCACCACCGACTACCAGTGCCCAGCGGTTTTATCCACTCAGCCACCAGCGGGCTAAACTATTCGGACTCCAATAAAAATATTTCGTTATTTTATAAGATACCGATATCATTTCTGTAGTTTTTGGATAGTTTTAAACGACACACAGTTATATCACTTGTCATCAACTGCTAATGCTATTTACCAGAAAATCCTATAAAATGATATCATGTGACGTCATTCGATGTGCTGGTGTGTGAAAATTAACAACTGACAAGTGCTTTCAAAATTTTTACACGTGAATAAACTTTAGACCATTTGATAACAATTCACATCCTTTTGATAACTTAAACCGGTAGGAATTACTTTCGGTTGCTTTGTATACACAGAAACATACATAAATAATAAGGTAACCAACTTTTTTACAATGAAAAGGAGGACACATAAATTGGAGGAAAAAAATATTGTAAATAAAAGAAACATTTTATTCATTGCGACAATAATACACTATAATAATCTCTACTGCATGCGTATGTGTCGTGTTGTATTTTGGTAATAAGTAAACAAAGCTATTTGCATGCAGCGCACTCTCTCAGGGTCTCCTGTGCAGAGCACATGCGTTTCATAATCGCATTTTGCTGCCCTGTACCGAGCCTTGATGAACCGTCATGACAAATACAAACACATCACATGCAACGGATCGGTTCGGCATCAATCAAATATGGAGATTTACAGATTAGTCTACAAATATCAAAAAGGAGGACATGTAGGACGACACTTTTCGAGGGAGGACAGAACTTACAAAAGGAGGACGGTTGGTCACCTTATAAATAAACAAATGGAAATGACCTAAGATACTTTCTACCCGCACTTGAACAATTTAATTCGGCCGCCTTTGAGCCCATTAATTAGAAAAACTTACTCGTTTCTTCCTTCTGCGCTCTCCTCTTTCGCGAATTTTGGTTTCTTACGTTTCTTTTGGCGAAAATACAAACTTTCTTTTCTTCGACTTCGACCGATTCGTCCGCCATCTTGCTCCGAAATCAATAACCGAACGACCCGAAACCCAACAGACGATATTTCGGAACGCGGGAACTCTGGCGGAAAAATTCGGTAATTACGTATTTTAATAAAAAATTAATAATAAAATTAAGAGAGAAAACGTTGGTGTATTACTTAAAAATAAATACACACTATTAAAATTTATTACTTTATTATGAATGTGAAATGTTATTAAAAAAACGCCCGATTACTTAGACTTTTCTTTTAATAATATTCATTTATATTCAGGGGGAGAAGATATTGAAGAAAAAGTGATACTCGAAATGAAATAACACATGACAGAATATATTATAAATATATTGCAAACAAACTAGAATTTCAGCAGCTTTCCAGCTCGAAGAATGCACTTTTAGATTTCAACACGTTTTTTCTTTAATTAAAAGTCTTTCCGCCTCATAGGCACAAAGAGAGCCTTTTTAGCAAGTCTATTACGAGTTCGACTAGGCCCACAATAGGGCGACCTGGTGGTGGACCAAGCCCGACATATCCGGAAGTGCCACCTATACTTGGATTTCTTCAACCCGTCCAGATTCTATGCTAGGTCCCGCGAGTGGTAGGCCGCAACTATAACGGTTCGGCATCCGCCGTTTTGACTTTTGAAGGCATAAAACTCTCTTAGTTCATAACACGCTACTGGTCCCTGGCATTAGGCCTTTCTATTGTGAACCTAACCTAGTTGGTCGGGTTGTTAGGCCTGCGTGGACTAAGAGGGGCTGTTAGTGCACGCAGAGCGAAAAGCAAAATGAAAAAAAAAATTAATTAACGATACCAAACTTTAAATGACTATAATTTATTTTAAAAATTTATATTAGTATGACAAATTTTATGTAAATATATTAGTATTCGTTTTATTCCATTATAAAATATAAGGAACGATTAGTATTAACTTCGACCGCTAGGTGAAATGTTGTCGGTTTTTTCGCGGAGGGAAACATGAATTCGCCTTTGTTACGGCGAAATCAAACGGAAAATATTTATCAATTTCATCAGGTTTTAAGAAAGAAATTGACATTTTGCTCGTACACGGAAAACCTTTTAGGTCTAGAAGAACAAGGAAAGTAAGAAATCGAAATGAATTGGCACTTAATTTTTATAACGTTGAGAATTAAAGTTTATTTAAATGTCAATCCTGGTTGAAGGTTGTAACGTCATCCCTGTGTGAAAACGAAATATTTTTTATAAAGTCACGTGTTTATATATGAAAACTTACTATTCTACTATATACTGTTTGATGGGTTGATAGCACGGTAAAATAATAAAAATGTATCGATTAACACATTGGTCAGGATGACATTAGTATTTAAAGAATAGAAATTACCTTTTCCTAATAAATCTTTTCGTAAATGTTTGTGTAATTTAATTCCACAACCTTGACTTAAAATTTCACAATTCTTCCTGTAGTTTTATTTGTAAGATGCCTTTGCACTTGCTTGCTTCATTGCATTGCAAATGAGCTTATAAGTTTGTAGGTTAAGAATTCATCTGTTTTCTTTGCATTGTATCATATTCGGTATTGCTCGCTCTACGTAATTTATATGGTATCACTAAATGTGATGAATCGTTATTAAACAGAGAACAGAGAGATGCTGAACTATCTAGTATCTATTGTAAGTGGATATTACAAGAAGACAGATAACATGTCACATTAAAACAAAATTAAACATATTTCTATATGTTAATTATAAATCAATTAAAGTTTACGATTTTATACTATATCAAGAAGACAATATCATTAATTGTGTAATGTTTATTTAACAGAATTTTGAAAGATCTTATAAATAGATCAATCAAATTGGGGGAAAGCAACTCCGTTCTACTTATTGGTCCCAGAGGAAGCGGAAAGACTGCGGTAAGTTTATAAATATTTGTTGTTGCTACACGAGTCGAAATTATCATCAAAATTAAACTAATAATAGATATTTTCAATCAATTTTTCGTTTTTTATATTCAGTATATGTATTTGAATCGGTGGCGTGCCGTGACATTTGATGATATGGAAGCTGTGTTTCTGTAAGAAGCCGACTTCCAGGGGCAATCAGTTAATTGTGCATCAGTGATGGCCTAGGGTCCATTCGTACGTGCATGGTGGCAGAAGAGACGTATCTGACAAAAACCGACAAAAAAGAAACATAAAATAAACATATACTATGTACAAAATAGTTTGCTTTAGGACAATCAGCTGTTCGAACATCCTGGGCGTCGATGTGGTTCTTCGATGGTCGATCAAAGGTGGCCCCGGGACAGTGAGTTGACAAGTCTGTAGGGCATGGGGAGACTTCCTCTGTTGGCGTTGGGAATATGGTCTAAGTCCAAAGTGGTGTGGATTACAGGTTGGCACAAAAGACGAGAAATTGTATTTTTGCGCATTGACACACGCGTTTTGGTTATTCGGAACATTAACCGAGTGTTAGGTGTCTCGATTGTTGGAGATTATATCAATCTCTGTTCTTTCTTTCATCCATTTTGATTGGTCGATCTCCCTCAATCATGCTTCCCGAGTGGTTGGTCCCTGGTTACTAAACGTAACGAGACTCTTACCTGGAGTGCAAGAAAAGTCAAAATCAAAGACGAATTCGATCTTCCGCCAATCATAGGACGACTTCCTTCCGCGATTTATGGTTTCTGCCTGGCAGTTTGATATAAACAATGGGTGTCCGACTACAAACGACTTTTACCTATGTTTTTTTAAACTAATAAATTTTTTTCTAAATTAACCGTTTTTTAGCGTCTTTCGTGACGGGTCAGACCTGTCCCGTACATGACATTTTCATAAAAGTTTTAAACAAATACTGGAAATGACAAAAATAAACAATTTATGTATTTTAGTTCTAAAATACAAATAATACATACATAATACAAATTGATATGATACAAACAATGATAGAAAAACTTGTTTTTTTAATTTTTTATAAACTAACTCTATGCGATGATTTTTTCTGCAAAGTCATTAATTACTTTATCGTAAAAGTCACTGGTCGTCGACTCCATCAACATATTTAAAAGCTCTTTTTCTATCGAAAGCAACGCTAGCGACGACAATTTTTCCTCCGACCGAGTGTTCCTGGCCAATGTATGAATTTGCTTTGTGGTCGAAAAACTGCGCTCAGCAGACCCACTGGTAGATGGTACCGTAAAAATTAACGATATTAAATCATATAATTCTTTTAGTACATCTTTGTTCGGATTGACATTAATTATAATATGTTTTATGTCTAAAAGTTACTTGTCAATATAGTCCGGACACGAATATAAATATTGCGATTCACTACGTAATTTAGATAAATCAAAACAATTTCCCATAAAATTTACTTAATTTAAAGAATTAAAACATGCTTGGAAAAATTGTTAATTTTATTATGAAAAACATCTAAAAGTGATAAAAATTCTAAAGATTTTATGTCTGAAAATCTGTCAATATAATTACAGTATAATTAAAAGAAAATTATAATTAAATACAGTATAACTTTGCAAAAAAACATACATAAAAGTAACATTGAATACTCTTTACTTTCTAAGTCTTAAACAATTCACTTAGTCAGATAGCTCTCTACCCAGTGGCTAAGGGATAGATAGAATCGTTGAAAGTGTTACACGTGTGTAGCTTCCACCAGCTAAACCGGCTGAGGTTGGTGCTCTGTAAAGCGCATGCGCCAATGCCCTCTGGCTGCTTTACACCATTCAGGTATTCTCGCCATGGAAACTGTCTCGTAAGCGCTTCCATTCCGCCACTGATATTCGAATATACAATAGCAATCTTATCGTTTTTTTCACATGTAGTATAGAAATTTGTAATAAGATACATAATGCAATTATAATAAAATATTAATTTTAATTAATTCAAAGTACGTTAAAATATGAAAATTTATATTTTAGAAAATACAAGGGAAGGTCATTGGAAGGTGGAAGCGGCACTTCCACTGCTTCCAATGACGGCACACCACTGATTTGAATTAATAATAATTACATTAAATAAATACGGTAAAGTTCAGATTGATTGATACCTGTTGAATTGAGGTTCCATGTTAAGTTTAATAAGGACTAAGCCAAAAGTTGAATAAGCTGTATGCATTAATACATCCAATTCTAGTTTATTTAATAATATACTAAGCATTCTGCATTATCTGAGGTATTTTTGAACCACGTTACTTTGGATAATTGGGACTTTAATGTATTTGTATTTTCTAACTTTTAATTATTATTTTTTTCATTTATTTTGCAATTTAATAATAAATCAGGTAATTAATATTAGTGCATAAGCTCGTCATTTCATTATTTATGTAGTATGATCTTTTTAATAATTTTTTCTATTTTTAATACTAAGCTATCCTCACTTGAACTTTTATCTATCCTGTAAAACCAATATTGATATCAGTAAAAATTAAATTAATTCAATACAAAGATTTTCAAGAGATTTTGTATATTAATATCGATTATTAATTAATAATTTTTTTACTTAGACATTAGAAAAAGTAAAGAAAGAGCTGTTTCAATTATCTGAATTAGCATCTAATTGTTTGCAAGTTAACTTAAATGGTAAGATTTAAAATTTTTTTAATAATCGTGTTACAAAAAGACTTTGTAGCCTAATTAAATGAAAACATAAGATTCACTACTTAAAACATAACATATAATAATGCATATTATACAGGTAACACATCTTGTGTTTAAATTATCTAGGTTCTTATAAATCAGTGTTATAATTCTAAATTTATATTAAATCATTATGGAATGTTTTTGAGAGTTTTAAGAAATGTATATTTTCATCATATAAATAATATAGTCATGTTGACATTTGTCAGATTGGCTCATTTGGCAGAATATCGGATTGGTTTTCCTAAGGTTGGCACCCAAATCATCATTTCAGAATTGCCACGTATAGGACCAGCCAATAAATCCATGCAACTTTTGTTGATAGATAGCAGTAAACATTATGAAAAGCAAAAAACTAGTTTAAATTTTGAATGCTTTCAACCATTTGAAACTGACGTTTCAACATTCATTTTTTTTTTTCAAAAAAGCACTAAGATTGGTTATGTTTTATGTGTTTGATATAAGCTGAAAGATGCAAAACAAGAATTTTCAGTATATTATGCTTTTGTATTTTAAAAAAAGGCATAAACACAGTGCAAACGTATAAAAAGAAATATAAATAAACAACAACTAACCCATTATATATAAAGACCAATAACTGCCAAATTATCGGGCTAGCAAATGGCTATAGTAATATTAATAATTTAAGTTAATTTGGTACTAGAGTTAGGCGTTAGGCGCCATCTCTTGCTAAATTTAATAATTAGAATTTTAATTAAATAATTTAAATAAATTTAGGCTTAACTGGAAGAAAAGAATCGGCCCGAAGCGGGATTCGAACCCGCAACTTCTGCTATCCGTGCAGACACGTTACCAGTTACGGCTACCGGACCCTATATCAACTGGAGGGGGAGGATCGGACCGAAGGTCCGGGTAGCGTAACTGGTAACGTGTCTGCACGGATAGCAGAAGTTGCGGGTTCGAATCCCGCTTCGGGCCGATTCTTTTCTTCCAGTTAAGCCTAAATTTATTTAAATTATTTAATTAAAATTCTAATTATTAAATTTAGCAAGAGATGGTGCCTAACTCTAGTACCAAATTAACTTAAATTATTAATATTACTATAGCCATTTGCTAGCCCGATAATTCGGCAGTTGTTGGTCTTTATAAAAAGAAATATGTGGTATATGATGAGATGTCTTAAAAGAACGTATGCCAGAAGTGGTTTACGTCTCGTTCTGGAGATTTTTCTGTCTGAGACGCATTGCATTCGGGCCAGCCACAAGCAATTGACACTGGCAAAGTGAAGGAGCTAATCGACACCAATCACACTACATGACATAAGAGATTGCAGACATTCTCCAAATGTCTAAATCGAGCATGGAAAATCATCTGCATCAATCTGGCTGTGTTAGCAAGCTCAATGTTTGTGTTCGGCACAAATGACTGAAACAAATTTCCATCAGCAATTCATTAAAAAATCTGAGGAAAGAGATACATTTCTAAAGCAGATGATAATGGGTAATGAGAAGTGAATCACGTACAAGAATATTCAATATGATCATTGCATGGCAAACAACCACAAACTACTTCAAAGGCAGGGCTTCACCTAAACAAAATCATGCTCTTGATTTGGTGGGACTGGAAGAATGTTGTGTTTGAGTTGCTTCCAATAAACAGAGTAATCAATTTGGATGTGTACTGTGGCCAACTGGTCAAACTGAATGCAGCTGTCTACAAGTGTCTGGAATTAGTAAACTGGAAGAGCAGAGTCTTCAGTTTACCAATTCCAGACAACAGACCTCATTTGTGTTTGCAAATCCAGCAAAATTGTTGGAGCTGGGGAGGAGGTCTTGACACATGTTCCTCATTTACTGGATATTACCCCCCTCTGATTCCACCTGTTTTGTTCTCTTCAAAATTTTGTAAATGGGTGGCATTTGTTTCTGAGGAAGGCATTAAACAGAACTTGCAACAGTTTTTTGCCAAGAAAGATTGGAAGTTCTTTGAGCAAGGAATTATAGAGATACCCAGAAGACGACAAACAATAAATGAAATGGCCTGTACCTTACTGAATAAAGCTATTGCTTTCTCTGAAAAACCTATCTTCTAGTTACACATTAAAAAAACTGCACTTTAAATCTTGGATACTTGTTTACTAGACTTGAGGGCTAGATTAGGACATTTGAAACTGTAACTGGCATTGCCAAATTTACTTCTCCTAAGTAAACATTTGTTCAATTAATTTATATATATATAATTAAGATTAGCATTACTGCAATTCCATCAATGTGTGTATAGAATATTTTTAAATATTTGGGGGGATAAAAAGTAACTTTTAAAAGTCAATCACACAGACAAATATTATATTGTGGAAATGAAAGTATACAGGATTTCTCCACAAGCCAATATGCTATTTTTTAATGAAATTGCCCATCCTGATCGAGCTTTTGTTGCAACATGCAACAAGCTTGTTCATTCCATCATCAAAAAATGCGTTCCTGTTGCTACAGCCATCTAGCAACAACAACTTTCACTTCTTTATTAGTAGCTAAGTGGCAACCACACATGTTTCTTCAAATGTGAGAAAATGTGAAAATCAGGAGCCAGATCCATGCCATTGTTTGGAACCTGAAGAAGGCCATTAAATATAGCCAAAAACATTAGTTAGATTAAAGAAATTGCTAGAAAAAGAGTGGAAGGTTTTATAATACTTACTGACATTACCAGTGTTTAGATTCATTCTAATATTTTCATTGATTTTGATAATATCTAAGTGCTCATATAGTTTTCTTTTTATAATATTTTTTCTTTTTTGAGAATTTTGACAGTGTCTAGCTGAGATGTGGCAACCAGCATGATTGCAGTGGGTGGTGACCACTGAGTTAAAGTGATTATACTTTACTACTATGTTTATATGCTCTCTTATTATAGTTTTCGATGATCTTCCGGTCTCTCCACATAATAATGTTCTGGATGACAAGTACAAGCAAAGTTATAGACCAAATTATTAGTTAATAATAAATTGATTTTTTTTTATTAGCTGTTTTTTTAGTTTTTAAAATGTTATTTTTATTATTCATTGTGGGAGCTAGAACAATATTGTATGGTGTAAATACTTCTTTTGTTTTCAAAAATGATGGGAATATAATGTAAGGATTTGTAAATTAGTTGTGTCTGGTGTATGATTTGTTTAGTATTGAGATTGTTCAGCCAATTATCAATAACTCTGTTATGGTAGTTGTTTAACTGAAAGATACTATGTATATGTTTTACTTTACTGTTTTGGTTTATTATATTATTAGTACAGGCTTTAATTTTGTTTAAATAAATATCGAAAATATTCTTTTTATGTACATAAGTAAAAATTTAGTAAGCTGGAGTAAAAATTAATTACCTTTCCAACATCACAGGGTTTAATGTACTTTTAATGTAATGTACTAATGTACAGGGTTTAGTGATTAGTATATTTTAATTTACTTAATTTTTTTTTAAACTTATTTTAGTTTTACTAGTTTTAACCCTTTTACTTGGTTGGTTTTTTAAAAAACATTGTTATTCCAGTAGTCACACATCTGGAGTCATTGCATTGACTCCCCGCCAGGTTAAAAAGTCATCGACTGACTACATACACAGAAATTAGAGTTGCCAATTTTTGGGGGTCGATTTCTCTGCCCTGAAGTAATTCCAAATATCTCATTTCAAAGAAAATTGTTTTCTTAGGTAATATGCAAAATTTTGACATTTGCTATAAAGCAGTTGCTGAAATATAAGCAATTGAATAGTGCAAAAATCATCAAAAAAGATGTATTTTCTTCTTGTCCTTTTTTTCCTTCATCCGGCATTGCAGACACTCTTAGAGAAAAAACTACTGGGTCTAGAAAGCTCAAATTTTAAACTTAAGTCTTTTGCATTATCAATGATGTGCTGGCGAAACTTCCTGGTCAATAGGTCAAAATTCATAGAGGTTTCCCATAGAGCTAATTCAGATGTACGGCTTAATTTTATGCTTATAAAGATAAAATTTCATGGAAACAAATGAATTTTTTATTCAAATTGTTACTCAGAATTACAAAAGCTCAAATTTATGCCAATTAAAACTTATATAACAATTTTTCTAAACAGCATATCAAAAGCATTGGTTGGCATTGACTGAAATGAATATAGAAAGCATTTGGTCGGCGGTGCATTCACTTGCCAAGCCCCGATCGGATCATAAGTCGTCGTCTAGACTCCCAAGTGTCAGCAATCGTCTGAAATGGAAGTGGATTCACCCACATCACCACCTTACTCAATTCCTAAGTGAGCATGGATGTTTCAATGCCTACTTACACAGATTTCATAATAGTAACACGGACTGTTGTCCTGTCTGCGGTATTCGTGATGGGGTGTACCACTACCTCATTCACTGTCCTATGCTTGAGGACGCCCATCATCCCCTTTACCAGATGATTGTTGATAGTGGGGCCGATTGGTCTTGCAAGTTGGAACTTTTAGTGTCTGAAAAAAACAACTTTCATCTTCTTCAAGAACTGATCAAACTCTACATTGCTAGAAGTAGTATCACCTAGGCGTATTGTGTTTGTACCACCATCCATTTCCTAATACATATCATGTTTTTGGTTGTTGTTGCCCAGCATCTTCTTTGTCTTGTAAATACATGATCTTGTTTATTATTTTGCCTGTTTTTTTTACTTTTTTTGTTTTTATTTTATTACTTTTTATATAGGTTATCTGTTCTTATGTGTCGGCATGGATCTTCAATGTATATGTACAGCATTCCCGATTGTGCCTAGCAGTGTCGAGATCTAATAAAGATTATTTGTCTGTCTGTCTTGACGTAATTATGCAATTATTAAACAAAAACATTTGAGATGTAAAAAAATTGCACCAAGTAAAAATTCGTGACAATTTAGATGACAGTCAAAATTTTTCTTAGGAGTTTTTCTTTGATAAAGATAAGCCTGGCGCTTGGAAGAAGTACCCACAAGATTTTTACCTATATTATTGTTTTCTACATTTTGCCTCCAAGCACCAAGCTTATCTTTACCAAAGAAAAACTTTGACCGTCATCTAAATTGTCATAATTTTTTAATCGGTGCGATGTTTTTTACGTCTCAGATGTTTTTATTTGGATAAATATTATTTCAGGTTACCTTATTTTTTCTTGAGTTTTAAAGTATGTAAAAAATATAAATAATCATTAATTTTAATGTAATTTATTACACAGTATTAACAATTGTATAAAAAAAAACCAAAGAGGAGCAAATAGCTTGAAATGCATATTTACCCTGCTGTATAAAAGTAATATGTTGTGTAAAATAAAGTGTACTTTATTCATCAAGTGTGTTTCTTGTGTGATATGTTCTACACAGCACATTTTTTGTGCTTTTTCCAACCTGTAAAGTTAATTTTCGATCGCTCTGCATATAAAGCAAAACTACTAAATGATTATGTATAAGTTCCTAAAATATTTTATGTATTTAATAAATTTAAATTGTAGGTTTAATTCATACTGATGACCAGATAGCATTAAGAGATATCATCCTTCAGTTACAGTTAGAGAATAAAATAGAAGAAACACCATTGGTAAGTAATTTGTTTAAATTACTTATTCTAATTCAAAATAGTCTTTTAAATTATTTAATTTATTTTAGAGGAGTTTTGCTGATACATTGTCGTTTTTATTGGAAGTCTTAAAGAGTGGTAAGTGTTAATTCGTTGATTAATGATATTGAATTTTTAGTAATAATAACTATGTATCAAAGTAAATAAATTAGAATCTTCTGGAAGAAAATAGCTGACCTGGGGCGAGGCTTGAACCCGCACCCTCCGCTTGCTGTGTGGTGCACTACCAATTGTACCACCCGGACCCCAAGCCAGCCTTCACTTGGCGCAATTGGTAGCACACTGCACGGCAAGCGGAAGCTGCAGGTTCAAGCCCCCCCGGGTCAGTTATTTTCTTCCAGATGATTCTAAATTATTTATTAAATTATTAAAATTATAATTATTAATTTAGATAAGAAATGACACCTAAATAAAATTGTTCTATCTGGTACATTTGCTTTTGTTTTTTAAGTATTTACAAGAATTAAAACAATTGAAATCTGTAATTGATTCCATTTTATAGATAAGATAATCCGTCTCTGCATAGAAATAGTCATTATATTTAATTGAAAATTACATATAAACAAATTATAAGTTTTTACAGTTACAGTGGTTCCTCCAGAAGTACTGAAAAATTCCACAAACTTGTGTTGATACAAGGTGTCCGAAAAGTTACTGTGCAGTGAGAAATTTGTAACAAGATTAAAGCTATGCATATGGCATTGCATATTAAACCTACAAGTCATACACCATTTCCACTTTTCTCTCAAGCTTCACTTTCTTCGCTTTGCTCTGTGAGTGAGAAGTGACGTAAGTCGTATGTCACTGCTCACTCCCGGACATTCTAGAATTTGGACTACAGTTTTTGGAAGCTCTCTGCTGATCACGTAATCTCTCGTGGAATCTGGCCCGCTAGGTCTCCAGTCCTCACTCCTGGGGATTTTGGGCCATCGGGTGGATATTTCTGGCAAGTGCCAGAAATATCCACCCGATAGAAGAAACTGCAATATTGAAGGTAAAACTTTACTTAAACCGTTTTCACTACATGGTAACCTTTCAGACACCCTGTGTAACCTCAATGATAAGATAATTCAATTTATTCAAAATGCTTGAATTAAACTGTTTCTTCATTGAAGTCACGTACATTAAAATATTTCTAGAAATTTAAAACGTTTTATAATTGCTTTATAGTAATTATGTATATAGCTATTGTTAAATTGCCAATTTCAGAACTTTTTAAGTTCATATTTGATTCGATTAAAAAATAATAATTATTATGTTATTTGATCTTTTTAATACTCTTGTTTTCATTCTAGGTAATCAAAATAGCAAATGTATTTTATTTACTTTGGACGAATTTGATTTGTTTTGCCAACATAAAAATCAAACATTATTATATAATATTTTTGATGTTTCGCAATCTGCGAGAGTCCCTGTTGTCATCGTAGGCCTTTCTTGTCGATTGGTTAGTTTAAATTAATTTTGTTACGACTATTTCATTTGAACTTATCGATTCGATTTATTTCAGGACGTAATGGGCTTATTAGAAAAACGCGTGAAATCTCGTTTCTCTCATCGCACCCTGTATTTTTTCAACAAATTGAACTTTAAGGATTATATGAAAATAGCAGAAGATTTACTTACACTTCCAAGGGATTTTCCTACACCTAAATTTAGAAAGGATTGGAATACTCATGTTAAGGTATGTAAAATAGTTTCTATCAGGTAACCAAAAAAGTTCTGTCGTTTTTTGTTGAAAGAAAACAAACATAAAAATGTATAGGAAATAACACAATTTATTCATGAAAATAATCACCCTCACATTCTATAACCTTTTCCCAACGGGAAACAAACTTATAAATTTCGTTTTTATAAAAGTCATGATCTTTAGAGTTGAAAAACTTCTCTAACTCCATTTCCATAGCCTCTCTATTTCTGAACTGTTGATTTCACAGATGATTATCTAGGCTTAAAAATAGGTGATAGTCAGAAGGGCTAATGTCAAGGGAATAAGGAGGGTGCAAAAGAAGTTTCCATCCAAGGGTCTGAATTGTGTCAGAGGTCACACGCGCAACATGAGGCCTATAGCATTATCGTGTAGGAAAAGAATGCCTTTCCGGTTCACTAAAGCTGGCTGTTTTTTCAAAAGTGATTGGTGAGCTCGACGGAGTTGGTCACTGTAGACGTTAGCACTAATAGTCTGGTCAGATGGTATAAGTTCATAGTGAACAATTCCATTTGCAGTCCACCGTACGCACAATATTGGCAGGTGTCAATTGATGAAGTATCCATTTGCTGAGCTTGTAAACTTTCCTGATACTATGCAAATGTAGACGGACAGTTTCATCATTTATGGAGAACCTTCGTGCTAACATCTGACAAGTTTGAGCAGAATCATCTTCGATTGCAGCCTGTAATTCGTCATCATTAATGACATATGGCCGCCCTTCTCGTGGCGCATCTTTAAGCGACTCATCGCCGGAAGAAAATTTTCTAAACCTTCTTTGGGTGGTGCGAATGCTGACAGAACCTTGTCCGAAAGCCTGGCATATTTTTTGAGCCGTTTGCACAGCATTTGTTCCAAGTTTAAACTCATACAACATACAAGCACGAATTGTAGAGTTTGGAGTACTCATCTTCCAGTCAATTTTTATAATATTAAGAGATAACCTTTCCGCTTCTCTTTATGTAAGATGAGTCGGCATTAAATCTTGATTAACATATTGCTGGAATTTTAGTGCCATCTATTGTGTATTGCATGTAGCATTCTTTAAACTTTGTAGTTTCACAAAAAACGACAGAACTTTTTTGGTTACCTGATATGTAATATTAGCTTAGGAACATGCAAAATAAATAGAGATGGAAACAGAAAATGTAGAAATATTTTTTGAAATTTTTACCAGTATGAAGTAGAAAATTCATTAAAGTCAATTTTTACTTTTTGGATGCTTTTTATCAGTCCAACCAGTGACCACATAGTGACAGTGTAACCACATAGTATATTTTTGTTCAGATAATGACAGCAAGTATTATACATGTGTTCAAAACTTAAGGATGGATGGCATTTGTATATGAATAGAGACAATGGTAGACAAATGTAGACAAATATGGCAAGAACTGTATTACTCAATGTCTAATGCAGGATAATACACAACAACTTATAGGATTAGGGCAATAAAATTAAGTCAAGATAAACACACTTAACACACCAAAAACCATCAACAAAGAATTATTTTAATAAAAAAACATAAAAACAAATGTTTTCAACTGTATTAGATGGTCATCTTTACTTTTCTTAAATGAAGCATTAACAGAAACCTGAAGATGACCATTTAATATGGTGGAAAATGTTTGTTTTTGTGATTTTTTTACATTAAAATTATTCTTTATTATTGGTTTTTGGTGTTTTAGTGTGTTTATCTGTACTACGTACTGTACATCCAGTATTCTGTTGCTGAGAAAAATACATACAGTAGTTGGCCGTAGATGGAGAATTGACGGAAAATGCTTACTGGTACCCGTCAATATGGATTATGTCCGTGTTGAACTGCAATGCAGCACTTACAACATTGCAACAGGCGTGTTGCCAAGCAAGTCTGTGACAAACCTGCTACAATTTACCAATCTTGACGTATCGTTTTTCTAGTTATTGCCACTAGCAATTGTATTTGCTCTTAAGTTTTTGACATGTGTTTTCTAACTAGTATATGTGAGAAATCTAAGAATTTATTGAAAATGTTTTATCAATAATATCCATGTTTATCTAGTTTTAAAATCGTGTGTAAAGATAATTCGTTTAAATGTGGTACACGAATAGTAAATTGATTTTATATTTGTGTGTATATGTGATTTTATATGTATTCTCTTGACCAAGTGTGTTCTTGGGTTTAAAGTAATTTTGTTCTGAATCTGTTGTCTGTTCATTGCAGGAAATTTTGCAAGATAAAACAGTCTCAAATGCTTTCCAAAGATTATATAATACATCAAATGATATTAGAGCTTTAAAAAAATTTTTGGTATGTTTAAAATAATTCAATACTTATTCAGAAATTTAAATTTTTTTTTTTAATGACAAAACCATATTATCTGTTTTTAAGATATATCCTGTAAGTACAGTTGATGAAACTCATCCTTACATGGAAGCCAGTAATTTTCTAGATTCACAAGCCATACAAATCTTGGATTCAAAGGCAGTAATGCTACATGGTAAATTATCTATTTTAAATTCATATTTTATTTAACACATAG
Organism: Centruroides vittatus; assembly: GCF_030686945.1. NCBI lineage: Eukaryota > Metazoa > Arthropoda > Arachnida > Scorpiones > Buthidae > Centruroides > Centruroides vittatus. Next base: position 1,685,963 of record NW_027122679.1, read on the forward strand.
AACACAAATGTGTATTATTGTGTAAACAGATAAAACATTTATAAAAATTTAATCAGCATTATTCTACATAAAAGGATTAAAATATTTAATATTAAATTAAGATGAACGACATTTTTAACCCAAAGAAAAAGATTGACTCTGTTACGTGACTTTATATTCTTGTGGTGTGAGAAGGACAAATCCTAACATTAGTGTTGTCTTCTGTTATGAAGAATTATTTTTAAAATATTAACATAATGTAATTAGTTTATTTTTTTAACTCTTATTAATTATCAAATTAAACAAGAGAGGGCCTTGTAGAAGTCACTGTTTATCGAGTGTTTTTGAGAATTATGTTCTCACTGTCAGAACATTCTAAATGATGAATAAAATGACTCAGAGTATGAAAGCCAAAGATAACGGCTCATAATTAACATGTAAATAACATTCCAATGGTGAGAATGTTGACTCCTTGATAATATGAGGGAAAGTCATTAATTAAAAGGAATTATATTATAATGGACTTGAACCCAATGTTTTCCCCAAATTTGCTAGATGATATTACAAAGCAGTTATCCAAGCACGTATTACCTGCTCGTGTTGGCAACCTGTTATAGGCACGTGCGATGTCATATCAAAGATGGCCATCCAGCTGTCGTAATCCACTGTTGAGGAGGTGCAAAAGTGCTATACGTTTTTTGTGGTCAGAAGTTATGAAAATTGTAAAATTTATTGTAGGATGCTGGATAACTGGATCAGTAAGAAGATAGTTGTTTAAGCCAACATATGGTGTACGAGTGGGTCCAGAGATTTGAGAAGGGCAGGTGCATTGTCTGTGATAAGAACCAATAAGATTGACCGACAACTGTTGCAACAGACACATTCGAAGTGCAGATTTATACAGGAATTCTGGAAAATCAAAATTGTTGACATCTCTGCAGAATTTAAGACAACCCATAGCTGCGCATACATTATTATTCACAATGACCTCAAGTACAGGAAATTTGCAGTAGACTGGTAAGAAAGGAGCCGAAACCAGTCTGAATGAAATTCTGTGATAAATTTCATTCATTATGATATCTTCCAACCTCAGAAAACATATAACACCTAATTGCTCTTTGATACCACATTCTGACAGTTGGACACTCATCTTCGATACAACATTGCACACGCAAACATGAGCGGGTAATGTGTGCTTAGATATGGTCCTTGTAATATCCTACAAATTTCAGGGAAACATTGGTTTCATGTCAATTATACTAAAATTGTCTTTAATTACTAACTTTCCCTTTAATAAACCTAGAAGTTTTCCTCCTGTTTTATTTAATATCCCTTTAAATATTTGATGAATCAAAATGTATTTCAAAAACTAAAAATGTAATTGCAATTATCAATATTTATTTTGCTCTATAAAATAGTATTTTAAATCTTAATATATATATTGTCATCTATTAAAAACCTTAACTACTGTAAACTCAAAAATTACTACAAAATAAGAATTTGGAGCTACTTTATAATTTGTTATTGTAATGTTAACTTGTTTTAATATACATCATTTTATTAAATGTAAATTTTTACCGTTATTGATGATTTTAAATTGTAATGTTTTATTTCTACAGGTTTATCTATATTAGAGTTTTGTCTTGTAATCACTATGATGCACTTAATATCTGCACATGAGGGAGAGTCAATTAATTTTGAAATTGTTTATAATGGTAAGAATGTTTTTTTGGACATTTTTATGACATAAGATCTTTCTTAAATTACATTATGATTATATATTGCTCAAAGAAATAAAGCTTGGAAGATTGGTTCATTTTCATATACAGTCAAACCTGTTTTTGTGCGATTTGTTTTGTGTGATTTTTTGTGCGGGGTATATGAATTTCAATCAAACTGGTATACTGCACAAAAATAATTGCACAAAACACATTGCACGTGTAAAAAATCGCAAAAAAAAGACCGCACAAAAACAGGTTTGAGTGTACAATGAAACCTGTATCAACTGGATCTGTACGGTGTCAAATGTTTTTTCAGATTTGACAGATTCCATTTTGAACAAATTTTTTTAACACAGAAAATTGCCGTGTTACTAAGAATTTTTCCCCTGTAGGAAGGTTTCCATTTTATTAAGGTTCCATTTTGAATAGGTATTACTGTATCAAAATGTGATTGAATATCAGAACTTAATACACATATTAGTTCTGTTTCTAAGTTTATATCAACAATGTTAGATCTTTACTTTGACTCAAGTCATTCTTGTTGAAAATGTTGATTTGTGAACTCATGTTGAACCAAACAGATATTTTAAAAAAATTAATTTTATCACTAGAAGATTCTTGACGATTAAAATATATTTTCGCATCTCGGTAGCCGTATAATTCCACCAAACTTTTAACTCTTCTGCATTTTGCAGTGAAAGCACGTTGTTTTCCAGTCTGCATTTATCTAAATACAGAATAGCAACAAGCCCTGTGTCCTCATTTAAAGATTTTTCATGATTCATTCAACTTTGATAATTCAAAACTCCCTTTAAATTTATTGAATTCTAGAAAATCTGATTGCAATTTGTCTGATAAATTTTTTTGGCTACTCCAAGCAAGTTTTCCAATTCCTGTTGAAAATACCACAACCTTTATTTTTGTGCAAAAAAGCTCTTCACTTTTTAAAATGAGTGCAATCATTATTTTTATTTTGTGTTAAATGACGATTCATTTCAGAATTGAATGGAGTAATATAATTCTCTTGATTGCACATGATTTAACCCGAATTCTCACATTAAGTTCAACTGAGTTAATTGTTACACCTGTCAAAACATATTAATTGCATCGTGCATGCAGTAGTGGACTCTTAATCTCCGAAAATCTTTTTGGTGTTTTCAACAAGAAATCTTATAATTTCAGGAGGAAGAGAGAGATCTTTCTGATCTTGCAAATGTGTAGAATGATCTTCAAATTCGACTTTCTCTACCATTTCAACAAACTGACAATGATTAAATCAGCAGCTGAATTCCCTTAATTTACTATCGGCTTTTAAGTCTTTTAATATATTGGTTTCAAACATTCAAACAAACAGATTTTCTTGATGCAAAATGCAATGAAAAGAAAACAACACAGTTCTTACATTAAACTGTTCCAAATATTGTTTTGGGAGAGAAAGAAATTATGTAAATGCTTCCAATTATTGCAGATGCATCATCAGTTCTAACAGAAGCTAATTTTTTTTACAACATAACAGGAAAGCGTCGAATAAATCCAGTTTCAAAGTTTGACCCGACAGGTAGAGAGGGAAGGGATTTCTTTGTGAATTGTAAAGTCGGGGAGTACCGGAGTACGTGGCCAACCTAAAAAATTCATTTTGCCACATTGGTGACATTGCGTATTCCAATATGGTTTTACATGTTGGTGTTTTACATATTCCAATATTATTCAAACAGCCATCTATATGCATAATGTCTTCTTTTTCCTTATTTTATTTATATTGGTATTTGTTTTATTTGATTTTTTTTCACTTGTTACAGAATATAACAAATTCAAATTTGCCACTTGTTTATATCTAATTCTCTAAGTGAATGGCTGTCGGAGTGGCCACCTCCGATATAAAGTATTTATTATTTTCTAAGAAACACTCAAAATAACAATAGAAAATTTGAAAGAATGGCAGCAGTCAAATCTCGGTGGTGCCATTCTTTTGAGAGTTACTTACATTGCCATAATTACTTGGTAAATGTGTGCGTTTCTAAAGAAGTCACCAGAAAAGAACATGATGCTTGTTTTGAATGTCTGTCATTTTATTTTTTATGCTTTGTGTGTAATTTTATTACGTTTTCTGTCAATATGACCACTAATTTGGCTATTAATGACTTATCTCACACACACACACCACATTAATTATATACACAGATTAGTAGTAGCCAAATTAGTAGCTGTATTGATAGAAGAGAAAATACGAGGCGTGTTTTTAAAGTAAGTACCGTTTTAATATAACGCCGCTGGAGCGCTGCAGTCAGCACTTACTGCATGCGCGCTGTGTACCTACATCTGTTGGGAAGCCACAAACGCCATTACGGAGCCAGTCAACTGTGTTTACTGTTGTTTGCATGTTATTGAAATGCCGCCGCTCATTGAGAATCCCGCCGACTGCGAAGTGCGTGCCGTTATTCGTTTTCTCAGTGCTAAAGGCTCGAAAGCGGCTGAAATTCATCGCCAAATCAGTGAAGTTTATGGCAAAAGCGTTATGAGTGATGGAATGGTACGAAAATGGGTTAGGGCCTTTAGTAATGGCCGCACAAACATTCACCATGAGGAACGAAGTGGGCGACCTTCAGTCATTATCGACGATTTGATTGAAAAAGTGGACTGTAGAGTGAAAGAGAACAGATGATTCACGATTTCATCTTTATCTAAAGAGTTTCCTGTAGTTTCAAGAAGTGTTCTCTATGAAATTGTGACCAGACGATTAAATTATCGGAAGTTGTGTTCCCGTTGGGTGCCGAAAATGTTGACGGAGGAGCACAAAACCAAACGTTTGGCCAGTGCATTGACTTTTCTTGAGCGCTACAGTGACGAGGGAGATGATTTTTTAAGCCGTATTGTTACAGGCAATGAAACGTGGGTAGCCTACATTACACCGGAATCGAAGCAACAATCCATGGAATGGCGACATTCATCATCTCCAAGGAAAGTCAAGTTCAAGCAAACAATTTCTGCTCAGAAAATCATGTGCACGGTGTTTTGGGACAGAGTGTTGCTTGTTGATTTTTTGCCTCATGGTGAAATGATCAATTCAGCTGCATACTGTTGAGACTTTTAAAAAACTGCGCCGTGCAATACAAAACAAAAGGCGGGGCTTACTGAGCAAGGGTGTCGTTTTGCTCCACGATAATGCTCGTCCACATACGGCAAATCAAACTCGAGACCTAATCACATCATTTGGCTGGGAACAATTAGACCACCCTCCATACAGTCCCGACCTAGCGCCGAGTGACTATCATTTGTTTCTGCATTTGAAGAAGCATCTGGCAGGGCAGCGCCATAACAATCACGACGAAGTCAAAACGACCATTCTGCAGTGGTTGTCTCATCAGGCGGCAACATTCTTTGAGGATGGAATACAAAAGCTGGTCCCACGATACGATAAGTGTCTCAATATTAATGGGAATTATGTAGAAAAGTAGTGTAAAATATGGGCTTTCACATAAATAAAAATTTTGTTTAAAATGTTTGCTTGTTTTTTTTATATTTCAAAACGGTACTTACTTTAAAAACACATCTCGTATAATAATAAAAGGATGTGAAGCATTTTATAACAAGTAATTTTTATTTATATCTTTAATAAAATAACAAATCATTGAAATATATATATATATTTTTTTAAGAATTTCAGAAGTATGTACAAAAAAAGGCATCATTGCAGCATTTTGAAAGGCCAGTTGTTTTTAAGGTTATTGTCATTTTGAACTTTCTTTTTAACTTATAAAAAAAAAACTTTAATTATTTAGAAATTGGCTTTATTTCCATAGGCATTCGAGCACTTACTAGCCATAGAACTTATAAAAATCAAGCCCAGCAATTCTCGTAACATCAGAAAAAATTACGCCACGGTGGAAGTTCTCTTAGAACCGTCTCAAGTGAGAGAAGCGCTTCAGAGATACCCAAATTTACCCACCGAACTTCAGCAGTGGGCTTCCACCGTGCCGATATTTACATTTTAAACTGTACAAAAATTATTTTATATATCAGATTTTAGCAAATTAAATAAATTTTTATACAATGTAATTTTTTAATTCTATATTATAAAATTTCGAAATTTCATCAAAGTAATTTTTATTATTTGTTATTAAAATATATTTATAAGAATGATGCTTCTTTATTTGTAATCGTTGCATCACCGTTTGGTTAGTTTGAAATGTTCAATGGACACAATTAGGGAATTAGAATGACATTCATTAAATGTTAGCTTCCATCATACAGATCATTTAATTGTAAAAAATGTCTTACATCAAGTATGGAAGAAGGTATGTTAATTTTAGAAGTAATAGAAGAGGGAAGAAACAAAGGTACAGAGTGTACTAAGATAGAAGGATTGGTGAAAGAAGTTATTCGCGTTTTTCATGAACTATAGAGGGCGCTGTACTTCTACAAAATGGCTACTTTATCGGGGTCGCCTGTAACTAGTCAACAAAAAATGAATCATATATTACTGTCGGATATGATTTATGCTATTCGTAGCTATTTATCGAGATATTTTATAGGAGGGAACTAATTAATAATAATCCATAAAATATCTCGATAAACAGCTACAAGCAGCAGACAAAGTGGCTTGTCCCGCTAGTAATAGTGATTAACCATAGCGAGACAGGTTTTATGTACTAGTATCGAAACAAATGAGATCGTTCGATACATATTTCTGCTGTGTTCAAACAGCTCTGACATCTGTCTCACACAAAATTACTGGCATTATGAACTAAGGAAACATCTTATAAAATTGACAGCATAATTTGTTCGAGTGAACCTGGACAATCGAGAAACTTTTTTGCCAGTTCTTAACAGTCGAATCAGTTGGAACTGCAATCTTGGACTCAACAGAAAGCTTTGCTTTTCCTATTGCTATTCATCTTTACTACTGACCAGTGATTCCACTCAAAAGTTTCGGAAATTCCGAGATTCTACACAAAAAACCCTAGATTTTAAAAAATTTGCTTTTTGGTATAAAATTGTTTTATTGATAAATATTATGAATTGTTCTAGTTAATTATTGGCAGTGACTCCCCGCCAAGTGAAAAATCACCCACTGACTACATATACAGGAATCAGTTTTGCCGATTTTCGGTAATCGATTTCTCCGCCTCCCCCAAACACCCGAAGTAATTCCGAATATCTCGTTCGAAAGAAAATTGTTTTCTTAGGTAATATACAAAATTTCAAGATTCTTTAGTAAAGATAAGCTTGACGCTTAAAGGTGAAATGTAAGGTAAATACGGTCAAACCTGTTTTTATGCGGTCTTTTTTTGTGCGGTATAGTTGGCGACTAGTCTCGTGCGATTTGTCATGTCTCACGTTGACTTATTATAGCTAAATAAACTTATTATAGCATAAATGAACTTATTATAGTAATATTATTGCATGAATATGCGAAAAATGAAATAATTTGTTTTTTAAGTCAACAAAACACCACCTGGACAAAAATATGTAAAACAGACGATAGACGAGACGATGCAGTCAAGTGCTGACATCTGTTGTCAATAAATTCTATTTCGTACCGTTTTGAGTTATTTTCTATGTGAGACTTTTTTATGCGGTCCCTATTAACCGCATAAAAAATATATTTTTAATTGTGTTGCGAAAACTATTTTTTATAGCCACTCGTGAAGTTTTGTGCGATTTTTTATGCGGTCCCTATCCACCGCATAAAAACAGGTTTGACTGTATAGGTAAAAAACTTGTGGGTGCCGCTTCCGAGCATCGTCTAAATTCTCATGTTTGGCGTAATTTTTTTATATTATAAAATTATAATGCGGAATCACTATGGGTTTGTGTGTCGTGTTTTTCCGAAAAGATAAAGATATTTGATCTATTGTAACGAGAGTTTTTGAGTGACCAGAAAGACTTTGCAGGCATGTACAGTTCGGGCTTACGGAGGATATTACACACCAATTTAATGTTACTTAGATTACTTAATGTCAATTGCCTCAAATTTGGCGTACATCGAACAATTTTTTAAAATTTATTTACTCAAGAGGCATTCAATACAAGAAGTTCAAAAGCATGCATTTGAAGTTGTCAGTTTTAAAAAATGGAACCGTTTAACACAGATATTATTTTTTTAATTTTTATAAAGATGAACTATTGCAGTTTAATAAAAATTAATACTGGATTTAGTTATTTAATGAAATTTAAATTACGTAATCAAAGAATCATGGCAGAAGCGAACATTGCATTCTAATCGACAGTTCGAATTCGAAAATATAGTGGGTGATCGTTTTTTTTTGTTTTTTAACTCTCCGGTCTGTGGGCACTAAGAGGGTCTCTTATAGCAAGCCCATTATGGGTTCGGCCAGGCCTACAATGGGGCGGTCGGGTGGTGAGGGACGGGGACCGACATATCCGGACGGACACCCCCGAAAAATTCCTGGGGCTTTTTCGACCCGTCCGGATTCGATCCCAGGGCGGCAGGCTGCTAACCTTGACCGCTCGGCCATCCGGCTGCGTAGGTGATCGGTTAACGAACATAATCCGTTCCAAGACTTCGTTAACCGATTATCGATTTACCATAGGTTTTTATGGGAATTTGATTAATTCGTTTAGGAGACCCCCCCAAAAATAAATATATATATATATATACTTTCTTACTATGTTTATTTATATGTAATAATAAAAATACAGTAGAGCGTCGTTTATCCGAATCAATTGGGGACGGGTTGTTCGGATAACCGATTATGTACGAAAAAATATATTAACCTATACGATGTTGAAATTTTTCTCCGTTGCGTGTCGCTTCGTGTTGAATTTTCGTCGATTTTAAGCCTAACGAAAATTTTTATATTAATAATCGAGGCTATCGTATCGTTAAAAATTATTTCTTCATTTTGTACAAACAAAATAAATATATTGAAGAATATAAAAAACATGAAAATTATACTTTAGAAGTAAATCTAGTATCAAAAATGTTCGATTCAGCACGACACAGTCCGACTGAAAAGCTGTCGGTTAACCGGCTTTCGGATAAACGACGCTCTACTTGCATTTTTATTAATCATGTTTTTTTGTTTGTGGGGGTTAAAAAATCTGTCTAATGTCGATTGCTTTTCTCTCTTCTTCAGGATTTTCAGAAGTAATTAATAGCATTGTAATTGTAGAGATCCCCAAACCTATTAACCTCAACCTGGTTTGTATACCACTTTAAGACCGTTGATCTGACTTCCCCCACGTCTTCAAAAGATCTTTAATTAATAGCAGATATCGGCATTAATCCTCTTTTTCAGAAGAAAACATATCTTGCCGAGTTTCTTGGTGTTCTTCATTCAAGAGTTCTTGGCGTTCTTCTGTCGTCAGATCAGTTTCAGGTTCCATTATGAGCTCTTCAATGTTCTTTATTTCTCTTATGTGATTTTTGTTACTCCTTTAGCTGCTTGAGTCTTCTTGATTATACCGTATCTTCCTTAAATAAGATTGAACTGCGCCCTACTGTAGATTTGTTCGAGCCATACTGCCCACTCTCTACCTTTGCTATTATACTCTCATCTTTCGAAAATAAAAATCGACGCAAAACTTAACGAGTGCCCGCCCGACAGTCTCGCGAATACTATAAAAGAAGTGTTTCTGTCAGAAAAATAAAAGTCTGGAATTACAAGGGAGTGTTTCAAAGTTCGAGGAACATAATGTTGCCACCTTTACAAAATTGCCGACCCGGACGGCAGGTCCAAGACCTTCCGGTAGGTCAGGTTTGTTCTAACAGAAGTTCCTGACGCATGCGCAATGTCATTTTACAATGCGAAGAATAACGTGCATGCTGGTTCTAAATCAGTTACAGTTTTTTTTTTTTTTTTTTTTTTTTTTTTTTTTTTTTTTTTTTTTTCTAACTCTTTCCGCCCTGTGGGCACTAAGAGGGCCTCTTGTAGCAAGCCCATTATGGGTTCGGCCAGGCCCACAATGGGGCGGCCGGGTGGTGAGGGGCGGGGACCGACATATCCGGACGGACCACCCCCCGAAAAATTCGTGGGGATTTTTCGACCCGTCCGGATTCGATCCCGGGTCCCCCAGGGCGGCAGGCTGCTAACCTTGACCGCTCGGCCATCCGGCCGCTAATCAGTTACAGTTAGGGACTAGGGACTTGCGTAGGAGTAACATACAAGCAAAAAAAAAAAAAAAGGGTCGAGAGGCAGGTTGCGCGTCACACGTCAACATAAACAGGGTAACATGGCGGAATGGCAGATAAGTTTCAGTGAGTGTGAGGTCTTTCATTGTTCAAATGGTGTAAATTTATAAAAATATTTGCAAGAACTTTGTTTCATCGTAATTTTACAATTTCTACGAAATTCCCGGACAAAATTAATAGTTTACCCGGACAGTGAGTCAATTCCCGGACTCTCCGGGTGAAAACCGGACGGGTGGTAACACTAGAGCAGTGATTCCCAAACTTTTTTGATCCACCGCCCTTTTTGTTCCATAAAGTTATACCCAATGCCCCCTAACCCATTTTCTCTTGTGTGAGAAAGGATTGGAAATATTCTTAGGAAAACTTTTCTATGAATCTCACACTTTGTGCCCTTACTGTACATTGTTCTCAACATCTGGAAACCATTAAACGCAATGTTTCTTCTTATCTGTTTAACAGAGGAAAGGGAACGGCTGTCAGTGACCCCAACTTTTGCCTTTGGTCACCGTTCAGTACCCTGCCTCCAGTGCCCCCTAGATTTACTCACCGCCCACAAGGGGGCGTTATCGCCCACTTTGAGAAACGCTGCACTAGAGGAATACTATCTGATCAGTATATATCCGGTTGAGCATCGACGTTGACGTCTCCCGCTCTCCGAAAAGTTTCGAATTGTTTCTTGAAGACAAGGGAAAATCAATCAGTATTTGCTATTTCCGTCGCTTCTTTTTATGTTTGTTCAGAGTGTTCGTCGTCCGATCATAAAAATCTTTCGCGAAAGTGTTCGATCACCCACTGTATATCCATTCGGCTAGCAACCAACGAAAGAGAAACTTTAATTATGAGTGAAGGATCTGGCGAGAAAGAAGAAAAAGATTTTTATGCAAAAGAGTGTTAATTTTCTCAAGATCATGATTAAATTAAAGTAAGAAGGGGATCCGTATTTGTATCAAACTGACCAAGGGCCAAAAAAAAAAAATAGTCGCAACGCTCCCAAAGTTACAGGTCTAGAATAGGTGGAAATCTGTAAGGAAAGAAAGGCCCTAATTTCCGTTATATTGGCTACCCAACGGCTCTATTCAGAGCCATTTTTTTCTTGCCAGAGTAGTTAAATTGTCTCATCTATATATATAATCGAGACGAGTTGATACTAATAATAATCAGCGCAGAGCCCAAACGGTTAGGAGTTGAAATTTGGTACACAGTTAGGGTACGTACACTAAAAAGGGATTTTTCGAAATTCCTCTCCACGGGGGAGAGAGACAAGATTAAGCCTTAACACTTTCATCAACAATGGAAGTGTTAAGTAACAATGGAGGTGTTAAAAGAAAGCGACGTGCAAGACGCAGATGCAGTTTTTTCGTTTTTGCGGGAAATCGGACATATTTTTAGACCCATCTAAAAATTCTCTAATTAGTCTGGAAACGGGGACCCAATTCTTGCATTCTGTGAAAACAGGTAAGGTTGACTATAACGTAATAATCTTAATCTTCGCTATCGTTACTTTTGCCCGAGCAACGCCGGGCCTACCTGCCAGTTTAAATATAATACAGGTAACCCCCGTATAACACGGGAGTTACGTTCCAAAAAATTGCCGTGTTATACGAAACAAAGAACTGGTGTGAAAATGGGGGTTAGTTTCCAAGAATTAAAAAAACATGCTGTTAAATCCTTTAAATCGGATTTATTATTCACAAGTCGAAAGGCCCAATGCCAGGCATCGGGGCATACAAAATTACAAATAAAAATAACAATATACTGAATATTATACTATAGAAATATAAAATAATTTATATTGTTAATTTAAATACTTGCTAGGGGCGCCCCTAGTGGCCTTTTTGGCATACATTGATAGAATCCGGTTTTTCAGCTTTATATAGTAGATTTTTTTCATGGGTAAAAAACGGTGAGAGCGCGAAATTCGACCGCCGTATTGGTGTGTTTTTCCTCGCTCCTTGATTTCCAGCGATTTTCCACTTGTTTTCCAGCTTTTCTGTCAGCTGTGCTACAGTCCTTTATCCTTATAGTCTTCGGCCTTTTTTGCTGTCCTTTCTTTGCCCAGGTAGGAGTTTTACTTTTGCGATTTTTCTCCTGGAGTGGTTTCTCCTCCGGGCCCTAAGATGGCGTCGTCTTCGCGCGGAAGCCACATAGACTAATTACCTAGCGAAGCTAGGAAGACTGGCAAGCTAATTGGCAAGCGCCAAATCCGACAGGGGGCGCTCAAAATGGCTGCCGAAACAGGTAAAGAACCGACAGGAAACGTTGTCTTGTAGAAGGTGAAACCGTTTTGGATGCTGGACACATCGTATTTTGTGGATTAAACTCTAACAACAACACTGAACATAACTATTATGATAAATAAAACTATGTTTTTATATTGAAACATGGTGTATACTGCTTAAAATATTTAAACACTTCTCATCTGTTAACGTGTAACAGGTGGGAAGTGTTTTAATTCTACACACGATAGTCTTTTTATTTTACTTTTAAATAATAATTCTTATGTAGTCATGGCGTAGCGGTAATATTCTAATTCAAGTTTAAAAATTATTCTTTTGAAAATCTGAAGCCGTCCACATAAAAAGAAAAAAAAAATGTCTAATATTTTTTGTAAATGGACATGCCCGTCGAAAAATTGTTTTTGTACGCAGATCGGAAAGTAGGTAAATTTTCTATCTTCCTATACGTATGTCGAGATTTTTTTTTAAATTTGACTGAAAAGTTTTCTTAATTGAAAATATAAGTTAATTTACGTTTTTTGTTTTCATTTTAGTATTAATGCTCGGCTATCACATGTTTACGAAAACCAGACAGCCCCGCTTTGCACGTGCATTCTCCACGTAATTGAGATGTATTAAAACGACAATATCTGAGATTGCAACACTAAAGCAACAATATGAACTTCCAGTGTTGTTAGAGTTTAATCCACAAAATACGATGTGTCCAGATCCAAAACGGCTTCACCTTCTACAAGACGTTTCCTGTCGCCGATACAGTCTAGAATTTGACGTAAATTCAATGATTTGTTCTCCATTTGGTCATCGCAGTAGTCGTCACTGATGGAAACTGAATCGGCTCAGGCATTGAGCAAACACATGGTCGGTTCCTTCGGTAGCCATCTTGAGCGCCCTCTGTCGGATTTGGCGCTTGCGAATTATAGAACAGAAAGGTTGACTGAACCGACCATCGCATCCTCAAGTGGACGCCGCGTGAAAACTACCGCCACGAACACGGCGTGTTAAAACTACGATAATGGTTCGTAAGCAAAACGATGCCGGATTTATTCATATTGTATTTTTCTTAAATACTATGAAGTTTTAGTGAAAACGTAAGAATATGCCCGAGATTTTAACAATGGAATAGTACAGTGTCCTGTGTCCAAGCTGGTTTAGCCATCATATAGGCGATGTATTTGCAGTTCTCAAGTAAACTGTAAAACTTGTGAATAAAATACTCGTCTTATAAAGAAATGTTTTATTTAATATTGTACAGATTATACAAAACAAGTTCAAAAATATTTTAAAACTTAAATATATTGAAACGACAGGCATATTCTTTTATGTATTACGATTATTTCATGACATTGTAATTAACAAGGCAAATGTAAAACTTTACAAAGTTTTGAGTAATTGGAACTGGTAGAAATAGAAGTGACCTTTGTTGTAGATGACATTGTCTGATTATAATTATGCTACAAAATTTCTAAAATGCATTCGTATATACAATTTTACCACTAAATCTTGAAAGTCTTTGCAATGTTTATTTTCATAGAAAAGTTATTTTGTTCTATTGTCCTTAAAATGTGACACATAATTCCTTTCTTATGCATATTCGCATTAAACTCTTTCACAAAAGTAGTTTCACAATGTGACATGAACTCTAAGACTTCATCGCGAGGTGAAATTAAACTTCCAAAATCTCCTTTTTCATACGTATATGATTTAAAATGGGTAAATATCTGATGAGAAGAAGACAGCACAGAGTTTTGTGAACCTGTTAAACAAAAGCTACACAAGTGAATCTTGTAAGCTTTTCTCAAAACACACCCTGTAATGTATGATAAAACACATTTCTCAGGTAAATCTTCGTCTTGAGAAGAAGTGGGCAACAGCAAGGAATTGTTATATTGTATTGCTGATGTTGTGACTGCTGTACTTGTCACATTCTCACTTTTTGACTTGCCAAAAATATCCAGGAATGAAAACAAAATTTGTCCCAAATCATTTTCACAATTTTGTCCTTTAACATCTGCAAAAAACCTGTTCATAGTATGCTGTTTTAAACAATATTTAAATTGACTGGCATTGGGATTACTCCTATTCCCTCCATGTTGTCTTATGCTTGAATACAAATTCTCTATTGCATCTTGATTCAATGACCTTGTAAACAAGTACTTAACCCCAGTTTTGCTAAGATTCTCCCATAATCCAAGCAGAGCCAAAATGGTGAGGCGCCATCCCTTGACAAAATTAATCCTTGCTTTGGGACTACATTTTACAATTAATTTTTTAAACATTTTTTAAATCAGCACTGTCTTTTAAAACATTTACATGAGCAGATGTAGCTGTTAGTTGCCTCCTTAATAGTTTTATTTCTTTAAAATTTGACCCATTAAACACATCAAAAAGTGAATCTATTTTTTCAATGAAATCTGCAGTATAAGCTGCATCAGGTGGTAAACAGCCTAGAGAAACATAAGTTTCTATCCCAGCCGCTACAGTATGGCTTAAAATTTGTGCTGCTAATTTCACTTTCATTTTGGAAAACATAGGCAACATAATGTGTTTCATAGTGACTTTAGGTGCTTAAGCGAATTGCTAGTGAATTGTCTTTTGTTATAAACTGCTCGATGTAATTCCACTTAATTGCGTTTTCATCCAATTCAAAGTCATAATTTTTTAAATTATTACGAGTACATTTCAACAAGTGTGGTGGATCATACATACAGAATATCGGCCTGTCTTTGTAAGTAAAAAAAGGTTTTTCTACTATAATACCAAGAGAATTATAAACTGAATGATTCTGATTAGAAAGGTCACACACCAAGGTTACAATATTTAAACTGGCATCAGTTAACTTGTACAAACAGTCTTTTACTAATACCAGCAGGTCATCAGATCTGGTGTAATTAGTGGAAAGAACATAGCCAATAGGCTGCTTCCATTTCTTAAATATTCCTTGTATTTGGAAGACCATGGCTTGATTTGCAACTGATAAAAATCTTGTATTGTTCCCCAAATCAACAAATCCATCAACTACATCATTAGTCAAATCATAAGACAACTCTGACTTGATAGACATTTCATCCCACATTAAAATGCACATTTTGTCTTGATCACTCAAACACTTTGCTTTAGCTTTTAGTGCATCAAACACAAAGTCCTGGAAGCCTGGTTCAAAGGTCATTTGAGATAGTCACTGCCTTAGGGGCCGCACACTTGGTAGAAAAAATATTTTTTGAAACATCTTGTACGCTCTCTGGCTTTGATAAAAAAGAGAAAGGGTTAGTTTTTTGTCTATGCATGTCCATCTTCTTCCTTTCTTACATCTTGATGACATGTTCATTTGTGACTCAAAGAAACACAACTGAACCTGAGATGGTCCCGGGCACACTTGACAAATTTGTCTCATAATACATTTTATGTCTTGCTTATCTCTAACCTGAGATCGAAGCATAGAATACTTCATCCTCAATTTTGATAGCTGTGTGATCTTACTATGCAACTGCTTTCTCAGTTTAACCTTTTGTGGGGTGTCTGTCACACTATTTCCTCATTTCCTCCTGTACAGTCAGAAGTTACTCCAATATTTGCAGAAAGTTCCAGGGCTTCTAAATTAATAGGTAGAGTAACAGTTTCCAAATTTATACGGATATCCAGGTCTCCTGAATTCACAGGGGATTCCTCAGCTTCTACTTTAAAACAACATTCTTTAATCTGAGGGAGAATTTGCTCAGTTGTTTTTTGTGCAAATTTTGGTTTCTTTGGCAAATCAGAACGAGGTGTCGGTGGTTTCTTTTTCCAGTCAGTAATTTTGAAGGGTTTGGTATATTGAAAATTGTTGGGACTGCATTCCAAACTAATTTCTTCTTTTCCGAGTTCATAAATTTGTTTTTTTTCAAAATGCTCAACACAAAGATAATTATTTTTATATAGCACTTCTGCTGTTTTATTTAGAAGATCTAGGCGTTGAGTGTTTTGGACCCAAACACGGCATCTGAAAAATAAATAAAATGGAGCTGCGAATGAATGGATAGTATAACACTTCTAATTAATTACAGGCAATTTAGAAGGTATACTGGTTTATTCCTACGACTGACAGTACTTTAAAGATAAAGTTTACCTAAATAAAAGTTTAAGCCTGGTTAAAGTTTACCTAAATAGTCCCAATGGCCGCACTTCTGACTGTTCGTGCTCTCAACAGACTCAGGCTGATTAACGTCACTTGTTATTGATTCACGGTAGTTCTTAAACAAAAGAAAAAAAGGAAACATCTACTAAAAATGTAGTTAACCTAACCTAACCGCCGACATTGGGACTACCTAAATAAAGTTAAACCTTAAGCCTAACGGCATTCACGAACAAAAACATGATCTTACCAGTCTTTTTCTTTAGGAAATCTAAAGGACAGATGATGTTGCTTCCCTCGAGCATTTGAGCAATTAACAGCTGAACAATAATTAACTCCTGCAGTCTTCCAAGATCTTTAATTCATTTTCTACTTCTATCACACATATTCATATCATAAACAAAGTTAAACTGAAGTAATTTTCACGCGGTGGTCACGGAGTGGCGCTAGCAGCAAGTATCTGCGTAAGCGTTAATGCGCAGAACAAGTTCGCCCATAGAACTTGCCAGTCTTACCATAATTAGTCTATGGAATCCATCAGCAGCCACCGCCAGGATCGGAGAGAGCTTGCCTACCGAAGAATTACGATTTATTTCTCCCTTGTCTGAATTGGAGAAATATCACTCCATCTGTCCGTCCCTCCCCTCAGACCAGCTCTACACGGTCTTCTTGGAAGGACAGGGACCACTCTGTCACCTTCGACCTGCCGATCTTCATGCAACTCTGAAATCGCATTTTTCCCAATTGGACAGGCTGCAAGACATCTGTTACTCCCGAAGCGGCTTTCTCATTTACCACGAATTACGAAAACTAGTAGCAGTTTGCTCCTTGTCAAAAGCCTTATCACAGATGTCATCACCTTTATAATCAAAACATGGCTCGAGGTGTATTTCATCTATCATTAATATGCATTGGCTTAGCCAGGGTTTTGTTATGGGGGTGCCTAGTAGAGGCTGTAATTTTCTGGGGAGGGGCACCACGTTAACTGGGGGGGCCCACGCTGTAATTTTCTGGGGTGGGCACCAGGTTAACTGGGGAAGCCGTACCCACCCATGCCCCTTCCTGGCTACATCCATGTTAATATGACGGTTTTCTCACCAGACTCGAAATTTTTGAAGTATTGATTCCTGTAACTCAAAAAGTCATTATCAGTTGTTCTTTTCTAGGATCAACTCCCAAGCTATGCCTCCCCATGGGGAGGAATAGCTTGGGACAAACACTTTAACAATAGTTTTAGGATGTGGTAAATTAAATTCCGGTAGATACTGCTGTAAAATTTAATAAAGAAACACAAAGTGAACACAGAAATTCGAGTGAAACACAAAATACTTACCATAGAATCTTCGGTAGATTGAAACTAGGGTGACCATTGCAATTAAAGTAAATTTAAATAGTAGTTTAATTTTTTAACACAAAGTTCTGGCTATTGGCGCTGTTTGCCGCAGCGGCATAATTTAGAACTAATGCTCGCTCGGAATCTAGATGCTTTTACAACGCTTCCACCACAAAAAGAAAATGAAACAAATAATATTTTCATAATTATTATCTTTTAATAATTATAATAGATTTTAATTAATAAAGTAAAATTAATTTTTTAAAATGAGTTAAAAAGTTGAAAAATATTAAACTTCCTTTTAAAGTTCGAATAACAACATAACTCGAAATACTTTGCAGGCTGAATGTGTGAAATAATAGACTAACCTAAAACTGTGATGGAGAAATCGACTGTCTTCGCCGATATTAATAAAAAAAATAATGACAAATTCTAAAAAGTATTAGATACTTTGTCCCGTTTTCAATATATTTTTCTAGGGGCCTTCTTCAGCACGAGGCCAGAACCCTGTATATTTGATGCTTATCGTGTTTTGGTCGAGTATGAAGCTTTTGTAAACAAAAGGATTTTGTAGGGTTCATAAACAATGCAGCTTTGCCGTTGCCTAAAAGTTTGTTATTAAAACTCGCTCCTACACTCAAAATTAGGCTTTTCACCACTTTATGATAATTAAAAGTTATTTCTAGTAAAATGTTGTAGAAGATGAAGCCACACGCAGTTTTAAATGCTAAAGCCTCTACCAAACTCCTGAAAACAGATACCAATGACATCATTCTCGACACAGTCCAAGTTTGACAACCGTTTGAGGACTGCTCTCGAACGTGTCTTGGCCAAAATATTTGCTCGATTGAGAACGGCTTTCGGCATTTTGTTTGTGAGTTCGTCGAGTGTATGCTTTTGGAATCTAACAGTTCTCAATTCTTGCGTTCGAATACTCCCATTTTTAGTCGGAATCGCTTCGGATTAAAACTTGCGTATTTAAAAGTGGTTCTACTATAAAAACGGATGCAACTATGCGACATTTATCTGATAATGGAAACTGTTTAACACGGAAAAGAAATTCGGTATCATGCCATTCCGGTTTATACAGCTTTTACCGTAAACATGGAACAAACGCAGTAATTACAATTCTCAAACTGGTAAAGTACAAATATTTATCATCCATATTTCTACACAGATAATGCCTTTTTTGTACACATTTCTAATCAACAAGATTACAATCTTATGTTAAATGAAATAATAAACGTAGGTAAAAATTTAAATAATCTCACTACAAATGATTTTAAACTTTGCAAATCTCTTGATATTTTGAATTGTTTATAACAAAACTCATCCCAGTCGATTGGACGGAAAAATACGAACTGCAGCAAAAAAAAAAAAAAAAACAAGGAACAAAAACAACTACTCGTAGTATATTTTCTTTTTTTTATAAATTTTTTTGTGGAGTTCTTTCATAAAACTTGTTTTTGTACATGTATAAATATATTTATTATACTGAAGTTTCCAGACAAGAATGTTTGTGTATCTTAAATACGAATGAAAGACAATAACTGCACACTTACATTTCATCTTTACTGTTTAGGATTAGTAATCCTACATGGGTACTAAGGAGATGTACATACAAAAAGGTGCGCTGTCACGTCGTGAACATAAAAGCCAAAACTATATACCCAACGAGAACTTCTACAGATGGGAACTCAGAAATATGGCACGTGTCTCTGTCGGATCCCTTCTTGTTCGAGATTTGAACTCAAACTCGTCGTCTCGACCAAGTGAAAAACGAGGAATATAACCTGAGTGTGTCACTTAAATCATCATTTCTCTGAGCGTAATGAGGTGATAAACGAGACTGGAAACAAACGGAGTGGTCGGTATGTGGGAGAATAACGCACGCACACCTATGCAGCACACAGCAGAAACAATAGAACTTTGATTTTGTTTTTTTTTTTTTTTAGAATTTCGACTACAACAAATTTGGAAGTATTCTTGGAAATGACATTCCAAGTATGAAAAATAATATTTATTTTATTTCCTTCTTTTTTCTCTTTACATTTTATGAAGCTTTTAAAAACCATACTGAGAAATAAAATGCTATCTGTGAGGAGAGAAGAGTTCCAGTTTTTGTAAACAATAAAGAGGCACTTTTTTGGAAAATGACCAAAGATTGAAAAACTCTGAAACTCTACTCCCCAGTTGCAGGTACTGTCTTCACTCAATTGGATATATCTTGGGAGTTTATTAGGAGGAACATCACAAAATAACACATGTCTGATTATATTTTTCTCTAGGACTTTTACGGATACGGGCTTACGTGACATTAAATATATCTAATATAACACTAATTACATATTACGGATATTATCTAGAAAATTACATGTTATATTTTTGCATCCATTTCATTGTCGATCACGAATATTTGCTTCTGCTCTTGTTTTTGTTACGTCAACCAGGCAAAAAATAAGCCTTGACGCCTTATTCACAGGATATGCTCTTTTTAAATATCTTCATCTATGTTATATATATACGCCATAATTTATCTACTGACGGGCATTGTGTATTTTTTTTTTACTGACTACAACAAACTGTAATGCATTTTCTAACGTCCAACGAAAGCCTACTACATTTTTTTATTTGGATGTTTGTACATGTAGGTATCAGTATGGAAGTTGAAGTTTACTACGTTTCCAAGGGGATGCCAAACATGCTAGGCGAACGGAGTGTCCGTCGGTAAATGCCGTTATCCTGCACGTATTCGGGTAATTATATAACAAAACTAACAGAACTCCTATATTTTTTTGTATTATTTCTGTATTTTTATGTATATTTCATGTTCCCTGATATACAGAAAAGACACAAAGCTCATCTAGGCTGAACGTTGACGTAAGGAAATTATATTTTACTTTTTTTTTCTTCTTAAAATCTAATTCAACACAACTAAATTTACATATTTATATTATCTGAAAATGAAAGAAGGGCAAATTAAAATTTTTTCAACATTAACCAATGGAAGACCATCCCTATATTGCAGTTTTGTATTTTTGATCTTGACTAAATTTTGATGAATTAAAGGCATAACTTTGAAAGTGGATAAGGGTCTCTTTAAATTTTGGCACTACTACATTTATAAAATTCCATCAAATTAAATTTTCTTTACTTTTTTTTCCTTCTTTCTTTTTAAGCATATTTTAATCGAGGCTTGTGCCACTGAATAGGAACATTTAAAGGAAACATGCAATAGGGATTGGTGGATTAAAACAACGTAAAACACTCTGACCACTTCGCTTACACTACTACAACAAACAATAAACAACTGTGTAATAAACCCGTATGTCAAGAAATATATGCACCTGTCGAATTGAATAATTTGGTGGACAAAAACTACACTGGGAAAAATAAAATTGCACAGCATTCAAATAAATGGATGCAACCCAAATAAAGATATAACAACAACTACTGTGCATTTTTGTTTTTAACAATCAGTCAACGACAAAAGTTCCCTTTTCTTTAACAGAAAAAGATAAAAACAAAAGGAACTCTCAATAACAATAATAATAAATGTAAAAAACTAATCATTTGGAAAATAGATATGTTTAAGATAAACTGCTGCCATTTTTCTGGCACCCCATAATAATAAAATGCTTAAGGAGTGAAATTTTTAAGTTTATTTATAACCTCTTTTTTTGATTCTGCTACTTTTGAAAATGGCACGATTAAAATATTCCACAACTCAAAGTGAGCAAATAATTTGTCTAAATTAAACTTCCCCCATAAGTGAACAAATTACTTCTTTTCCTCCAATGAATCAATCAAATCATATTTCTAGGATCTAATTATTAAAAAGAGAATGATATATGACATATAAAATTGTAAGATATACATACATGGATATATATATTTATATATTATAGAATTATATACTTATGCAGAATAGATTATGTTTGAACCATGACTTTTTAACTTCCCGGTGTTTAGATTTGATGATGATGTCCGTTTGGAAATAACTTTGTCATAGTTTGATGTTCAATAAGCTGCACCTACTTCTATTCTCCCACACTATGAACAACTGCCTAATTTGTAAATGGCTCAAATTTGTCAAAGGCACAAAAAATGTCTGGGGAGAAAATTCTTGATATAATACACAATAAGTCACTTGTAAAGAGATCTGCTGTGTGCTGCTCATTGATTTTTATTTTTGTTCAAGATTTTGAAAAGTTTTTGATTCATTCTTTCTCTCTATGAGAGTTCGTATTCCTTTACATTGGACACTTTTGGGTTCGTGGTTTTAGATGCTCGATTCCTTTCGGTAGACAGAGTGCAAATTTCCAGATGTGATAATCATGGGAAGGTGATCTGAGGTAGAATTTTTAGTACCTGTAAATTGAAATATTTTTAATATTATTTTGACATAATGATAGTCTTCTACTATATGTTTCTCTTACCCTTACTCTTAATGTGATGATTGGAGGAAGGCGGTATTGTCCTGTATAAGAAATTAATTCTTTCTTGTACGCAACTCGCTGACAATCGGGCTTCGGCATCGTGGTCCCAACATTCTTCTATTGTGTCGCATAATGCTGCTAAACCCTGAAATAAAAATAAAGCTAAAATTAATTTGTGATCTCAAATACGAAAATGTTAAGATTAATAAAATAAGATTTTTTCTTTAGCTTTGTCAAATATGAGGGATGTTCGAAAAGCTCCTGGAAATGTAAATAAAAAGACGGCAAATTAAATTTAGCACTTTATTTTTCAATGTATGTTCCATATCAGTTAAAACATTTTCCCATATGATGTTGCCACCATTCTAAGTCATTCAAGTAGAACTCAAGAGCTCTTTGATTCTAGTCACTGCACTACAAAACATTTCATTTGATCTATTTACTGCTTTTAGTGAATGTTTTTAATGTCTTTTATTTTTTTTAATAAAAAAAGTCCGACGTGGATAGATGTGGACTGTAGGGTAGGCAAATTTTCCATCAGTATTCATGCAATACTGCCCTGGTAGATATTGTAAAGTGAGTTGGTGTGTTATTGTGATGGAACAATACACACAGAAGAATTTTTCTCAGATTGTTTTTCTTTTAGAGTTGCCTACAGTTTTCTTAAGACTGTTTCATAATAGCTTGCAGTTATTGTTCTTTGGTCTTCAAGAAAATCTATGAGCAACATGCCATCAGAATCCCAGAAAATTGTGGCCATTACCTTCATGGCCCATCTTTCTGTTTTAGTCTTTATGAGAGCACTTTAACTTTTTGGTAACCAGTGCTTTGATTTTTCCTTGCTCTAGGGATCTAACCGACAGATTCAAGTTTCATAACCCGTGGCAATCCTGTTTAGAAAAGCTTCAGAATTGTCATCAAATTTGTTTAAAAATTGAAGCGAGTAGCCAGTGTACAACACCAGCTGATTCTTGTGCAAAAACTTCGACATCCATTGTGATGAAAGCTTATCTTTTAGAATGTCTTCTGCTGATTTTCCAGATATGCCCAAAGCCTAAGCTATCCTTTGTGATGTTATTTTGTCATCATATTTTACAGTAGTTTTCATAGCAAATATATTTTCTTCAGAAACTGAAGCTGATGGTCTGCCACCGTGACTTTCATCTTTGATGTTCTATCAATTCTCACTAAAATGATTAATCCATTCATTAAGAGTGGTTTTCTTTGGTGCATTGTCTCTATAAACATCCACGATAGCCTTAATAATAATAATAATAATAATATCGGGTTTTTTCCAACTAATTTACAGAAGAATTTAATATTAGTGCACACTTCAAATTTAACTGAACCCACATTTTCAGATGCAAGAGTAATTTCAAACTGGTGTAACACCATGCACATCATGCAGAGCTGTCATGAATATCTGATAAACGAAGTTTATGCTCCCATCAATTATAAATATAGCATTCTGTTTATGAATAATAACAACTTTCTGGGAACTTTTTGAAGATCCTTTGAATGTTTAACAAAAATACAGCTATCAAACACTGGTACTAAATGCATCATACATCTATTTTTTATAATTTCTTTTAAATTTAAATTATTAGTTTTAATTATTTATTATAATTAAACTATCAAGAACAGATAGTATAAAATTTTCTAAAATAATTTGCAAACTGCTTTCTGTATTTGATAACAGGCCAAAACAAAGCAGTAAATAAAATACAAATTTATTACTTTTGATTTCAAAATGAGAAATTTAGTATTTCATTCTTTTATATATTTTTCACAATAAAACTAAAATTAGGTTACAAGTAATTTAGTAAATAGATATAAAATATATTGGGTTGTTCGGAAAATAATTTTGTTTTTTTATTACTAGAGGAATTAGTTGTATTTTTACCAACCAATTTCATTTTAAACCACATTTTCATTATATATTTCGACAACTGACATTTTAAAGCTCATTTGTAAAAAATTTTGTTTGATTAACTACAATTGTTTTTTTTTTTTTTTTTTGGTGTCCCATCAAATATGGAAAATCGAAAGCATCATTTTCAGCATATTTCGCTTTTTTATTACCAAAAAATCAAAATGCTGTTTAAGCAAGAAAAAAGTTGTGGTACATGTTTGGAGAAGGTGTGTTGAGAGAAAAACAGTGCCAAAACTGGTTCACAAAATTTCGTTCTGGTAATTTCAATATTGAAGATGCACAACATTCTGGATGGTCAGTCGAAGCCAATGAAAACAAAATAAAAGTACTGATTGAAGAAAACTGCTGAATAACAACACATGAAATCACTAAGAGATTAAATTTGTTGAATTAAACCGTTTATGATTACTTGAAATGAATTGGTTTTGTTTCAAAGTTCGATATATGGGTTCCACATGTTCTTAAAGGGAGATGCTCTCTTTGGTGGGATTTTAAGGAAATTTTTTTTTTTTTGAGTTTTCACCAGACAATTTAACAATCGATTTGAAAGTGTACTGCCATCGAGTAAACAAATTGAGTAATATCATCAAAAACAAAAGGCCAGAATTGATCAACAAACAAAGTGTAGTGTTTTACCATGATAATGCCAAATTTCACACAAGTTTGGTAACTCGTCAGAACCTGTTACAGCTTGGATGGGATGTACTACCACACCCACCATATTTGCCAGATCTGGAACCCTCAGATAATTACTTGTTCTGGTCTTTACAAAAGTTTTTAAACAGTAAAACATTTACTTCAAATGATGATGTCAAAAATCACTTGGATCAGTTTTTTTGTAAGCAAAAATCAAAACTTTTATGAATGTGGAATCATGCTAATACCAGAAAGATGGCAACAGGTATTTGACCAAAATGGTCAATATATAATTCAATGAAATATTAATATATAATAAGAAAATTGTTTTTCCCCCATGAAAGAAAATGAAATTACTTTCCAAACAACCCAATATAAAAAATATGTTAATAGAGATAAATACAGAAATAGATCTAATTTCTAAAGAAACATTAATTTTGAATGTTTAATAATTAATCTTGTATTTACCCATGCTGTTACTTATATACCCAACCAAATACTCACAGAAGTCTTTAAAAATAAACTTCCCTCGTGAGACGTGTGATTATTTTATATATGTATTCTTCTAAAACTAGCCAATTATACGATTGTTGGAATTGGCAACGTTTTTGGGGAAGTAGAGATCAAAAATCAATCTAGATTATGACTTTAATTCAATACTTCTAAAAGAAACTATAAAATTAAATACTTCACTTAAATAATAATTAAATTTAATCATCAAAAATCAACACATCTGTAGTGAAAAATCCACATTATTACTGTAAGTCTACAAAAAGTCAGTTTAAAGACAAATGCTACTGTTGTGAAGTGGCATGCACAGTCATCCAACCTAGACCCAATACAGAATTAGTGGCGGGTGCAACACGAAATCTTTATACTGGAGAAATCGGTTTTCTAATATTTCTGAGGTGAGAGAGGCAATAGAAAGAAGTTGGTTTAATAAACCACAGCTTTTACGAAAATTAATTTTCTTTATGCCAAATAGAATTCCTGATGTTATAAAAGCAAACAGAAAAACAATAAAAATCCAGCAATGAGTGACTTAACTTTTCCAGCAACATTTAGTGGTGCCATCTGCTATGATATTTTGTTTAAAAACTTTTTAACTATTATTAAATGGCAAAAGCTTAATTCTGAGGGTAGGGATGGGTTTTATAAAAAATTGTAAATGCTAATAACAAATAAAATCATCATTAAGTCAAACCCTGCTGGAGATGTAGCACAACCCCCTTGACTTTTAATTGCCAAAATTTAATAGCATTGATCCTCCTAATAAACAAATCACCATGCAAAATTTCAGAAATTTTCAAACAGCTTTAAGATTAAGTTATATAGTTTCAACATTTCAACAGCTTCAAAGAAAGTGAACAAAAGACACACAGACATGATAACATCCATACATCCAGAAATTACCCTTGAAGTTTTTGCATTTCTTGACATTTCAAAGCCCTGAGTCAAAAAATGCAAAATATGGAAGGGGGGGTCATTTTTTGACCAATTGCCATACTTTCCTTTTGTTATATATAACATCTGGGAAAATAAAAATGATTTGCAAATGTATTATTATTTAATGAAAATGACTTAAACCTTTCAAATAGCAGTTATATTACCTATATTTGATTCGTTATAATTTTCATATAAAGATATTTATATAAATTTGTGATTAACTTATCTATGTAGTTTAAAATAATTGTTCTGTAATACATGTGTTATAATTATAATTAAAATCTTATAACTTATTTTTATTTAAAAATTATTTTCAAAAAATATTAATACCTAAACCTATGAGATAGACCTTATATAAAAATGTTTAAACACATGATATAAATCTTTTACTGATTCTATTAATGACAGAATTAGTAATCAATTAAACCTAACTGCAGTTTCTTCCTGACAAAACAATATAAAAAACAGGCAATTATTTAATAAAAGGTAAAAATACCGAGCATTCACAAAGATAAAGCCTTTGTTGTTGCCTTTTCTTTTTCGTCATTGCACACCATCAGTAGTCTATCAGAAATTACAAAAATTACAGAGACAACCTTCCCTTTTAGGCTACTGCCTCCGCAACAAACATGTAAAAATGGTAAAAAATCCTCTGATATTTCGCCACTATCACAATAATATTTTTAAAAAAAATTAACAAAGTAAAATCATGGCCGACATTATTTAACAGTTAATAGAAGTGATAGTGGTGAAACACCAGAGGACATTTTACCGTTTTTACATGTTTGTTGCAGAGGCAGTAGCCTAAAAGGAAAGGTTGTTTCCGTAATTTTTGTAATTTCCAATGAACTACTGATGGTGTGCAATGACGAAAAGGAAAAGGCAACAACAAAGGTTTTATTTTTGTGAATGCTCTGTATTTTTACCTTTTATTAAATGTTAAGTAACGTCGGCCACAATTTTACTTTGTTAATTTTTTAAAGCAATTATTTATTGTGATGACATCACAAAGCTGGGCTGCAATTTTTAATCATATTTTTAAAATTTATTTAATTTAAAATATATGCCCTCTCCCTCAAATTAGTAGTATCTTGCCCCCGTACATCATACAGAGTTGTGCCAGTCATCTATCTATATCCTTTCAGGGGAAATTTTTGAATTGAAATAACATGACTTCTGGTTTGCATTGAAAATTTATATATAGTTAATCGGGGCCTCCCACCCCAAAGGTGGGAGGCCCCAATTAACTATATATCTGGTCTTGGCTTTTATCTATCTAACACTGTTCTTGAGAGTGGATGGACAATAGTGGGAATTTATAGGCCTACAATTTTTTCAAATTGAGGTCCAATTAAAAACAGAAACAAAAACTCCATGAATGATAATCATAAAATAAAATAAAATATTAAATAAAAGTATATCAGATACCTTACATAATTATAATTTCAAAAATCTAGTCCTTTTTAAAAGGACAAATCTTTTTAAAAGTATAGAATGGAAACTGAAATAACAACTAAGTATGACAGCAAATAAAAGAAACACATTCAAATAGGTATCGTCTTATCATCTCAAATGTAAGTTACATAATTATTGCTTGAAACATAACTTGCCAAATGCAATTAGGATTTTTGATTAAAATGTTATAACAGAGCAAATTCAAAATCACATCACCAATAACAAATCATTCAAATGTTTCCTAGTGCATATATGCAATGTCATTGACTTGTTTGCAATGAAATTCAGTGTTGCATTGGTAATTTTGAGTATATAAGCTCAAAACTACAAATGCAACACTTGCCATCAACTCAATGATAAATTACTTTCAATTTTAAATGTATCAATATGCATATTTTTCTCAATACT
This sequence comes from Centruroides vittatus, assembly GCF_030686945.1. Classification (NCBI taxonomy): domain Eukaryota; kingdom Metazoa; phylum Arthropoda; class Arachnida; order Scorpiones; family Buthidae; genus Centruroides; species Centruroides vittatus. The sequence goes on from NW_027122679.1 coordinate 1,713,813, forward strand.
TTTCTTTCTTTCTCTCTTTTTTTTTTTAAATAAATTTACAATACAGAACACTTAATCAATTCAGTTAATTTATATCCAAATTGTATTAAAATTTACAACTAATACCAGATTCTTTCGCCACTCTTCCTTAATTGGTGGACGAATCTTTTTCTGTGCAACAACCTCTTGCATGTCCTCCAGTGTTGGATGTTGCCCTACAGTATCTTCAAAGGGTAACATATATTCATCTATGGGGCCTAAAATAAATCAAATTTAAATTTAATTTAAGATTTTTAATACACACACAAACAATAAATGAATAAAAATAAAATAAATTTTCTTATTACAAATTTTATATTATCTACATCAATTAATTTTATTAATTATACTAATTGCAAATATTAAGTTATTGAATATACATAAGACTCTATACCAGGAGTCGTGAACCATTTTGAGCCAACATGTTATATAGTAAGCATACTTAGCTTTAAAGATGTTTAGGTATGCCCAAGTTTAAGACTTCAAATAACGATATTTAAATAAATTAAACAAATACACTTTAATTAGAAGAAATGTAAAAAAGCTGATTGAAAAAAGGATAATTGGATGATAAATCAAAAGAATGAATGAAAAAGACAGATGATAAATCGAAATCGTACAATATGTTATGTGCCACTTTGGGCACACATGCCATAGGTTCACCATTCCTGCCCTATACTTTTAAAATTACTTTTATGGACCCCCAAAAAAAGTGTCATTTTATCCAGAAATCAAATTTCTTTAACTCTAAAATATTTTAATTATTAACTAATATTATAATTATTTATTTATTATTAAAACATTGAACTTATAACAACTTATTGGTATATTTTATATTTTTCTAAACAAATATAAAAATTGATCAACTTAGTTGCATAAATTTTGAGTTATTTATTTGAATTACAGAATAAAAATAAGCTAATAAACTAAAAAACTGGAGTTTATGGGTTATCATTTTGCTAGTAAAATAAACTAATATCCGGTGATAATCGGGAATAAATTCAAACATGATTAATAAAAGAACTTTATAATAAAACAATATATTGTAAAAATGTTTCACAAAAGTTCTCAAAATATCAGGTGTCCAAAAAGTTACTTTCCAGTGAAAAATTTGTAAAGACATTAAAGTTACACATAGGGCATTGCATACAAGACTCATAAGTTGTATGCAATACTACACATAACTGGCCAACTGGTACTGACTGAACTGGCTTACAGGTCTCATATGCAATGCTGTACACGTAACTTTAATGTCATTACAAATTTATTGCTATAAAGTAACTTTTTGGACACCCTGTATATCTCTTAAAATGTTTTATATTTTTTTTATTTAGCAATTATCACTATATTTGAGATAAAACTTAAATTTATAGTAATTTAGAGATCACTTAATGAAATTAGTGATGTTGAGATTTCTTAAAGTAAAAAAGCGATAAAAAAGTAAAAAGTTGTATATTCAATAAAACTGTAGAAATCAATGCACACTTGATTCTGAACTATCCAAGTTTTTAAAATTTAGATACTTCAGAGCCATAAAACTTTATCATACTAAATTTTAATACGTCAATATTAACTGTTCTGTTCTAACTGTTGGAATTAAAATTTAATAAATTCCATATTAATTATGATCAACAAATCAAATAAAAAAATTTTGACATCGATACCTTCTTGAACAGAACAGCGAGACACTAGTTCCCACAATACGAGGCCACACGCATACATGTCTATCCTCAAGAAAGCATCCCTGTTGAAATTAATTGCTCCTTCTAAAACTTCCGGAGCCATGTAACGTCGAGTTCCGACCTGTAAAAAGACCACAAAATATTTATGTCGTCAATTTTCAGTGAATTAAATTAATTAAAAACAAATAAAACAAAATAACTTTTTGTGTATTATTAGTTATTACATTTTAATTCATCACACAAATGTATTAAAATATTGCATCAAGCCTACTCTGACTATTAGTCAAAAACAACGATTCATATATGCAAAAGCAGAAATAGATGCATGCTATAAAATATCTGCAGAACCAATATCCAACTGTTTAGCATAGTTTGCTATAAAAATATAAATTCACAAACCTCATATTCAGTCCAGGAGAAGAAAACATTTGAAGGGTTTGTTTGTTTCAAAAAGTTTGAGAATATGTTACATTTTTATTCTACCATCCAAGTTTTGGGAGTAATGAGTTATTGATGTATTTTTATATTTTTGACGTTTTGAATATTTAAAATACTCGAAACAGAGTTGGAAAAGCTTCAGTTTACAATTAAAAATTGTGCATAATTTTTAAATCTTTTGGATTAGACTTAATTTTTCTTTTATATATACAGGGTGCATAGTAAAGTCCTCAAACATTCATGTAACTGACGAATGCAGATAGTTACAGTCACAAACACGATGTATAGTTACAGTAAAGTGACTGTGCAATATGAGATGAGACTGTTTGCAATGCCACTAGTGATAAAATTCAGAAGTTAGTACTCCTATCACAAAAATGATGAATAATATGGAAAAAAAGGCAACTACAAAGTTGTAGAGCATGACCAAATTTAGTACAAAAGGACACTCTGCATGCATAAATATCATGAATAAAAAGCATGGGAAGTAAAACCGTACATTAGATATGAAAATTATTCTAATGACCAACAAGAAACTATCCTTGATACAACATATTTGTATCAAGAATAGTTTCCTTGATAATATCCTAGTCCATTCCTACTTCTCAAGATTTACTGCTATGCATTTATCAGTTAAGTGTATGTATAAGGACTTTACTATGTATCCTGTAACCCTGTACAGCCAATTTTAATTTTGTGAATTATGAACAACTCTGATCAATAAGAAGATAAAACCAGCACAAATGATAAAATAAAGAAAGAAACGTTTTTTCTTTTGAAATTATCTACGGTAAAATAAATAATTCATATCCATCGGTAGTAAGTCAAAACATCACTGTGTGGCAATCATAATTTAGAAGAGTTAAATTAACAAATGAAGAATTAAATCTATCAACATATCAACATTAATTATGATTAAAGAAATATTTTTAAAATTCAAAGATTTTACTAAACCCATTCTGAATATTTTTTTCCCTTTTCAGATCTCAACAAAACTGTCCCACAGTATAGCATCATTTAAACACGGTTATCGTCGGTTTCGGTTTTTTTCGGCATGCTCAAGTGACCTCATTGCTAATTTTTCAAAAACAAAGGGCGACCCATGCATTTTCCGGTGAGGTGTGGCAATATTTCTCATTGTGTGAACATTACCCTCCGACAGCCCACCACTGGCCAATGGTTCCGTTCCCTGAACACTGGGAGTTCGGTCATGGGTTTGCACTTTGCCAGGGCGTGCTGGCCATGTTAAGTTTTCCGGGTTTTCTGCACGTCTGTAACGCCTGAATAGGGCCAGTTACCCTTAACCAGATTTCTTGGAAGACATTATTCCTTCGATACGACCATCATAATCGCATACAATTACTATTACATGACAATTACATCACACTTTACCACAGGGCGATATAGGCTAGAAGCTCATATCCAACTAGCTTCTACAAGATAAGACATTACCCTGTGTGTCTAGCCAAACAATTCCATTGCTTTTATCTTAATGCTAATTAGTCTTTTATGTTAATTTCTTATTGCTTTTAGTATTTAACACTATATTAATTCTCTATCAAATGTGTTTTTGGTATGTATTTTGGAGTGTCTAGAAATAATTAATTGGATTTACATTGATTCATATGGAAATAATTGCCTCAGTTTTCGTCAGTTTTAAATTTCACCGATTGTTTTTGAATGGATTATCGACAAAAACAGAGGTATCACTGTATTATACATAGGTTTTAATATGTCCAATTAATGATTAAATAAAGTAATTTTTGCAAAAAGAAGGAAGTCCATCTTTTAACCAAATTACTTTATTTAATTTTGCAAATTATTTCATTAGCCAAAATATAATTTGATGGTAGTGATTTGATGAATTTCATTTTACATATAATGCTACTAGAAATTCCCCAACCAAGCATGATGGACTACTTTCTATGAGAAAGTGGGGATTGAAGAATTGAGAAGAGCACAGATTTCAAGAAATTTCAAGAAGAGTAGCTAATGTTTCTACAAATTAAGTAGCCTATACTGCCCATCAAAGCATAGTTAATGCACAATAATACATTTTAAATAAGGCTCATTAGAATGTTATTCCGATTAGATAATAGAACGTCACTATAAAAAGTTTTCTTTTTAATTGTTGTAGAAGTGACACGATAAGGCTATCTTTTTTTAAAGTTTAAATTTTAAATTTAACAAAATAAGTTTAAAATATGCCATTTACCAAAATATTTTAAATGTGCAACTTAAGGGAAATTCATTCATCAAGTATGAACTAAATGAGATCATTGACCTCACTGCAACATAAGTGCAATCACTGATCCAAAATTGATAAAATGTTTATTCTATAGCTAATATTTCTGAAAAATAAGCAGCCTATACTTTCCATCAGAATATAAAACGAATATACACAAAATTTCATCTGGATTGGACTAAAATTGCACGAGTTACAAAGAATTCATACACACACAGATGATAGCTTTTATATTATTAATATAATACATATAATATAATATTAAGGAATATAAAAGATATACAGTTAAATCTAATTAATCTGAATTATTAGTCAATTGGAACTTGCTATTTCACGCCTCAATACTCATACCCAGATTACATATTTGAATCGATATTAAGTATTTCCTAATTTTGATCATATCTACAATAGCATTCTTCAACTAAAAATATATTATTAAATTTTAATTTAATAATTATAATTAAATTAATATAATTTACAAATTCTGGAAGAAAAGAATCGATCTGGAGTGGGACTTGAACCCGCAACTGCTGCTTTATCGGGCTTTAAAAGATGTTTATACAGGATGTTTCAAAACTATATGTCAGAAATGTAAAGGCAAGTAGAGGGGATCTAAATAAGCAGTTTTCGTAAAGGAATGTGGGTGCAGAAATTCTGTAAGAGGGCACTGTTGAGTTTGGCGAATAAAAGCATTTCGCTGGTTTGAATCGTCATTCCCCTCACGGATTTTGAGCAGCATGCATCGTTACACCAATGCAGAGCTTGCCGACATGCATTTCATGTATAGGGCTGCCAAGGAAATGGAACGGCTGCTCATGTACATGGAGCAATTTCCAGGTAGGAATCTGCCGGATCACCAAACATTCGAGCGTCTTCATTGGGAGTTGTGCACAAGTGGATCCCCAAATTTGACATGCTTGGATTTCTTCTTTTGGGGTCACATTAACAGAATGGTGTACAATAATCCCATAACATCTGAAGAAGATCTGGTTGCCCAACTCTCTGTTGCTGCTAGAAATGTGTGTGACATGCCTGATGTTTTTACTAATGTACGCCAATCCATGCACTGCCACTGTAAATCTTGTATCGCTGTTGGTGGTTGCTCTTTTGAGCAGCTATTGTAAACTGCTTCATAAATAAATTGTTGCTTTCCTTTGTCTTTACTTGTTGTTTCACTTATCTGTTGTTAATACTGCTGTATATGCTAGCACTTCAACGCTGCATTTCCACACCCACATTCCTTTACAAAATCTGTTTATTTAGGTCCCCTTTACCTGCCCTTACATTTGTTTTGAAACACCCTGTATATGTACATGTACATTGTGCCAGGGTAAAGAGATGGCTAGCCGAGTGCCATAGTGGGTAATTACAGGCCGTGGATGCCAAGATGTCTTCAGTCAGTGCCATGAGTAGCTAGCATGGTTACATCAAAATTAAATTTGATATTATTGAAATAACCAAAAAAAATAATAATAAAAATAAAAACCAAAGAAATTATTCTAATTTTAGTATTAAATTTCACATGTATAATTTTAAGTACAAAAATATAAAATTTTAACTTAAAGATGCAAGCAGACAACTAATTAAAGCAACCAAATAAGAAGGCTTCTTGACAAAGAAAGATCTTTGGCTTATGTACAGCTATCAAATGCTTTAAAGGCTACATATAATATAATCTGCTTGCATTTTTATACATGGTGCCAAGATTCATTCATTTTTTATAATTAAGAACCACAATAAATTTTAATTTATATGAATTTTTACAAATCAGTCTTGAATTAAGATCAGTGAATTTCTATATAATAAACATCCGTTTACAACACAATCCAGGAATTTAATATGCTGCCCTGGTCATCAAACTTGCCAGATCTCAGTCCCATTGAGTATCTATGGGATGTTCTCCAATGGAAAAGTCCACTTTGCCAATCCTGCATCTGGAAACCTGCACAAATTGTAAGACCAACTTGTGATTGCACAGTCCCAGATACCAAAGAACACCTTTAGAGACCCTATTGAGTTTGCGCCTTGGAGACTCTGGGCTGTTTTAACAGTGTATGGTGGAACAATAGCATTTTAAACACACAGCTATAACATTTTGCTTGATTAGTGTGGAAATAACTATTAAATTCACAAGAAATTAAATAGTGTTTAACAGAAATTAATAAACTTATTAATAATTAAAATATCATCTGATTTAAAATAATTCTGCTACATAATAGTTTTCATTAAAGTACAAAACAATGTTAAAAGAAAAATGTGATTTAAATTTAAAGCATCACTTTTTCAAAATTTTTAGTGTTATCCTTATTTCAATAAATAAAACTAAAATAATATTAATTTCATTTTGGATAACTTATTAAAAAGCAAAGAAATTCCTATCTTACTAAATATATTTTAATGCACTACTTTCAAAAATTGAGTTTCATGTGTTAATTAAGTTTGATATCCACAAATAATTTTGGCATTCAATTTGAATGCCTTTGGCACTGCACATGCATGACATAGAAAAAACAAACGAGTGTCTAATTCATGCAATTAGAAGCAAATTAGATGCTTGAACTGGATATACTTTTTCACTGCACAAATCAGATGTAGGCAATCAGCAACAAATAAGACAGTTTTACATCATTTTCTACAAAATGGCTCAGTGGATGAATAAATCAACTGAAAAATTAATAAAAGAATTTTATAATTTTCCAGAAATTTTTGATAAAAAGGGATGGAAAATATAAAGATGAAAAATAATAAACGGATGTTTTATTTTATTTTTCTTTTTTCTGTAAAGAATAAATTCTGTATGTTGCTATAATGATCATATTATTGTCATCCATCTTTGATTTATCATCTTTCCCACCAGACAGTACATGAATGAAATGCAAATTGTGCAGTGAATTACAACTGTACAAATTGCATGGAACTGTCATTATTATATGCAAGCTTGACATGGCAGAATCACTCATGTGGATTCACTCAGCTTTAGAGCAAAGTTTATAAAAACTCATACACAGGGAAAAAAAAAAAAATTATTTTAGAAACACAATTTACAGTAGATTCTTCTTAATTCAAATAACCTCTTAATTCAAACTAGACACTAGTTCCCATCCAATTCCTATTTTAATCAATGTAAAATTTTCTTGGTAATTAGAACTTGATTAAGCCAACTCCTGTTTATTCAAATTGAGAGCATGTGTTTACAGTAGACTAATATCATCTTCCCATTTTTGATATTTAAAATTAATAAATTAATCTCAAAAATAAATTAATTAAAATTTAAAAACATTTCAAATCAGTTGATGCATGATTAGGACAGTTTAAGGTCACCTTGTAGCACTTGCTTGTCGTGGCACTTGCTTGTCATGGCTTCTTGTGGGTAATATAGAATCTTAGATTTGGAAATCAAATACACTACTATATCTTTGTTTGTATTTCTCATTGACAAGATATCATTCTGCTTGCCATATGGAGTTAATGTGTTGTTAAAATCCTTTTTTTTTTTTTTTTTGTTCTGTAACATCTAGAAATGGCCTCCTTTTAATTCAAATGGTTTAAGGCTGTCCCTCTGAGTTCAAATTAATGAGCAAGTACTGTATTTGGAATTCTAACTAAAAGCAAAAGTTATTTAATGTCTTTGAAAGTAATTTAACTTTTTAATACATGTATATTTTTTCAACTTATAGATTTATCAATGTTCTATACAGCCCGTAAAGAAATTATAAACTCAAGTAAAAATTTTCTGCATTTTAATTTCTTTTTATCCACAGTCAATTGTTGCTATATGAGATGATTTTAATTAGTCTTAAGAATATATAATGAAATAAACAAGTCTTTGTATTGTATCATTTTAATAATCAATCAAAAATTTGAATTGTTATAATTTTTTGTTGTAAACAATTTATAAACTCAAGGGTGATTTAGTAAGTTTTTAATACTTTGTGGACCCTCCCTTGTTTTCAATTACCTCCACAGCTTGTTTAGGCATTGAATCAAGCAGGTTTTGAATGTCACATAGTTTAATTTTGTCCCAGGCATTATACAATGCAACTGTAAGCTCGTCGGATGTGTTGTATTGTTTTCCATGGCGATAAACTAATGCCACAAGTTGACTCCTAAGGTTTTCAATGGGATTAAGGTCTGGACTATGTGCTGGTCAAACCATCACTTCAATTTTTTCATGTGAAAACCACTTTGTAGTACTAGCTGACTTGTGAACAGATGCATTGTCCTGTTGATAGATCCAGTCTTGACCACCAATGAGAGGACCAAATGGAATTAGATGTTCATATAACATAGCTTGGTCTCAGAATTCATTCGCCCATTAATAAATGCCAAATCTGTTTTCCCTTCATATCCGATTGCTGCCCGGATCATTACTGAACCTCCACCTTGTTGTCTACTGGATTTGACCCTGGGATTCTTTCTTGTATCGTGCCAATAATATGCTTGGCCATCCGGGCCATCCAGGTTAAACTTTTTCTCGTCTGAGAAAACTATTTTTCTCCATTCAGTTGTCCAGGTAACATGATCTTTTGCCCATTGCAGCCTTGTTGACCGATGTAACTCTGTTAGCTTTGGTTTGGACTTCACTTTCATAAAGTTTATTGTTTTATTCTTTCTCAAGCTTTTCCACACAGTTTGGTGGAACACTGGAGTTGGTAAAACTGCACCTATCTCACGGGTAGACAATGATTCATTTGTTGCAAGACTAGCAATGTGGCGATGATCACGAGGCTGCAGACTTGGTTTTCATCCTGTACGTTTAATTTTGCTATAATTATCACCCTTTTTTAGTACATTTTGTACTGCAGTTTGAGATCTTCCAAGTTTTGAAGCAATTTTACGAGTTGGCCACCCTTTTCCCTTAAAGAAATAGATTTTTCGTATTTCACTTTCAGTTAAGGTTACTCCCCTTGGCATTTTTGTCACTTTTTTAGTTTGAATTCTTAGACTCACCCAAAATGTTACACATACTAATTTACATAAATACATGCATAGTGGATTGTTCCATTCAACGGTAATAATCAGTTTTCACCCTTGAGTTTATAAATTGTTTACAACAAAAAATTATAACAATTCAAATTTTTGATTGTTTATTAAAATGATACAATACAAAGACTTGTTTATTTCATTATATATTCTTAAGACTAATTAAAATCATCTCATATAGTAACAATTGACTGTGGATGAAAAGAAATTAAAACACAGAAAATTTTTACTTGAGTTTATAATTTCTTTACGGACTGTACAAATTACAATATTTAATATTTTATAATGTGCATTACTATGAAACAGATTATCATTTCAATTAGAGATGATGATAATTTTAATATTGGAGCAAATTCTATACAACCGAAAATAATAATATAATACTAAATATATACTATAATAATAAATACTATATTATACTAAAGTTTGTATATGATATGATATGTTTATATATATATAATACTAAAGTAAAAACATTTTTTATGATAATTTTTGTTATTCTGACTAAAATGAGTAATTAAAATGAATTAGCTGAGAAATTATTCCATTTTCTTCTTTTATTTTTGAAATTTAAACACTTTTCTTATTCACATTATACACACACAAAATATTAATAGTAATTAATAATCAAATACCTGTCCATGAGCTTCTCCGGGTGAAGTCCCTTGTCGAAAAATAAGTGCAAGGCCAAAATCTGCTATGCATGCAGTCATATTACTTTTAATCAAAACATTTTTACTTTTGAAATCTCTATGGGCAATAGAAGGTTTATAGTCTTGTACTTTGGTAGAAGGCAATTCTTCATGCAAATGTGTTAAACCCTTGGCAATAGAATCTGTAATACTGAGAACTTCTGCCCAACTTACTAAATTAGCCTGAATAAAAAGACAAAATAAAACAAACTCTTTAAAACAATAATTTTTAAATAAGCATTAAATAAAACTAATATTAAATCTGAACTAAAATTTAATATCAATTTTTAACAGAAATGTATACTTTTATATATTTTATAAATACTCAAACAAAAGGAAAGGCTTATCTAGTTAAAAATGTGAACAAATAATGTATTGTTAAAGTGTCTAAATATGAGGGGAGATCCAAAAGTTCCTGGAAAATGTAAATAAAAAGAGGACAAACTAAATTTAGCCATTTATTTTTCAACAGGTGTTCCATTTAAGTTAAAAAAAAACTTTTCCTTGCAATGTCGCCACCCTTCTAAGCCCTTACAGCAGAAATCAGTACTCTTTGATTCTAGTCATTGCACTATAAAATGTTTTGCTCAATCTCTCAATTGCCAGCTAATGCCTTTGATGTATTTTTTAAACATGGGAATAAAACTGGGGCTATACACGAATATCCAATAAAACAAGTGTTGATGAGTTTACGCTCACATCAATTGATTATAAGCATTGAATTCTGTTTACAAATAATAACCATTTTCTGGGAACCTTACGAATGTCCTACTTATTACACAATTTTTCTATTTAATAAAATTTTAGATGATTTACTACAAATTAGCATCAAGTCATAAAATTATATTTTACAATGTGTTAAAATTAAAAGATACTGTTTAAATAAACAAACATCAACACTAAACCCAATATACTTTAAAGCTATATATCAGGCATGGGCAAATGCGCTCTTTTTGAGTTACATGCGACTCTTGCTGAAAGTGTTAATTTCTGTTTTTTATTATTATTTTTACAATTTTATTTTTATAATTTTGTGAAAATATGTTTATTAAAAAAATTCAATATTTCTTACTGCAACGGTGCAGAGTTAATGAAATTAAAATAAAAATTCTAATAGTATTGACCAACTCGCAAGGTGACGGATGGCACCAAACAGGGTATGTATTTAATAGGAAAAGTGCCGGCTCATTTTGTTTCATCTGCAGCGCCTCTGTTTTCTTAAAGTGCATTATAAAAACATAGTCAAAAGGAAATTTGGGTGAAAGCTAAGTGGAATTGATTTCTCATTATTGTCTTCTATCTGTAATGATAAAAGGCATTCTATATTTAATATTTGAAAACTTCCAATTTTAGTGACCATTTTTGATGAATAACAATACATAGATATGCTGTATACTTTATATCAATTTTTTTCTTTAACAGTTGCCCACACTGATAACTCATTCACTCTTAGCCACACAAAATCTTAGCAAACAATGCATCTACATAACACTTTATTACGTCCAATTTTTGCTCTAATGTTAATTATTTATATTTGTTGTGTTTGTTAACATTACTTTAGTTCCTTTTTACATTCATAATTATGTAGATGATGATGATAATGCCATTGTAATTTTATATACAATGCAAATGGCTGTAAAGTACCAAAAGTTTTAGCATGAATGTACAGTACAATGCTCAGAGATTGCAGTGCAAGGCCAGATGTATTAAAAACACCAATTGTATATGAAAAATTAAAAAGCTAGTAAATTTAGATTGACTTATTACTATACTAAAATATATCCAATATTAATTAATTGCACTATACGGAGTTTTCAATAATCAGATCCACATAAAGGTACGATTGTAATTATTTTTAATAAGTGAATATCAAATTTAAAAAGCTATAACTTATTACAGAATAATATTTACAAAATAATAATTAAAAAAGCAAATTGAACATCTTTACCTTGAGGTAGTCGCACAAAGATCCCTTTTCATGGAATGCTGTGATTAACCAATATTCTGTCTGAATGCTATCTCCCCTTTTTTCAACTCCCACAAATGATAAAATATTTTCATGCTTCATCTGTGGAAGTTTATAAATTTCTTGCTCAATTAACCAAGAATTTTTATCCTAAGAAAAAAACCAATGTTTAATTTTAAAAATGTTAGCAAAAATAGAGTAATCTTCTAATAGCAAGGTATTAATCAATATAAATAAAAGTCACTAACCTTATGCCAGCCTTGCATTTAATTGTGAAAACCATTATGAATGCTAGAACACTAGCACTGGAGAGATTAGATTTTTTTTTTAAATCCACCCAAAGAAGGGACTGAAGACATAGGTAATGGTTTTCGTAATTAAATGCAAAGCTCGCATAAGGTTAGTGAGTTTTATTTATATCTCTATTTTCATTGCAAATCAAGAAAAACTTAACTTAGAAAAACACATTAAATTATTATTTTTAATCTATTATGATATCATGTTATTAATTATAATTTATATTTTTACAGATATTGTCAAAAAGAATTCATATTCCACACACTTCCATAAATAATGGCTACGTATATGAATTGCATGATAAATGATAGAAATAATTATTACATTTTAGTAGTTACACATTATTAGTCATTTGTCTTACTCATTTGAAAAGTGAGCAAGACAAATGACTTTTAAAATGATTTATTGTAAGAACTTTGTTTATTTCAATGTGTTAATGTATATGAATTAATATTTCTAATTTTTAAAGATGCAATAAACATTTGCAATTACAATTAGTTAGTTATAAAAGTAATACCAGCAAACAATACAAATTTTTTGCATTAAATTTTTGAAAAATATTACTGTGAAATCTATAAATTACAAAAAAAAAATCACAAAGCTTTAAAAATTTTAAATAAAACAACTGATTGTTAATCAATATGGATACAAATGCTTAGTCAGTTGCTGTAATTTCATTAAAGCTATTTCCATAAAAGCTTTAATACAAATATAGCAATTGATGTATTAGGAAATGCAAAATAGCAGCTGTAGTTCAAACCAAATGATCTACCAAATTATTGGGCTATTACACAGCTAATTTAATGATCGGAAACTAATTAATTTGTCTAGAGGTAGGAGGTTATGCCACAATCTTGTGTTAATTTCAATAATTACAATAAATTAACTTTTTGAATTTGGATTTATGGAAGAAATGAATGCAAATTCTTAGAAGAAACCTGCAATTCCTACTTACTGTGCAAATGCGTCACCAGTTACTCTAACTGGACCTCCATCAGGTCTTCACTTCTAGAACTACTACTATTTTAATATATTAATTTATTATAATTATTGATACTAACATGAGACGATGGCATTACCACCTACCTCTAGACAAATTAATTGGCAGATCATTTGGTTTGAATTAGCTTCACAGATTATGTTGATGTGTAGAGTGGGAGTGATGGATATAAAGCAAGGGTGGCCAAACCTTGTCACAATAACTAGCAATACACTGCATATTAAAAATATGACATGCAAAACTTAAGCAACAATGTAATTTTTAAACAGACAGCCATGAAATTGTAGAAAAGGGCTTTTTGTGATCATCAGTACAATGAACATCCAATTCTGTAGAAAGGTGATTCCTGCACAAAAATCAGGAAGAAGACATCACAGGTGACACGAGGCACAAAAAACACATGTAGTCAGCGCACACAGTGCAAGACTACAATAAAAAGAACAAAAGGCACTATTAAAGACATTTGCTGCAAGTTCAAGTGAGTTTGTACATGCAACATAACTAGAAGAAACCGTATGGATGACTTTACACGTGGTAGAATAATCGGCATGCTTGAAGGAGGGAGTAGTATGCCGAGTGTAGCCCAAGAGTTTGGAATCAACAAAAGTGTCATTTCATGAGCTTGGAAAGCCTTCCAAACCACAGGTACAGCTATAAGAAAGGTTGGTGGTGGTCATCAAGAAAAACAATGCCAGTGGATGACTGATATATCATCCTGCAAGCAAAACGAGATTGATACCAGTCAGCAGGCAGCATTGCTCACCAGCTGCAGGACAAAAAGTGTCATGGTTTAATGTGGCCAGATGCCTTCATAAAGGTGGCCTATTCACCTGCTGTCCTGAATCCTGCATCCCATTGGCAGCACCTTTAGACTGATGTAAGGAACACAAAGACTGGACATCTCATCAATGGAGTCACATCTTATTTACAGATAAGAGTTGTTTCAGTATCACAAGCAATTCTCAATGCCAATTGATATGGAGAGAGATAGGGACACAGTTTTATCCCACTAATGTCATGGAAAGAGACTGTTATGGTGGTCCTGGTGCTTGTTTGGAGAGGTATTATGATGAACAGGAGGACTAAGTTCCAAATTTTCGATGGAAGTACTGTTATCAGAGATCGCTATTGTTAGCAAGTGATCCTTCCCCACATGCATCTGTTCCAAGGTGCCATTGGTGCAGACTTCATTTTTTAGGATGACAACTCCAGGACACATCAGACGCGTGCTGTTGAGGAACTTCTTGAAAGTGAAGATATCACTAGAATGGATTAGCCAGCATACTCCCAATTTAACATGTATGGGATGCTTTGGGGAGACACCTTTCAACGGTTATATCTGCTGGATACCACCCAACAACTGAAACAGATGCTCATTGAGGAATGGGAACTCTTATCTCAACAACTGTTTGATAATCTGATGTTGAGTATGGAAATGCAGTTAAGGGAGATCATATCCCTTAGTAAGGGACATCTGTTTGTTGAGCAGACAATCATTTGTACCAATTCAGTTTTTATATTAGTATGCTTTCTTCATCCTTTAAGTACAAAATACTGTCTCTGTATTCTGAATTTCATGTCTCCCAGGTGATTTCTTGTGGAATTATGGCAAAAAAAATCAATCATTGCTTAAGTTTTGCACACCAGTGTATACTGGAATGGTATTTATATATAACCTATATACTGTATACATACTTGTATATTTGGTGCTATTCTGATATATATATAGGAAAAGCATTAAAGTTGGACCCCTACCCGAGCAATAAGGGATAGGGGTTTAATATACAGCAGCTGCAAAAAGGAACTAGAAAGCTATGGTTTGACTGCCATGAATGTAGAGTAATAAAACTTTCTTTTATTGTTTTATTACTCTCTGGATGGGATGCCATAAATGCAAATTAGAGCAGAA
The DNA here is from genome assembly GCF_030686945.1 of Centruroides vittatus. Classification (NCBI taxonomy): domain Eukaryota; kingdom Metazoa; phylum Arthropoda; class Arachnida; order Scorpiones; family Buthidae; genus Centruroides; species Centruroides vittatus. The sequence continues at coordinate 1,729,043 of NW_027122679.1, forward strand.
TGTGACACTATCCAGACAATATCACTTGAATATAAAAATTAAATTAAAACTATTTTCCATATAAATTAAATTTTTTTTTTTTTAATTTCTCATTCCAGAAAGTCACATGGTTTGATTGTGTAAAGATGTGATTATATTACTTCCAATGTTAAACTTTCACTTAAGATTTTTTTAAACTATTTTAGAAATATGTATTCTCACAAAATTATATTGTTAGGCTATTTTAACCTCACAAAGATATAATGGTCTGCTGGTCTTCCTTCTACTCTCAATCTAATAATGATGAACAACTTCTTCTAAATGATACTTCAATTTTAAGCAATACATAATTTTTCCAACACACAAGAATTCACTCCTTCATTTAATCTTTTGGTTAAATAGGCATGCTATGGTTTATTCAATTAATAGTTTTAATTCTGATTATACCACTCTTCTTTTAGATCTTGCCATTTCCCATTCCTCTAAAATACCTAGTAACCTTGTGTCTATTCCTAAATGGAAAAATTCCGTTGGAAAGATGCTTCAAATCAATTATGGTCTACAGATTATTCTTTTCTTATTGAGCCTAATTATATGTTACAACAAAAATTTGATATCATTTATTTATATTTCAATAAGTACATTCATTCCCATCTTAAATGTAGAAAAAATAGACAACTAGTACATAGACAACTAATAAAAAAACTACAATTTTTGCTGTCAAATGTAGTTTTGAATTACGTAAAAAAAAATCACTTTAAAAGTAAACACAGAAACTAAAACAAGTCTGCTAAAAAATAAAATTAAGGACTTTTAGTAAGAATGGAGGCTATTAAGGACCCTTAACATTTTTTCTAAAAATAAAAATTTTTTATTGTACGAACCCTTTATCATCCCACAATGTAATTGTAACCAGAAATACTTCAGTTTTAATAAATAATTGGGGGGGGGGGGTTAGAATACCCCAGTAACTAGACCTTCCTGTCGTAAGAGGCAACTAACAGTGTTAGCAACCCATTTTGTAAAGACGTATTGTTACAAAACTGTCACAGCTGTTTCAATAAAGGAAACAGTAAAAACTCATTCTTCAAAAATAGCTTGTTTTTAAAACTTTCATTTAAAATACAGGTATACCTTAAGTTACGCCGTTCTCAATTATTCATTGTTTATCAAAAAAGTATATAGAAAAATAAAAATCAAGTTTAAGTCATTTTATTCGACTTTACATCCTGTCCGCCACAAATATTGAAGTCGTAATATCACTCACTAGAAAAGCGTTAAAAGCACATAATCATATTAAAATATGTACATTTACAGTAAATGTTAATATAATCATCATAAATCCTAGAGAACGAAACATGAAAATATCTGTGTTTCTGTGTTGTCGTCTTATTTAGCGGTCTTTAAGTGCTCATTATTGGCATTTTCCATGGTAGTTCCAATATCTACCATTTGGCATTGTTGTCAGCACCACTCGATATCGGTAAATTTAACATAAATTAGTTTATTTTCTAGTATCGCAAAATAATTTTAATAACTGTATTTGTTATTTAACCTTAAAAAATCATCTTATTTTATGATGTCTTAGAGAAACCACATTCACAAATAAAGAGTCCACGATGTATTGTAAACATCACCAAATTATAAACATGTACATTTACAAGTATGTACTGTACGTACATGTATCCATAAATTTAGATTATTTTCTTCTGTACTATATTAAAAACTAAAATTTATTTGTTTGTAAGCTTAAAATAGATTCTTATTAACCATACATTATTAAAAATGCATTTATAAATAAAATACAGAACTGGGAATGGCAATTTGTGGTTTACACTAGTGACAAGTAAATTCAACTTACGTCGCCTCTCCTGGAACCAATTACCAACGTAACGCAAGGTATACCTGTACACAACTTCAGAATGACTTATAAAAACACAATTTATGAAAACTGGTACAACTCTCAAATTGTACAACAATTATTTCAATTACCACTAATAAAAAAACTACAAGTAACAATGTGAGTATTAAAAATTTGAGAATTGGCAAAAGTCAACTCACAAATTTTTTTATATTCATAAAATATATCAAAGACATCTACTATCTATCATAAAAGCTTTATAATTTGCAATATCATTACATTATGAACTGAATAAATAACTAGCACCTCTTTACTAAATGTCTTAAAGGAAAAGCCAATGGAAGAGGGGCATATGCCCAAAACGCGTATTGGTGTGTAAGATATTCCTGAATAAAGAGGGATGTTAAAGATGTCCAGTGTCTACCTACGCACCTACTTGTGAAGTAAAGAATAATTAAAAGACAACACGGTTTTGGAATAAGTCGATGAATATAATAACATTCTCAATTCTGAATAACCGATTTAAATTTCTACCACTCCGTGATCTTATTCACTAACAAAGAAAATTTACATAATCAATCAAGAATCGTTAATATGTTCATATTTAGTTTGTTTTATTTTATATAGCTGTTTAATATGTTTCAATAACTGTAATTACTTTTTGATAAACTATTTACTCAAAGTCAAAAAATAATTTATTAAAAAGTTGGGTTACCATTTAAAATGTATGTTAAAATCATTTGATACTGCTATTGAATATTTATTGTAATTTATATCTGTAATAAAATTTTTTTATTTTTGTATATAATTTTTTTTATAATTTTATTATGCATTATATGTTTAGGAAATGATATAAATTAGAAACACGCCAACCACTGGTGTAAATCACCGAGCTATAATTTGAAATAAATAATTAAAAATTATGCAGTTATAGCCCGATGAATTATGGTAGTGGTTGGTGTGGTTGATGATGTTTTTGCATTGAATTGAGTTAGTAGGGTTGTTTATTTGATATAAATTAGCTTCATCTATAAGTTGGTTGTGTATATATGAATTTTAATTTCAAATTAAATCCAGCTATTTTAATTATATATAACATATTGTAAAATATAAGTTTATATTAATCTATTAATTTTTCAATAATTTCATATTACTTATAAATATAGTGCAGAAATTTTTGAACTATATTAATATTAACAACAATATGATTCATCATGTTTTCAATTACAATTTTCATAATTTAAATTACACCAATTCAATATACAGTAGAGCATCGATTATCCGACTTAACTGGGGACTGGAGTTGGTCGGATAACTGAAAAGTCGGATAACCGAAAAGTACGAAAAAATACATTATTAGTATAGTGTATTAGGCCTAGTTTAAATACTAGCCTCCCTTTCATGGTCGAGCCAGTGCTGCCAGCTAAAACATGCAAAAATTTAATAAAAATAATATTAAAGTAACCAAGGCATAACCAAATATTGTAGCGTCACATCACTAGCGGATATTTGAATTTGCTGACTAGAACGCGGTCGGTTAATCGATGCTTTACTTACTGTATAGGGTGTTCTCCTCGAACATTCCTACTCTTAAACTGGTTCTGTAAAACCCAGTTTAAGAGTAGAAATGTTTGGCTATGTAAATAAAATGTGGTGGAGAATGTTCGTCAGTACTCCAAGTTTCTTGTGCACATACTTGAAAGGGCACTGCTGCCTTTGGTTTAGATTGCTGGGACTGCATATCTTGGTCTGTCCAATCACCTGACGTCGTATCTTTTAAACTTTTTTTTTGGTGGGTATATCAAGGATCGTGTGTATGCTGATCCTTAACATGCCCACAAAGAAATGATGTTGGGTAATCGGACAGACCAAGAAATGGGCCCTGGCAATCTAGATCATGTGGCAGTGGAGATCCAGATTGTCACTGTGCAGCACCAATGGTAATTTCAAGCATATGCACATAAAACTTAGAAGTATTGACCAACATTCTCCAGCACATTTTATTTACATATCCAAACAAAATGAATTTTATAGAAGTTTAAAACTACAAATGCCCGGGGAACATCCTGTATTATTATTATTTACTATTATTATTATTATTATGTTGGGTTAAGTGAGATATACTCGGTTAACACTGGTGGCTATGTACTATGCCGGACCAAAGTCAAGGCATAGTAACCAAAACAAAAATTAAAAAAGTGTATCAGTGTGTGTGTCTGTATTCAGGAATTTTCTCACAATATGACATGTATTCAATATAGTGGCCTTCTGTAGTGTGATGTATGTGTTTCTATTCAATTGTAATGTGCCCAGGCTTTTGTGTAGTGTGTGTGGTATGACACCTGTAGAGGAGAGAACAACAGGTACAATAAGCACCCTATCCATCCTCCACAGATGCCTTATTTCCTGGGCGAGTTCTGTGTACTTGCTAATTTTTTCAGTGCATGCGTTTTGTATGTTGTGAGTGTTTGGAATAGATATGTCTATAATGTATGTGATTTTATTGTGTTTGTCAATGAGTGTGATGTCTGGTCTGTTGTGGTAAATTGTTTTATCTGTGATATGGCTCTGTCGTAGTACATTTTGTGCACGTTGTTTTCCAATACTGTCTGTGGAATGTATTTGTAGTATGGTTCGTGGACGTCTACTAATTTGTGTTTGTTTGCAAGCTCTTGGTGTATTATATTTGCTACTTGATTATGCCTGTGTAGATAATCTGTCTGTGCCAAGAGCTTGCAACCAGAAGTGATGTGTTGTATAGTTTCTGGCATGTTGTTGTTGTTGTTATTGTTATTATTATTATATTCAGAATAAGTAGTTATGTTTTATCAAAGCTATAACAAGATACACAGTCAAACCTCAATACAGCACCCTCTTTGTAATACTCATGAATGGGTCTTCTCCAAAAATATTACAGAACCCTTCAGTATCTGTTGATTACTGAATGGTTTTGTATTATAAACAGCATCATCATCACCAGATCATGCGACTTTTACACCAAAACTCAAACTTTTATGTAGACCCTACTAATCTATATTTAACTCTTACTGTTTGGGACAATTCAATTTAGTGCCATGTTCAAAAAACCATGCCAATTTCAAAGGCAAACATATGGTAATGCTAAATCAAAGTTTGACTGTATCTACATTTTGAATATTATTTAAAATATTTTAATTTTTGATTTCACTACAGTTTGTATTTGACTTTTTTAAGATACAAATAATCTTGAGAAAAATTAAATATTTAATCTTTAGTAAGTAATTTGGAAGGAACTTCATACCTGTTGAGGAAATATTTTCACAGCTACATAATCATTTAGAATTTGAGCTTTCCACACAGCACCAAATCGTCCCTGTGCCTTAACTTCAATCAACTGAATAGGTCTTAAACCCAGAAAAGGAGATGGTGGTGGAAGAGGTGATGGTTCTGAGGTAGGCAGCTCATTAAAGTATACCATTTTATGATGTCTGTATATCCAATAGGCCACGGCTATGACCACCGTTAAGATCATAAACGGCACCAATGTGTACATAAGTATATTAAAAATTTGTGTGCTGTTGTTTGCCATTGTAATTGGAACATTTGCACTTGGTTTAGGTTCTAAAGTATCAAAAAATAAAATAATAAATGTAATTTGATTTTAATTCATAAATTAAAAATATTAACAATTTTTCTAATAAAAACATTTCTCAAATATTAGTCTAGCAATTTTATTAATCAACTTTTATTTTTTCATTCAGCATTGGAAAATCTATCAAATCTATCATCTAAATAATATTTTATGAGTATTACGATACAAGAAGAGTAATCACATTTAATTTAAATAATTAAAATACAGAAACTGATATTAAATATTAGAATTTATATGATAATGTAATATCTTTAAAACAATAGAGAACAAATTATTAAATCCAAGCCATTCTATTATGAATCTTCTAATACTTTTTCTTCAGAAAAGCACTATTTAGTCATTTAACAATAGAGGGAACTCCTGGTCTAAAGCAAAGGCATTTTTACCTAGTTTGTCTTCTGTGCAAATCATGGATTTTTCTATCTTTGGCAAAAATTACCTTTGTTTTCTGATTAGCATTGTGACTGACTTTTGTCACTTTTGTAAACATTTATGCCAACTGAAAACATCCTCCTCAGCTTTTTGCCATTTTTGACTCTGCCAAAATTTTACATAAACTCAAATTGTAAAATAAAAATAACAATTAGCTCAATTATTTCATAAACTTAATATTTATAGAACTTTTTTTTTAAACAGCTGGCTTAGAATGCTCATGGAAAAACATAATTAGTGTTTCAATCATGTCTGCAATAAATTTATCATCTCTTGGAATGACACAAACTTTGAAGTCACTTTTTGTGTAAATAAACAGGTGAGCAACTTGTCTATTTGTCACTGCTAATTGGCCTTGAATTTGATAAAAATAATCATGATTCCGTTTTAAAGTACTTTTATCATCAGTACATTCCAAATATGGTACATTTTGCACATTCACAGGAAGTTTAAAACTGGAGTAAGGACATTTAACTTCTAATATTTTATCATCATCCACTAGCCCATCTGGACTTGCAGCTAAGAATGGGTATTTTGGATGAAGAAACATGCTACATTCTTTCACAGGAGTATTTACAAAAGAAGAATATGCTTCAATTGCTTCTTTTTCATACCTTAAGCCGTGAGAAATTGCCTTACTTTTTATTGGCCTACTTGACAGTAACAAGTCACACAATTTTAGTCTGTCTGCTGATTTTAATTTACAAACTTTTCCAAAGTTTGAAGATGTCAAACATAACAAATGTTCCTTCTTCCAAACTGCACTTTTTCGTTGTAATCGGGTCTCTTTTTCTAAATGTTTTATGTACTACCTACTTGCTTCAGTTGCTTGTAAAGCACTTAAAAACATTTCAGACATTGTGCTTTTGCAATAATCATGATCTGACTCTAAAGCCCTCGTTTGCTAGTTGCTTTAACTGCAATATCAGTATTGCACAACCACTTTGCATGTTCATTGCCAAATTAATAACAAAGTTTGTATAATCAGGGATTGAACTGCCAGATGGTCTGGAGTCAAATTTTGTCTTCCAATCGTTTCCTTTTCATTCCTCTCTTCTTAAATAAATGAAATGGAAGCTCATTAGCTTTAACTGGGGAACCTTTATGTTGGCAGGTAGGCTGATGGAATGTTTGCAGAACCCGTGTGCATGTTTTGTGACACTTATAATTGCCTGTTCTTTCGTATTCTTCTATTGCCAATAGTGTTACACATACATGTTTGCAATATGCTTTAGGCTCTTTACCTGCTGTACAGTACATTCACATATTGCATTTTCTATATCCCCATCATCTGTAATTACTAAATCTGTATAATATGTGTTCCCCTTGGTTTATTCAGATTTTACATTACCTTTAAAATATAAAATTTTTTTCTCTTTTGTTCCTCTTATTGTTAATAAGAATTCATTAAAATACATCTGCACAGAAGACAGTGGCATTCTTTGATCTGACATCTCCATGTAGGCATCAATTGTCTCTATAGTCAAAACTGGTATTTGTAAACTTGGAGAGAGATCCTTATATTTAGATGAATCAGGAAGTTTGAGTTCAGGACAGCTATCACAGGATATAGAAAAATTGTGAGTTTCCTGATTCCTCTCATATGCCAGTAACCTGAAAATTATTGTAAACAAGTTTAATAACTAGTTAACATGATCATCAATATTTTATTTATTTTTTTATGTACCATTGACAGGAAAGGCAAAAAAATATTATTTTATATTATATTCTTACCTTAATATATTACATATTATATAAAAATAAACAGTATAAGGTAACTAAACAGTATTGACAAGCACCTAAATATGGCATATGTACAGTTATGCCAGATTTAGTAAAAGAAAATGAGTAAAAATTCACTTGTACAAAAAGTTTATTGGTGAAGAAATTAGTCTTATTGCATTAAATTATTGAAACAAATAAGAAGACTTGTGACCAATAAAAAAGACATTTTAATTATATTTATTTTAAATACTCCAAAAATTGTTTTCTCTTGGTGAAAGATTAAGATATATATCCCTTATATTGTCTTAGAACTTCATAGAAAATAGTTTTGTTTGTGTTGATTGTTGTTCTAAATTACAGTGATAACCTATTGGTACAGTTAACATTTCAGGTACTGGTATAAATTGGTTATAATATATCAGGCTCAGTACATCACCATATTCCAAAGGAAAAAAAAATTCATTTTAAAGTTTTGACCTTTGTATTGGTTAGACAAATGTGAAAGGAATCAATGACAACTTTACTGATCTTTAAATGTTTTTATCAATGAAAAATGTGCATTTTGTGAAATCCTATCCTTAAAACTTTCATCTACTGGTAAGTTACCATATCATGTAATAGTTATAAGGACGTGAAATTATAAATGTTTAAATGTAATAATTAACGATAAAAATATAGATGTAGATTATTTTAACTTACCTTTCTATTAAATCAACTTTTCTACCAGCTAACTTGGCATTGTACTTTTTTAATTATTCCTTTAATTGTACCGTTGTTAACCTTCCTAAAAAATATTTTCGTATTTCCATTATTATAAAGTAAGCTATCCTTTGAACGTAACGCCTTGTTTACAACTGTATCGATATGCACAACACCTATGTCACGTGATCACTTTTTTCCCCTATTACATTTGCACTAGCTCTGTATGCAAAACAATCCTCTTTGAAGAAGGTCTGACAAAGTGTTTGGAAATTTTCTGGCATGGAGTAGAACAATATCATCTGTATAAACCTGGGCTTAGAAATCAGTACCAGTGAGATCTCTCAAAGTCCATTCACAATGAGATGCCACAGTAAAAGTGAGAGAACACCACCCTGTAGGCAGCATTGCACAAAAAATTCTCCTGGAGAAATCCCAACACCGTGACAGTAAGTGATAAAGTCAATCTGGCAAACAAGAACAGGACCTAACACCATGTTCAAGTACAGTGTATCTACTAACTTCAGTAAAATGTTCTTTTTAAAATGTATCAATACATCAGGAAAGCAAAGAAATTTTCCTCAAGCCAGAAACAGATATCAGAAACCATGTAAAATACAAAAAAATGCAGATGGAAACAGAAAATGTAAAAAGTAAGGAACCAAGTCCGAGCGTTATTTTTATTTTACTTTTATTTTGCTTATTATTCTATTTTTGTTTGGGGCTTATGTTTTGTTAGGACGAAGGTTTCCTCACCATTCACCTTCAGTAATTAAAAAGAGAAGAAATAAAACCCAACTCACCGACGAAAGAAAAGCGCCATAGGACTCACGCACATTTTCGCTCCCCGAGCGGCAAAGAATAGGTCCGCACCGAGAAGAGGGGGGGGAGAACCTACAAGCACGAAATAAAACTCGCTAAACCTTAAGTAATAAAAACGTCCCGGAAAGAATTGTAAAAACAAATAATGTAAAAGGTTAGTGAGTAAACTGTCGGAAAAAGGGCTGCCAGACGATGAAAAACGTTATTGTTAGCATTTAAGTATGTAAATGAGGGGAGTGACCGCATTCAGAATTGTGACGTCACCTCACACTATAAATCCCGAGTCTCAAGTGAAGACGGAGAGGTGAATTCTGATAGCAACGAGCTTGGTGAGCTTCGCAGCAGTAATAGAGAGGTGTCCGATAGGATCTCGAATAGTTCCAAGGTGATTTGAAGTGATTCGAATTTGGATCGACAGTCTGAGAAAGTCTTGAGAGTTTGAGGAAATAGGTTCCGAGTATATTGAGGTGACGATTAGGATCTCTAGTTTATAAGAATTATTGTTATAAGTTAAGCTTTTTGGTTTTGTCGGATTCCCAAGGGGAATAGTTAAGTTAGATATAGATTTGAATTGAGAATTGTCGGGTTGACTTTGTTGAATTTCTTAGAATAAATTATTGTTTGATTTTTACTAAATATTGTACATAGTTATTGCTAAACGACTAATTAAATCTTTGGTTTTTTTCTATTGACAAATATTGTCTTTATTTAATTCGGTGCACGCTTAAAGTCCAGGCCTGGCACGCTAACGCGAATCCGAGTAAAGTACCCGGTAGGTTAACGGTTGTTTCCGACACGGTAGAGTCGATAATCGTTGTAAACTAAAATAGTACTTTACAATCAGAAACCATGTAAAATACAAAAAAATGCAGATGGAAACAGAAAATGTAAAAATATTCTATGAAATTTCTGTCAAAGCTAAACAAAAAATTGAAGAGAGCAAGTTTATACTTTTTACATGCTGAAAAATTGCCTGCTGAAGTCCAGCCAACAGAAGAAGTTTTTCATTGTAGCCATGCAATACTGCCTCAATTCAAAAATTGGCAGATATGATTCACTAGCATTTGAAGGAATTGAAAAAATGTTTGAATCTAAATTTAATATAAAATTTAATGTACATATACAAGATTATTTATTAAAGTTTACTAGTTTTTAGACTGCTTCACGGTAATGGAGAAGTGCTTACGTTAGGACTTTTGTCGGTCTGTCAGATTTCCACGTGCATGCACAATGACTTCACTTTCATTACCTAAGCATTATGTTCTGTTTGATCCATTCGATTCAAACGTTGAAAATTAAGCTTATAACTTAAGCCTAAACTCAGTGAGCAAGAAATTTCCAACGTTAGACTTAGGAGTTACCTAAGTGTTATGTTCCATTCAATCCATTTATTGCACATGTGTGGGTACCGAGGAGGGTCGACAAGGTCAGACCTCTGGTTAATGTCGGCAACAAGTCGGGGGGAGGGGACTTGCCCACTTGTCAGAAATGGCTTAATTTGTCGGTAGGGATACCGTAGGGACGGGACTGCTTTTTATCTGGTCGAGTGTAGGAGGGAAAGTGGAGTCGTGGTAAGACGATAAGCGAATATTCGAGCAAACAAGACACCATTTAACAGGATAACAACAATTTAATGGAAAACAAAATATACGTTACAAAAATCTGACATTAAAAGGGGTGACATATATATATATAGCTATATATCCCTATCACGCGACGGGAGAGAGAGAGTTCACATAAACGGGTTCCATACCTCTGGGACAATCAGCAATTCAAATATGCTGTTCGTCACGATGATCGAATATTCCTTTCTAGGGAAGGTTCAATGGCACTGGAGGCACAATAGTCAAATATATTCCATAGGCACAAAGGGTAAGATCACAACTCGATCTTAATCGATGAAAGACTCTCCACCGGGGGAGGAAGGAAACAACTTATATATATCTTTTAGCTGGGAATTTTGGTCACGTGCAGGTGCTTAGGCCATAGGTGTTCCCGGGATTGGAAACAATACGGCGAATTCGGGCGCTAACTATAAACTTAAGTTGCAAGATGATCTGTACTCAGCGGAAGAACAATGGATAGTTGACAGTTATACGGCCGGGGACGCATATTTTCTCGTCTAGGACCGTTTTGAGGCAGGATGTTTATATCCAGGACAGTTTTTAGCAGGATGTTTATAATAGGAAAATTTTCGAGTCGATATGGGGAACAATTTTATTATAATTCGTATTATATTTGGATTATATCCGGATATAAGAAAAGGGTAATTATTAATTCGGATATAATTTATTATAATTTTGTGTCAAAGGGGATTTCCAGATCTCACACATGTCCACAAACATGCATAAAAGGGAAGTGAACATTTCCGTTTACGATCACTGTAAGCTATAGTAAAAACTACCCGGTTAGTATATTGTAATAATAATAACTAGTGATGTAACGAATAGTATATTCGGCCTCAGCTGAATACTGAATATTCGGCCAGGAGCGTGACCAAACGGACGAATATTCAGCTTGATTAACGCACGTACGAAAATTGGCGCGCAAACTGCATTATGGCAAGGATCGCGCACCCTACTCTCTATTGGCCTGCTGTCACTACAATTTTTTCTTCCAGTAGGTCTAAATTATTTTAATTAATTAATTAAATTATAATTATTAAACTTAATATGAGATGGAGCATAACATCTACCTCTAGTGCCAAATTGGTTTATAATTTATGTAATAGTCGTAAATAGCCCAATATGATCAGGCAGTTGTTGGTATTTAGATGTAAGTTATAAGTTATTTGCAATCAATCTTTTTAACTCTTTAATTAAGCACTAAAATTTTGTTTTTATTACGTATTTGTAGACTGAATAGTACCCTAAGGATATACTTTAGTGGGACATATGGTCTAGTTTCTCCCCAGTTGTGGAACAGTTCAAATATATTATTGGGGGTTTCTATTTGTGAAGTTTTGTGATATTTTGTTGCTATTGTTTTTATCAATATTTTTAAAATTAACATGATTTCAAATGTTATCTTTTGTATATAATGAGAAATGATCATTCTTTGCTTTATATATAAAATAAATTATATATTAGTTACTCATCTTCTAGAAATAGATAAATAATTATTTCATTAAATACGATAAGTTTCAATAAAACGTTTCGTAAATCATTTTAATATCATAAAATATTAAAATATACGCGAATACGAATATAACATAATTAACTAAACAATAACATTAATGCCCGATACATTCTAACCTACACGCCATCAATGTCATAAGATGTTGGGCTAGATAAAGGCTATAATATTATTTAATTACAAAATAATTTAATACTAGAGTTAGATGCTATTTCTTATTAACTTAAATAATTATAATTTAATGTTCAGCATTAATAAAAGTTACCAAAATGATTAATTTACTGCGATTTTGTTATTTCTTACTCCTGTTTTTAGGTATTCGGTATTTGGCCGAATAGTGATTTAAATATTCGGTATTCGGCCGAATAGCGAAAAATAGGCCAAATACTGGGTAGTAACCGAATATTCGTTACATCACTAATAATAACCAATAATAATAATTATTATTATAATAAATTTATTTTTAAAATATTTGATTTCCTTTTGTGGAGCTTGCTATCAGATAGGCTTGACTAGTCTTGTTATCATATTGCATTTCATTGTTCAATATTAAAATCTTGTTGATTATGTTAACTGTATTTTGTGTAGTGCATATATTAGACCTAACTCATATATATTTTATCTTTAAAGTAATTGATATTAGTGATTTTCTAAGTTTTGATATTAATTAACTAAATTATTTCCTAAAATCCTTTTAATTCAAAATAAGCAAAATAGGAATATTTCTGCTAATGAGTTATTAGGTTGGCTTATTAGAATATTAGCGAGGTTGAGGCATTAGTTTTCAAAGCGAAAATGTGTACATCGGACGTTCAGTGCCGCTTTCCTGTAAGCCTAGAAGTTTGGTAATGGTGTTTGGAAAGTCACTGGAATCATGTTCGACATTCCAAAGGCCATTGCCAAACTTCTAGGCTTACAGGAAAGCGGCACCGAATGTCCAACGTACACATTTTCGCATTGAAAACTTAAGTCTCAACCTCGCTATTATCCATCACAATTTATGGTAAGGTTCTAGCTCTGATTGAGAAAGAGAATCCCAGAATGATCAACTTTCCTTAAAGAACAAAAATTCCAAAAGGTCTATGATCTAAACATGATCCTTCACAAGATATTTACTCCCAAAGTTATGACATCACTTCCATTACACACTTCTCGCTCCACGAATGACTTTTGGCTATGCTGGCAAAGATTGGTTTGACTACATAAGGTAACACAACATGAAGGCAATCTGCCAATGCAGCATGCCTCCAGGGAGACTTTCTATAGGAAGCAGGCTCCTATATAGGTGTTAGACATACAATGAAAACTTGGAAAACTTCATGCAGTCAGCTCGTCACAAACAATTACCAATGTTCAATGGTGCCATTTACACAGCCACTAATAGGCTCTGTCACGTCAAACATCTGGAGTTACATGTATAACTATGAATTATAGATTACATATCTAATTTTCTAGTAATTTATAATTTCATCTGTTATAAGGACATAGATGTTCAGTATTTTATAGTGTTGGTAATATTCTTTTTCAACAACAAACAACTTCTTACATGGTTAGGTATGAAATAATAAAGAAATAGAAGGAAGTTATACACTTATAAATTATGGATTCTTGCAATTTGATTTTATAACTGATAGTAATGTCTATAATGTAAGCAAACTCCTTTCTGTAATTTTTAAAACATGTTGAAATAAAAGCTTTTTTTTTTATAAAACTTTCATTATACACAATACGAAACAAACCTTGAATTGGTGATGGTATTGTAACTGGTGATCTCAATAGATATTTGTTGCACATATCCCCTTCACAACAACAAAATAATACTTGGACATTTGGTTCTCTTTTTGTTTCCATACATTGTGTTTTATCAATGCAATCACGATGGCTTCCTACCCAACAACCTATGTAAATAAATAAAGCATATAATAAATGAATTTTTCAGTTGTAAGGAAAAAACTAAATGATTTAATATAATTATAATTCTTCAGAATCCATACTTTTTAAAAATAATAATGCAAAATTATGTTAAAAATGATAATAACTGAATATGAGAAATTGTACATGTTATTTTATTTTCACTATCTTTGTCATATATAAGTCATAGCAATCTTTTCCAATTATCAGACAATATAGAATAATTATTTTCCACTGATTACATAACAATTCAAACAAGTTTTATTTTTTTTAAGATGGATATCATTTATTATAGTAGTAAGTGGTATACACCATACTTCCTCATTCTCTCAATTGCACCAAATTTGAAATTGAATTTAAGAAGTTTCTTATAATGGAAAAAATTTTACAATAATCAACTTTTAATAAAGTGTTGTTAAACAAGTTAGAAAATAATATATGTGCCACAAAACCGATAATGTCTGGCAGCTCTCTTTCCATGCATTTCTGTATATACTGAAATAGCAACATTTCTTTTAATATTGAACCAAACTCCATCACTATTTATGGTATGAGCTATTAATTAATCAAGTTATTAATTAAGGCAATCGTTTGGTTTAGTATTGATGCATCAGATTTCGGGAAGTTTATTATATTTATTTCTTTTAATGCTGCATCATAAAGTAGTCTCAAAGGCAGTTTAAATGCTAAGAAAGAGTTTAAATTAAATGTTTGTTACAAGAAAAGTTCAACTGAAATGATTTGATTGTTGAGCAATATACCCAAATAAACTACTTCTGTTGCTTATTTCAGGTAGCTGAAATATTAAAACAAAGAAACATTTTTGGTCTGAATTGGAACACTTTCAACTTAAAAATCCACTGGTTAGCGTGCAAAGAACTTTTCAAAAACTCAGTTCAAGATTGAACGCTTTAAGTAAATGACAAATGCAGTACAGTACATATATAAATAAACAAATACACAAATCATAACAATTTTTTGTTATTTAAGCATAATTATGAAAACAAATAATAAGATAAAATTACTAATGTAATATTTAATTACACTTTAAAGATTTTTAAGTGATTTAATATCAAATAATTTTGATATGTGACACAATACAATAACATTTTCTATCAGTCTATGGCTATTTTTGCCACGTTAACATGACAATAGCAATCAATAGTTCATTTTTAACTAAATGCCAAAGTTGTATAAGTTGTTATTTATATATTTTTTTCTTTTTTTTTGCCAAAATATATTAAAAGAGAAAAGATTCCTCCTTTAAATTGTAACTTGGATGAATTTACAAGTCATTTAATATACTACATCCTAAGTAAATATATTTCTATTTTAGCGTTTTCTTGATTGTTTTACACAATACATTCTGCTTATATACTGTTTTCTATGAGCATATTACATTTATAAAAAAAAATATTTCAAATGCCATATTTACAGTAAACAAAATAATGTTAAAAATAAATTATTTAAACGATGTCTGCATTAAAAAAACTCAATTGCAAATTAATAACACTTAAAAAGTTAATATATTTATGAAAAAACTGATTAAATTTAATAGCATATACAAAACTTCAAAGAAAGAAAAAATAATTAAAATAAACAGAGAAAGATGTTATATGATGGAATGATAGAATCTCAATTACTTAGCAGAATCTTTTTGATCCATATTTATTACTAAAACAACCTTTTTAATTTGTACAATGCTATGTGAGAACTTATATTTATTTATAATTGTTTTTATCGTGATGTCAAGAAAAGAGCTAATAACTCATTACTTTTTCTATACAATTACAGTAGAGCATCGATTATCCAACCCCCGATTAACCGACTTATTGGTTAACCGACCGTGTTCTAGTCGACAAATTCAAATGTCCGCTAGTGATGTGGCACTACAATATTTGGTTATGTCTTGGCTACTTTATTATTATTTTTGTTAAATTTTTGCATGTTTTAGTTGGCAGCACTGGCTCAACCATGAAAGGGAGACTAGTATTTAAACCAAGCCTAATAATGTATTTTTTCATACTTTTCGGTTATCCGACTTTTCAGTTATCTGACCAACCCCAGTCCCTAATTAAGTCAGACAATCGATGTTCTACTGTATTAGATATTAAATAATACCAAAATCACCAAACATATTTTAGATATTAATAATAATAACTGTTTGGTTCTTATTTATGTTGGGTTAAGTGAGATATACTCGGTTAACAACGGTGGCTGTGTGCTATGCCGGAACAGTCAAGGCATAGTAACCAAAACAAAAATTAAAGAAGTGTATCAGTGTGTGTGTCTGTATTCAGGAATTTTCTTACAATATGACATGTATTCAATATAGTGGCCTGCTGTAGTGTGATGTATGTGTTTCTATTCAATTGTAATGTATGTACCCAGGCTTTTGTGTAGTGTGTGTGGTATGACACCTGTAGAGGAGAGAACAACAGGTACAATAGGCACCCTATCCATCCTCCACAGATGCCTTATTTCCTGGGCGAGTTCTGTGTACTTGCTAATTTTTTCAGTGCATGCGTTTTGTATATTGTGAGTGTTTGGAATGGATATGTCTATAATGTATGTGATTTTATTGTGTTTGTCAATGAGTGTGATGTCTGGTCTGTTGTGGTAAATTGTTTTATCTGTGATTATGGCTCTGTCGTAGTACATTTTGTGCGTGTTGTTTTCCAATACTGTCTGTGGAATGTATTTGTAGTATGGTTTGTGGATGTCTACTAATTTGTGTTTCTTTGCAAGCTCTTGGGGTATTATATTTGCTACTTCATTATGTCTGTGTAAATAATCTGTCTGTGCCAAGAGCTTGCAACCAGAGGTGATGTGTTGTATAGTTTCTGGCATGATATGACATTTTCTGCATGTGTCATTTGTGAGTGTTGTATCTTTGAGTATGTGTTTTCTGTAGTTTTTAGTATTTATGACCTGATCCTGTATGGCGATCATGAATCCTTCCGTCTCCTCAAAGAGGCATCCCCGAGCTAACCAGCTGTTTGACGCAGTTTTGTCAACAAAATCCTGGGCCAGATCATAAGGATGCCTGCCATGGAGTGCCTTTCGAGCCCACGATTGCTTAATGGTGTCTATGCTTTTATATGTTGTGTTGTGTCCATATGATGTGAGTGTAAGTTTAATGGTGTGTTATTTGAGTCTGCTAGAGTTACTGCTTTATGTAATTGTGATGTTTCTTGTTTTTTGTAGAAAAACTCTCGCAGTGACTGTATTTGTTTGTAGTGAAGGTTAACTATGTCAATCAGGCCACGTCCGCCATCTTTACATGGAAGGGTTAATCTTTCTGTGGCGGATTTAGGATGATGTTGTTTATGCTTAGTAAGTGTTGTTCTTGTTTTCCTTTGGAGTTGCTCAAGATCTGTGTGAGTGCAATGTATAACTCCAAAAGAATATGTGAGTACTGGGATGACATACGTGTTTATTGCTTTAACTGTGTGTTTTGCATTTAACTCTGTTCTGAGAATAGCATTTAACCTACTTTGGTATTCTTTAATTAATCTTTGCTTTATTTGTGCATGTTCTGTTAGTTTGGCCTGTTGGAATCCTAAATACTTGTAGAACTCGCCCTCTTCCATGGATTCAATAATGTCTCCATTTCCAAGTGCAAAATCTTCTTTCTTCAGGATTCCTTTTTCTATGTGAAGTGTTTTACATTTATCTAGGCCAAATTCCATTTTTATGTCCTTGGTGTATGAATGTGTGATTTGTAGGAGTTGATGAAGTTGTTTTTGTGTGGATGCATAAAGTTTTATGTCATCCATGTACATGAGATGTGACAGTGTAAACTGTGTTGTTTTTTCATGTCTGATATTGTAACCATATTGCGTGTTGTTTAACATGTTTGATAATGGGTTCAGGGCTAAGCAGAACCAGAGAGGACTCAAGGAATCTCCTTGAAAAATTCCTCGCCTAATAAAAATTTGGTTTGTTTGTATGGAAGTGTTACTAACCCTGAGATGTAGTGTTGTTCTCCAGTGCTGCATAGTGTTTTGAAAGAATGCAATGAGTGATGGATGTATTTTGTACATATGTAGAATATGTAGCAGCCAACTGTGTGGAACACTGTCGAATGCTTTTCTGTAGTCTATATATGTATATGCCATGTGTATGTTTCTGTGTTGTTTGTGTGCTTGCCGTAGAATGACTGAATCTATGAGTAACTGTTCTTTGCATCCCCTGTGATTTCTACGGCAACCTTTTTGTTGTGTTCTTCAACATGTTTGTATATTTTGTTTGCAATACACGATGTCAATAATTTGTAGAGTGTTGGAAGACATGTAATTGGTCTGTATTGTGTGGGGTCTGTGGTATTGTTGTTTTTAGGTTTCATGTAGGTGATGCCCCGAGTAAGAAAATTTGGCATGTCTTGTGGATTGATGATGATGTGTGTTAGGTGTTTAGCTAGTTCCTGGTGCAGTGATGTAAACTTTTTGTACCAGAAATTGTGAATGTTGTCTACACCAGGTGTCTTCCAGTTGTGTGCTCTGTTAATAGTGTATTGGAAATCATGTTTGTTTATTTCCGCATAGGGCATAATTGGTATGTTGTGCAAGTTTCTGTTCTCCTCCTCGATCCAGCCTGCATCGGCATTGTGCGTGACAGCACTGGACCAAAGAGAAGACCAATATGTTGTGAGTTCTTCTTCTGTTGGTGTGCCACTGTGCTGTGTATCAGTGTTTGCTTTGTTATTAATTTGTCTGTAAAAAAGTTTTTCATTGTTTGTAAATAATTTATTTTGTTGTTTTCGTAGTGTACATGTTTTGTATCGTTTGAGTCTACGTGCTTTGGCAGCAAGTTTTTGTTTTAGTGTATCAATGTATTCTGTAATGTGTGCATTGTGATGTTCGTGTTTTGTGTGTGTTTTTATTTTCTTGAAAATGTTTTTGAGCTGTTTCCTTAATTTGGGTGTTATGTTGTTTTTAGTGTATTGTGTCAGCCTGCCTAATTGCTGTCTAATGTCATTTATTTGTGTTTCTAGTCTTCTCTGCCAGGCAGGCTTGTTATAGAATTGTGTTTTCTGCGTATCTGTCTGTGATTGTACTTTCAGACCATGGTGTGTCACTACTGTGACTGCCCCAGCATAAACTAATGAATGAATGTCTGAGAGCGTAGAAATTGATTGAATGTAGTGTGGTAGTAAGTGAGTGTTTACATAATTTAGTGTTTTTCCTACTTCCTTTGACGTGTTGATTTTTGGTATTCGTGGTCGTCGTGTGGGATCTGTGCCTGTATATTTAGTGAGTGTTTCCTGAAATAAAAGTGAGGGCATGTTAACTAAATCTATGTCTATGTTATCAGTGATGAATGAGGAAGTGTTTGTAGTATCAATAGTGGTAGTTGTTGTGTGTGTGCTGTAATCAGTGCTTGTTGCTGGATTATCCTGACAGGTTACGTGATCTTCATTAATGCTAAATGTTTCTGTCTCTTGATGTATTTGATCAGCAACCTGTTGTTTGATAACTTCAAGTGTTGTTTGTGAGATAAGGTTGTTGTGTATAATTGTTCTTTTTTGATCAACAACTCTTTGTTCAGTAACAGTGAGGTGAGGATATTGTTGTGTGAATTTATGGTGTAGTTGTTGTCTGTATGCTGTCACGTTTGTTTCGAGTTTTGTGATGGTGTAATAAGTACGGATGATAAACTCGTTCATTTCCGTTGTCCATTTCATCCATTGGCGTGGTTTTCCAGCCTTTGTGGTCTGTGGATGCATTGCCACAGAAACACCAAAGCTAGGTTGGTTCCTCACATCTGTTGAGGGCATTGCAGTAGCCATGCTTGGCCGGTGCTGCTTTCGCCACTGGTAACCAGGGGAGACTGTGGCCTATTTTTCAAACGTGAGCCTCTGCCTAACCCACGAACGCGAACCTTGTTAACCCGGGCAACGTCCGAGCCGGTATCACATTTAGATCTGGTTACAACCATGATACATATCTCCACAGAATGTGGGTGTGTGGTCACTCTTAGCTTCATTTCTCCCCATAGACCTTACTGGCATGGGTGTCCCTACCAGGAGCTTGTGCTCCAGCCTGCATTGCCCTATGGATCAGTAAAATTAGTGGGCTCTCCCACCACAACCAGGTGGTGACCACAGGAGAGTTGTTATTATTGTTATTGTTATTATTGTTATTTTATTATTATTATTGTTATCACTCTGGAATATATAAATTAAGCTTAATTAAACCTAATCTCTACATCTAAATATATAGGGACACTAAGGATTTCCTATCAATACAGCAATAAATACAGAGAAAAAAATATTATAACATCATAAACATCATTCCAATAAAGAGGTCAGTTTACTGTGGGTATAAAACATTTTTCCAGCCTACTTGACTCATCTTCAAAAACAATTCCAAACTCAATCAAATGTAAGTAACATTCAAATTTCAACAATGTTCAATTGTGTATGTAACATGGGGACAGAACTGACCGATGATACAGTATTTATATTAATCAAAACTTATTAGAAGTCTGGAAAAAGTAACTTGAAATATCCAGACAGCATAACTGGCAATGCATTCTAACATTCAACAGAAAATCCAGCTCCAAGTATTGTTTTTTGTTTTTTTTTCTTTACTTTTCTCAAATTTATATTATTTATTTATTTATTTAAAATATTCTACAAATTAAAAATAAACAACTAGTTTACCTGTTATGTTAAATCATAAAATAAGTTAATTAGACAATTAAAAAAAAATCACGAAAGAATTACTAAAACCTTAGTATTAAAAACTAGTTAATAACCTTATTCTATACAAACAAATTGTGATAGTATAAAACCAATTAAAATTGCATTACCTTTTAATTTTATACTATATCCTTCAGAATTATTTTGCCATAAAATATAACAAAGATTTCCTTTGCTACTCTCACTAGGTTTGCATTCTTCACTTCCATTGCATCCAATTCCTTCCTTATTACTTTGGCAGAGTGTTTCATTATAGTATTCACAATGCATCATTGTTGATTTCATAGTTGGCTTGATAGCTGTAAAATTAAAAAAATTAAATTATGAAAATTTAACATTACTACTAATATAACTGTTTAAAAATTACACCATTAATAAATAAAAATAAAAATTGATGGGAAAAAAGCTCTTAGTTACATTAAATGGTTACTTTACACTCATAAAATTCAATGTAGTCTGTCTAAAGCATTTGGAAAAAATGCATAAAATTTTCAAAATACTAACAGTTTTATATAAAAAATGTTTTGTTGCCAACTTAGTAAGAACTGTACAGATTCTCAATCTCGAGCAAGATTCTGAATGTTGATATTCTTAACTTGTTAAGATCTGTAGTGCTGATAAGATATTATGTTGAAATTCATTATTGCCAAAGTTCAGAGTTGTTAAAATTCACCAACGTAAAAAACAAGGGGATGGTATTTAGATTAAGCACAAAAAACACTCACTAGAACTAACATCAAAAAAATTATATGTAGGCTCGTTAACTCCAAAATGATTTGAAAAATTTTCAAAAAAAAAATAATAATAATGATTCATCTGTAGTATATTATTTTATATTGTTAACTTTTATACAATATGTAAAAAATATTAAACACAAGATGGACCAAAAGTCAGTTAACCAAGATATATTTGTGATTCGGTTGCTTGAACAATGTAAATTACAAAAGGTTCGACTGTCCTAACATTCTGCATAACAGGATAATTCTCATAAACAGCACAGTACACAGAACCAGTGGTGTTAGAATTTTAAATCTGTCGGTAACAGATTTTAACTGGTGTTACAAAAGTTTCTGTGTGGTGTGCTGTTTACGGTAAAATTACAAAAAGTGTTCCAAATTAATTTTAACTATTCTTACAACTTAATATATTAAAGATTATAAAATAATTACAAAATCAAAAATTCTAGTGTAAGCTAATATTATCTACCTATTAATTTATTAATAACGAATATTTGTTTTAAAATTTGGTTTTATATTATTTTAAAGAAATATATTCATCTTTCAATTTGTCAAAATAAAGCAGCATAAACAGAAGAAAAAAGTTGAAAAATAATTCAGATAAAATTCAATAAAAATAGAAGAATAATCATCTAATGATAAAAAGAAAATGTTTACTGTAAATAATTCTAAAAAATTATCAAGTAACAACACTCAAAGAAAGTTATATTAAATTTGTTAAATCATCATATACTACTGCATCAAAACTATTGAATTTTCATTAGTTTTACTAAATGTTTTATATTCAACTATGAGAATGCCTTTCCTGTTAAATTTGCTATCCTTTGAATAAACAACTCTAACTTATCATTGCTTCACAACTAAATAAAAAAATTTCAAAATACTTTTAAGCATAATTAATCAGCATTATATAAAATACTACTTAATTTGTTTTCTTTCCTAATTATTCCATTAAATTATATTCAAAACTTTACCGTCTTAAATTATAACTTTAGAATTTGGATATATGTCATTGAACAAGTATAAACAAACAGAACGATTAAACAGAAAGAGAAACAAAGAAATTTTAATTTATAAAATGTGTGTACTATAAATATGGAATCAAAATCAGTGATCCATTAAAAGGGAGACTTAAAATAAGATTTTTAAAATCTAAATAAAAACTTGAAGTATATTTAAATGAATTCTATTGCATAAACTGTAAAAAGTTCATATATTACTACTCCACAAATAACAACGTTCATTTATGAGAATGATGATTTTTAACATTTCCAGCAAGTAAAAGTTGTTATTTTTAATTGTTTTTATACATTTTATAATTTCTTCTATTTAATATTAAGTGAAAGTGCCACTTTTTAAAAACAATTTTATAAGAAACTAAAGGATAAAGGTTCTCAATTATTTTATATCTTATTAAATGGATCTTTGTGTTTACTATATTAATTTTTTTATTGTATTGTAAACAGTGTAGTAATAAATTTAAATAATAAGGTCATTATTTAATAATTTATTGCTACTATTCGTAACCAAACAAATTTACTTTGATTAAATTCTCTTTTATATACCTGTTTAAATATTGATCATACTTTATTTTACAAAAATATAATTTCTTTAACATTCATAACAAGAAATGTAAACAAACTTGTTCTTTTATACTATCTTATTATTATCTTATAAAATATAAACAAATTGTTACTTTTCTGTAAAGTATATGCACCGTGTAATACTTGAATTCAACATCAAATTATTTGCATAATCTTTGTGATCCTTACAACAATTTAAGATAAAATTAATTATTTACAAAATTTTTACTATTTGCATTTATTATTATAAATGAAGAAAATATTCTGACATTGTTACATTTCAACTTCTGAATTAAATAAATTAATTATTAATGTACAATTTCAAAAGAACAGAGAAAGTATTTATGAGTAAGTGATTTCATTTCTCACTTAAATAATGAAATTTCAATAGTAGTTTTATTATTAAAGTTTCCCAAATATAATAAAATTTACACCAAAATTATTCTTATTATTCGAATATAGATCATAGCCTGTATTCAATTAGCCAAAGATTTAAAGCCAGATTATTCATGGACTAAAACTATGCTAATTATTAAGTAATCAAATTATGTAATTTGGCCTAAAAGTAGCTAGACCACTACACTAAGATTAATTATTATAACCTAAGTTTTAATTAATTTAGAAGTTTTGCCTTTAGATCTTTGTCTAATTAGTTTAATTACTATTCATATAATTTAATGAACAAATGGAAAAAGTTTAGCATCTTAACATCAAATCCAAGTAAAAAACACTGCTTATTTAAACAAAACCTGACAATTAAAAAAAAACTAAAAATACATGTCATCATATTTTTTCCATTCACAAAAAAAAACCAGTTCCTGATAAACCTATCAACAAAAAGAATCAATAACTGCATATTATTGCACTACCAAAATAAATCTCTATCAAGAAGATGTATAAATAGATTTATTCACAATGTTTACAAAACTTTATATCCCATATTCTGTGACACAAATGTACAACTATTTTGAATTTCTGAAACCTTGTTGTATCCTCTATAATATTTCGAACAACAGAAAGAGAAACAAAGAAAATTGATAAAATTTTAAATATTTTCATTTTACAAAATTACAAAGATTAAATTAATTATAATTTCGAATATTAATCAGAAATTTGTTTCTTTTTGTCCTGTAGATGGTCATTAAGACAGCCGAAAATGTTTCAAAATTAGGGTTATACTGCATTTTTAAAGGTTTTAGTACTAGTACTGTGGTTTAATTATAATGTGCAGTCTTTAGACAGTCTTCAGTATTCTTCCCAAGCTGGTTTTAACTGGTTGATCAACCACTAAAATATTTCCTTTGACTAGTTATAAATAAAATAAACTGAAAACATATTTTTAACTATTATTTTTTAAAAGATAACCATACTACAGACCAGTATAAAATTGAATGTTGTAGTACAAGTATTGTTTTCATGTTATTAACTGAGATTTGTAAGGAAATTTGCAGTAGCAGCCAATTAACATTGTAGACTGCCCAGCCAAGAATCTTTTTGTGCAGAAAACTAAGATCTTAATCTAAAACATAAAAAACTGTAACTATATACTAAACCAACAAAATTCACACCTAAATGCTAATTCCAGCAGTAAATGAACAAGACAGAAGGTTTGAGCATTAAAGTTACTTGTTCATTTACTGCTAAAACATAAATCAGAAAAGTCAATATCTATAATTAGAGTTTCATTACCAACATTTAGCAGTTGTTGAAATTTGTTTTATAATCTAAAAAATTTATTAAATTTTCTTTTTTGTAATGTCTGTACTTTAGAATAATAAATAAACTGAGCATTTAAATAAATAAAAAAGTTTTGAATAACTCACATTAACTGTTTATTGGGATGATTATAACAAGTTTGATTAAAGTGAAGTAAATAAGTGAAATTCGAAAGTGAAAATTATTTAGTAAAAAATCCAGGAACAAGTTGCTTAACTTTCTTAGCAACATTTAAAACTGTGTGTAATGCCATCCGTTATGATATTTTATTTTAAAAACTTTTATATTTTTAATTATCATTAAATGGCAAAAAGCTTAATTTTGAGGGTAGAGACAGGTTTTATAAAAAATTGTAAATGCTAATAATGAGTAAAATCGGCATTACATCCAACCCTACTCAAGATATGACACATGACCCCCTTTATTTCCTCACCCCCTTGACCTTTAACCACCAAAATTTAATCGCATTGATCCCCTAATAAACAAACTTCCTTGCAAAATTTCTGAAATTTTCGACAAAAAGCACAGGACTTATTAAGCTTCAAAGAGGGTAAACAAAATTGCACCCCCACACACCCCCCATATAGAAAAAATACCCCAAAATTTTTTGCATTTCTCAACGTTTCGAAGTCTACTGAGAACAAAAATGTAAAAATCTTGGGGGGGACATGTTTTGACCAATCACCATACTTTCCCTCTGTTATATATAACAGAGCTGGAAAAGTAAAAATAGACCAAATATAACAGGGACGAAATGATAAAAGTAAGTTAACAGCACAAAACAATACCAAAATTTAAAAATTGTTAACTTACAAAAATAAATAAATTATTATATTTTGTAAAAGTTATTTTAAAGTAAAACATTTTAAATATCTAAGTCAAGAGTGGCAACCTTTTCAAGTATGCATGACAAAAGAGATATAAAATCAGTTTACTTAAACATACCTGCTGAAACTTTTGAACTTCAAACGACTATTTTTAAAGAAATAAAGTGAATAAACTTTAAATGAAACAAATGAAAAAAAAGGATGATGGTAAATCTTTTAAGCATATTGCACAACTTCATGAGATGCAAGAATAAACCAGAATAAAAACTGAAATGAATATAAATCAAATATAATGTCATTTACATGACCATTTATTTTATCGGAATGACTCCGATATATTGATTTTGGAATATTTCATTCATATTAAAGAGTCATAACAATGTAACACTAAAATAACTATAGTATTCTACTATTTACAATTAATAATTACTATTGTAAATATTATACAAAAAAATAAACAAAACTGCCAGTCAAATTCTTCCAATATATCACTTTAAGCATGCATGCCATAGATTCATCATCCCTGATCTAAGTTAACATGAATAATTTAGGTATATGTGGCATGTATATTAGCAATTTCATCATGCATATCTATTATGTAATCCTCATTATTTCAGTTTACAATATTAATGTTTTATCTGCTTACTCATTTTTTGTTACAAACTTAAATGCATAAATATTTTAACAGAAATAACATTTCATCATAAACAATCTCCATGGAACAAATCTAAAATGTAACCAAAAACACTATGTTCTGTAGTTAAAAACATTATACGCATTCTATTTTTACAAGAGATTATATTGTCCTGTGATATTGTTTTTACAGGTCTCACGGGACAGATAGAACAATGTATAAACATCTAATAAAGATATATGACCACAAAACAATACTGAAACAAATTTTTAATTTTAGAAAAAGCAATTCTATAATCAGCAATACTGTACTAGTGAAAAAATGTGCATAAATATATTTGTTTTTTTTAATATAAACACTATTGATATCCATTTTGAGAACCTAAAAACCAACTTTTTAATTTAGCATTATAATTATCCTCAATGTATAAAACCAAAAAACTATATATATATATTTGACAAATATAATAAAGTACAAAGAAGTCTCATTCAAAGAAAGAATTATATTAAAAAAAAAATTATATATTTGTGTAAAAAATGTCACTAAAATAACAACGTTATCTTTAACATTATTTTCTTCTGAAAAATTAAAAATAGTAGATAAGATATCAACATAACTTTTGTACTATAATTAAATAGATATAAAAGATATTACTCGAGATAAATTGTTTCAAAATTTTTAAAATTTAAACTATTTTATAAACATTTTGCTGAGACTAAAAGAAAGTAGGAGGGACCATATCTAAGAAAAAAAAAAGGACAGACAGAAGAAGAAATGTCTGATGCTTAAGAATAGAACAACAACAGAGGATATCATTTTATAAACATATTTATATAGTGTTTGATGGAATTGTGTTGTTTACACTTTAATTTTCTTCTAATATTTTGTTCAAATTTCGATTCAAATATATAATGTATGTAATAATATATATATATATTAACTTTAAATCAAAACTCAATTGTAAACATGATAGTACTAAATTTATAATTAATTCTGATTTAAAGTTAAAATTAGTTCCCTTTATCTCTACGAGTTTAATTATCGTCCTATATCCAGAAACAATTTTCTAACTGACAAAATATTTTAACTAAACAAAACTTTTAGTTACAACTTAATTTAGTTATCAATTGATTGTTCATTTATTTGTTTTGAAAATACATGACATTTGGAACCATAATGTTCAATAAGCAAAAACTGTTTAATTAAGGTTATCAAATTATTTATTCCAAACATTTTCAGCCTCAGTTCAGGCCAGCTTCGGCATATACGCAAATCAAATGTAGAATAACAAAATATTTGTTTAACTGTAAAGATAATGCTTTTGTAAGCTTGGAAAACATCCCAAAATTGAACAAAATAATTCTCTAAAAGAAAAAAAATAAATAAAGCATAAAATAACAATAAAATACAATCAAACAACATAAAGTATGTTTATAAATTATTTTAAGGTTAAAAAAATTCTAAAACAATTCACCTTCTACTGTTATTTTCTATTTTAAAAAATATCACATTATATAATCTGTAGCTATAATGTTTAAATAAAAATCAATCAGAATATTACAAACAATTATACAAATACAAAAATTATTGAGAACAATTAAAAAATATAAAGTAAACAATAATGAATAACTTCATTTGAGAGAAGACCCAAAAGAACTCTAATAACTACGGAATGAACGTGGAAATGATTTAAAGATTTACATTTTAATCAATAAGATTAAAATATAAATCTTATTCCGAAAAATAATTTGATAACCTTAATTAAGCAGTTTTTGCTTATTGAACATTATGGTGCCAAATTTCATGTATTTTCAAAACAAATAAATGAACAATTGATAACTAAACTAAGTTGTAACTAAATGAGAGGCTAACCAGCAAAGTAAGTACTGCTTAATAGTAAATAGATAACCCACAGCTAACAAGATTGAAAATTTGCAAAAATATAAATTTTTGCCTCCATGACTCGGGACAATTCACTGGAACTGAACACTTATTATATGGAATATCTTCATGAAAAATGAAAAGACGAGCATAAAACACAAATGAAATGATTCTTTATTTCATAACAAAGCAGTCAGCCAAGATATGTTTTACATTGTGTTATTCAAATGTGAATGTGCAATCATGAGGTATTGAACCAAGTAAGTGTTCAGTCACGAGTGAATCACCCTGTATATTATGTCAAATTGCCACCACATCTGACCTTTGAAATATTCAAAATAAATGTTAAGTTTTGAGTAAAGCAATATATCTATATTAATAATAAACTAAACGATCGATGTGATTAATTGGGCTATTTTTACTACTATTAATAATTGGATATTAAGTAGTTTGGTATTAGACATAGACATTAGGCACCATCTCTTTTCAAAATTAATAATTATAATAATTTAATATTTATTAAATATATATATATATGTATGTTACTAGCCAAACCCAATTTCAGGCCAAACTAGTTTGGCCTAGGCTGAACTGATTTATGTACAGTAGACTGCCATAACACAGTAGATACGTTCCGTGTTATATGAATCCATGTTGTATGAGTCACTTAAATACATGAGCCAATCACAGCCCAGCACGTGTGCAGTTTAGGGGCTACGGCTGTTTGAAAGGTTTTCTTCCATAAAATTAACCGATTCTAGACTAATTTGACTCAACATTTCCAAAACATGTATAATTTTTTGGGAATAATCCATATAAACTATGCTATAGACAAAAAATTGTAGGATTACTTACCGAGTGTGCACCGTTCGACGACACCATTGCTTAAGCTTGTTTTTGTTGTGGAGTGGCTCATCGAACGGCGGGTGCATGTTTCCTGATCAGCGAATTTTTCGCAGAAAAATAACTTAACTTTGGAGACATCATTAATAAAAATATAATTTTTATGGCCATTGAAATGTTTTTTAGTAGGTCCAGTGCTCGTTCAAACTCGACGGTTTGTACAATATCCGCTATTTGAGTCTCTTTTAATGTGTTAGTGAAAAAATTGTGATTATATTCGTATGTGTTATATGAATCCGTGTTATATGAACATGTGTTATGGGGGGTCTACTGTACTATAAATAGGTGCCAGGGTAAAAAAAGTGATTTTGTGTAATTC
Organism: Centruroides vittatus; assembly: GCF_030686945.1. Lineage (NCBI taxonomy): Eukaryota > Metazoa > Arthropoda > Arachnida > Scorpiones > Buthidae > Centruroides > Centruroides vittatus. Next base: position 1,758,544 of record NW_027122679.1, read on the forward strand.
GAAATGCCACCACAGTACACCCTGTAAAAATAAATAAAAGATAAAATATTTTATATGTTACGCTAAGTAGCACAAATAAGTTCATTTTTAATTTTAGTTTGACTCTAAAAGTTATTTTTATTATTTCGTTTGAATTTTTGAAAATATTTTCAAAAGTTAATTACATTTAAAAGTGCAGAGCATAATTAAAAAAAATACAAACTGATAAGTACTGATTAGCTTATTTTTATTTTATAGTTTTATACAAGTGTTGTGCCACTTCTAATCAATACCATTTTTGGTTAATGTTACCCTAGATATTGAAGATGGTAGCTCGTCTCTGACTCCAGCAATCAAAAGACAGGGAACAGTGGGGAATGTATGTTCTAACCTAACCTAACCTATTCTAATAATTATGGTAATTTATTAGAATAGGTTAGATTAGGTTAGAACATGCGTCCCCACTGTTCCCTGTCTTTTGATTGCTGGAATCGGAGACAAGCCGCCATCTTCAATACTTAGGGTAACATTAACCCTGTTTTTTATAATTAAGTAGACTATGTTTGAATAAATATTGTTCATCTAATTATTGCCTTTTAATTTTATTTTAACCATTAATATACTTGAATAATAATTCTAAATCAGTTTGGCCTGAAATCAGGTTCGGCTGGTAACACATATATATATACAGTAGAGAGTCGTTTATCCGAATCAATTGGGGACTGGGATTGTTCAGATAAGTGATTTGTTCGGATAACCGATTATGTACGAAAAAATATATTAACCTATCCGATGTTGAAATTTTTCTCTGTTGCGTGTTGAATTTTCGTCGATTTTAAGCCTAACAAAAATTTTATAATAATAATCGAGGCTATTGTATCGTTAAAAATTATTTCTTTATTTTATACAAACAAAATAAATATATTGAAAAATATAAAAACATAAAAATTATACTTTAGAAGTAAATCTAGTATCAAAAAAGTTCGATTCAGCACAACACAGTCCGACTGGAAAGCGTTCGGATAACCGACGATTTGGATAACCGGGGTTCGAATAAACGACTCTCTACTGTATATATATATATATATATACCATATCATTTATGGATTCAACATAATGGTGATGACATTAATATAAAAACAGGATTTTAATGGATTTTGAAAAATTAATCATTTTAACCATTATTTTACTTATAAAGTATCATATTTGAAATTTCAACTTGAATGCAATTTAAAAAAAAGCCAGGAAAGTAAAAATGAAGTTTATCTGAAAAGTAAAAATGACAATGCTCAGAATTTTTGAAAAATATAATTTATATCACAGTCTATAAATAAATAAATATTGATTATGTTTGGTATTTTCACGTAATTTATCACTTGTGTTTAAAACCTTACACAATTAAATAAAATCTTCTGCTTTAATAACATATTAATAAATACAATCAGACTAAGTTTCTCCAAAAGAATTATATTTTTACTACAGTATATAATGTTTTTATCATAGTACTATATTTTTTGCTTCAATATTTATTTGTTTTAAGTGTTTCTAAATATTTTTGTTTTCTTGTCTTTTATTGCTATAATGGCCTTATCTCATTTTTCTATGTAAATAAATAAACTAATCAAAAATAACTGAAGCTTATAGAGATGAAAAATTAAATGTCAGTAAATAGAAATGCCATCAAAGTTTTATTTATATAACACAAAATAGAAAAAAAATGAAATGAATGAATGTCTCATATAGAAACAAACATAATCGACACTTCAAATAATCCTAGTTCAAATGCATATGTTAGGCTCAAAGACTGAAATTGCTCATTGAGCGAAAAAAACGACAACAGCACTGTGGTCATTTCAAAATGGCCACAAAGCAAAATTCGCATTGTAGCATTTCTAAAAACGTCCACAACGCATTGTAGCTAACCCAAAAGACCACAAAGCGAAAGTCATATCGTGGCTTTCATGATATTTGACCACGACACGTTCTGGTTAGGTTGGTTAGGTTAGGTTACTTGGTTAGTTTTCAACAACATGTAATCATTTGTGAAAATCTGTTGCAGTGCTCGATATGTCAATGTTTTCTAACAACTAATTTACTAAAAATAATTACTTTGTGCTAATTTTTTGTCTAATAATTACTTTGTCAGGAACTTTTATTAATAAATCAGTCTTTTTTTTATGAGAATCAAGAATGTTTCAGAGTTATTTATTTTTACAAGAACTATTACCGTGACTAGGGTTTGTTGGTTTTTAAAACCCTTTTTTTTTAAAGAAATTTACATAATTTGAAAACCGGGTTTTCCCAACTAAAAAATCAGTTTTTGAACTTAAACTTAAACATAAAAATTAATTAATTATTTGATGAAAAACATCAACATTTTGACACAAAACCATCTCTGGCATAAAACGGGAATATTATTAAATAATAACATTCATAAAACTAACTACAAAAACAAAAAAGTGTCCAATTCTCCCTATAATAGTGAAAAATCTTGCAACAATAGAAAAACAATAGAAAGATTTGTACACTTAAAAAAATGTGTTTTTTTAGCTTTGAATGATATTGGTAGAATGAAGCAGAATATTGTAAAATTGTAGAGCTCCTTAAAGTTTTAGGACCAGTATGTTTAGCAGCTGATGCCTTAGAACAACAAGATTTGCATCTTGTCGTCCTACTTATTAACAAGTGAAGGCCTATTTGAATTTTTTTTTATGTGAATTTGAAAAATTTGAAAACTGAAATTAGTTCCAAGTTGTTACATGCTGTAGAGGTATGAATTTAAGAGAGAAGACAGAGATTAGTAACACTTCTTTATTTACAAAATCCACAGAACATTTGAACAAAAGTCATCTAGTGTATTTCTTCCACTAGCTGCAAAAATCTGCTATTATTAAGTTATCTGGAAAAATATTATCGAGATTATATCTAAATTAGTCTATAGATGATGACTGCAATGTTGAAAAAGTGGTAAAGAAGAAAATCAAGTGATAGTTTTAACAAATTCTATGGAAAAATTGATACATAAATATCTTCAAGAACCTGAAGAAGTGACTTCATACAGCCCTAAGACACTAAAAAAGGACTTTTTAGTGTCTTAGAGAGTACAAACAGAAGAATGAAAAATTTAGATTTATTATTTTTTAATACTTTAAAGACAATTAAACCAAGCTCAGTAGCAAGTGAGAGATTTTTTTCTATTTCTGGAAATTGTGTGTGCAAAAAAAAAAAAAAACACAGTTGAGCTATAGATCTATAGACATTCTTTGCTTTCTAAAATCATATTTTCTTAAGAAAAATAAGAAATAAAATAATATTTTGTAGGCATGCATTGTTATTTGCTTTTCTTTATGGTTTTATGTGGAGTAAATTTTAAAGTTTAATGTTATCACATTAAACTGTCTACCAATTTCTTTTTTTTGTTTTGTGTAGACGTCAGTCAATTTTATTTTGTTATATTTTTGAAATTTTATAAATATTAAATAAATTTAAAAGTTTTAAAAGAATTATAAATATTCCTTATCTCCATTTTTGGAGGGGGTGAAAATTCGAAAACTGGTTAAAACCAGTTTCATAGAGAAGTTGAGATTCAAAAACCGGTTTTTTAAAAAGTTGGTTTTTGTATAAACCCTAACCGTGACATTTCAAGTTGCATTTTATGTTCTTTAACTGATAGAGACCTGATGGATTCATGCTCATAACAACAGCTAAAACATTTCTAAGATCTGCACATCCCTGATCAACATCAGGTACACTAACTAAAACATTTGAACCAATTTCAACCTGTCCAAGTAACCTAACCTAACCTAACCTGAACGTGTTGTGGTCAAATATCATGAAAGCCATGACACAAATTTTGGTTTGTGGTTGTTTTTTCCGCTCAATGAGCAATTTTGGTCTTTGAGCCTAACATATACATATAAGTTCAGTTATATACAGGTCAAGCTACATACATTTACAATGCTTATTCTTAACTGAATTTGAAATTTTGAAAAGTAAACAATAAATTAAAACTTTTTCAAATCAAATTGATTTTTCTCTCTCCCCTTTGTACTGAAATTTTGATACCACTTATTTTTCTATATGCAAATGATTGCCATTGTGAGACTTCAGGAGAGAATCTGCTTTGAAATTTGCTCCAAACGGTCTTGCTGGTTTGAGATCATTATATTCTCCACTGAAACTAAATTAAGATATTTTTATTTAATTTTCCCTGAAAAAGTTTTGTAGTGCATTATTTATATTCAAGTTAATACAATTACAGTGGAACCTCACTTAACAAGCATAATTCATTCCAGAATCTTACTCGTTAAGCGAAAGCGAAACACTTGTTAAGTGAAACAATGTTTTCCATAGAAATTAATGTAAAATACGATAATGCATTCCATGCCGAAAAAACACTCAAATATTTTATGTATAATGTTTAATCAAAGAAAATTATGCATTATGCATTGTTAAGGAACCTGAATCATCCTCATCTTTTCTTCTAGTGCAGAATTAACCAGCCTGTAATGCAAATTTGATTTGCAGAAAACAAAAAAAAATTGAAAAAATATGTCTCAAACAACTAAACAATATGTGAAATTTTTGTGCTATGAAAATGTTATAATTAAATATTAGAAATTAATTAATTTGACTAGAGGTAGGCAGTTATCCTGCCATCTAATATTAAATTTAATGACTAATTCCAAATTAAATTTTAGAAATGTCTAAATAACAAATTAATTAATTACAATTATTAAATTTAATACGAGATGGAAGCATAACTGCCTACCTCTAGTCAAATTAATTAATTTCAAATATTTAATTATAACCTTTACATAGCCCAAGAATTTGACATATCATTTGGCATGTTTATGATATAACGGGCTATGGTTGTTGATGTTTATACGTAATATGTGTAAACATAAGTTTGGAAAAATATCTGATTACAAGCCAGAATAAGATACTAGCAGAACGAGTGCTAAACACACACTGATGGAGTATGCGCACAATCGGGACTTTCCCTTTCCTCGTCACTCGTTATGCGAAACATCACTCGTTAAAAGTTAAATTTTATATGACTTAATATTGATAATTAATATACAAATCTTTAAAACTAAAAACTTTCAAAGTAATTATAAGAGAGACTGATATAATAATAATAAAATGGAGAAAACACTGAGATTGGTGTTATATGTACGTTTTCTTATTGCAAGCACTTTCAATGAACCTATAGTCGTCGTCATCAGGCGCATATGAAAATTTACTAAAAATAAACGGGAATAATCCAATGAAGAACAGAACGCTTAAAATTCAAATTAAAACTTTTGTCAAAACTGTTAAGAACATGTAACAAATATTCAAATGTGTTTGAAATTGAACAAGCTGTAAGCTCCATGATATGCAAAGTGGCGCATGCATGGATCCAAGCTCACACTATACATATAATGGGGTACATATACTTTTGGAATCAAACTGATCCAAGATCACTCTGATCGTTCAAATTGTCTATACAAAGGAACTACTGCAATCCGATCAATCTCTATTTCCATATACAAACGCCATCTAGGATCAACTGGATCGCGATCAAACTAATCCGAGTGGAGGGTAGGATCATTTGGATCGGTTAAAAGAGATTAAAGATGGCAGCTACCATGGTTGAAGTTAAGGTTATAGTAAATAACAAAGAAACTTATTTAAAACTTACAAATGGCAAGTAAAAACATCATTATTAAAATAGCCAATAAACTGAGATGAAAAAATAAGTATTTAGAGACAATTTTGTGAAGTTGTACCTCAAGAATGTATGGCGCGCATTTTCATCTTTTCTGCAAGTTTTATTTTTTTTAATTTTGTGAAATTTTTATTTAAATTTTATTTTGTGGAAAACAATTTTATTCACATAGTAATACAATTTAAAAATTCGTATGAATGAGCACAAACAATTTTGTCAAATAAACAATAATTCATAACAGCGTATGTCGTTTAGTACTAATTACAGTTTTAATATCAAGAAATAAAATGGATTATTTTAATTTAATTAATTGATCCTTATTAGTTAACATATACAGAGTTTCAAAGATATTATACATATAATATTTTTAAAACTCAGTATATGTTAACTAACAAGGAGAGACTATTATTAACTAACAAATGTTTGCCGCCATCTTCGATCCTACATGTATACTTTCCGCCATGACAGAAGCTATCTGTATCACGTGACAAGAACTGATCCGCTTTTACAGATCGATCCATACAAAACAAAAAGTATATGCACCCCTGGAGGATGCTAATAGTTGCTTAATCACTTGTACAGCATGACAATACACTGGGCAGGTTGAGAGTAGGAGTGTTGCATGTATCCAAGGTGGTAGTGAGAAGAGATTCCCATATAAAAATGAGTTTCCGATTTTTACAGCTCTTGAGTATAATTGATTAGGACCATAGTAAGTTGTAACCCTGCTCAAGTACCTTTTTTGTAAGTTCTGTGGTGTGCCTATCCCTCACAACATCCTCTTGGTGTTCCACAAGGCAGCTAGCAAGCATTCTTGTAGTGACTGATATAATCATGGAATTATTACAATTTCTATAATACAGATTTATTTCTTCTCTAGCAAACATTTTGATTACGGCATATTAATAAATAGTAATGGAAATATATTTTAAAAACTCTAGTTAATTTCACAGATTTTGATATTTTTTTCAAACATGTTACTTTTCATTTGTAAAGCTTCTAGTCCTTTTTTCTTTTTAGGATTTTATTCTTTTACAGCTACATATTTTTCAGCTATTAATCCAGATTTATCACACCACAATTTCTAAGGAAACTCAACTTTGTTTCATTCTTTTTATTTCTTAGTAAACTCTAATCTCCAAGATGTACATTTCATTCAAGAATGCTCCAACTGAAGAAGAGTGAAAACCCAAAATGTACATCTTGGAGATTAGAGTTTACTAAGAAATAAAAAGAATGAAACAAAGTTCAGTTTCCTTAGAAATTGTGGTATGATAAATCTGGATTAATAGCTGAAAAATACATAGCTATAAAAGAATAAAATAAAATGTTTCTTTCTGTTCTATATATTAGAAAAATATATAGAAATTCAACATGAAAACAATATTACAGCTGACCCTTGATAATCCGATGCTTTTGTAATCCGACATGCTCGGTAGTCCGACACACCTCCCATCAAGGTCACCATAGTCCCCATCCCATTACGTCTCTGCTTGCACAGAAGGATGTTGTGACATGAATATCCCCACCCAATTCTTACACGATGACACACATTTCTTGTGTTTTCCGTGAGCAGTTCTGTACATACCGTATTATTTATGCCTATACATACTGTATGTACAGTACATTTATTGGCTTCCATATTTCTTTTAATAAACATGTTTTAGTTAACCAAAATGGGTGTTTCATTTCCATATTAACCTAAGCAGCATTTTACTCATAAAATGTAGGAATATTGTAGGCTACTGCTAGCAAAACAATGCCAAATATGTAATCACTTTTGCTAATCCAGACACTTTTGGTAATCCGACACCCCTTTGGTCCCATACCTATCGGATTATCAAGGGTCAGCTGTATTTCCATTTTTACTAAACAATAGAATTTTTGCTTCCAAATCCATAAATTTTAAAATTTAATGTTAATACTGTAAACAGGATTTACTGCTTAAAAAAAAATGTTTTCTACATATCAAGTTTTTAATTTCAATGGTTGGTAACTTGTAGTTCGTTTCTTGTAGTCAAATGTATAAGAATTTTTTTTTTTTTTGGTAATTCTTTTCACTAAGTAAAAATGAATAGTCAGCATTATTTTAAGTTGAGCAAATTAAATTTTTAAAACACTTTTAGAGTAATATTATATGATCAGAAAAAAGAATAAATCTTAAATAATGCTGTCCTGAATAAAACTTGATATTTTTTGAAACAACAGAAGGTGAAACAGAATCAAGTGATTATTATGTTATCACTTCCTTATGACTCATAATGATAAATTTAAGTAAAAAATAACACTCTTTATAAAATAAAGAAAGTTTATTGAAAAATAATCTATATATGCGATTTGATCTCAAAAATATTTTTCGTATTGTTTTTCAGCAAACTTCTTCATTTTTAACTACTACTGTGTGACTTAAATATGATATCACTAAAAGTCATGTGATACGTTTAATTTTGATTTCAAAATTACTGTGAGTATAATAATCATTAGTGATTACAACACAGGTGAATGGGGATAAACAAATAATGAATATTTTAAAAATAAAACATTGAAATCATTGAATTCTATAAATATGGAAGAAATACAAATTTTGAAGTTGTGATCTCTCATCTCATTCAAAACAAGCTGTTTCAGTTTTCCTTAATATAATCTATTTACTAAGCAACCACTATATTGATTATAACAGCTGGACAACTGATTTAATAATATTAAATATAGATACATATACCAGTCAAATTGGTGTATGTAATGGTATTTGGCTTTTTACTTATTTATAAGACCTATATACAAATATTTCATGATGCAGATAGATCACTAGTTGTGAATAATAAGAAAAATAAAGATTACATACTATAGAGATAATGCATGTGACTCATGTTAGACTTAATTTTGAAATTATTGTCCAATCCTTATCTATTTGTTATTTTATTTTATCAAGTATGTACTATTTTCAATGCTAACTTCAAAAGTCAGTCCATTGTTATAAGTTTTTGTGATATAGAAGACAACCAATGATACAGAAGCCATAAGTTTTTCCAGACTAAACATTTTTCAAGGATCTAGTACTTATCTTTAGAATATTGTACAGCAAACTTTCCAGATATTTCTAAGTTTAAATAAAGATTGCATTCTAATCGATACTTTCAACAATAATGTAGACATTTTGTTAGATGAATGTTAAGCAAAAATTAGTTCTAAAATCCTATCTAGAACAATATCAATGCTCGTGTTACTCTAAAGCAGCGATTCTCAACCTTCTTAGCTCCGTGACCCCCAAATAGTAAATGTAAATAAAATTAATATTTCGTAACCCCCCACCCAAAGGAATAACAACAGTAAGCCTTACTATTACTAATTGAAAAAATGATTTCTCAAAGAGATGGGTACTGAATTTGTTTAGTGAAAATGTTGTTGACGCTGCTAAGTTACCAGTTTAGATTCACGACCAGCTCATCAAAATGTCTGCCAACATAATGCTACAACCGCAATTTACATCTGAAGATTTAAATGCATTTTGGCTTGCTCATCAACACAAATATGGAAATTTAGTCACAGAAGCATTGAAAATATTAATCCCCTTTTACGATGTCTTATCTCTATGAAAAGGGTTTTTCATCTATGGTTGCGCTAAAAACTAAACACAGGAATAGTCTTTTATCACTCGAAAACAATTTGCTGTTGTGTGTTTCTAATGTAGATTCACGTATGGAGAAAATTTTAAATGAAAAACAAATGCAACCATCTCATTAATTTCTTTTCTTTATATGTGTACTTATTGTAAGTAAAATGTTTATAAGTTTATAATAAATGATTTTTTCTCATAAAATGATTTCATTATTGTTTCGCAACCAATGTTCCCTCTAAGCTATGTGGCCACACACTGCTCAAATTGTTGCCGTGCAGGCGAGCATGCACACTGATTTGAATTGTTGTTTACTTATTTCTCACTCTGTCTGCAACATGATTATTGCTACGTATATTTCGATTAAATACATTAAATCATTAACAAAAGATAATATTTTGTATGGAAGTATGTTTTAAAATGAATTTTAATCTCTACTTTATAATTAATTATTTTAATTTTTATAGGAAAAAATAAGATTTTATATATATACTAGCAGGTAGGCCCGGCATTGCTCGAACAAAAGTAACGATAGCGAAGATTAAGATTATTATGTTATAGTCAACCTTACCTGTATCAGTGTGTGTGTCTGTATTCAGGAATTTTCTCACAATATGACATGTATTCAATATAGTGGCCTTCTGTAGTGTGATGTATGTGTTTTCTATTCAATTGTAATGTATGTACCCAGGCTTTTGTGCAGTGTGTGTGGTATGACACCTGTAGAGGAGAGAACAACAGGTACAATAAGCACCCTATCCATCCTCCACAGATGCCTTATTTCCTGGGCAAGTTCTGTGTACTTGCTAATTTTTTCAGTGCATGTGTTTTGTATATTGTGAGTGTTTGAAATGGATATGTCTATAATGTATGTGATTTTATTATGTTTGTCAATGAGTGTGATGTCTGGTCTGTTGTGGTAAATTGTTTTATCTGTGATTATGGCTCTGTCATAGTACATTTTGTGCGTGTTGTTTTCCAATACTGTCTGTGGAATATACTTGTAGTATAGTTCGTGGATATCTAATAATTTGTGTTTCTTTGCAAGTTCTTGGTGTATTATATTTGCTACTTGATTATGCCTGTGTAGATAATCTGTCTGTGCCAAGAACTTGCAACCAGAGGTGATGTGTTGTATAGTTTCTGGCATAATGTGACATTTTCTGCATGTGTCATTTGTGAGTGTTGTATCTTTGAGTATGTGTTTTCTGTAGTTTTTAGTATTCATGCATCATCATCAACGTCATCTCGATTATATATATATAGATATGCTCAGCAAAAATTTTTTTTGCTCAGAGAAGTATATGTTCTGCTCATCTACAAAAAAAATTAGAGGGAGCATTGACTGCGACTCCTAGGTTGAGAAACACTGCTGTAAAGCACTTTCTTGAAAAATATAAACAAATGCATTCTTGATAAAAGAAATTTGCTGACCCACGTCTACAAAGTAATTGATGAAATTATTTATTGCAAAATTAGTATCATTTAGTATAAACATTCATAAAAACAATCTAAAGGCCATAGAAGGATAACTACTGTAAATTAACTCCAGTCAGATAATGGAATAAACATTGTCCCAAAAGTAGGTATCGGCAAAAGATTAATTACCAACATTAGACTAAATTTTTCACAAATTTTGAGGATATGTATGAAAATTTATTTTTGAATTTTTCAAAATATCAGTTTCTTTACATCAAATCACAAAGTAAAAAATAGCCATTACTATAATAACTGCAAAACAAAAGATTGTGTATATTATAAAATTTTAACATTACTTTCTAAAGTTTATACTCGTGGCACTCTTTCCCAGTTTTGAGTTTTAGAAATTTTCTTCCAAAAATTAATTAAAAACTAAATTCAGTAGTATATTCACACCATAACATGCTAGATAACTCAGAAAAATTGCTTTTGTAATTTGGTACATGATTTATTTTTATCACACACACACAATTTGCCCCTTTTATCAATTGTTTTACAGCGATACCTCGGGTTTCATTGATAATCTGTCCGAAAACAATCAGCGAAATCTGAAACCGACGAAAGCCGACGCAATTATTTCCATATGAATCAATGTAAATCCAATTAATTCATTCTAGACACTCCAAAATACATACCAAAAACACATTTGATAGAGAATTAATATAGCGTTAAATACTAAAAGCAATAAGAAATTAACATAAAAGACTAATTAGCATTAAGATAAAAGCATTGAGATTAAAAATAAGATAGTTAGCATTAAGATAAAAGCAATGGAATTGTTTGGCTAGACACATGGGGTAATGTCTTATCTTGTAGAAGCTAGTTAGACATGAGCTTCTAGCCTATATCGCCCTGTGGTAAAGTGTGATGTAATTGTGATGTAATAGCAGTTGTATGCGATTATGATGGTCATATCGAGGGAATAATGTCTTCCGGGAAATCCATTTAAGGGTAACTGGCCCCTATTCAGGCGTTACAGACGTGAAGAAAACCTGGAAAACTTAAAGCCAGCACACCCTGGCGAAGTGCAAACCCATGACCGAACTCCCAGTGTTCAGGGAATGGAACCGTTGGCCAATGGTGGGCCATCGCGGGGTAATGTTCACACAACAAGAAGTAACACCACACTGTGTTGGAAAACGTGTGGTTAGCCCTTTGTTTTTGCAAAATTAGCTGCGAGGTCACTTGAGCATGCCGACAAAATCTGAGGCAATCAGTGAAAACCAAGACAAATTTTTCGTGGAAAAAAAAAATCTACGATAACCGAAATCAACAAAAACCAAGGTATTACTGTATTTTTCTTTTAACCCTCTTGAATTTGCTGTGAATTATTTCTTTAGACTCAATGATCAAGGAAATAAAAGGCATAATACTATACACAAGATACATTGATGACATACTGATCATTTACAAATGTAACAATATTAACATTAATAACCTTAAAAATATCATAAACAATTACTGCTAAGAATTGCAATTTGAAATGAAAAAAAAGAAAATAAAAATATATTAAACTTTTTACACATTAAATTCAAAGATATGAAAATAAGATAGAAATATCCACTTACAAAAAGACTATGTGACAGACAAAATCATAGGTTGTAACTCATACTATATTAAAAGAAACATCTGTCTGGAATACAAAAAAATCAAACAGAACTACAAATCGGCAGGTTAAAGAAAAAGAAAGACAGTAAAACCTGTGTAAACTGCAATCACATGGTACCAAATATTTTTCCATTTAGACAAGTTTCCATTTTATTCAGGAACTGTTTTGGGCAGGTTTTAGTATATCAAATTTCAAAGAGAAAATGATACTAAATAACTATCCAAATAGAGTAATAAAGTGGGAAAAAGCAGAAACTAATAGATATAATAATGAAAAATACTACAAAAAGTTTCTATATATAAATAAATGTCTGTACAAATATAATATAACTCTAATACCATCTAATAATAAAATAACAGATCTAGTATTAAAACCAAAAGAAACATAACACACAAATATGTAAAAAATCAAATTTAGTATTATTAGCTTCTACCAGTCCAGTCCATTGATGTATCAGAATGCCATAAAACTACAAAATGATTAATTAACTATAAGATTTAATTAAAGAATATTCAATTTACAACTAAACTTGATGGGTTTGCTCAACTGCCACTCTTTGAACACTTCAAATTACAACTCAAAATTGCAACCATAGGCCATTTTAGCACTCCTTTCTTTTGTTTATTTTTGGATACACATTCACAATAAAAACAGCACTCAGAGGCAACAGTACATAGCATCCCTCACACATGTAAAAACTTCAAATTATACATAAATCACAGTCAGAATAAAAAGAAAATTTTTATCACTATTTAAAAAACGTAAAATATCGAAAAATATAACATTTTCCTCTTTCCAGCAAAATGTTTATTAATGGAACAAGCAAATGTTTTCAGCTTGATTTATAGGTCTACTTCAGGTCTATAGTCAACTCAAATAGAATGTTGCTTGTATCAGAGTTGACGGTAGACCTGAAGTTGGCCTATAAATCAGGCCAAAAACATTTGTTTGTTCCATGAATAAACATTTTGCTGGAAAAAGTTATATTTTTTGATATTTGCAACCAGTTCCAGTTTTACATTTTCTTGTGAAGAACATGAAACCAATTTAAATTTGAATAAATTCTGCATTTTACAAACATTGTACTGTGAATAAGTGCAAAATAGATAAAAATAATCTAAAAATCCTTGATTATGAAGAAGACATGCAGGTACATCAGAAAGTTTAAAGAAAGTGTATACATATCAAAAACTGATAATAACTTAAATGATAATAATGGCATAGAAATAAACAATAACTGAAATGAAATTCTGTAAAAAAAATCTATGCATCAAGCAAAAACCCTACCTATCCGGAGAGGAGGGAGAAAATAAAAATAAACACAAGTTTGGCAGGAAGCTAAGTGAAGTGGGAAATTTAGTCAGTTCAAAGATTCTGAAACAACAGATCTAAAAATAATATAATAATAACTACTTCAAAAGATATTAAAACTCACTCAATCTTTTAAATCAGCAAAAGTCTCTTTAGTGACAAATATTTTTGGTCCTTTTCAAAGACTTGGGTTCACACACTCTAAATCTAATGAAACAGAAACTGAATGATTTAAAAACATAACAGAAGTAGCACACATCACTACACAATTCATTTAATTTAATAATCTGGAAGAATATACAAATTTTTAACAAATTTACCATTGTTTCACACAAACTTACTGCAGAGATGTCATGTTGATAAAAAAAAACAAGGAAAAATGTATGTAAAAAACTAAACTTTGTTATATAAATTACAAAATTGTATTAAAAAATAGAAAAATAATGTATCTTAGGAAATACCATACTGAAGAAGAGAAGACAGTTCATATAACGTTGACAAAATAATGATGGTATAAAAAGGCAAGCAGGACAACTAGGCAATATCAAGTGGGTGATTCACAATGGGTGACAGTCAAGGTAGGCAGTGGTTAACCGGGCAACTGTCATCATACAAAAATTATTAAGTTTCTGTCGCCCAGACAAAAACTTATTAATAAACTTATTAATTTCTGTATGCTTAGCAAGCATACAATTTGGCAGATACATAAGTCATATATATATATATATATATATATACAGTGAAACTTCGCTTAACGAGCACCTCACACAATGAGTATTTCGCATAACGAGCAAAACAAATTGTAAAAATTTACCTCACTTAACGAGCGATATTTCACATAACGACTGATGAGGAGAGGGGAAGTCCCAAATTGTGCGCATGCGGCATGCTCCATCAGTCTGTGTTTAGCACTCGTTCCGCTAGCATCTTAGTGTCGCTTGTGATCACATATTTTTCCAAACTTGTGTTCACACATATTACTTATAAACAGCAACAACCAGAGCCCATTATATAATAAACACGCCAAACAATATGCAAAATTCTTGGGTCATTAAATTTAATGACCGATTCCAAGTTAAATTTTAGAAATGTCTGAATTAAAAATTAACTATTTATAATTATTAAATTTAATACCAGATGAAAACATAACTGCCTACCTCTAGTAAAACTAATTAATTTCTAATATTTAATTATAGCCTTTATATAACCCAAGAATTTGGCATATCGTTTGGAGTGTTTATCAAACATATTAGCTGCAATTTTTTTTTTGTTTCTGCAGCTCGAATTCTCACTCCAGGATGGTTCATTCCACACTAGAAGAACACTGATGATGATGATTTACGCTGCTTAACAGAGTATATTGTACAATTTTTTTTTTTTAAATAAACGTTATACATAAAACATTTAAGCACTTTTTTGGCATGGAATGCATTATCGTATTTTACATTAATTTCTATGGAAAAAATTGTTTCGCTTAACAAGTGTTTCGCATTACGAGTAAGACTCTGGAACAAATTATGCTCATTAAGCGAGGTTTCACTGTATATGGTTAAGACTTATGAAGTATGAGTTACAAATTATTTCCAACTTAGGAAAAGGAAATGTTTTCAAATAATGTACTATAGCATTGTTAATTATTGTAAGTCAGAAGCAATTTACAAAGCACATTAAAGAAAAGCAGTTCTTTGAAAACAAATTCTTTCAAAGAACTTTTATACTTTTTTATTTTAATTTATATTGTATTTAATGAATAATATAATGTATTTTTAGTTTTATGTAATTATTGTCTTTGTTTTTAAGTATATTTATTAATTTTGGTGGTAGATATCAACTATTCTTTGAGACTTTTCTATTTACAGTAGAGCATCGATTATCCGACCCCTGATTAACCGACTTATCAGTTAACCGACCGCGTTCTAGTCGGCAAATTCAAATGTCCACTAGTGATGTGGCACTACAATATTTGTTTATGTCTTGGCTACTTTAATATTATTTTTGTTAAATTTTTGCATGTTTTAGCTGGCAGCACTGGCTCGACCATGAAAGGGAGGCTAGTATTTAAACCAGGCCTAATACACTATACTAATAATGTATTTTTTCATACTTTTCGGTTATCCGACCAACCCCAGTCCCCAATTAAGTCGGATAATCGATGCTCTACTGTACTTGTAAAAATAAATAAATATAGTAAGTAATCTGTATAAATATGTTTGTTAATTACAAATTCATTCTTTTAACTAGTAAATTTAAATAATATTTTTTAAGAAACAAATTAATCATTTCTTAAAAATTATTACTTAAATTTACTGGGTAGTAGATCAATAGAAAATAGTAATGTTTTTTTATATAGTTAAAATAGTAGTGATTTTTATAAAGAAAACAAATAAAATTGCATTCGTCTATTGTTCATCTCTTATTTTGTTGCCCAGATGTCTGTCACCCACTCACCATCATTTACACTTACATTTACTAAAGGATTAGAAGGCGTCCACCTAAAGGTACAGCCTTGGAAAGGAAAGATCAAGAGTTATAGTAGAAGTGAGATGAGTGAAGAGAATAGAAAGTTAGATAGGAAAGTGTGAAACATGACATCTCAGAGCACCTGCCAAGTGCCATTTATTAAATACAAAAAAGTACAAATAGCCAAAATACAGTGGTATACAGAATAACTGCCTTCGTTTTGAGGCAGTAAGAGCTCCATTACGGCTGACTTGCCTTGGAGCTCAATAAACATATATGTACGAATGTACAACCCCGATTGGGGGAAAGACAGACAAATCCTCCATGTCTTGGGAGGGAACAAAAGAGAACAACTGTATGTACAAAAAACAACCTGAAACCAGGAGAACTGGCCCTTAACGGCTACTTTGCCAAAGGATCTGCACATAAACAAATGGGTATGTACTGTACATCCCATATCAAGGGGGAGAGAACCTCCATGGTCTTGGAGGGTACATAAACGCGAGCAACAAATTCTTTTCAAATTCTTCGACAAATTCTCAGATGGTGAGTGGACCATGTTGTCCCTGGTCCCATGAAGGGACCAGGGACAACATGGATCCACTCACCATCAGCAGTTAACAGTGTCCCAAGGCAAGCATTGGTGTGGATTAATGTTCCTTTCCTAAAGAAATAATTCACAGCATAAAAAACTACAATGCAGTTCTAAAAGTATGACTGTTGCATTTGGCAAATAAAGTCTACAATTTTTGTAGTATAGATAAAGGATAATATAAAGACATCTAAAAATTTTTGAAATTATCATCCATTCTGAACCAGTAAAATCATTTTTTTTGAAAACTTAAGTTTTTTTCATTTGAATTTATGCTAGAAAATTTTCTCAAATACACAATCTGTGTGTCTCAATTTTATATAATATAATATAATTTTATACAATTTAATAATATATTTTTTACTTTGCAATTTGATACAAAGAAACTGTGATATTTTGAAAAATTCAAAATATATATATATATACATAATCTCAAAATTCATAAAAAATTGATCCAATATTGGGCATTAATTATCATTCACTGATACCTACTTTTGGTTCCAATTTTCATCCCATTATCTGACTGAGGTTGATTCACCATGCTTATCCTGCTATGGCCTTTAAAATTACTTCAACACAAACTTTTCCTTTGTTGTATTCTTTTAGATTCATACATTAAAATTCCAGTTGAAAAATTTACAAAATGATGATGATTTTAGGAAGTCATACATGACTGAATACAAAGAAAATAAAGCAGGAATAAAAAAAGTTGCAAAATAAGTAAGTCAAATTTGTTTTTAAGCAAAGCAAATTTTGAATCTTAAATGATTTAAAAGAATCTAGTGAAATTCACTCAGCACACAGTTCCTTTCTGCATCATTCACATTCTAATTAAGAACAGCATGTTCTTTTGCATCTTCTGAAATGAAAATTTAAATTTTTCTTCTTACATTAAAAAAAAATATTTTAATTTAAGAAAATCTATAATCACAAGCCTATACTACATTTTTCTATTTTCACATTACTTGAATGTCCGTCATTCTTCTTTGACCTTATATTTATTTTAATGATGCTTATGAATGGTATTTACTTCTTCAAAAATTATTAAAATTGAAGATCATTAAGATTAAAAATCATTAAGAAAAAGTTATTTAGTTTTATAATTATTATAAATTATTAATGCAACCAAAATGCATAAAACATACATTTTGTGTACTGGTTGAACTATACCCAGAACATGGTTAAATATTATCAAGAAAATACAATTACAGTATTACTAGCTGATTAAAAAGAAGTTTTGAATCATTTTTCATAAATTGCATATTTATGCATAAAATTTATGAAGACCGATTTTAAAAATTTTGCACATAAAATCAAATTACTGGTAATATGAATGTATTATGAAATATTAAGCTGCTAAAATGTTATAATAAATAAAATTGATGACGAACAACTGCACACCGGGTGTATAAAATAAAATGTTACTCACGAAAAACCCGTAACCCATAGGGGGTTTTGAAAACGTTTGTAGTGACTGATATTGTATGTTACGCACTGGTTACGGGTTTTTCGTGAGTAACATTTTAAATAAAATTGAATATAAATGAGTGCCTAAAATCTCCCTCCCATCTTGCAGTGTTGTAGAAAGAAAAAATAATGATCAGAACATCATTTCCTCATGCCACTACCACAAAATTTAAATTTCTGTATCAATCAATTTTAAATAAATTATATTTTTCCAAGATCTATACCAAAATTTCAGAAAGCATGTAATTTGTAGTGTGCAAGTAATTGTAACATATTCACTACATGTAGATTCTGTGCAATTTACGCAATACCTGAGGAGTACAGCAGGAAATTCTAGATATTGAAATTGCTTACTATAAAGCTAACTTGTCCAGAAATCATGGAGTAAACCTACAAATAATGGAGATTTTTGTGCTTCTGAGTTTGAGAATCTAAAAATTTCTCTGTTAAGTAAACTTCTAATTGCAGTATTACAAAGTATCTACTAGTAGCACAGAAGTTGAAACAACTTTCTCATATTTTAAGAATATTTTTTGACCAGATACAAATTCCCTGACAGAACTAAACCTGGAAATACATTTACAAATGAATTTCAACACATCTGATATTGTCAACATGGTAAATCAAAAAGGTCATGTCCAAGGAAAGACCAAGATTGTTAAGTTTTTAATACAAACTATTCTTTAGAAAAATATAATCAACACTCTTTAGTCAAATTATGTACATAAATTGAAAGGAAATAAACAAAAATGAATTCTGTATTGTTATATTTGCTCATTTCTCAAAAATATTAAAAAATGTAAGTAAATTTAACCAAAATGCATATCTTCATTTGTATCACTTCATAATATGCACTTAAAATTTGCATAATTCTGGTTACCTTATAAAGAATTCAGTAGTAATTTCTAAAGCATACTTTTATTTGTAGAAATCTACAGCACTGTCATTATAATGACACTGTAACATCTGATTAATGCTATTAGTATCTTTCAAAATATTTTTTCATTATCTGTCATTACAGACAAGTTTATTACAGTTTAGAAAAAATAACAGATTTAGTATGATAAGGAGTAAATACTGATATTGGTAACCAAACTTAAATCAAACTCAAATTTGTAAATCCTCATTCTGTTTTTATTTTACAATTAATTCTGATTAAGAGATTTATTCCAAGTATTAATAAATTAATTAAAATACTGTTTATAATTACTAATTACATTAAGATTCCAAAACAGATAGCAAAATAGATATGGCAAAACTTCACAGTTACTATATATTGATATAAATATATGAGTTTCCATTTGTATTATTCAAAAAGTATATTTAATTCATAAAGACAAAAATGATTTAAAATTGAAAAAATTGAGTAAACATACAAGATCTTTATCCAGGATGAAGATATATTTTAGAAACAAGTTAAAAATTACATGAAAAAATAAATCATATGGTTACTGATTACATTTTATATCCAATCACTCATATATAAATAAAGTTCTTGGATGTTTCAGGTAAACAAGTAATCATTTTGAAATGTTATTTTTAATGGAGCTCTAAATCAAACAGAAAAATGATTTTTTAAAAATATAAATAAATAATATATATAAAAATAAATAAACTGTGATAAAAATCCACTTTGTATCAAACATCTTTGATGTAAAATTTAACAACAAATATTTTATTTTATATTGATGATAAGGTCCGACAATTCTCTAATAAGCAAGACAAGATGGATAGGGAAGTCCCAGGTGAGAAGTAATGTTTAATGACACACTTCTGGCCTGGCAAGGTACGCAGGGAGTTTGTAGCCTTTCTTCACATCCAAAACAATGTCTTTCTGTTCATAAAATATTTTATTATTATAGATGAACAAAAAGAGTAAATCATATTCATTAACAATTTACTGACAAGATTTATGGAACTGATTGTTCAATACAAATTATCAACAATACTGCAAAACACATTATTCAAGAATTACACTGTCCATTCAACACTTGAAATTTAGAAATACACAGTTTTCATTTTATAGTTCAAAGCATTTGGCATATATGCCATGATTTCTAACATTGAATGTTGCAATAAATAACTACTTAAAGAACTTGAAAAAACATTTATATCTAGGTCCTGTTAAAATAAATATTCTTGAAAAATGGTTTGTAAATCAAACACTCATATGAAATCTGAACATCTTAATATGAAGATTCCAATGCATTCACAATCCAGAACTAGTTCACTCAAAATAATTAAAAACTCAAGTCTTGAACAATATAGTAAAATAACAACCTTTTTTTCGTTCCAGCAGTATTTTAATTACGTAAAAATGTTTTCAACTGCTTTAAGCAGCCTTCATCAGTTAAACATATAGCAAAAAAGAACATAGAATTATAAAATTATGAAAATAAGAACGAAGAGTTCTAAATTTACGAAATATAAACAAACTTCTATTGCACTCACGCAAATTGTCGGTAAGGCACTTGCGCGTTAATCCAAACGTAAAACAAAAAGGTAGTAACATATCTACCTAGCCATCGTAAAATATTTACATTAAATATAACAATAAACTAAAAGTGGCGTTTTAATGATCTCTGTCGCTTTAACAATGCTCTGTTAATTTACGTTATCAAAGAAGGATTTCCAGGCTGAAGCTAACGTGTCTGCATCTCTATGGTTGATGCAGTTTGTGGTTAAATGAGCTCTGTGTATTTCCATTTTTTCAATGTGCTTAACAGCTTGTCTTGATCTTGCGGCCCTCACAATCGAGGCTTTATCCCAAAACACCGTTATCCCTTGTTCTTTCGCAAATGCTGCCAGTATCGTAGAATCAACATTCCTGTTCACCGACTGCTTATGCTCATATACTCTCTGTTTTAGGCTCCTCCTCATAGTGCCGACATATACTAGATCAGTGTTAAATTGATGGTCTCTAATTGGGATGGAATATATTCCTGTTCTGTTGTCGTGCTTTTCTTTTCTCTTATCGTTTCTCAAAATGCCGTACACTGTTGGGTTATGCCTGTATATTACGTGCAGATTCCTATGCCTCGCTACTTTCTTAACTACTTTACTTAGAAACGGTATATAATCCAGAACTAAATTTCTTCTTTGCCCAGTTTGGGGTTGTTGCTGGTCCTGTTTACATTTATGCATTCTCATAATCAGGTCGTCGATTACTTTCCTCCGGTACCCATGTTGAACCGCTACGTTTCTTATGTATTCTAACTCATTATAAGTATCACAGACATTTGTGCAATGTGTGAGCACATGTTTTATCAAGGATCGAAACACTGCCAGTTTAAAGTGCTCAGAGTCTATAAAATTAGTACGTAGAGATAATACAATAAAACTTTATTATACTATTTCAACTTATTGGTAAAATCTAATCTTAATAATTCTAACTTTACTATGATAAGCAAACAATACTGCCAGTTTTAACTGGGCTATAATATGGCTAATTAAGTATAAAGATACGTAATTTAGACTATAGGTAGGCATAACGCAGTCATTTTGTATTAAATTTAATAACTAGAAACAAATTAAGAATATTCTGAAAGAGAAGATCAATGCACAGAAGGCCCCCCAACTCCTGCTTAACTTGTGCATGTGTTCTCAATTACACTACCCATAACTTCGATTCCAGACCAATATAATTACTACGAAAAAGTTAATCTTATTTTTGTCAATTCCAAAAATAAAAAACAGAAAATTAAATTAAAGAAATATAGAGAATATAAGACCTGCCGATTGATAATTCTTATTAAATTACTTACAAATCAAAAAGTAAACATATAATAAAAAATTTATAACATACTTAATGTGAAATTCATTTCAGTTATTTTTACCTTTTTCATTCTCATTATAAATGATTAAAAATTTCTGGTAATTTTGCATAATTTTTTAAAAGTTTTTTAAAACATTATGTTAAAAACACACATAAAATGATTTAAAAAATTTTAGAAATACAAAAATGAAAATTTTGCAGTAAGAAAATATTCTCAGAATTTTATATCCTTATTTAAAAATCCTTAGATTGCATGATAATGGAACAATATAGTCATTAGTGGATAAATATTATATTTTATTAAAAATATTTATAATTTAATGTGAATTTTTTAATTGTTTGTTTTATAATAGTTATAATTGAAAAAGTGTTCATTGCATTTAAATATTAGTGAAAATATAAAAACTCTGTAGTGCAGAACATCAAACCATTTATAATGTAACTATTTCTACATAGCTGAAAAGACTTCTGAAATTACAAATGGATGCTATAAATATAAATGTTACATTACGACATTATTTCGGTAAGACTGTGGATAAAGTTTTATAGAAAAATAATATAGATGTGCACAAAATATATATATAAAAAATACTTGATTAATGTATTTCTTCACTGCTAAAAGTATGCACGCGAGCAGCAAAATAACACGACAATGAGCAACGGGATCAACCAATCATCTCTTTCGACCTTGATTATCATCAGAGATGATTGGTGGAACCAGTTGTTAATCCTAACTGGAATCTTAATTTTGCTGGCAATTTCCATCAACTTTAAGACGTCATCAATTACAAATGAACTACTGAAAGTGCAAAAAATTTTCTTTGCTAATCTATAATGGCATAATTCTATCTAAATAATCTTTCATTTTTATTTTGATTGAAATGTTAAAATAAATAAACATAATATATTTATCTATGCCACCAGTATTGTTTCCATGCACTTTTTGAATGTATATTTTTTGTTTCAATATTGCAACATAATATTATGTTTTCAAATGGTAAGTAATGATCAAATCTTAACTGAATACAACACTAGCATTACCCATGCGCATAACAGAAATAATGATAGAATCAATAGATATGATGAAGTTTGCTTACATGCAGATAATGATAAACTATATTCCAACTTGCTCAGAATTCTACCAGTAGTCAAACTGGTTGTCTTTTAACAATGAATATAAGACACATCCGGATTTCAGACATTAATATGTAAAAAAATACGCATCTTAAAATCAAGGAAATACAGTAACTGGTACTTTGTTTTCTATTTACTACTACACTAAAAATAAACATCACTCATGCAGTATTTTCTTACTAAAATTTCAAATATCTAAGATATTAAAATCATTAATAAAATATGACTTAAAATATCTTGAGTTATTATAGCTAAAAATATAAAAGAAGCAAAGTAATTTTAAAATTTTAGTTTTAGCATCTCAAGATGGTTAAAAAACAAAATTTTATTAATTTATCATTTGTTGAATGTAATTTTCAAAAATGAACTTTTTAGGTTTTTCTAAATTGTATTCTAAAAAATTTTTAAACTGCTTGGTCCAAAAGTATTTGGGATTGTATTATTTATTAATTTGTATTTACTCCAATCAAGCAGAAATTTTTTGTCCAATAGAGTTTTCTTAGGTATTATGATGTATCTGATCAGTGTAGAAATACCTAGAAGAGATGAAATTATTTTTTAAAATATTTTTAAAATTTTCATAGGTCTGGAATTTGAAATTTCCCAGAATGTTTGTGATCTCAGAATAGAAATAAAATTATTTTAGATATTCCAAATAATTGTGATTTTAAATCAAAAGAAGGGTTATAATCTTCATGCATTATTGTTTTTCTAATAAAAATTCTTAATTGAGAAACAATAATGTCAAAGAGATGCACGTTAATCTTCAACTATGCTAAATCTTAACACCATCTTTTACTATGACTAATCAATAAAATAAAACGAAACTGCCTTTTTTTAGATAGCCAAACTATTTATTTGACGACAAATGTTTTTGGTCTGACTTTAAACCAGCCTCAGGTTAGAACAGACCAAAACATTTCTTTTCAAATAAATAATTTAGCAATCTAAATAAAGCAGTTTTGTTTTATTGATCAATCATAGCAGAAGCACTTGAACGCTATTAAATTTAAGTTTTCAGTAAGATCATATTCAAAATACTTTAATAAGGCAATATACTCTTTTTGACTTATTGACAAATATCATAAAAATTACTGGTAAAAATTGGATTTTTGTGACATTGTCCCAATGCCAGGCTACAATCTGTTTTATCATATTTTAATTTTAAAAAATCACATGACTCTGGGTCAAGACCAGAAGTTCAAATATAGTTAACTGGGGCCTCCAGTCCCTATGCTTTCCTTATCTGGTCTCAATTTTCATCTACCTAATATCCCGTTCGCACGAGCATTTCAATCTAGATTGTGACCAAGGTCGACGACTATGCCTTGGTGCGAACACCCTCGACCATTTCAATCTCGCGATTGAACCTCGTTTCAGAACGAGGTTCAATCGCGATTGACTTGAGAGTTCTTGAAACTAGATCCAGTCATAAGAAAGATCCCCCAATCCCACGCGCGTGAGAAAATACAAGATGGCTACAGAACACGTGTCAGGCTATCGGCAAAGAAATAAAAAAGATGTTTGGAGAGACGATGACATCTGTCTATTATTAGATATATAGCAAGAAAAAGTATTTATTTCTAATCAAAACTTCCATTTTGTGTGTTGGTGTTTGTGACTCACCGAGTAGCTATGCCAGTTTTATCATCGCTTACAATAGCCGGGTTATTCTCCAGCGAGTTACCTGTGTGAACGGCACAACGTTCGACTGGCGACAGTCACAATTCAGATTGTAGGTAAATCGAGATCGAAGCGAGTCGTGGATTGTGTGCGAACGGGGTATAACTCTGTTCTCCAGATTGAGGAAGGACAAACAGACAGACAACTGTGGGAAATTTCAAATTCCAGACCTATGAAAATTTTTTAAATATTTTAAAAAATAATTTTATCTCTTCTAGATATTTAGAATTATTAGAAAATGATACAGCTAGGGTATTTCTACACTAATCGGATACAACATAATACCTAAGAAAACTCTATTGGACAAAAAATTTCTGCTTGATTGGAGTAAATACAAATTAATAAATAATACAATCCCAAATACTGTGGACCAAGCAGTTTAAAAATTTTTTAGAATACAATTTATAAAAACCTAAAAAGTTTATTTTTGAAAATTGCATTCAACAAATTAAAGTTTTAGACCTGGTTATATAATTAAAGAACCCTAAAGATAAATATTTATTAAAATTCAAAATAATTGAAATTATATTCTATTTTTATAATTTGTAAACCCAATATGGAACATATGGAAAATATTAGGTTTACAAATTAAAAAAATAGAATATAATTCCAATTATTTTGAATTTTCCATTAGACCATTTTATTTGTCAAATTATTGTTAAGTTGAAGTTTTTTCTTAGAATCAACAAAAATACCATTTTGACTTCATGCCATATTTAAAATAATAAGAGAAAGTGCTAAATTCAGAAAACCAAAACATTTTCATTCTTTTAAAAGATCATCATCAGCTTTGAAATTACAAAGTACATTATAACAACGAATTATAATTGTAATTTTCTCATAATTTTAAATTTTAAATTCCAAATTCATTTTAATGTACTTTGCAATTTCAAAGCTGATGATGTTCTTTTTAAAAGAACTAGAACATTTCTGAATGAAAAATTAGTTTTGGTTTCCCGAATTTAGCATTTATTACTATTTTTTTTTTTTCTTAGAATTTCTATCAGTATTCATATTAGCTAAAACATACTTTCAATAAATAATATAGTTGTTTTTCATTATTTCATCATCATCAATTTTTATTTTCTAATTCTGTTTCATATCTTATATTTTTAATAGAATGATAGAATTAAATAGTTTGTGATACACAAACAGAATCCTCAAAATATACTATTATGCAAAGAAAAATGTCCCTGTTTACATAACATTTCAATTGATATATTAAACTTTTTACTTAAAGTTCAGAAATAGTAGATAAAATATACAAAACAGGATAATAAAATCATAAATATAAAAGCTAATAAACATTCAAGAATAATTCAGAATACATATATTCCATATTAATAAATAATTTCAAAGAAACTATGATCATTTCTGAATATCTTCTATAATAGCTTATAAACCAATAAAATCAACCATGTTCAGCTTAATAACTGAAACAAAAAATATCCAATTTGACAATATTATAGAAAATAACTTCACTAATTTTATAAATTATCTTAGTTGGAATGAATAAATGATAAATGAAAATGAAATGTGGAAATAAAGCAGAATGTCACATTTATATTAATTTACTTTCATTTAAATTTTGTATGATATTAATTTACCTCTTCTTTATCATTTTTAACTTGCACACAATTAAATGTTGTTGATGTAATTAAAATGAAATTAATTTTTAATTGTTTACTTACATTTGTTAAACGACCATACTATACTGTCGAAGATTTTCAAACTACGATATAGATAGCATCGTAGGACAAAGATATACTAAAAGTTAACATTATAAGCTATAAAAATTAAAAAAAAAAAAAAAAAACAATTACTATTTCTAATTGAAATTTTTAAACCTTTCTACTGTAATGTTTTTAAACATGATGTCAGAAATAATTTTAATTAAAAACTTCCTATTAATAAACTACCATATATTAAATGAAAGCTCTTCACATCATTCTAATTTATTCAATAAATATAAGGCAAACAATTGATGCCATAACAGAAGTTAAAGGACGATGAGACGACCAGAGAGTAAAGCTGCTGTATGCAATCTTCAAGAATAAAACAGAAATATTAAGATATATGCTACATTTTACTTAATATTTGTGATTTACCATCAAAACATACAGAAAGTTACATTGTCATCATTTACATTTTGCAATAAAATGAAAATCAATAAAAGATTTCATTTTAAACACTTACCGGATAAATAAAAAGAGCCTACGAGAAAATGATAATATTCTACATTAAAATCAATTGAAGTGCATTCCTCATTTCAATTTAAATGTACTAATATTAGAAATGTATTGTATAAAAAATCAAAATACAAAAGGTTTCCTACAGATCCTATATAATTTTATTTAAACATGACTTACGAATTAAATTTATTTGAATACAAACAGAAAAGTAGGATAAATTTTACCTTTATATAAGATCTATGAAAAAAATGTAAATTTAAGTGCAAATTTGTTTATATAACCAATAAAATTACATTGTTTATATATTTTCCCATCAGTTATTTGTTTTGGTAATCGATTTTTCGGCAAGAAAAACTAGACAGACTCGATCAAACACGAACAATCCGCGCTCAACATCTTCCAATAATTTTGCATATTTAATATTCGGTCCACTTCTCCACAATGTAAAACAAATCTAACAAATGTGTACTGTACATTTATTTATAATGTGGCATCAGAAAGCATTTTAAAAATTTCAACAGGACACTTTTAAGGTGTAACATTCCAAAAAAATTCTTAAAATAATATAACAGCAGAAAATGTAAAAAAGGTCAGCACTGGGCAATTATTTCTACATAAAATTACCATTAAGAGCATCCGAGCCACGTTAACCACTAGTTTACGGTGTAAGGAAGTACAGTAGAACCTCCGAATAGCGGACATCGCGAAGTTGGTCCGCTGTTTAGAGGTAAATATAAGAGACGTCATATTCGAAGGTTTTGGGATCATAAAAAATGTCCGCTATTCGGGAGTGTCCGCTAACGGAGGTTTTACCGTAAATAAGAATTTTATATTAAAAGTAAACAATGGCAAGAGAATATATGGAAATGGTGACTTAGCATGGAGCTAGGAATTTACGAGCCAGGAAATAGGTCAGAGGTAATCCGAGCAGCATTTAATGCCAAGAAGTCAATCAATTCCATAATTCCGGACTCACCCGCACTGATTCCTAAACAACACGTTAAGATGACATAGGTGTACATTGTCTTGTATCCGTGATAAATACGTATAGTCATTGCCGTCTTCTGGCCCAATCCATTAGTTGCGAAGTGTAAACCGTACGAACGGAGATAAAACAACAGAAATCGCACACAAACAAATCCCCTGCGTTTCCGATCAAACGTTACATTGTCAGCGATCGGGTTCCTCGTACCTTCTTAATTTATGTCGTAAACGATTCCTCTGATCAATTTTCTCCAACGCAATGTCATAACATTTGCTTAATAAACAGTTACAATCCCAGCATCGTTTGCTTTCGGTCGGGTCAATGCTTGCATCGTTTCAAGATGGCGGATTTCTTCCCCTTCGGTCAAGAAAGGAAAGACCCGGCTTGTGACGTCATTTTTTTTAATATGTATATATGTGTATATATATATATACATAATATATACATAGATATTTTTTTATGTTCAGTTATTTTTCGCACATTTTAATGCGATGTAAAAAATTTATACATTTCTAGCGATTCTTAAAAATATATTCGTGCAAACTCTATTAATGAAATTAATAGTTTTTTTTCTTTTTCTACTTGATGATTTTTCGTTTTAATATTTCACATCGGTGACGATGTAAGCGGATAAAATAATCGGCCGGCCGTTTTCTCTTCTAAAATTACCGTTTAAAAAATAAATCATTTTTTAATACGTCACAATACACTTTAGCACCGAGATAAGATCGACGATGCTATAAAAATTGTAACCTGACGTAGCGGGTTATAGGAGCGAAATTTCGACGATTTCCATCTAAACTTCGAGTCATTTTCGGCAAAAATTAGCTAAAATAATCGTTAAATGTGCCTATTATAATATTTAAAATGGCGTGTTTGTGTTTTAATTGTATCGAAGTATAATACCCACGTGACAGTAAACTTTTCTATAGAAATTTGTGTATTTTATCTTTTAAAAAATGTTTCAATAGTAATTATGTAGAAAGATGTTTAATAATTGTATAAACAATTTCATTAAAACCAGTTTATCGCTTTAACTCGACTGGACGCGCGATCTTTCACGGTCAAAGATCGAAAAGTCACGTGACCGCCAGCGAACTGTTACAATCGATATCTTACACATGTAATACAGTATTTAATATTTATTTTTCGAATTTATTATTGATGCTAAAATGTTTCTAACGTTTATACAAATATTTAAATTTAAATATTATTTAATTAAAAATTTAAAACCTAAGTTTAATCTCAAGTTTAAAAAACAAAATCGATATTTATTATATATTCGAGATATAATTCTATATTTTTAAGTTTTTTTGGGGGTAATGAGGTTTATTAAATTTATTTATTTATTTATCTGTTAATAATACAAATATATCGATTAAATAAAGGTAAAATGAATTCGCTAAAATTGCGAATTTTTCACGCGCGAGATGACGTAGAACTTTAATAACGACGCTCTATATCATCTCGCGTGTGAAAGAGCTGGGATTTTCACGAATATATTTTAACCTTATGTACGCTTTATATATAAAGGCATGCTATTTGTAGACTCGAATTAAATAATAATAATTTCAAATAAAGAATAAGAAATCTGATATAGGCCTAGCTCTTTCATAAATCCAATTTTTTGTATCTTTTAGGACAGGCCAAGAACTTTCAGGCCTCTTGTAGCTTTTGGGTTCTAGCGCAATATCATAATATATAAAATAGCAGGCCTATGTCAAGAACTTTGAGTTATAAAAAAATTTTTTCCGAGTAAATACATATATTTAACATATATTTTTATATGCCTATATGTATGCCGAATACAGAAACATATTCAGCTTGCAATACAACATGCGGCCTTTTGAGATTGTTCTTAAATAGGATTTGGCCCTCTTCATCTGTTCTAGGATGCGTATTAAAAAAATTCTTCCATGAGGCTTTGTAGTAATAAATTCCTTTTCTTTTTTAAATTAAAACTCTTAAATAAACAGAGATATTTGACGACAAAGCTTAATAAATATCTTCATATTTGAGTATAAATAAAATTTGACTTAATTAGAATACATTAATAAGAAATTTATGTACTTTCTAATACTATTTTTAATTTGAAAATTATGATATTTATATTTTAAAGGTTTTAGACAGCGGCTTGTCTCGTTGAGATAATTTAGAATTCGGTTAGAGGAATTTTAGATTTTTGTTTAAAAATATTTCTATATTTATCTTCCAAAAAAATTCTTTTCGTGATCGAAAGAATTTATAAATAATCTAAATTACTTCGTGACTGAATGCGTTTGTGCGCTTATAAATTTTCTTTTCACTAGAATAAAAAGAAAATTCATAAAATGAGTTTTGTTGAAGCTATAATTAAACCAACTACTAATTATAAATGTTAGGATTTTAATTAAGATTTTTATTTTTTATTCTTATAGATATTTCTTGTATTTTGAATAAATATCGGGTGTTTTATTTATTTTATTGGTGTTCTAGGTACAGCTATGAATGTGAATCATAAACTGAATTTCCAACGGTGTGGTTTTCTTTTACAAAATCGGTGATAGTCTTTGCAATGGTTAACCGAATTTTCGTCCTCCTCATATATTTTATTAAATCTTTTTACAATAAGGTCGTAATTTGAAATATTTTACTGATATCAAATAACATTTACAGCATTATATTACTCGAATAATTATATATTATTTTCTTAACTTATTCTTTACATATACAGTAATATAATCGATCGATAACAACCCGGAATAACAATAGATATACATTATATTTACTCGTATCCATTCATTAAACTTATTGTAATTTGAAATCACGATTCTTAAAATTCGTAAACATTTTGATCATCTCGAGAGGCATTGACAGGAAAACATGAACTCTGATCAGTTCCAATTACACTCTATAAATGGGGATAGCGTACGAGTTGTTCACCTTGCACTAATTTTATTTACTGTATACTTAATTAAGTAATTAAAGTTATGATTAAAACACGAATTCAAATTTAATTGGTTTCATTTTCTAATACTGTCTACACAACAGGAAAAATAGGCGCTAGTGACCCGGATGGGTGTATATGGCAGAACACCTGTAATAGAGTAACCTATTAGAAGGTTACGAAAACACGTGGAATATTGTACAGTACATTAGTTATATAAGTTTACAGTACGGTATAGACGTGTAGCATATATGTTATATTATATAAATGGATGAAGAATGGGATGATGCAATCAAACAGCGAACAAACGGAAGAGAAATATAGAATTTTCAGTTCGAAATAAAAACATGCTACAATTAGTTTATTTTTAGTAGTTCTATAGTAACCCGGGTTGTTTCCTGCTCCAAACAATTTCCGCTAATTGTTAGTTTAAATGTTTAAGAAGGAAATATTATGTAACATACGCTTTTAACTAAACTTGTAATTAAAAAAAAAAAGTTGATTTACCGACAGGTTTCTTTAATAAAGCCAGAATTATATAAATATACTTCTAAACGTTAGAAATTATCTATAAAAATAGGGGAAAATATTGTTAATAATAGGGACGATGCCTATCTCCAGCGCTCTTATCTACACGCGTTTATAAAGTAAATATCGCAGATGTATTAAGTAAACCATGATTAATTTCTTTTGTGTGACGTTTGGGATTTCCTAAAGTTTTTAATAATTGACAATTTTAATCTTTTTACTATTAATTTACTTAAAAAAAAAAAAAAAAAAAACCCTGGAAATGACGAGCGGAACTTCATCCCTTTAAAACTGGGAATTAAAAATTATTTTAAAAAACTGGTCTTTTTACGTAATTTTTAGACAATTTCGTCTACAAAAATAACAAAAAAAAAAAAGCACGATTTTAATCCCGAATTTTAAGATCATATCAAGCCGATTCGTTCTCTAATTTTAAACTTTACAATCAAAATTAAATAATTTAAAAATATCGATAAAATATATCAATTTATACAGATTAAAATTATATTTGAAATATTGTCCCACATTTATTACAATTTTTCTAATTATTTTTTAATGTTTATTTGTCGATTTACTCCTAACGATAGTTCCGTGCGGCAACCTTTACTCGGAAAAACCGATTACGTTTCTGTAGAGACGACCAATAACGTATTTGGTGGATGAAGTAATGAAAATAACCCTTCCGGATTGGTCGGGCGAGGCTAAATATAGATGAGTAGAAAAGGATATAGAAGCGATTGCACAACGTATAGTGTCAGTGAGGCAAGTGAGGAGGAAGAAGTTTGTTATCTGTGCGAACGTTCGTAACTGATATATATCGAAGAAAGCTTTAAAAATAAAAAAAACAGCGTAAAGGTAATTATCCGTATAACGCGATTCGCGATTTTATTTTCCGTATAAAAAATAATAATAATCGCAACTTAAATAGTTTTAGTTGGATTTTTTCTTGTATACAAACAATGCGGTTTTTACTCGGATTTATTGTTTACATTTTGTTTTTCCGGTTAGAAATGCTTTAGATTATTCTCGCGGGAGTTTATCGGTTAAAAACATCAAAATTTGGGGTGACTTTTTGTAGTTTCATTATTACTTCCGGTCCCGCTCTTTAAAAAAAAAAAGGAAAAAAAGAAAGTAAGTAAGTAAAAAAGTATTGTTAATGTAGAAAGAATCCGATTATTTCGCCAGGAATATTAAATTTAGAATTTTTTTTTTAATTTTGAGATGAAATCGTGTATAACGCGCACCGGAAGACTGGGAAATTAGCGGCTTAGTTGCAAAATAAGGGGGAAAAATTTGAATTTGTGTGATTTGTGTGTATACTTGCATACAGTAAATAAAATTTGCCTAAAAGTAAACTGTCAAATATTCTTTGAAACGGGAATTACTGGGCCGAAAGTTTTAAGCGCTGGAAAATTATACACGTATTTACAAGTCTTAATTGAATAAAATGAATTTTGCTTCAAGTTATTTGATTGGTGTTAGTCTTGTTAACCAGTTTTGGCAATTGTTTTCCAATGAACATTAATTAAAAACCTGTTCAGAAGTTACATTGGTTATTATATAACACGGTACAGACGTTAGAATTTCGGATCAAGCGAATTGTTCTACCAGCCAATGAGTTACGATTTCAAAAGTTACTTGATTAATGATATGATACGATGTGTGCTGGTTCTTCCTTGTATTTTCAACAATTATTTTTTGCCCTTGTTACAACTTTAAAATCTAAACCAAACTGGTTACTTAACAAGATAGATATAAAACTTTTTAATCTAAAATGTTTCTTATTTTCAGTGATTATGTATATTTTCTATTTTAAAATGTAATTGTTTTTAATTTAGAACTAAAGCATAAAGATATTGAAATATTAAAATATTTATAACAGATTAATTGTTGGTAAATATTAAAAATTTCATCTCTTATAGGAATACAAGTAAATAGTTGACAGAAAAAACATATTATGTCTATAATTAGTATTATGCTTGGGCATTTTAATCCTAATATAACAAATCCAAATAAAAAAACACTTGAAAGATTTTAGAAGTAAGTATTTTATTTAGTTAAGATGTCTTTTTTAGAGATCTTTATTGTCTTGCTTAAGAACCCCTATGATCTGCCTGTAGTAGGGTTCTAAAGCTGAGACAATAAAGGTCTTGAGAAATATTTTATGTAAATAAAATACTCTTAAAATTTCTCAAGTATTTAATATTTTAATTTTTTGTATGATGGAGTTGTGTCAAAACAATTTTTACAATTAATTCTGATGAAGAGTATATCCAATTATTAGGTATTAGTTGAACATTTTTATGTGCTAGACTTTGACATTTTATGATGAAAGTGGCAGACAAGGCAGTAAAGGCATCAGCGTACCACTCTAAAGAACAGATTCAAATCCAAGTTGGCTCAAAAGTTTTCATGGGTGGGTTGAATTGGATATGTTGGATCCCATCACTGATTGAACTAAGACTTGGGCTAACCTGCAGGAATTTTGCTGAATCTGATATTGGGGACCCCTCTTAGCTTGTTCACACCACAAGTCTTGTGGGCCTGTTACTTATGCTACTGGGCCCCAACCATGACTCTCTTATCCAGCTTTCCTTCATGTAGACCTAGTGGAACCTACAGTGGTCTCTCTTAGTGCTTAGTGCTTAGGGCAGAAAGAGTAAAAAATGAAAAAGACAAAAAAGGTGTACAATATATTTGACATACTTACACAAGAATAATGAGTATAGGCAGTATTAGATTGAGGAATATTCTGAAAGAATGTCAGTCAAAAATGGATATTGCAATTTAATCTTTCAAGATGTTAAACTTTTTTAAGCTACTGTATTTACTTATTTAAGTGCTTTATTTCAAAGATTACTTAGAAGTATATAAAAAAAATTATTTCAACATTTTCAAAATTGGCAGGTTTAAAGCTAACTGAATAGAATTATACAGAAATTTTTTCCTAAGACAAAAGATAAAGAAAGACACTATATTTATTTGGTATTGCTGAAAAATTATTGAAATTACCAGTGTCAATAATCATAGATCATGTCTTTTTCTTTTACCAATATTGATAATTTTCAAAAAATATTCCAAATGCACAAACTGGCTAATCATATTTGTGCAATTAAATCTCTTGCTAATACAAGAACATCTCTATAATGTTGTCGCCATCTAATTTAGTTTTGAAACAACAATAATTGTGTTAATAATAGTCCGAATATTATTGTTTTGAATTGTTTTTCCAGTATATTTAATACTTTTATAACCGTTAATTTCTTGTATGTTCACTCTATCTATAGGTTTTTCATTTTTTTATTAAATAGTTGCACATTAGTTACATTAAAAAATTTAATATAACGGATGTGCAGTTTTAACTCCTAGTTTATTTTCTCCTTTATTAAAATTCTTTATGAACAGCCGGCATCCCCTGGAGGGATGATCCAAACTAGTTTAACTGGTGGAACATGCTTCTTTCAGTATTGTGAAATTGTGAGAGTTTATTCATTTTAGGATGATATTATTATTAACATTAATTATTTCAAAAATATGAGTATTTTATATTTATTTATTTTCTAATAATTTATTCAAAAATAAAAATTCAATGAATTCGTTTTCTAAAAATATTGCATATTTAATTTAGTTTTATAAACTTTTGTATATTTTGTAAATAGAAATTTAAAGATTATCATTTAGTTTGTGGGACTGTTAAGTTCGTGCAACAAGTATGAGGTCCCATGAGTGGAATGGTACAAATAAATACAGTTAGATTTTATTTTCATCACAAAGTAATTTATTATTGCTTTGAACAGGTTCTTTTTTCTTTTGGATCCCAACGCTACAAACAGTTTCTGTTCACACAGGCGTTAAAATTTGATCTAACAACAACAGGTTAATTGAGCATGACAACTATACATGGGGCGAAACTTAAAACTAATTCTTATACTACTTACAACTAAAGAAGGAAGAAGAGAATAAGAATAGAATAAGATGAAGATGGAAATACCCGGGATTTTCTTGAGTTAGTAATCTTGGGTGGGACACCACTTTGGAGCTTTCCTTGAAACGTTATTTCTTGTCCTTCCTGCAGACGTTTAGTATGATTCTTTCAATAGCTTCCTTCAAAATTCTCTTATAAAAATTCCTTCCTATCAATTCCTTGGTTCCTTGTAGCCTCCAATCATCTTACACTCAATCTGGAGCGCTACCTCTTTTCAGTTCTTACACTTCAGAATTCAAGCACAAACTCCTCTTTCAAAATCTCATGGTCGCTGATCGTCCTACACGCGATCCAGAGCACACTCTTCTCTCGTCAAGAGCTCGACCAAGACTGTCTTCTCCTCTTTGTTCACCGGCCCCAGGGCCTTACTTCACCTTTTGTTCTACTGCACATTTCTTGGAATCGGTAATCCCACCCAAGGGACAGGGATTAAGAAAGATAAAATAAGAAAGTTGTAGAAGGAAATAGGACAAAGAATAGAAAGAAGAAACTAAACTAAAGTTAAATTTATATTTACAAAAAAAAAAAATATAGCATACAGCTACAGGACAATGATAAATTATGGGTTTAATTAAAATTAATTATAATGCAGAGCATACATGCAGTTAACCTTGTGCAGCTGTGATTGATCAAATTGGTATAGAAATATTATTATATCACTTGACTTAGAATCATGTAGTTTGTTTCCAAAGCAAAAAAAAAATGCTTAAGGATTGTCATTTGAAGACAGATGAAACTCAAAATGTTACAACAATGGCATTTTGCACTACTTGCAGAAACAGTAAATAGTGTAAAAATGTTCATTTAGTTTGAGTGGCATAAGTGCCATTGATGGACTCATTCAAGGGATTTTACATTGAAAAAGAGAATTCTTGCAGACTATAGATTGTACAAATAGGAAGAAAAAAAGCCTAGAGCATCTTGATCAGTAAAATTCATTGTGTTCTTGTGAAAGAAATTACTTTATAAATTTGGTCTCCTTAAAAAAGACAAGACACCTAAAGGAACGGTGGTAGACATCATCTTTGCTCAATAAAAGTTTAAATTTGGATGGACAGATTCATCAGAACAAAACTGCATACTCACAAATGACATGGAGAAGAGTTTCTTCAGAATATTTGTAAAAGCAACAAGAAGTTAGAATGAAAGTTTGTTGCACAAATGTTTATAAAAGTGGCATAAAATCAGAATGTCAATAAAAAAGCAAATATAGTTTTGCAAAATGTAATAAATCAATAGTTTACACAGAAGACAAGCTAAGGAAGAAGATGTTTCTATGCTTTAAATCAAGTTTTTGCAAACAGTGTGGTGAGAAAAGACATCTCTCATAAATTAAATAATCAGTTCTTGTATATGATAGTTCAGTAATACTATGTGCAATAGTATCAAAATATTCTGCTTCACTTACAAGTTAGTATTGTCAAGCTATCATCACTTATACAAATTGAACAGTATAGAATTGGCAAATTCTAATTTATTATTAATATGGAT
Organism: Centruroides vittatus; assembly: GCF_030686945.1. Taxonomy (NCBI): domain Eukaryota; kingdom Metazoa; phylum Arthropoda; class Arachnida; order Scorpiones; family Buthidae; genus Centruroides; species Centruroides vittatus. The sequence continues at coordinate 1,795,469 of NW_027122679.1, forward strand.
AATATTCTACTATATACTCTGTATTAAAAGAGCTATTTACTCATTATTCTGTTAATAATTATCACCAAAATATTGGAAATAACTCATTGACAAAAAAGCTACACATCATGGAGACATTGGAATTGAAACTTTTTTAGTGCAAACATAATGATAATGATGATAATAAGTGATTACAAAATCATAGCAAAAATATAATTTCCTATGAAGCAATAATACAATTAGTGTTACCACCTGTCCGGTTTTCACCCGGACAGTACAGGAATTGACTCACTGTCCGGATGAACTATTAATTTTGTCCGGGAATTTCATAGAAATTGTGAAATTACGATGAAACAAAGCTCTTGTAAATATTATTATAAATTTACACCATTTGAACAACGAAAGACCTCACACTCACTGAAACTCATCTGCCATTCCGCCATGTTACTCTGTTTATGCTGACGTGTGACGCGCAACCTGCCTCTCAACCGTTTTTTTTTTTTTTTTTTTTTTTATCTTTGCTTGTACTGTACATTACTCCTACGCAAGTCCCTAGTCCCTAACTGTAACTGATTTAGAACCAGCATGCACGTTATTCTTTGCATTATAAAATGACATTGCACATGCATCAGGAACTTCTGTTAGAACAAATCTGACCTGCTGTCTGGGTCAGCGATTTTTGTAAAGGTGGCAACACTAAATACAATTTAAAGCAATTTGTAATACTTTGTAGGATTACCATTGTGTCTGGATACATTTGGCAATACAATCAGCTTGGAAGCATACATGCACCAATGCTGTACTGCAGCAGATTTGCACATAGATGTTGCAACTGTCATTTCAGATCCCTCAAACACTTGTAGATGGCTGAAACTAGCATCTCATTTGGTCCCATGAGTGTGCAATGCAAGCTGAGTGTGACAGACTATTGTGGGAAACCTAGCTGTGTGCAGCTGAGCATTATCTCATTAGAAAACGGTTATTTGCATTCTTGCCATGAAAGGCAACATACAAGGACACAGGATTTCCTGAACATATCACTGTGTTGTCAATGGACCTCACACAACTACTAGGAATGACTTCCATACAAGATGGCTGCCCTGACCAGTATGCCAGCTGTTGGGCAGTGTGCCATTCAATAGTAAAGGCAGGATTGAAGCACTCACCACTGATCCTCCACATTCTAACATGATGGTCATCCATTCCCAAACAGAATTGGGGTGCTGCCAATCCATAGAAGTCCATGCTTCTCTGTCACTACCAATGCAATCAAAGTTGGAGTGTTAATGGAAGACACAGTGATTGCCATTCATGCAAATTTGCATCTAATAATTTCCTGCAAATGGTATGGGAAGAGCCAGGGTTCTGTAGTGAGTCCCACTTATCTCTGGATGGTGGACAAAGGCACCACTACAGTTGTGCTTGTCTCACAATCAGGCAATCGTCTTTCCTGGTGGTTTATCTGAAGCATCCAGTGAATGCTTGCCATGTCTGTGAACTTTACATATCCACTATCACCAATATAACCTCAGTCAGGTCAGAAAGGCCCAGATGGCAGGTAATTTTTGGAAAAACAGCCATTCTGCTTCCTTCAGTCTGGATGTAGTTTTTTTCAAACTGTTTCAACTGTGTGTAATGTCTTTAACTGTATCATCCAGGAATACCTTGTGTTCAAAGACCTCAAAACAAAGGTAGGTTTACATTGAAAATTCTGAAAACCACAATCCTCACCAAGCCTTTTTATAGGATACTAGAGTAGCAGTTTTAAAACAGTCTGATGGCATTACTTGGTATACAATCAGACTCCAACCATAATCATTTATTCCCTGTCTGAGACGTAGCTATCAAGTTTTCCAATAACTGGAAAATTCTATCTGGGTGTGTAACTTTTTTGTCAATGAATATATTAAATATAATTTTGAACTCATGAAAAATTTTTTAAGATCATCAACTACTTGATATTTATATATCTATATTATTTTTCTAATGTTTCAATCATATAATCGACATAATTAAATCTGTATTTGAAGAGAATTACACAAAAACATTAAATTTTAGTTTTTATTTCATACTAATTCAGTAGATATGAGAATGAGATATTTTCCAAAAAATAATAAAATATATTTTGTTTAATAAGTTGTTAGATTACATTGTTTTTAGAACACTGAAACTACAGTTGAGACTGTTCTCTATATGCTTTTGTTTTTGTAAATCTTTTTTATCGACCAAATTTAAAAATTAATATTTTGAAGGACTTGTTCAAAATTTTTTCATTTTTATATTGTGTAATTGCTGTCATCAGCTCTTCAGCTATTCTTGACATATTTTTGTTTTATTCTAGTACATTATTACATTCCTTTTTATTTGGATAGGACTATCCTACAGCTACTATAAATATTTAGTTGATAAAGAGTTAATTATAATTTAATATACTTGAGAATAATGCTAAAATTACATATTGTTATATGCGATAAAAAGATTTGTTTGTATGGTTTATGTAAAGTTTATACAAAATAATAAATTGTAAATAAATTAACAAAATATTGGGTTGTTCGGAAAGTAATTTCTTTTTTTTCCATAGAAAAGTAAACGCAATATTCTTATAATAAATAAATATTTTATTGAATTATATATTGACCATTTTGGTCAAATACCTGTTGTCATTGTTTCTGGTAGTAGCATGATTTCACATTCATAAAAATTTTGATCGTTGTTTACAAAAAACTGATCCAAGTGATTTTTGACATTGTCATTTCAAGTAAATATCTTACAGTTAAAAAAAATTTTTATAGACCGGAACAAGTAATAATCTGAGTGTGCTCGACCTGGCGAATATGGTTGGTGTGATAACACATCCCATCTAAGCTATAACAGTTTCTGACGAGTTACCAAACTTGTGTGAAATTTGGCATTATCATGGTAAAACACTACACTTTGTTTGTTGATCAATTCTGGCCTTTTCTGTTTGATGATATTACTCAATTTGTTTACTCGACGGCAGTACACTTTCGAATCAATTGTTAAATTGTCTGATAAAAGCTCAAAAAAAATTTCTTTAAAATCCCACCATAGAGAGCATCTCTCGTTAATAACATGTGGAACCCATATATCGAGCTTTGAAACGAAACCAATTTGTTTTAAGTAATAATAAACGGTTCAATTTAACAGATTTAATCTCGTAGTGATTTCACGTGTTGTTATACGGCAGATTGCTTCAGTCGGTACCTTTATTTTGTTTTCATTGGCTTCAAATGGCCATCCAGAATGCGGTGTATCTTCGATATTAAAATTGCCAGAACGCAATTTTATAAACCAGTTTTGGCAATGTCTTTCTCTCAACACATCTTCTCCAAACATATACCACAATTTTTTTCTTGTTTGAACAGCATTTTGATTTTTTAGTTATAAAAAAACAAAATATGCCAAAAATGATACTTTCGATTTTCCATGTTTGATGGTCACCAAAAAAAACAAATTGTACAATCAAACAAAATTTTTTATAAATAAGCTTTAAAATGTCAGCTGTCGAAGTATATAATGAAAATGTGGTTTAAAATAAAATTGGCTGGTAAAAATACATCTAATTCCTCCAGTAATAAAAAAACGAAATTACTTTCCGAACAACCCAATAAAATGGTTGAATAATGTACAGTACACCTATCTCAAACAATTGCACTTAAAAATTAAATGTTTGATTGGAGCTTGTATATAAGCTTTTATAAGCACTGGCAAATGAAAAAAGCTGTTTCACTTTAAGGTAACATTTGCTTTATGGCAAAAGTCTGGAATCTAACCTGCTATATCAGTGAGATATGCTTGTGTAGTGTCATGACACTATGTTGGTTTATTCCTTCGGTAAACTCCGTATCGGAATTTACCGCCTAGTCGCGTACTTGTATACTATACTTAGTTCCGTTTGTCACGTACCGGGTTTTACCGTTGTTGTTTCATCATGATTGGTCTATGTTTGTGACGTATGGCTTGCGTGTCTTTTGTTCCTTTATTGGCGCGGTATATAAATTGTGGGAGCGCCATGTTCGGACCTCTTTTGTTTCCTTCTGGTGGACTATTCTTCATAGCAAGAACTTCAAGGGACTATATGAGAAGAAAAGGAGGTAAGGAGGGAGGAAGTCTGATGTAGCGAGGTTTGAGTTGTGAAGGACAAGAAAAAGCAATCCATCGTCATTGAGACGAAAACATTGTGTGGACCTACGACGGTTACATTATATAACTTCTTTAAAAACGATTATTGCCGATCTATAGTTATTTCTCTCATTCGTTGGGAGAGTTACCAGCAATCGACCAGCATATGTGTCGTCAATGTAACTTTTGTAAATAGATTTAATCATAATTGTAATAGTTAGTATTAGGCTTAGCATTAGACTTAGATTATTAATTGTATTCGGTTAACAAATCATCCAGCCGGTGGAGGGATTTGTCGGTACAGTCACAACGTGTAAACCTCAATATGTGTATGTATGTTATTAAATTTAATAATCACCATATTTTTGTTTGAGAAAAATCCTTATCGGTCTTACCCCCCCCCCACTCTGTGAGCTTCGGCCATTCAACAGATATACACTTGTACCTAGATTTTCAAAGATGTGATGACTATCTTAGTTCTCTCAGAAGTTCAGAAAAGTGTCTTGGTTTTTGAAGCAGCTAATACATAAAACTCATGTAATACTTAGTTCCAACAAGGTATGAAGTTAAGGAGATATATGAGAATACTTAAACCAGTGAGGTATACTAACTTTTTCACATAGCAACATAGGGCAGTGAGAACTCCTTGCAGAACAGTTTCATGATGACTGTTTCTTCAACTCATGACTTTCTTTAATCTTCATTCAGATTCCTCTTGTAAATGAGCAATTATTTATTATGGCATTGTCACAATGCCAGGCTTCAATTTTTCATCACAATGCTCTCAATTTTAGTAGTGTTGTGTCCCTGTACATCATACTTTTCCTGTTAACAATTGAGTCATGCTGGTTATCTATTTAACTCTGTTCAGGAGAAAATTTTTGAATTGAAATAGCATAACTTCCAGTCCAAATCGGAAGTTTTTATCAGCTTGTGTGGTTGCAGCCATCTGTCGTATATATACATATATATTTTTTGGGCTATTTTCTGCAGCGGGGTAAAATGGTTGGCAACCTGTTGAGTACACAGGAAGGGTATTTAAGGCGACGCCAACTGGCTACAAGAATTTTCTTCTTTCTTTCTTCATGAGACTGGTGAATCATACGGACTTGTGCAGCATTCTTTTCACGAGGACAGTTTTACAGGTGTGTAAAGTGCAAATCGGAATCGAAATCCATTGACAGTTTCTATGTCTCGGATAAATACATGGGTTCCATATATATTTTAGTGCCTTCCAAGTGTTGTGTATCACTGAATATATATAAACGTTATCATACATTGTGTAATATTCTTCTCTACTGTAGTTTCTTTGTTTACGATGAATTGGATTACGGCATGTTGAATCATCTGTGACTACAATATTGTAACAGTGAGAACTTTAGGTGCATGTGAAATTGTATCTCATGAACTTAACTATATATATTATATATATAATGATAATGATTGTGTATATAAACTTATTGTTAAATTGTGTCTTTGTCTCCTCCACACGTGGTAATTCACCTACCCTTACAATTAGCGAGAATATTAATTCCCCGCAATTTTCCACAGGGTAATTGGCATCTCCTACCCCCATAATTTCCATATTCTTGTCTTTTATCTATCTAATTCCATTCTCAAGATTAAGGTAGAACAGACAGATGCCTGAGGGAATTTATAGGTCTGAAATTTTTGAAAATTGCAGCCCAATAAACATTCTCTTTAGGAGGCAATTTGACTTACCATTCATTTAGTTGAATCTTTCTTTGAACTATCACCAAAAGTTTAAAAAGAGAATTATCCAGGAATTGATCTTCATTTCCAAAAATGCATTTCTTGACTAATTCTTACGTGCCACTGGTTAAACCCCCAAACTTCCCCTAATTCTTATCTTCAAGGTGACCTTGAAGATAAGAAATAGGGGAAGTTTGGGTTTTAACCAGTGGCATAACTATTATTAAGCACAGTTAAGCTTAAGGGCCTACAACATAAGAGGACTCAGACCAGACCCTGGGCACTGTTTCTATGGAACAGTATAGATATGAGAATGTTTTTAATTATAAAAGAAAAATATTATTTGTTTCACTAACCAATCAGATGCCACCTTGTTTTTAAAAATTTTGTTGTTCCTTTTTAGAACAGTTCATAATCTGACGATGATTGCTAAAAGCTGTCAAAAACATTAGTTTCTCATTAAATTTTATGTTTCTTTTTCTGGATTTTTGGTTATACTTTAGTTTTATCCAGTATTAGTTCTATATATTCCATGAGTCTGAATTGACTTCCAAATGAACAATTGATATGGCAATCTAAATGCATAATCTTGCAGCTGACATCAAATGTAGTCAAATATCCCATCACATTTCAGCATTTTTACATTGTACAATAAATAATTGTAGAGTAAATTGAGATAATGTCCATAAATACTGAATTTAGCTGTTGTTTTGTACTCTTCCACAAGAATTGATTTATGTTCTTCTCTAAACAGAATTATACTTTTTTGTATAAGCACTTAAACCAAATGAATCTGAAGTCACAGGACATGAATTCTATACCTTAATAACAGGCGTAACTTCACACTTTGGATTGCAACCATAAATCTGTGAAATCAATTAGTCTTATTGGATTATGTGTTGTGAATCCCATACTATATTTTTAAAACAATTATTCAATGCTAATTGTTAACCAAGAAACATTGCATGAGGATTGCTTAAAATTTAATAATAGTTAATCTGAACTAAGATGTTTGACTATTGGAATATATAGAAAAATCTATTTTTTATTTTTAGTACTTTTCATTGCAAAGAAGGCTTTTTCTATTTGTGTTGGAGTCAAAAGAAATAATTAACTCCTCAGGCTCTTTTGACATAATTTCCAAGCAAAAGATTAAAGTAAGTATAATTTAAAAATTTGCCTTTAAAAAAATATTTTTGAGATTATAGAGATGATAAAAAGAAAATTAAATAAGGCATAACAATGAAGCATCATGATGTATAAATAAACTATTAATTTCTTTCAAATATTGTTTCCAATCACTGAATAATCAAATATTCTAAACGGATTATATGTTTACTGAAAATAGCTGTAAAAATATTCAAAGGTAAGCCTATCTATATAATTGCCTTATTTAGAATCACAGATCAAATAAATCAGACTGTTAGTAAACATGATATTCATGTACCTAAATTATAAAGAAATTATCAATAAGATAGAGGAAAAATGTCAGAATAAAAAACTTGCACCTTAAATTACTCCAGCAATTAATATTTAATGAACAAGAACATTTTCGATCCAGTTGATGAGCCTTCGTCAGTTGTAGAATATATAATGGTCGTCGAACATATAAGCATTTAAATTGAATAGAACATATACAATGCTCATAATTCTCTATTTATGTTTTAAAGTTAAATTTAAATTATATATAAATTTTATATCTTCAGAGTTTCAGATAGTAATATTTGTGTGATATAAAATATAATTATTCAAACTGGGTAAACTTGATACAAAGGCATAAAGAACTAAATAACCAGCAAAAAATTGGGAAGTGCTAACACTTTTGCTGGTTATTTGGTTCTTTGTAGCCTTTTATTTGTGTGATATGTTTTTATCAGCATCAATTAAAAGATTAAATTTAAAGGACATAATAATGATAATTCTTATGATTTAATGAATTTAACAATGAACATTTTTATAGATTAACTTTTTTTATTTATTTGATGAATTTTATTAGAATATTTTTAGCATGATGATAAAGTTTAATATTTTTGTTATAATTTGACTTCATCTAAATGTAGATGACTAATAAAAGAGCAACTAATGAATTATATTTTGCTTATTAATTGAATTTTTAGATATAAAGTTTACCAAATCTGATACTTTGATTAAAATAAAATCAACAGAAGTTTATATAAATTGTTATCTGCTTTATTCTTTTTCTTTTTCTTGATAAACTAATTACTATCTTTCTTTTGTCTTATTAAATATAAAAGAAAATAGATCCAGGGTTTAAATTTTTAATATTGTTTTTAATTTCTAGAGTTGAGCTGCTTTTAATTTATATATTTACAGGATAGCAAAATAACAATGATGTACACCAGTATAAATTTAATTAGTTAAGAAATTCAGTTTGATAGTGTCAATTTATTAAGAACAAGGCAGATTTAGGGAAATATGGGGGCACAGCAGGGGATTTTTCCCAAGTAAGACTGGTCAGGTACTTCAGGTAGTAAAATCTTTTCTAAAGCCTATATTTCTATTTATGCAGCACTTCTAAAGATTTCTAGATCCTGCTACTGATTAAGTATTAATAAACAACTCAAATATTTTTGACATACACAAAATGTCTTCATCAGGAATGGATTTTGGAATTAGTGTTGCCACCTTTACAAAATCACTGACACGGACGGCAGGTCAGGTTTGTTCGAACAGGAGTTCCTGACGCATGCGCAATGTCATTTTACAATGTGAAGAATAACATGCATGCTGGTTCTAAATCAGTTACAGTTAGGGACTAGGGACTTGCGTAGGAGTAACATACAAGCAAAAAGCAAAAAAAGGTTGAGAGGCAGGTTGTGCAACACATGTCGGCATAACAGAGTAACATGGCAGAATGGCAGATGAGTTTCAGTGAGTGTGAGGTCTTTCGTTGTTCAAATGGTGTAAATTTATAATAATATTTGCAAGAACTTTGATTCATCATAATTTCACAAAATCTACGAAATTCCCAGACAAAATTAATAGTTCACACGGACAGTGAATCAATTCCCGGACTGTCCGGGTGAAAACCAGATGGGTGGTAACACTATTTGGAATGTACAGTACAACATATTTAGAACAATTTCAATTTAAATTCTCATATTCTGCAAATTTCACAAGTAAGATTAAATAAACAACTAGAAATATAAACAACCAGTAACCTGATTATTTGATAAATGCCGAACTGCTAGATTATATCGGGCTAGGTATGGCTGAAATAAACGCCATCTATGCAAAATTATGTAGTACAGTCAAACCTGTTTTTATGCGGTGGATAGGGATCGCATTAAAAAAAACGCATAAAAAAATCGCACGAAACTTTAAGAGTGGCTATAAAAAATAGTTTTCGCAACATAATTAAAAAAATATTTTTTTTATGCGGTCAATAGGGACCGCATAAAAAAAGTCTCACATAGAAAATAACTCAAAACCGTACGAAATAACTAGGAATTGCTTTTTTAAACGAAATCATGACGAGGCTTGGCAGCTACTTGGAATCTCGCCAAACCTTTTGGAATCTAATTTAGAAAATATGTAAATAATACAGTAAATTTACCTTCAATTTACGCTTTGAAATGAATCTTATCTTAATGGTCCAGGAATGTGAAAGCACTTTGAAGGTTTAATTAACGTAATTAAAACAGACGTAGAATTTATTGACAACAGATGTCAGCACTTGACTGCATCGTCTCGTCTATCGTTTGTTTTACATATTTTTGTCCAGGTGGTGTTTTGTTGACTTAAAAAATAAATTATTTCATTTTTCGCATATTCATGAAATAATATTGCTATAATAAGTTCATTTATGCTATAATAAGTTTATTTAGCTATAATAAGTCAATGTGAGACATGACAAATCGCACAAGACTAGTCGCCAACTATACCGCACAAATAAAACACGCACAAAAAAAAATTGCATTAAAAAAATCGCACAAATAAAAAATTGCACAAAAAAAGACCGCATAAAAACAGGTTTGACTGTATTTAATTAAATAGTAGCCATATCATAGACCTATATAATCTCTCAATTTGTTTGGCATGTAAACAACTAGTTTTCCTTTTATGATTGTTTGTTATTTTAATCATTTATTTGAAATGTGAGAATTTGAATTGAAGCTGTTCTAAAATCTGATCCTGACTAAGACATTTTGTGTTTTTCAAACATTCAAGTTCTTGATTAAAAGTGTTTAATGGTGTTAAGGAACTCAGTTTATTCTTAGTAAATTAACTAATTATTATGTTTTACGGGAAAGATGTTTTATTATTACAGAAAGCCAAAAGTATAATCTAAAAGACTGAATAGATAATCATATTGACTGAGCTACTGTATACTACACAGATTATATCAAATTAATATTTCTTGCTCTATTTTTTACTTTCAAGTCTCTAATCAGTAGAAATCAAAATATTTTCTACTGAAATACTTTACTGGAATACTGGAATATATATAAACAACAGTTACACAGCTTTGAAGTACTTTAGGCTAGAGTTATTTTACTCATCCATATGGACTAATTGAGTTAACATGAGGTGTGTTTTCTCAATGTCTTGAGGTCAAAAAAATATAATAGTAACAGTGGTAGTTTGATCACTAAAGGACCAGATAAGTATAAAACCACTGTATATAGAAGCACAACTTTCCAAACATCTACACCCAGTGGAACAGCAGTGCCCACAGACTATAAAAAAAGTGGGGCACAAGCTATAAAAAGGTTATATATACAGAGTGGGCCAGCGAAAACGAAACGGTAGAGTGTTCGTGTTCGTCCAAGCAAAGCGCTCGGACAGGTCGATTTTACTCTCGAGGGGACATCTTTTGCAATAAAGTTTTTGCGATTCTAAATATTAACTAAACAAACATTTTTTTTCGAAATAAATGTTTGTTTAGTTAATACAAATTAAATGAGTTTTTAAAATTTTTTGTTGTCTGTTGTATTCAGAATCGCAAAAACTTTATTGCAAAAGATGTCCCCTCGAGAGTAAAATCGGCCTGTCTGAGCTCTTTGCTTGGACGAACACGAACACTCTGCTGTTTCGTTTTCGCTGGCCCACCCTGTATATATATATATATATATATATATAAATGAAACCTTAGAGCTCTCTTTGGGATTAATAAAAGGGCAACCCACTGAAAAGGGGAGCACATGTCTTAATGTATGGGTGTACCTGCTTCATTGACTTGGCTAACTACAAAAAAATGGTTTTCCTGATGTTAATAGACATCACTTTCCTCCTATATTGTTCTACCTCAGTGCTTCTCAAACTTTGTCTTTATGGACCAGTTTTTTAATTTCATTCCAGTCTCTCACAGACCAGTATTTTTGTGGAATTAATTATAAATGGAGTGAACAGAGTTCAAATGCATTTTTTTTTAAATTTATTTTTATTTTTATCCAATATCACTTCTCTTTTTTCTTTTTACTTTTAGACTAAGTTAATAAGAAAAGTGCAATAACAAAATTCAGTTCTAATCATTTTGAAAAAATGAGTTTGTGGGTTGTTTTTAAGTAATTTTCTGGGCCAATTTTGTCAGTCCTTATCTGGCATTAAGTATTTAAATAATAAAGAAAAATAAAAGTAATAAAATAACATGTTTTTACAATAGTTTTATTAACATAATATATAAAATTATGAAATTTGAAATGAAATCTTGTGATGGCCCAGTAATAAACTGTTCATGGACCAGCACTGATCTGTGGACCACAATTTGAGTACCTCTACTCTACCTGGAATGCTCTCAAATCAGAATTGAGAAAAATTCAACTCTGAAAACACATGGTATACCTTCTGGTTGTGGATCAAACCTAGGACATCTAATAATATATTTACTCCAGGCCCACCAATACACCAAATCTGAGATTTACTCTTCTTGGAGAATCTATTTGTAAAATGACTACAAAGAGTCAAAAAAATATAACAGTAACAGTGGAAATGGAACACTTCATTTTTAACACTTTATGCAACAATAAAAAAAATACTCTTAGATATGAGCAGAGTCTACAGAATTCCAATTTGTGATGGAAAAGATGGATCCTCTTCAGAGTATATTGGGATAACAGCACATAGCATCAGAGAATTGTAGAGACTTAAATAAGTACTTTATAAATATACTCTTAATAATCTCACATTATATCATTTTTATTTTGTGTTGTTTAATTGAACTTATCTAAACATTCTATAAGGTTTTCAAAGCAATGTGTTCTTGTTCGACTTTACTTTCCCAAAGATGAATGAAATAACTGGAAAGTAGTTGAAAGCTGTGTAACTGTTTATATATAGTCCATTAAAGCATTTCTCTTAATAGTTTTAGTTGTGAGGTTCTAACTTATTATATATTGAAGCAGATATATTTATAGTTAGAATTGTGTTTTTACTTTTGATAATTACCTAAGAAGTAGGGGTGGATTTACATAGGGACTAATAGGGCTTAAGTCCTGGACCCAAGTGTCAAGGGCCCACAAAAATTGAATTATTATCATAAATTTTTAATACTTTTTCATTAACAATGAACACTTATCTTATAGTAAAAAATAGTTAATATTAATAATATAATAATAATGATAATTTATAGTATTACTACAGATGAGCCTGGCATTGCTTGGGCAAAAAGTAACAATAGCAAAGATTAAGATTATTAGATTATAGTCAATCTTACCCATTTACACTGGGTGCAAGAATTACATTCACTCTCTTCCAAGACTAATTAGAGAACTTTTAGATGGGTCTAAAGATATGTTTGAATTCCTGCAAAAATGCAAAAAAACTGCATCTAAAATAGTACAGTAGAATCCGAGTTCAAGGTAATCCTTAACCTAAGAAGGAATTTAAGAAGGAATTTCCAAAAATCCATTCTTAGTGTACATTCTTGTGATGTACCCTAATTATGTACCAAATTTCAACTTTCAACCCCTAACTGTTTGGGCTCTGCACTTATTATTATTATTACAGTCGGTTTGTTTTTGTGCGGTCTATTTTTGTGCGATTTTTTATTTGTGCGATTTTTTTGTGTGCGGTATATGAATTTCAATCAAATTGGTATACTGCACAAAAATAATTGCACAAAACACATTGCATGTATAAAAAATCGCACAAAAAAAGACCGCACAAAAACAGGTTTGAGTGTACTATCATCAACCCATCTCCGTTATATTATAAGATTCGTTTTTTGTTGTAATCACTGTAATGTAATTGATCAGTTTATAAGTTTTTGTTAATAATATTTCTTTATTTCTTATGTTTTTTCATACAAGATGTAAAGTTCGTCATTCAATATCATTTCATAAATAAATATATTTCAACTCTGATTTTCTGAATCTGCCCCTGCTAAGAAGTCAATTGACTGTATAAACGTATCAATAAATATTTTGAGTAGAACAGAAAAATAAAAGTAAATATTAAAGAATTTTTTTTTTTAATTACAAATTTAATTCTTGGTATTCTGTGGATTAAATTTTCTATTATCCAACATTAACTTCTTTTTCATTCTATATTTCAAAAAATCAGTTTTCGATAATTAAAAATGGCATTAAGGCATATACACAAACATAGTGTACACAGTTTGATAACCTTACCAAACAACTGTAAATGATATTTAAATATTTTAACTTTGTAGAGATTTAATTATTTTTTAAACTACAATATCAGATATTCATAGATACTTTTTTATATTTATAGTTTTTATCATTTATTTAAAAATGGATGATTTATTTTTTATCCATTTGGTATGCGTGTATATGCACATATGCACAGGATACACAGGTGGCCCAAAAGTCAGTTAAGGGAGATATTTTTAAGAATGGTTAAAACTGGTTTGGAACAGCTGCATGTTGTTTATATTACAGATGTTTTTAATAAATAGAACACATGTTCCAAACCAGTTTTAACTATTCTTAAAGCAATTTTTAAAATATATTTTGGTTAACTGACTCAGGGACATTTTTATCATAAGGCAAACTTAGGCTATTGCCTAGGGGTGCCAAGATACGGGGCACCAGCCGTACTCATAGCAAAGAAAAGATGGATCATTAATTACTGTTAATTAATGAAAATTTTTAAATGTTCATAATGATATTATTTTTATAAATATTCACATGTGTGGGTGTATATTTATGCTTGTGTGAATATGATAATGTACAGTACATATATAGACAATATACAGGTGCACCTACATTTTCTTTGCCTAGGGGCATCAGATACTCTTGTGTTACTCTGGACTAACTTTTGAGCCACCCTGTGTATTATACATAAATTCTGTACTGATACAGTAGAGCATCGATTATCCGACCCCCGATCAACCGTCACATCGGTTAACCGACCGTGTTCTAGTCGGCAAATTCAAATGTCCGCTAGTGATGTGGCGCTACAATATTTGGCTACGTCTTGGCTACAGTTTTTAATGATACATTAGTGGCAATTATTATTTTAAAAAAAATTTAGTTAGGCTTAACATCAATGAAAATTCAACGTGAAGTAGGTTAATAGTGATATACTAATTACGTGGGATATACTAATAATGCATTTTTTCATACTTTTCGGTTATCCATTTTTTCAGTTATCTGACCAACCCCAGTCCCCAATTGAGTCAGATAATCGATGCTCTACTGTAAAATAAAGTTAAATTTCAGGATACACAAATTTAATCAAGCTTTTTTGTAGAATGTGTTTTGTGTAGATAGGTGAAAACGTTTTTAAAAGCTGACTATTTATCCTAAGATTGGTTTCAATCGTCTTTAAGTTCTACATCTCTAGAACTATACAATTTCTAATTTTAAAATTATAGAACCCAAAGAAGGCAATTAGAATTGCTAAAAGGATTTGTTCATATAATAAAACTAATCTTAGATAAACAGTCTGAACTTGAATATTAATTATAACTTTTTAAAAGTTGATTTCATTAATGTTTTAAATTGTTTTATATTTGTAATTTTTATTTCTATCAGCAGGCTAAAGAAAAAGATTTAATAGAAAAATGGATTGTAGATTTGGATCAAAATCACTCTACCGATCTGCCTCATTCATTTCAATGGCTCGAGGAAATGAATGGATTTTTACCTTGTTGCCCTTTCGATTGTCAATCTTTAATGGATTCAGAAATACCAATAGGTATGATTATGGGCATTTTAATAGCAGCTGTACTTTTATTGAAATACACCTTTTAAGTATTATTATATAGTCTAACATTATATTAATTTTGTTTTTATAAGTTGTTTCATACTTAAAACTTATTAGAACTTTAAGAAAATTAAGTAACTCACTACTCACCACACTGGAATTACTTCAAAAAATTACGTACCTAGAACCTTTTATGGTGTGATAACGCAAATATCGTGTGATATTTGCATTATCACACCGTAAAAGGTTCTGGATATGTAATTTTTTAAGAAAATTAAACTATTTAATCATAATTTATTTATAAATGATAAAAGCATTTTATATATTTGCATTTTTTCTGTCACATTATAAAACATCTTGGCTGACTTTGAAGGCAGCATTCTTTTCAACAGTCTTACACACATCAAGTTTTT
The DNA here is from genome assembly GCF_030686945.1 of Centruroides vittatus. Lineage (NCBI taxonomy): Eukaryota > Metazoa > Arthropoda > Arachnida > Scorpiones > Buthidae > Centruroides > Centruroides vittatus. The sequence goes on from NW_027122679.1 coordinate 1,810,849, forward strand.
GATAAATATACATTCGTAACATCTCAGCAATACTAATTATCATTGAGTGAGTGAGGCAGATTATAGGTTAAAGTTAAAAAGTATTGGGAGAATTGAAGATTTGAAATAACCCATTTCTTTTTATAGTGTATAAGATCATTTTAAAAAGGCACGAGAACATTTTAATGTACAATATCACAACTTTGTCTTGAAATTATATTAATTGAGATATGTTCTGATGATAATTTAACAAAATCATATTATGAATGTAATTTTTCTGGAAGTGATCTCAAAATTTCAGCCAAGAAATTTAACACCAAGATTATATTTGAGGATAAGCAATTAATTGTTTATTTATAATTATTTAAAACTTTTTCATAAAATGTTTTAATGAGAAAAGAATAGCAATAAGAGAACATTTTCATGTCTAATTATTAGTTTTTTTTGTTATTAAAAGTAGTAAACTCGAACTGGAGAAAATACAGTAAAATAATATATTAACATTGGAAGATAATTTGAGTAATATAATACTATATAATTTATTTTAAGGTACTTTATTAGAAATGAAAATTTTCTGTTATTAACATTATTATTATTATTTGTTTATTTATTTGTTTACTAATACCATAAAACTTCTTTGTTCTTTACTGTATTGTAAAAATCAAAATTGTTTTGGATGATAACTCAATTTTTTCATATTTCAATAATTTTCTGAAAGACTATATATTGATAACATATAAAAAATGGAACTATAATGTAGCAAAGACAATAATTTATACTAAGAATGAAAAATACACTACTATTGATATTATAGGCAAGACAAAATAGTTCATAGAAATTATACCTTATCATACTTAGTTTTTAAGTCCAAAATCAAAATAAAAATTCCCGGAAACATCAGAATTCAAAGTATGGACAACATTGTAGTAGGTGAAGGTCTTAGCAGGTTGCCATAAAGGACATTGAAATGTCATCCTTATTGAGTGCTTTATAATGAACACTAAAATCTATTTTGTTAATTATTATCAAATGGTTGGTTGTCTACACCAAATATTTTGTGTGTACTCCGGTCATCACCACCTAAGAACAATAAAAGTTTCATTCAGATTAGCACTTCATATCCACACTCACTTGCCTTTGACTTATCAGAATTTATGAAGTGTTTGATGTTTAGTTTGAAAACTGTCTTTTTAAAAATATTCAACCTAAAAATTCATAGAATTTCTTAAAAATGCAAATAATAATTAAGACATTAAATTCTTATCACATCTCATGTATAATTGCAGGCAGTTCATCTTAACATTTTATTACTATTTACTTTATAACATTATAAAATAGCCAGGAAAAAATCTTCTAATATAAGATACAAAGTAAAAATTAATGATGAATTTTGAAATATACCTATTGACAAACAAGTTATGCACCCAGAGAAAATTGTGTGATTACTGTTACACTTTGCAAACAGCTGTCTGAGGTAGGTATGTAAATGGTTACAGTTGTGTTCTGATTGCACTTGAGATAATATCACCAGAATGCCTTAAAATCATTACCCCACTATCCTATAAAAAGACTTGCAGAGACTTACTGCATTTAGAATTTTCAGTGTACCCATTGTTTGGTCTTTTAACACTTCTCATGCCTGTATGATATAGTCAAAGACATTGTGCACAACTGAAACAGTTTGAGAATGTCTGCACAATCAGACTGAGGAAAGCAAGGTAGCCATTTTGCGAAATTTCTCACCATCTGGGCCATTCTGATCTGACTGTGAGATGGTGTTGGGGTCAGTGGCTATGTCAGGGCACATATGCATGACACACAAGTGTTGGATGCTCCAGACAAACCACTAGAAGATATGATCATCTGATCATGAAGATAAGCATCAACAATTGTAATGGTATCTTTGTCCACCATCTAGAGATACGTGGAAGCCTTATAATAGAACCCTGGCTCTTCCCATACTATTGGCAGGCAATTAGCAAAAGCAAATTTGCTTGCATGGCAATCACTATGTATCTTGCCATTAGCACCACAACCTCATTGGCTTTGTTACTGTGGTTCTGTGAAAGAGAAGCATGATTGCTATGGACTGTATTGACTTTAAGGACAAATTCTAGTTCTGTTTGAGAACAGACTGCCACCATCTGAATGTATGGGACCAATGGTGAGAGCTTCAGTCCCACCTTTACTGTTGAGTGACACATTTCCCCCACTGCTAGTGTGTTAGTATGGACAGCCATCTTGTATGACAGTCACCCCTTAGTAATGATGTGAGAGACATTGATAACACAGCAATACATGCAGAAATTCCTACACTTTCATGTGTTGCATTTCATGACAGGGATGAAAGTGGCCATTTTCCAGTAAGATAATGCTCAGCATACATAGGTTTCCTAGGAATGTCTCCATCACATTGTTACACTTCCTTTGCCTGCCCAGTTTCTAGATTTGTTATCTGTCATACATTTGTGGGAACAGATGGGATGCTAGCTTCAGCCATTTACATGTTAAGTCACGCGAGTGTATGGCCAACGAAAGGACAAATTTACAATAAAACAAAACTTTAAGTTTAATGTGGAAAAAAAACAACAATCAACAAAACACTCTTCCACCTCGTGTGATGATACGCAGGATTCTTTTACAATTCCGACTTGAAACCTCACACGTGTAGGCGAAGGAATAGACAAAAATAACAAAGGGAAACACGTGGTTCACACACTATAAGTGCGACAAATTTATAACGAGTTACAAATAGGATATTCACCGGAATATTACAAACTAGGGTTAAAACTAACTTACATGCTATATAAAGGGTGAAGAAGAGTTAGATAGATATATAGAATTATATATAAGAAGGGATAGGGGGTACCCAGAATAACGATGTGTCCTCGAGATCTCTATTTCGCTGAACGAGCCGATCCTATTCTTTCTCCACGTCTGCTCCGTCCCAGCTCCAAACCAAGAATGACCGTTACTCCCGTTCTTTTGCCTCAGGGTCTTTTTCTTCTTTTGTCCTCCCCCTTACTTCCTGGGAAAGGACTGCCCCACCCGCAAGGAAAGTGAAAATAGAAAGATCGAGAAACAAGGGAGAGACAGAACAAAGAATTGAAGGATTAAATATTAGGCTTATAACTATCTACAAATATACAAAATTATATTGGTGTATCACCACATTACAAGTGTGTGTGTGAAGGATCTGGAGTGGCAGTTGCTATGGAAAATCTGTCACAGGTAGCATATGATGCCTGTATGCCTACATGCCCAACTGTATTACTGTTTACATTTAGGTATACAAGACGCTAAAAGCCCCTTTAAATTGTACTGTTATAGCACAGGAAATTATCCATTTGTAATGATGATGTAATCACTTATGCTTACACTAATAAAGTTTCTGTAGCTTCCAATGCCTATTTTTTGGTGTATAACTTTTTTGTCAATGAATGTATAATAAAATTTATTCATTGTACAGAATTTTATAACAATGTAAAAGATTTTCAAAAGAGACAGAAATAAATGCAAATAGTATTAAAAAAAAATACTTCTGGCAAGACTTACAACTCAGAGAAGTGTGATGTGATGGATGTGATTCATTCATCATTCCCATCTCTGATCAAATTGTTTTTGAAAGATCATGCTGAACAGAACTGATGAATTTTCCTATACTCTTAATTCAAAATCTCATTGCTATTGCTGACTTTAAATTCTTTTTCTGTTGTAAATTTATTATGCATGCAAGATGTTCCATAGAATTGAGAATTGCATAATTTTAGAGCAGTGATTCCCAAACTTTTTTGAGCCACTGCCCCTTGGTTCCATAAACTTATATCCAATACCTCTCAACCATACCCCAATGCCCACTAACCCATTTTTTCTTGTGTGAGAAAGGCTTGGAAATATTCTTAGAAAAAGTTTTCTATGTACTTTACACTTTGTGTCCACAACTAGAAACCTTTCTTCTTACCCATTATAATAGAGGAAAGGGAAAGGTTGCCAGTGACCCGAACCCCTGTCTATGGTCACCATTCCGTCAGTACTCTGCTTGTAGTGCCTCCCTGCCACCAACTTGCTTCTTTTCACCCCAGGCTGTAGTGCCACTTTAGGAACCACTGTTTTAGAGAATTTGACTTTGATAAAAACTTCTCAGTCTTCCTATTTTAATTAATATATTTTATCTAATAAATAATGGAAAGCAAGTTGTATACTATTTACCGTATATCTCGGCGGATAAGACGATAGTTGAACCATAAAAAATGGCTCCGAAAATCCGGGGTCATCTTATAGGACAGATACAAAAGAAATTAGATTGAAATTCATATAAATTAAAACCATTATAAAAAGACAGACAAACCGTAATTATTTACTAGAAGAGAGTAGGGTATGTGCACAAAATAGAGTAGCCCATACGATGTTTTTGTAAATAGTCAAGGTAATTACCCGAATGCCCGAATTAGTGCGAATGTTTGCAAAAATCGCCAGATGCAAGAAAATAAAATTTGTTCATTCGAAAAATTACAAATAGGACATAATTCCATATACGCTGTACGGTATTATTATTCAGATAATGATTGCTGATCTAAACTAAATTCATAGGCCGTTGATAGTTTGGGGGTCGTCTTATAGGACAGATACATGCTAAAACTATAAAACTTTGACGAAAATTTATACATCATCTTATCTGAAGGTTGTCTTATCCGCCGAGATATACGGTAATTACATTATGTGTAAGAAAATTTGAATAACTATAAAAATATAATGATTATAATAAACAAATAAAACTCAAAGTATAAATCCTGCTATTCTTATAAAGAACAGAACAAATCAGTTCTGGAACAATGTATTTTTCAAATTTTTATCAACTAATTACCACATTTGGTTTGTGTTTTGGAAGTTACCTGTTTAAAACAATTCAATGAATTATTTGTTAATAAACTAATGCCAATCATATTTTTATAGTATTTTAAAATTTCTATAGATGATTTTCTGCAAATGGGAAACGATTTCTTGGATATTGAAAATGAAATGAATTTATCGACGGAAGGGATAGATGACAACAGGCAAGAGATTTCCGATTACAACTTAACAACTTTATCTTCTGCAGAATGCACAAAATCCATAAAATCCACATCAGATGTGACTTCTGATGATTCTGAAAAATTTAATTTAGATGAGCCTTTAGAAAAATCAATATTAACATTGTCTGCGAGTCCTTTGACTAGCTTGGAAGATCCAAATAATAAAACTAACATGATTATTACAACTTCTGAAGCTCCATCTCAATTTTCCTCTGTTTCCAAAGCCTTTCAAATTGCTATTTTTGAAAGTTCAGATAACATCGAAACATTGCATGATTCAAATAACATTGAATCATTTCAGGATCTGAATGCACTCTTAAACAAGGTATGTTAACTATTCTTAGTTCCATAGAACCAACTGTCTCATTAATTAGAATGAATCTATAATAAATTTAATACAATAATAATGATTTATACATATAAAATTTAAAATTCATCATTTTTAATTTTAAAGGAATATTGTTCTGTTTCCACTTGCACTTCGAAAGAAATCTTGCATGTGGATTCGTCGGACAACAATGCACTCAGAATCACAGAGAGCAATCCCGCCGAAAGTATTAGTGCTACACATCACTCTTCTGAATCCGAATCCACCTCGTCTTCAGGCATTCTCTTGGACGGAAGTAACGACTACGAACCACAGAACAAAAGAGCTAAAACCACAGACTGTGCATCCACTTCCAAAAGTGAAAAATATTACGAGATGAGAAGGAAAAATAATATATCATCTCGTCGTTCTCGACAGACAAAGAAACAAAGAGAGAAAGAACTAGAAGAAAAGGAAAAGCAATTAATTAAAGAGAATGAGAGCTTAAGGAAACAAGAAAAAGAATTGGAACTTCTTGTACAGAAAGTGAAAGATATACTGTTCAATTCAGTTAAAAAGAAAACTTAATTTTTTAAAAATTAAATCATATTTACATTTATGTCAATCACAACTCTATTTCTATACATTTAAGTTTTAACAACTCAAAATCACTTTTAGAACGTTCATACAATTTAGGCTTATTCAAATAACTGCTTTGTAAAAATATATAAATTTCTGAAGGTAAAAAGTTATCAGTATTTTTTTTTTTTTTTGTGTGTAAAAGTGTACAAAAATGAATCATTTTTATTGATAAAAAATTTTTTTTCTAAACTAAGAAATATTTTTATGAATATTTTATATACCCGAAACACATTTCTCCATTTTGGAAAGATCTTTTTCCATTAAATCAATTTATACATTAACATAACTTAAAACTGTAGATAATTATTTACATTCTAAAATAAACATGAATGTGTTCAATGAATTCATAGAAAAAACAAAAGTACTTACTTTTATTTTTAAATCAGATTTAAAAATAACATTGATTTATGTGTTTATCTACAGTTTAAAACAATTAACAACTATATCAAGAACAGGTAATTGGTTAATTGTCAATTAAGACGTATCTATTATTTCCTGCTTTATTGGAGGTCGTATGGTTGTTTACAGTAAATCTTTCAAACCTTTCAACCCATCAGAACATTTCTTTTAAACACTACATAGAATACTGTTTCTTATAGGATTTCCACCTTGACGATCGGCTGTAAGTATAATGCCAGAAATATTATTAGCCCCAAAATGTCATAAGAAAAGTCTCAGATTTCAGCAACGGCATCCCATTTCCTGGAATTTGCCCCATAATTAAATTGCAAAACTTCCGTTGCTGTTTGATTTTTGTAATATTAGCTAGGCATATTTTAACTTTTTGTTAATAACTATTTATGCAACAAGTTTTAATCACTGTTTGATTTATTATATAACACATTCTAAAGCTAACTGGCCAATTCAATGAAAAATTTACATTTGAAAACAAAAATAAATAATACATTTTTAAATAATCCACTCTCTGGTGTTTCAATAGAAACAATAATAAATGGGAAATTTTAATTGCCATAACAGTGGGTAATAGAAATGGCATTTGGGTATCATCTATACTTCTACATAGTACTAGTGTAATTGCACTATTAAAAAGTCCTAAGTTCCTAACATTGGGTCTCACAATTATTCGAAAGTTCCAGACCTGGCAACATTAGCTGAAAGTTTTGAAAGTATTGAGACTTATAGTAAATAAATAAGACTTCCAATAAGCAGCTTGGAGAAGTAAATTTTTAATTAAACTGTATGTAAATACGTTGTCTTAATTAACCTATTAAACAACAATCCTGTTCAAGTTAGCTAAGTCATATTTTTTTTTTGTTAAATAGTTTCACTGTTAATACAAAATAGAAAATTTTAAAGTAGAAAACATCAGTCAAAATTACAGATTTTCAGAAAACACTTAAATACCATAAGTTCAGTTTTTATTCTAAAAGGTTAGCATCAGATTAAAACAATTAATGTATTTATCTAAATTCATTTATCATATCTTGTAATCAAAATACTGTATTTGAAAAAAACTGAATTTAACAGATTTCTTTATCGGCCATTTTCTATGTTTTTTGAAAGTTTTCTACAAAAATGAATTTGTATTGACTCCATAAAAAATTGTATATGATCGCGATTTTCTGATATTCAACTTTGTTATAACAGGGTTTCGGGTACAATTATTTTCGTTTTTATTTCATTTTATAATTTTACATTTCAATAAAATTAAAACAAAGACGAAGAATTCTTGTCTTTCTGTACTAAAAATTGCACTTGAGCTATTATTTCTAATGAACAACACCTATATCAATTTTATAATGTAAAGTAAACGAAGTTTACAGGTGTTTCAATAGGTAAATATATATACAGTATACATAAATAAGTTTCTAGATATGTAAAATCTAAACGTGAGAATTAATTATTCCTACTTATTAGTTAATTTAAAATATAGTAGACACATCAAGGGAACCGTCTATAAATTACGTAACGTTAATCTCCTCCTATAACGCTGTCGCACATATCCACCCCCAAAATTACGTAACGCAAATTCCTTAATTGTAATGCACTAAGGAATAATACACAGCACGGAATACCGAATGTTACATTATTAAATGTATAACGTACAAAGAAGTGACATAAACAATACGGTTCGCTAGCAAACAAAAATGAGTCATCAATCAATCAGAAAATAATGTTACGTAATGCTAGGATCTCAACCTTCAACCATAGCATTACGTAACATTATTGTAAACATCACCCTGTTGTAACGCATCGTAACGATCACCCGCTCATGTCTGCGTTACGTAATATAGGGACAACTCCAAGGTCACTGTTTTAATCTTCCCCTAAATGAATCTGAATCGTGACTCAAACTGAACCTGTTCTGATATATTTTCACCGTTTCATATTGAAAAGTATAATTAAAATTTGTACAGCAGTTGCTGGACGCAATTGAAGAAGCCGCAACTACACCATTGGGTTTTCTGATCGGTGAGTCTCAGCAGAGAGCCATAATGAAAGGCCCTCTAGGCCTCAGTAACGAGTGATCCACACAATCTACACAGCATTGCATTTTATACTACTACTGTGTTCATCCTATAGAACAGACCTGAATCTAGATATACAGGTATACCTCACCTTACGTCGGTAATTGGTTCCAGGAGATGCGACGTAAGTCGAATTTACTTGTCACTAGGCTAAACCACAAATTACCATTCCCAGTTCTGTATTTTATTTATAAATGCATTTTTAATAATATATGGTTAATAAGAATCCATTTTAAGCTTACAAACAAACAAATTTTAGTTTTTAATACAGTACGGAAAAAAGGTAATCTAATCTAAGACGACAACACAGAAACAGATGTTTTCATGTTTCGTTCTCTAGGATTTATGATGATTATATTAACATTTACTGTAAATGTACATATTCTAATATGATTTTATGTGCTTTTAACGCTCTTCTAGCGATATTACGACTTCAATATTTGTGGCGGACGGATGTAAAGTCGAATAAAATGACTTAAACTTGATTTTTATTTTTCCATATACTTTTTTGACAAACGACGTATAATCGAAAACGACGTAACTCGAGGTATACCTGTATACAGTAAATGGTGATCAATTAATAGTTTTTCACGTGTATTGTCGATTATAATACTCGTTTATAGCCTCCTATTTATTTAAAATTAATTAATAATGAATTTAGAGAATTCTATTCAGCGTCAAATACCTTAGACCAGTGTTTCCCAACGTGGGGCCCATGCCCCACAGGTGGGCAATTTGATTTTTAAGGGGGGCAATTCAAAAATGGACTCGTCCAGAGTTTAATTAAGTTAACCATATAGCTGCTATATGCTATATTTATTGTAAATATTGATTTAAGTTAGTTTTAGTTTTCTTTGTTCTTTGTTTCCCTTTCCTTTATAACCCTTTTCCCTTGGGGTGGGATTAACAATTCTGGGAACCACTGAGAACAAAGAGATGAATGAAGCCTTAATGCCGGTGAAAGAGGAGAAAGGACATTCTTTGCCCAGACCTTGAGGTGGACAGACGTGAGTTGTGGTGTTCCAAGTCGCATTTGGCAACGACTGGAAAGTGCAAGAGACTTTGATGAAAGGATTGGGTTTTATTGTGGTTACAACAAAACAGTGTGGCAATTAAGTGTATATGTTAGGAGGGCATAAGAATTTTAGAAAGACTTAGGTGGGACATAGCACAAAAAAGGTTGGGAAACATTGCCTTAGACGAAACTAAAAAATTTTACAAAAATTGGTTTGAAATAGGCCCTATTACGGGACATTAGAACCAATTGGGCCGGGCCTCATTTACGGTGGCCTCGAAAACATTTGTTACGAATTATTCATTCCATTGCATTTCTTGACTACAAGAGTAAAACTTGATCTCTGAAAGGCCCTGGTTTACAGTAATCGTGTATTTATTACAATTCATTATTTAAATGTATTGTTTTGTAATGGCATAGTTTTATTATAAACAAAACTTAAATATAATATATATTGTGCAACAATAAAAATTACCCAAGGGTTACATATAGTAGTAATCTAAGCGTCTATTGTAATTAACATATGACTCATCGAAATGACTTTTGATTGTTATCAATATAATTAGATGACTCACGAGCGATGAATGTTAAATGTTTACAGGAATTTAGAAAAACACGACAGCAAAAAACATTATAAGATGTCAGATATTACATTAACTTTATTGTAAATGAATTCGGAATGAATTGAACTCTTTCTTTCTTTTTATATTAATTAATAAATATCTATGAAAATATTTTGACGTATTTGAATCTTTATATATTAATCATGCAAGAAAAACAACGAATCAAATATATTTATAGCTAACTAGCTGACCCGGCCAGGCGTTGTTGTGTCTCAAAATGTATCTATTATAAATGTATAACACTTCCTTCGTGGGGGGAATTTCAAAAAATCTTTTCTTAGTGTGCATTCTCTTGACGTACCCTATTAAAACGCAATCAAAAACGCATCTAAAATAGTATAATAAAAGCCGAGTTCTTCACAGTAAGCCTTAATCCTGTCCCTCTCCTTCGCAAGGAAATATTGAAAAATCCCTTTTTAGTGTATGTTCTGTTGACGTAACCTATTAAAACGCAATTAAAAACGCAAAAAACCGCATGTAAAATAGTATAAATAGAAGCCGAGTTCTTCACAGTAAGCCTTAATCCTGTCCCTCTCCCCGCTGGGGAATATCGAAAAATCCCTTTTTAGTATATATTCTGTTGACGTAACCTATTAAAACGCAAAAAACCGCATCTAAAATAGTATAATAGATGCTAAGTTCTTCACGGTAAGCCTTAATCCTGTCCATCTCCCCCCAGTGGGGGAATTTCGACATGTATATTATATAAAAACACGTGCGTATTCGAATGCAACGTTGTGTCAAAATTTCAAAGGAATCGGTAGGAACAAACGAACGTTATATTTTATTTATATAGATAGATAGAAAATGATCTGCTTTAGTCCATTCTCACAGAAAAGCATAATGCCTCACAGAAAAGCAAACTTAGGTCGTCGGAGTTAGCGCCATCTGTTGGACATAAAAGCCTTAATCCATATATAAAGATATTTTTGGAAGGGGGGAAATGGTGGTCTTCACATATGCCACAAACCTTCGCGGGAGCGTATTAAACAACTTCCCAAAGTTTCATGGCAATTGGATAAATGGTGTAGTAATGCATGAAAGACAAACAGACAGACACACAGACATACATTCGTTTTTATATATATAGATAGATTTTAGTTTAATATCTATATGCTCTGAATGGCGCCACGAAAGCTTATCGCGCCTCCGCCGAAAGGGATCAAATTCAAGACCAGATCAGAACAATCAGTTCGAGACTAAACTACAACCAGTGGCGTAGCGTAGTGGGGGTGGCAGGGGCGGCATTTTAGGGGGTGGCAAAATTTCACAATAAATAATAATAATATCTTGTAAAAATTTTTGTAATAAATGTGATTATTATATTGCAAAACATATATACATGACTTTTTTATTTGTAACCTGTACAATACACAATAATGATGATTCTTCTTGCCGAAAAGTTCTTTAGAATTACTGTATATTTTAGTCTTTTAAATTGACATACCTAAATAAGGGGGCGGCGAAATTTTCCTCTGCCCCGGGCGGTTGACTCTCACGCTACGCCAATAACTATAACTGGGTTATAGTAAGTCACCTAAAAGGATGATGATTATCCTTTCAAGTAAATCTTCTTAACAGGCTGAATGGAACGGATGAGCAAGGTATGGCACCAAATTGCCGCTTTGAAGACCCGGATTCGAGTCCGGGTGGGCTGAAAAACTTTTATGTTGGGACGATCAGCATATGTTAGACCTTGTCTTCGTTTGAGCCTGGCCGATCCATAATGGGCATGATTAAAAAGCCTTCTTACTACATGCGGACCGGAAGAATTAAACAGCGAAAGATCTAAATAAGAAATTTGACAAACGAATGAATAATTTAATTAAGAAAACAATTTAAAATGTTTTTAAAATCCAATATAAATTTAAAGGCGTTCAAGAATTTATTTATTGATGACTTAATATTAACATTAAAGTAAATTAAATAAACAAAACATATCGAGTAAGCTATAATGCAGCGTTTCTCAACCTGGGGTCGCGAAATATTAATTAATTTTATTTGTATTTACTATTTGGGGGGTCGCGGAGCTAAGAAGGTTGAGAATCGCTGCTATAATGTATTACTGTTTCACAGTAGCATATTGTATTACGACCAGGATCGGATAAAAACTTTTAGAGGCTCCTAAGCACTTAAAAGATTTCGGTGCCTCCCATAGCTTTATACGTAATTCAAAATATAAACAATAATAAAACAAAATAAAATTTTATATTTCAAAATGAATGACGCCAGCAAATACTTTAATTTTTTCATTTATTGTGGGACGCCCTTTTTGTGGACTCTGGTTCAACCGTCCCATTGGCATGATAAATCAGGCAATAAAAAAATTTCTGTGGTTCCTCCTTCCCGCGCTTATTTTACTTAATGGTTAATCAAGCCGTGATTACCATAATAAAAAATTATATATTATCCGATTCGTAAAAATAACTCGCAGGTCGGAAATTTCGTAACAAATAATATTCTATTATGTAACAAATATCTGTTGCGAATTTAACAGCAAAGTTCATTTCGATGTTCGACAGTTACATTAATCTAATCAAGATTAAAAGTTATCATTTAGATAAAAGTCGAAATCGTGAGGATTGCATTGTATATCATTGATATAAAACAATAAACGTGATTAGGGCCTATAATGTCGATTAAAATCTAAAAATATATTTTCTGTAGTTAAGATTATATTTCAAAAAATTATAAATATAATGTCTAAATTTAATACTCGATTTCATTATATTGAGTTGAGTATTTCGTGTTTTCTTTTTTATACCGTTTTTGAGAGTTTCAACTCATGTTAGCTTCATTTAGAATGATATTAATGCTAATGATAACAAAGATATTTAGTGGTATCGCCATCTGTTGACAGTTTAATTAGTGTTAACGTCTTAATAAAAATTAATTGCTAATTTAATATATATACTGTATATATATATTATTCAAACATGAAACTGACCGCAAAATATAAATATATAATTATATTTAAAATGAATAATCAATTATCAGCAATCCGTATTTATTTATTTTTTACGGTTGATTATCGATTGTTTGCATTTTTCCGCATTCTTATTTAGCAAGCATTTCTCGATTTATTTTCGTATTCGTAATCAATAAAAATCTTGTAATTTTATTAACATTAAAATAATAATAATTAATATTTAATTCGTAAATAATATATTAAATTAACGTTCGTTTTTTTCAAATGAAATTTATCCATATAAATTTCTTATTATTTCTATTCGATAACCATAAGTAAACATCATTTAATTTTTTAAAATTTTATTTTACAAAGAAAGAAATGTGAATCATCTTCGAGGTTACAAAATCTTTCCCGAACGAGAATTCTCTAGAAAGGGGGAGAACGGTCGCTGCCATTCCGATGACGTCATGCAACTTAATAGCAACTTGTTCGATCGGGATTGGCGAGTTTTCGCATGAAGTCATCTGCGGAAAAATACCGACGAATCACCGAGCAAAAAGACGACAAAGTGTTCTATAAATACGCTGCGCAAAGGATTTCGGTCATTCGTTCAGTGAAACTAACAGAGAGAAGTCATATTGCGATTCTTAAACGTAAGTAAACCTTTTGTTTCTCTGTAATTTTGCATTACGTGTCAATTTTTGTGTCGTATTGTAATACGTTGTGTTGCTAAGGTTTTGAATTTTCCATTTTTAATAATAATAATTGAGTTTAAAAGATTTAAAATATAATAGTTATCTTTTTATAAGTTTCGTTTTATGTGTTAAGGGCGATGTTTTCTGTTTACTAAATTATATTTCCGAAACTAAATATATACGTGAAAAATAGCTGAAATTTGACCTTCGTTAGCTGCGTCATTCGTCCGCCATCTTGAAAATAGGTTGTTCTGACTGTTTAAAACTTGTTTCCATTCAATAGAGGAAGGCTCTCGTCTATTGTAATCCATACGTTTTTAGAAATACTTTTAAGCCTTGTGTAATTTTTATTTTGTAATTAAATGATTTTTATTTATTTCAGGATAATAATGCAGATATTCGTGAAAACGTTGACTGGTAAGACTATCACTTTGGAAGTGGAACCAAGTGATACGATCGAGAACGTGAAGGCAAAGATCCAAGACAAAGAGGGAATTCCACCCGATCAGCAGAGGTTGATCTTTGCTGGAAAGCAATTGGAAGACGGGCGCACTCTGTCCGATTATAATATCCAGAAAGAGAGCACACTTCATCTCGTACTGAGACTGCGTGGAGGAATGCAGATTTTCGTCAAGACCCTCACTGGTAAGACCATCACTCTGGAAGTCGAACCGAGTGACACAATCGAAAATGTCAAAGCAAAAATCCAGGATAAGGAAGGAATTCCTCCCGATCAGCAACGTCTGATCTTCGCCGGTAAACAATTGGAAGATGGTCGCACCCTTTCTGATTACAACATCCAAAAAGAGTCTACCCTTCATCTTGTGCTCAGGCTTCGTGGTGGAATGCAGATCTTTGTTAAAACGCTCACCGGAAAGACCATCACTCTGGAAGTAGAGCCGAGTGATACTATAGAAAACGTAAAGGCAAAAATACAAGATAAGGAGGGCATTCCCCTGATCAGCAACGTCTTATCTTTGCCGGAAAGCAGTTAGAAGATGGTCGTACTCTCTCTGATTATAACATTCAAAAGGAATCTACTCTACACTTGGTATTGCGACTGAGAGGTGGTATGCAGATTTTCGTGAAGACACTGACTGGAAAGACAATCACTCTGGAAGTGGAGCCGAGTGATACCATCGAGAATGTAAAAGCAAAAATCCAAGACAAAGAAGGAATTCCTCCTGATCAACAGAGACTTATTTTTGCTGGAAAACAATTAGAAGATGGTCGTACTCTGTCGGACTATAACATTCAGAAAGAATCCACACTCCATCTAGTACTGAGACTGCGTGGTGGAATGCAGATCTTCGTGAAAACACTCACCGGGAAGACCATCACTTTGGAAGTGGAGCCTAGTGACACTATCGAAAATGTAAAGGCTAAGATTCAAGATAAAGAAGGGATACCACCCGATCAACAACGTCTGATCTTCGCGGGTAAACAGCTAGAAGACGGTCGCACTCTCTCCGATTACAACATCCAAAAAGAGTCGACCCTTCATCTGGTTCTCAGACTTCGTGGCGGTATGCAGATCTTCGTAAAAACACTCACGGGGAAGACCATCACTTTGGAAGTGGAGCCGAGTGACACTATAGAGAACGTCAAAGCAAAAATACAAGACAAAGAAGGCATTCCTCCAGATCAACAGAGGCTGATATTTGCCGGGAAGCAGCTAGAAGACGGACGTACGTTGTCGGACTACAATATCCAAAAAGAATCTACCCTTCACTTGGTGTTGCGATTGAGAGGAGGAATGCAAATATTCGTGAAAACATTGACTGGTAAAACAATAACACTTGAGGTCGAGCCGAGTGACACGATCGAGAACGTCAAGGCGAAAATTCAAGACAAGGAAGGCATTCCTCCAGACCAGCAGAGACTTATTTTTGCAGGAAAACAGCTAGAAGACGGTCGCACGCTTTCCGATTACAATATTCAAAAAGAATCCACCTTACACTTAGTTCTGCGTCTCAGAGGAGGAAATTAAGAGTGTAAAAATAAAAGTAAAAAAATTATATGTATGTAGTGTAAACAATATTGTGGTGAACTGTTAAGTAAAAACTTAAATATTCTATTAAATTCTATTGCAATGACGTTTCTTCAGACTTAAGTTTATGTAATAACTGTTTTTATTATTTCAAAATTTTGAAAAATAAATAGTGGAAGCACATTTTGGTGTATTTTAATTCCCTAATGACGCGTTAACGTCTCGACAAACCCGAACATATTACGACATTCAATTTAATGCAAATGCAACTTTAGACGATTCTCTTAAATTGCATAAATTGATAATTTTTTTTTACCTAAACGCTTTTTTGTAAGGCAGTTTCAAAATTAAAACCAGTTATTGTGACTCAGTTTAAATCCTTTTTATTTTAAAACCGCTTGACTTTCGGGTTGAACCGGAAGTTTGTATATAATTTAGGCCTATGGTTCTGAGCTTTCCGTATCTAGTTTAATTTTCATTTAACTCCATTCTCGTTATTAATGAAGGACGGAGTGAGTCTACACGTCTGCGATTGTAAACTGCAGCCTAATAGCCGGAGTTGGAGTCCAAAACCTTAAATAGAATTGTTAATTTGTACATTTAAACAATCCCCCAAGATTATTTCTATCGTTTACATAGTTTATGAAAAAGGGAAGAAAAGAGGATGATTACTATTATGAGTGGATATTTTTTAACATTGGATGACCCCGCGAATAATTTTCTATTTAGGATTATATTGTATTTTGTACCGTAATTATTGGCCATGTGTTATATAATGGAATGTCGACCCCGTTGTGCATCAGTTGTCTAATCTTTAATGGGCTCGACATATGGGGGGGAGATTAATTCCTAAAATTCCCGAAAAATCTATTAAATACCCGAACCCGAATATTTAACCGCAGTGTTTTACTATGATTATAGTTTTAGATTCGGATTCTTTTATAGAAAACCCGACACACTTCTACTCGGGCGATTATTAGTTATAAGTCGGAAATAATTTAGAGGAATAATTTTGTCATTGCTTGATACTTTCGTTCTATGAGATATGTCTGACAGCAGATTGACCGAAATAGTGTCAGTAGGGCCGTCGAGAGAGGAGCCGGGAGTTTTCTCCGAGTTCAGAAAAAACAAGGGCCTGTAGTAGTATTTTTTCCTATAAATTAGTATTATTGATTTTTTTTTGTTATAAACATTCGGTCTTAATACTTTGCCATTTATTAAAAAAGTAAATATATTTCATTTGTTTAAAAAAGGCAAAAAGGGTCAGCGCTACCCTGAGGCTCCGTACTAAGCTTTCGATAGCCCTAAGGATGAGTTCGTTAATAGTGGTCGCTCCGCGTCTCCGTCATCACTGACCTGCACTGCTGTTTGTAGGTATTTGGGAACGACGGTGAAAAAGATAAAACTATGGCGGCGCTCTTACTATCGATAGTACCATGATGGAGAGATGTACGATTTTAAAATATGCGCTTTTTACAGAAAAGTTAAAACAAGGGTCCTAATTGTAAAATTTAATTATAAAATGGATTGTCTTGCCGACAGAGTATTCAAAGTAGCCAAGAAAAAATTCGAGACGACACATCCACCGTATGAATTCGCGCTTTTACAGTTTCTAAATTTTCGTTCATAAAACTACACAATGGACACTGAAACGAAACTATCCGATCCACGGAGGACGTCATGATGCTTTCCATGGTAAACTACTACTACAAGCAGGCCCGCCGTAAGCGGGCGTGCAAGGCGTGCACCGCACGCGGGCGGCACGTCCAGGGGGCGGCAAATTGGTATTGCTGGCAAGCTTAGCGTAGATAGTCGTATTTAAACAGGGGCGGCATAATCGGTATTGCACACGGGCGCTCAAACAGCTAGCGGCGCTGCTGACTACAAGCAGTCGTTTTGACGTCCGACAGCACCCACTCCGGCTGGAATATAGGAACGCATTCCGCAGGAATTTTTAAACGGATGCCGCGTGCGAGGAGTTACGCGGAGGAATAAAAGAACACATCCAATGTGTAAGGCTGCCGTTGTGAGGTAATCGCATTCGGATCTGGATCGAAACCTTAGGAAATTTTCACGAGTGGCTTCTAGCCCCACACCTCATTACCCAGTTGTTTCCATTGTGGTCCAGACTAGGGCGTTCCTTGGGCAACTCTTGGCAGGTGTCACTCAATCCAGGGGGTCACCTTAAAAAATAAAATTTAATATCCAATATATCTTTATATATTTTTTCGTATTTCGTAAAGAATTTATAGGATTTCTAGTATGTATGCATGTAGATTGATTTATAGTTTGGTTATTTGAAAAGGTTCTCTCAATACTTTAAAATACCAAATAATATGCTCCCAAAAATTCGGTAGGCACGTAAGAAAATTACGCATCATAGAGTTGATGATTTTGGCACGGACAGCTAGACGAATCCGTAATATTTTTGTGATATTAACTGATGTCGATGTTTCGATTTTGTGACAATTAATTATATATTATTATTAAAATGATTAAGTTTGCTTTTAATATATTAAAATTTGCTAAATTTATTTTAGATATTTATAATTAAAAAAAAATAATCAACGAATTAGAATCGTTTGGTCTCATTTTTAGTAACGCCCTCTAAAGAACGTGACGTAATTAGAAAAGTGTTTCGAAAAGTTGGTAGTTGTGTTTTCCGCTGACCATGGTGAGTTCCGTTTATCACTTTAAAGAAAATTTTACCGTTTTAAAATTAATATTTATAATGTAAATATCGTTTTAATGTTTCAGGCCGCATATTCGGACGATCAGATTGCCGGTAAGTCGAAATTAATTCCGCAGGATAAATTTTTTAAAATGTTTGTATCGAATTCGACTATTGGTGAATTTCTTCGAAATGCGAGTTCGATAGCTTATAGAATTACTTTTAAAATTTTCAGAATTACGTGTGAAAAATAATTTGTACGTAGTTGAATTACATTTGTAATATTCAAGCCATTTTTAGTTAAATTTTGAAAGAAAGTAATTGTCTGTCCTCATTGTTGAAATCAAAGCCACTCCCATGCCCTTAATTGGATATGGAGGACTGGATATTGCTTTTAAACTGCCTTATATGGTTTTCTATCAAATTTAAAATTTGTAATTGATTAATACAATTTAAAATATTTGTATGACGTCATTTTTTGAATGATATGCTTATTACTAGTGATAAAAAGTTTTAATATATCGAATGGTATGTACAGAAATGTGGATATTTCATTGTGTGAATGCTTATTTATCATTGATTTAACTGTTGATTACTTCAAACTTTGCATCTTATTTGTAAAGATCTCAACGTTGAATTATTTTACAAAAGAAATTCAAATTTTATATGAATTTGTTTTGATTGTCGAGATTTTCATTAAAGAGCTGGAAGTGCACTTGATCCAAACTGTAAAATGAGTCCAAAAAATTTGTCGTTTGGCATTACAAACACTGTTTTTATTTAATTGAAAAATTTTAAGTGCTTTTGATGGTGCATTGTCATCTTTGGGCAGACAAATGGAAAAAATTAGATCATAGAACATGATCAGATTCTAAATGGGAATTTGAAAAAGAGATCAAATTTGAAGAATGTTGACATATACAACTTTTAAATTACAAATTTTAGAATATTCAGAAATAAATTTTTGTTTGTTTACTTATATATGGATGATGATTTTGTTACTGCATGAGAAAATGGGAGGATTATATAGATTACTCCCTACGGAATTTCGGGACTTTGAGTATATATTTGAACTCTGGACCAAGACGAGTTCAACGATACCCTACTTTTGGACCAGACCTCATAAAGCAAACTCTTGCCCTGCTCCACCTAATGGCACTACAGGGTTTAAGAGACTATGCCTTAATCATAGGTTTGGTCTCATACCAATAGGTAATCTTGGACATCTTTCAGTTGGACCGCCGGGTACTTCTTTCAGGCTCCCATCCATTCCCTTAGGTCCAACGCTCTAACTTGGCATAACTTTTGCATATATGCAGCTCATGCTGCATTTTAATGCTTGCTCTGTCGTTTAGCTCATAATTATCTTAGACTTCATTCAGACAGTATTCGGACAGCAGGGTACCCTTCCCTACAAGAAGGGGCACCCTGTTCAGTGCATCCACTGAGCTTATAGATCAAGTAGATCTATTACACTTACCATCAATTCCTTTAGTTTCATTAAGTTTCCTTTACTTGCTGCTAGTGTTCTAAGTACTTGTTCACCAGAGACAAAAATAAGAACGTTATGATATTAACGATTACTTGTCTTTCACAATGCATTCTATGCCATTTTAGAGTTTTCCACTAGGTGGCACTGCTTGTAGTTCATTATATGTTTCCTTTTTCTTCTTTTGTTCAAGAACAACCATGAATCAATAACTAGTGATGTTAAACACTGAACGGCCTGCAGGCAACTCCCCTCTGTCAATTCAGTCGGGAGCACAAACAGTCGAACGTCATCTAGTGGAAAATTCTAAAATGGCGTAGAAGTGCAGTGCATTGTGAAAGGCAAGAAATTGTTAATATCATAACTTTCTTATTTTTGGTCTCTGGCCAAAAGTAGGGTATCGTTGAACTCGTCTCGGTCCCGAGTTCAAATATATACTCGGTCCCAAAATTCCGTAGGAAGTCCTATAGTACAACCGAAAATGGTTTAAATGTTTGTTAAATTTACAATCTTTGTTTCTTCATTGATATTCTATTATTCAGATGCATTAATAAGATACTCTATTTATTCCAATTGCCCACCAGTGGCCAAACAAATAAAACCACTGAACACTGGTTGGTAAGATTCGAGCTTCAAATGAGGGGTTTTTTGACCCGCCCGAACTGTAGACTCCCTTGTATGAATAGAAAAGTCGAAAGAGCCATACTTTAATGTGCAACCCTCCACCATCAAGGCGAGCGATAGCAAGCCTTGATGACACTCTGCATATAATTGTGTGCTTCGGTGCTCGCTATTGCTCGCACCTTGGCATCTGGTGGAGGTGGCCTCCACACCCACACCCCTGTAAAACTATATAACATCAATGTACTCCACAAACAGTCGAGTGGGCTACTTGAAGCCAGCATATTCGCATGGACTAAATAGTTAAACGCAATAGTTTTAGCAGAGTGATGTGACTTACAATCTCATGCAACCTGATTTTGGGGGACTATCTCGCGAAGGGTCTTGTAGAAGTATGGTTCCTTTGACTTTTTTGCTCCTATAGGTATGCTCTACAGCTCTGATAAGATTCCAAACATCTCATTCAGTGTTTGAATTGAGCTTTCAACTTTTTACAGTGGATTCTCCTTAACAGCTGCTCACAGAAGCATCTTCCTTGTTGTGACATATCAGTAAGGCTGGTATTCCCTGCCCAAAATTTTTTGAACCATTTTTAACATTTGCAAACTTCAAGATTCTGCACAACTTTTTCTCTCTTTGCTTCTCTTGTTTATCAGAGATGAGTGGATAGTTGTCTTTAGACCAGTCTATCATCTTTCGCCTCAATTTCGTTATATCCAATATGGATGACTTGATGCTACTCGTGCTTGTACGATCGCATTACAAAACATTCCCTATCTTGGCAAAAAATATTTTGAGAGAGAAAATGCTTCTGATTTTTTTCCATTACTTACACTGATTCCATTTTTTAAAAATTATCCTGCATCAATTACTGAACTATTGAATATGATGTTAATCTTACTTAGATAGTTAAGGAGAAATTAGATGGTAATATTTCAAAAAATATTTAAGTATGCATGCTTTTCTAACTTAGGTTATTAAAATTTTTATTTGTTAAGAAACAAATTGACATTACAATCTGTAAAAACGTTATAAAACAAAAAAACATAACTTCATTGAAATTATGTCCTTTATTTGAACATGTGCTTTCCTTGCCACGTGATCTATGATTATGTACTCTGCATTTTCGAAAAGTTTACAATTTCATTGGTTAAAATTCTATACTGTGTTGTGCGCACAGATAACCCGAACATGTATAATCAGCCGAATAGGATCATAACGACAAAGATGAGATCGTTACGAATGACCAGAATCATCACTGTGTATGAGAGACAAATTTTGTCTCTTGCTTTGACGTCCTTCGTCGGTGAAAGAAGAGACGAGAGATAAGTGACCAGAATTTGGCCCCTGGTTTCCTGGAGCACTGGACTGATTCCTTAACAGTCTTGACCATCCAGCCATTAACACTGTTTTAAGCAGTAATTGAGAAATTTCATAAATATTCAGACCTTGTTGTCAAAAAATTTTTTTAAACTTCAGTTTTAAATCAAGAGTGATCCTATCTCTATGGGATGATTTAAAGTTACATTAATAAATCAAAAATGTGAGTTTGGATGGGTTCGGCTCATGAGTTTTGCTGATGAGGACGGTAAGTCAGAGCAGCAAACAACAAAGATACTAGATACTATCAGAATCAAGATAAAAAAACAATGCAAAAAATTAATGACAGTGCAAACAATGCAAAAGTTTTTCTTCTTTGAGTTTTTTTCCTGTTTATTCTCATTTGTATAAAATGCAGAGAGATAAAGTTTTACAACTTAAAATTTTTTGGTTAAAAAGTTCTAATATTTTCAGTGTGTAAAATGATGCATTCTAGTATTTGTAAGCTCTACAGATGTTCAAAAATTTGAAAGTTGTATCTGAAGACAAATGGACTCTAAAAATATCTAATACCAAAATGAAAATGACCTCTCTATCAGGATAGTGTTTGCAATGTTATACTTGTATTGGATCTTTTGTGAACTTATCACTTTTCTAGAAATTATAAAGAATAAAAGTGATAAGATAAAAATTTTTTCATTTTTTTTAATTTATTTTTATTAATGAAAATATGGAGGTTTTCAAAACATTTCAATTAGCATTAATTTTATATTCACTAAAGTTTTTGGTTAAACTGTTTAAGTGGGAACTATTCATGTTCAGAACCAATGTACTGAAAATGAAAGTAGCAAAGCTTTGAATTCCTAAATTTAAGATTCAAAAAGGATATTTAGACAAGAATTTATTTTATTTCATAATTAAAATGTAAAATGCTAAGCTGTAAATGAATTTCATGCTTCATTAATATAATGTAATGCAGCTTTATAAAGAAAAAATTTGTTAATTTTTACAAAGAAAACATTATACTGGAATTGCAACAGGATTATTGTGTTTTGTAGAATTTAATATTGGAATTTATGGCAAATTTAAACAAAGCATTATTTTTTTATTAAAAATACTATTTTTCATTAGAGTACCATTATTTAAGATCACAAAAAGACCTATTTATTGGAGAAATCATTAAAAAATCAGTTTTCAGCATTTCAAGATGTCTAAAGTCCATTCTTGGGGCACAAATATAAATAGTCTTCCAAAAAGAACGCTACATTTTAAATTATTGTAATTACAGTTTAACCCGATTATAACGTCATCGGATGTAACAACAACCCTAATATAACATCAAATTTTTATCAGTCCCACGATTTTACTATACTAGATAATGTTAAAAAAAACCCACTTGTAACGACATAAAACCCCATTTTAATGTCATATTTGAAGCACTCACAAATTTACAAAATTAGATTACAAATTTTATTTAACAAAGAAAAACTATGTTGTCAGTCCTAGGGTCAGAGTCCACTTCCTAGAATGACTGTGGGTGGTGCTCTCTCCATCTGACTTGGGTGGGGTGAAATTTGCCACTTTTAAATGATGTGACAATCGGTTATTACATACCCATTTTTAAATTACTTTATGCTAAACTGTTAAATATTCTATTATTTTTAATATAACATATTATATCAAATAGTTTATAAAGAAATAATTGAATTATTTTTAATTAGCATACATTAATTTAACCGTTTGTTGCCTTTTGATTCAACATTATTCTCTAAACCGAAAGTTCCGCCATTATTGAAACTTAAGACAAATAGAAATTTCTTATAAAAGGTAATTTTTGAAATTTTTAATTACATCGATGTAAACTTAGACATAATAACATAAATAAAGTTTATTTAAACATGTAGTTTGCATTTTTATACATACGATAATAAATTATTACCATCATAATAGATACAGTATACTGTGTTACCATTAAGAAATAATTTTACGGTAATACATACATACGATGTTAAATTAGAATGGAGTTTATAATAGATTCTTAAACACACTTAGTACTTTTTATGGGACTGAAATTATGACCCCGCAGATAACGACACTTGGTTATAACGTCGAAAAATTGCCTGTCCTGTGGATGACATTATAAATGGGTTAATCTGTATGCTAATTATTATCCAAGAATGTTACAATGTATACTAAAACTTCTGGAAACTGTTCAAGTTTCATGTTTGTGCATTAAAATTTTTCAAAACGTGCACCTCTTGTCATGTGGCTGATATTCAAATTCTTCCTACTCTTGCTATGGCATATGTACTCCTTTTGTAGCAGCCATGATTCTATAGCTCCTGCATATTACTCACAATAACAAGTGATTCTGACTTTACAACAGAGAAGGCATTTTGTGTTTTTCAGTTCAGTCATCATTTTTGTTTATGGCACTTCCTAAAGGTAGTAGACAAGACATTTGAATGCGGATGGAAGATGACTTGGATGGTTACTCCATCAATTGGTGTGTTGCATACACCTCAGATAATACACAGGTTTTCTGAAAAGAAACCAAACTTTTTCTTTAGGAAGAAAAAAAAAAACTGCAATATGTTTTAAAAATGTTTGTTTATTGAAAATAAGATTCCTCTGCAGCAACACAACGTCAGAATGAGTAATGAGCATTTCAAAGGACTTTTTCAGCTCTTGTTTTGGCACCTGGTTCAGTACTGCAGTCACAGCAGCCTCAGTCTCGGGAATGTCCTTGTAACGAGTCTCATTGGAATTTTAAGTTAGGGAACAGAAAATAGTCACAGGGAGCCAGATTGGAAGGATAGGGTGGATGGTCTAGAGTTACAATACCTTTTTGAGCCAAAAATTGATAAATGGCAGTGCTCTTTGAGAGGGTGTGTTGTGCAGCAATGTCCAGCTTCCTTGAGCACAATACTCTGGCTATATGCATAAAATTTGGTTCCAAAGACTTCCAAAATACCCAAATAATCATTTCTGGTAACATTGTGGTCATTTGGGACAAATTCCTTGTGCATGATACCCTTGGAGTCATAAAATAGGTGAGCATAGTCTTGACCTGCAATTTATGGAAACAGTTTTTTGGTACAGGCGTGTCTGATGACTTCCACACAGAACTTTGACGTTTCGTCAATGGGTTGTGTTGGTAGCACCATGTCTCATCATTCATGACAGTATTTTTGAGAAAATTTGGATTGCAGCGAGCCATTTTGATGATTTCCTGAGCATGATGAATGTGCGCCTGCTTTTGTTCCTCGGTGAATGCATGTGGAACAAAGTGGGAACAGACCTTACATTTGTTTAAATGATTATGTAAAATTATGTGGATGGTGTCCTTTTGACACTCCCAACTCCTTTCCCAACATTCTACAGATCACATTTGGATCCTTTCCTAATATTTGACATGCTTTATCAATGTCACTGTAGTCGACATCTTTGGGTGACTACTTTTCGGATTGTTTTCAAATGACTCTCTGCCATTTTTGAATTGACTAAACCAGTTGTAAACTTGGGTTTGGCATAGGCAATAATCCCCATATACTTGTTTCAGTAACTTAAATGTTTTGGTAAAAGTTTTCTTTAGTTTTATGTAGAAGTTAATGTTGGCACATTGCTCCCTTGCAATTTTCTGACAAGGGTTGCAAAATAACCCTTACATTTCATGCCACACAAAGTATTGTTATGAACAATTCAAATGCTATTGATGCACGATTGATATATATGTTCAAAATTTTGAATTTGACCATTGATACTAGTCGTGCCATCTAGTTGTATTTCTAGAGCAAATGCTCAGTTTGTTTTTAGACAACCTGTGTAATTAACATAATTACAGTAATTTAAAATGGTGGCATTCATTTTGGAAGATCATTTTGTATTATCTGTCAAAGGAAATTTGACATTAGGATTAATTATTAGTGGATGAGCCCGGCATTGCTCAGGCAAAGTAACCATAGCCAAGATTAAGATTATTACATTATAGCTGATTTTACCTGTTTTTACCGAGTGCAAGAATTAGGTTACCCCTCTTCCGAACGTATTAGAGAACTTTTAGATAGGTCTAAAAGTATATTTCATTTCCCGCAAAAATCCTCATCTAAAATAGTACAGTAGAAACCGAGTTCTTTAGGGTAATCCTTAAGCCTCTCCCTCTCCCCCGCAGGGGGATTTCCAAAAATCTCTTCTTAGTGTACATTCTCGTGATGTACCCTAACTGCGTACCAAACTTTAACTTTCAACTCCTAACCGTTTGGACTTTGCACTTATTAATATTATGATCAACCCATCTGAATTATAAGATTATATCCTGGGCCATCCAAGCCCGGATATATCGCATCTGGTCGAATGTGCTACGTTCTTACGAGAAGGCATAAGCCAGTCATAGCGGTTACACTGGTTAATTTCCACATGCGTAGACTCTGGAATCCAATTGGTTACGGCATAAATAATACTCCATGTAAACGAATCTCTCGCTTACGTAAAGAATGAATTTCCGTATCTTTCCAGCCATTAGCTTGTACGTAGAGTCAACGTTTGAAAATTCGATGTTTGTTTCTAAATAAAAACGTTTCCCGTGGGTTTTCGTAAGCGATAATAAAGTTTATTTTTGTAACAATACATAAAATTGAAACATTCTTTTCAGATTCTCGAAGAAGAAACAAACAAAATTGAAATATAGTACACAAAACTAATCACCTATAAAGAAAAAATCTTACGACGGCTGAAATATTAACCCAGATGTAGATACAGGCTTCCCACTGATTTAACGCATGGCATTTATACTGGATTATATTCAGTCACTGTATCACTTTGACTACTCACACTTCACTGTTTGTTTTTTATTCACTCACTACACTACTTTGGAATTTTCACTTCTTTTTTGGTTCTTCCCTTTATCACTGATAAGAAACTGACGTTCAAACCCATGACGGATCTTGCTTTATATACCCCCACCAATGGGTAGTCCCACCCATACAAAAAAGGCTTTGAATGGTCCACAATATTCCACAACATTCGAGAGTGTTCTGGGATGTTCATGAACGTTCCAGAACATCCCGGAACATTCTGGAATGTTGTGGAATGCTCTCAAATGTTCTGGACTGTTCTAGAAATTTCTAGAGGGCGAAACTTCCAGCCCTTATATCTTCAACAGCACGCCCTTCAGGTAAAAACGGGAACCTTCTTCATGGATGGAGGATAGAGGGCTACCACACCATATAACTCCCTTGATCGTACCGGGACTTGTTTTTAAGTCTTAGTGGCACGCACATTGCACCCTTATATTTATAATATATATTGATTACATATAAATTATTTAATATCTTTTTTTAGTTCAAATATTTTTGAACTACAAAAAAACAAATTAAAACTTTCTAATGCATTTGATTCTAAATTATTTTAGAAGAACTTAAGAGTAGCTTCAAGATTTTTAAATTTTATGAAATAAAACAGGTAGACAAATGTAACTGTAAATGTAAAAAAAATGCAACCAATACAAAATGCAATAAACAAATGTAAAAAAACTGTTTCCATGAATGTCATGTCAGAATTTCATATTCAGTTTTTGTTGTTCAATATAGATGTAATCATTACTATATAAAGTATATGTTAATGCTTTAATGCTCTGTATTTAATTCTAAAAACTAAATTTAAAAATTTTTAAATTTTATAACAGGAATACAAAAAACATTAATGAATTGCAGAATTCAGTTTGTTTAAATCCAGATGTCTAAATTAATGAATTCATTTTATTTGCATAATATGACAAGTGATAACATTTGCCTGTCTAGTTTGGTTATTCATAAATTGACAATTTTTAAAATTTTTTAACTTAAATTTATTTTTGTTTAAAATAGCAAATTATTATTTTATTATTATTGTAAATCTATAATTACTAGCTAACAAAACTAACAAATTTTTTCAGAGTTTCAAGAAGCATTTTCACTTTTTGATAACCGTGGAGACGGAAAGATCAGCATTTCCCAATTGGGTGATGTTCTTCGGGCTCTTGGACAAAATCCGACTGAAGCAGAAGTAAAGAAGTGCTGCCATCAACTTAAAGCTGGTAAATTTAATTTTTATAGTATTCATTTAAAAATTATGATGATGATATTAAGATTGAATACAAACTATAAGTACATAATAAACACAAACTCAATAGTAAAAAATATTGCAAGTTGCTGTGCCATTGACAATGGTTGAACTGAAAGCTGTGTAATATTCAGATATAGTTTTTTGCATATCCTATTTAGAATTGATTACTCATGACTCGTGAATGTGATTCTATATGTCACAGATTAAATATTCTTTCTCACTACTATTTTAGAAAGCTTTTTTGAATAAACTACTAAAAATTAAATCACAAATTCTGATGGAAAATGGAACAATAAATAAAGTTCAGACCTGCAGGTCAGTTAAGAAAATCTTTAGGTAACATACTATAATATTGAATAGCAATAGAATAGCAAAACTTAACAGAAGTTTTTGACAGATGTAGTCTCTTACCAATGTTTTTTCAGAATTTTCTAATTGTATTTTGAAGCTAACATCCTAACTAGCGTACTTTGATATGACAACTTATGTCCAATAATTTATTTGTAGTTTAAATAAATTATTGGGTATCAAAAAATTTCGCAACACTCAAAGAAGCTTGTTATGAAGTCGTCAGATGTGAACTAAGTTAAAATCTTTTCTGTACTCTCCCATTATCACATCAATATCAATACTTTGTTGTTGTAATAAGAGATATTATAAAACTTTAAAAGGCTTTTTAGGCAGTTTTAGCCAAGAAAAAGTGGCAAACACTATTAAAATCATACTTTTGGGGAGCGAAAGAGGTGGTATGAAGTTTTATTCATGTTGACCTTTACAGTACATAACAATAAGCTGTTTCATATATTCAACTGTTATGTTGACACTTGTATATGCTTTGTTTATAAATGCGGAAAACAAGCATTCAACATCACATAAACTGACTGGAGAAAATTTAAAAGTAGGTGAAGTTTAGCAGTCACAGAAAATGCAAAGTTATATGTTATTTCTTTGAGTAGGCAACAGATGTGTCTTAACTATATCATATCCAGGGTTTTTCTTCCAGATAGTGATCAGTTTTTTTTTCCTTCTCTCCATATTTGAAATTACACTCAAATTGGAAATTTTTCTTTTTCTGTTTTCATTAAATTTTAGAATGCCAATTCAGCTATTTCTAGCTTCCTAATGCTGATAACTGAAAGTGAGAAATGATATTTTTTTTTTATGTATGTATGTCAATTGGTTGGTTGCTTTAGGAACTGCAAAAGCTGCGATATCCATTGACATTTCTTCATTCGGCACATCAATAATCTGAAAGTGTAACGCAAAACTTGATTATTTGTTTACCCTTTCCAGATTTTAGAAGAATAGCTAAAAGCTTACTCTTTTATCAAAGCTCTTACTGAAGTAAACACTGCCATTTTCAGTTGTTCCCCCACCTTATGAGGATAGATTGTGGAATCCTGGAAGTCTTTCTTTACATAATTGTATATGCAGAGGACCCTTAAGGAATGTCTTCTTGAAGTTCTAACTTGTTCCTCAATGAGATGCACTGTATGTACAAGACAAGTGAGATGTATCATATTAGGATGAAAAAGTCTTTAAAGCCATTAGCATATATAAAACTTGATGTTTAAGAGCAGCAGAACTCCATTGTTCCATATTTGGCCACAGGATTACTGAAAATATAAAACAAATACAGTTAGCAAGACACTTAATATAAAGCATTGTGGGATTTACTTGGCCCATCAGTAAAAAATCCTTGCTAGTGTGGAATGATTTTTCTTTTTTATGACGTTGCAAGTCAAAAGATAAAGTTTATCACGTTTGTCCAAATTGAGCTTTGCAATGACAATTGACTCTACAATGACAACAACAGCTACCCAAATAAAACTATTTCCTAATCT
Organism: Centruroides vittatus; assembly: GCF_030686945.1. Taxonomy (NCBI): domain Eukaryota; kingdom Metazoa; phylum Arthropoda; class Arachnida; order Scorpiones; family Buthidae; genus Centruroides; species Centruroides vittatus. Next base: position 1,840,619 of record NW_027122679.1, read on the forward strand.
GTCTTATTTTTTTAGTGTCTAGTTTTTATTTAATTTTTTTATTTTCAAATTTAACATGCTTGCTATATTTTGGTATCTCATAGTTGTCAGACTGAAAGGCACATACTGGTAAATAGCAAGCTTCCAGATATTTCTAATTGTAAATTTGTCTTATATTGTTCAATCATAATATTTTTTTTTAAAAACAATCTATGTACCAGGAAATTTCAATTTATTTTACAGTATATTTGCAGGAATTAAGCATACATAAAATCCAGTTGGAATGAATTCTGGAAAGATCCTGCAGTAATAGAGTATAGGTATACATCTGCCTTGCCTCATATTCTTGTCTTTGGTTTTTAGAAATTGCTTGTGTGTTTTGTCTTGTCCTGTGGGCCTTAAGAATAAATGCATTCTGGATGGATGGATGGAACAAGCAGAGCACCTGATTTGTAAGTTATGGACAAGTGCACACTAAGATGGATAGGCAGACATCTGTAACTTATATTGCAGATGGATTTTCTCTTCCTGCTCTGTTTTTCTGCCCAAGTGTGTTTACCTTAAGATGGCAAAAGTTGTATGCTGTCACAAATGACTTTTTGTGCATGATATCTTATTTAAAAAAAAATAGTAAAGATTTTCATGAACTTCACAAGGTTTTTACTTGCTTTTTGAATGTGCATTAACATTACAAACTTTATTAAAATATGATTAAATATTGAAAATCTTGCACCGTTTTTCTAATGTAAATAAAAATATATTCACATCTTTTTCAAACAAGCTTTGCAAAAAAATTAGCTTTCTATTAGTGATGTAACAAACAGTATATTCAGCCTCAGGCTGAATGGCTGAATATTTGGCCACACTATTCGGCTTGATTAATGCACGTACGAAAATTGGCGCGCAAACCACATTATGGCAAGGATCGCGCACTCTGCTCTCTATTGGCCTGCTGTCACTATGATTTTTTCTTCCAGTAGGTCTAAATTATTTAAATTAATTAAATTATAATTATTAAAGTTAATATGAGATGGTGCCTAACGTCTACCTCTAGTGCCAAATTGGTTTATAATTTATGTAATAGCCGTAAATAGCCCGATATGATTCGGCAGTTGTTGGTATTTAGATGTAAGTTATAAGTTATTTTATTTACAATTGATCTTCTTAACTCTTTAATTAAGCACTAAAATTTTTGTTTTTACTATGTATTTGTAGACTGAATAGTACCCTAAGGATATACTTTAGTGGGGACATATGGTCTAGTTTCTCCCCAGTTGTGGAACAGTTCAAATATACTATTGTGAGGTTTCTATTTGTGAAGTTTTGTGATATTTTGTTGCTATTGTTTTTGTCAATATTTTTAAAATTAACATGATTTCAAATGTTATCTTTTATATATAATGAGAAATGCTCATTCTTTGCTTTATATATAAAATAAATTATATATTAGTTACTCATCTTCTAGAAATAAATAATTCTTTCATTAAATACAACAAGTTTCAATAAAACGTTTCATAAATCATTTTAAAATACCGTAAAAAATATTAAAATATACGCAAATACGAATATAACATAATTAACTAAACAATAACATTAATGCCCGATACAGTCTAACTTACATGCCATCAATACCATAAGATATCTGGATAGATAAAGGCTATAATAATATTTAATTACGAAATAATTTAATACTAGAGTTAGATGCTATTTTTATTAAGTTTAATAATTATAATTTAATGTTCAGCATTAATAAAAGTTACCAAAATGATTAATTTACTGTGTTTTTGTTATTTCTTACTCCTGTTTTTAGGTATTCGGTATTTGGCCGAATAACGATTAAATATTTGGTATTCGGCCGAATACAGAGTAGTAACTGAACATTTGTTACATCACTACTTTCTATCAATTGAAAAACATTTGCTGTGCAGCTCTATGTATTTTTTCCCCACCTAACTAATCGGCATGAAATTTAATACTTCTAAAATGGTTGTTTTGAAATTCATGTTTTCTAGATTGGGGATTTTTTTAACTGACAAACAGAAAATTTGGGGAATTTTTTTGGGGTGACTGTTTTCACTTTGATCTTTTTTTCAGTCGACTAAAGCAAAAATTTTGACATGACAACGTGTGAAATACTGTTTAAACATTGTGATCAAGTGTGTTGTTCAGAATTATTCATTAGAAAATTATTCCTATTGCTAACTTGTAAGTGACAGCTTAAGGTGTTACTTTTGTTTTCCATATGCCAAACTGATAACACTTCCCAGCACCTAGTAATTAAAACTGGTCATGATAAATAATTTAAAGTGGAAAAAAAAATGAAAACTGGCAAAATGGTTGGTAATTTTTAAAATTTTTCAGAGCAACCTCTGTGAGTTATATTTAAATCTCAGGATACCATTTGTCTTTTACACCAGTATAATTACTTTTAAACAATCTTTAAATTCCTTGCCAATAACTAACAAGACAAATATTTGCTTGTTGCTATATAATAAGTTTAATATGTTTATCTGTAAATTTGATCATATTTAAATAAAATTTATTGAAAAGATGCATTAGACTTTCACTGAATCAAACATCTCAAAAAAAATTAAAATTGGGGGGGGAAGTAATTTATGAAGTCCAAGAATGATTTTTTTTTTATATACTTCAGATTCAATTATTTACATTTTGAATTAAGAATGAATATGTTGTATTGCTGCTGTATATGAAAATGATAAAAGAAATTTTACATATAAACATGGAACATTGAGGCATAATTATTAAGGAGTTGTCAAATCTATTATGTAATAATAATAAAAATAACTATGAAAATTAACAAATTTATTATAAAAAGATTTGTTTATTAAATGATTTGATAAGTAATTTTTATAAAATTTTATTTTGGATAATTTTGAACTGTTTTACAAATTAACTTTTAAATTTTGATTACCAAGTTTGTTGTTTTAATTTACTATTTGTTTTGTGATTACTCAAATATAGATCCAATGATGCAATACTAATTACTTTATTTATAAATTCACAGATGAGCGTATTGGATTTGAAGTGTTCCTTCCCATTCTTCAAACTATTTACAAGAATCGTAGCACAGATACTGCTGAAGATTTTATCGAAGGCCTGCGTCACTTTGACAAAGATGGAAATGGCTACATATGTTCTGCAGAGCTTCGTCACTTGTTGACAACTTTGGGTATGTATATATATAAATTAAGTTTTAATTGATTAATTTTGGATTCTTTTATAATTGTATAAAGAATTGGTTAAGTAAATTAGAAAGATGACTATCCACTTCAATAAATTTATTCTAAAATGAAAGTCTTATGCAGCAAAGTCTTTACAGATCATGATTGTATTTTTCTAATTAACTCTAACTTGGAATTGTTCAGTTTGATCTTTAAGGAAATTGGAAATTAATTACAGATTTGAATTAGCTGAATTTTTTCTATTATAGCTTGAGTTTGCACATTTTTCACTGTTTGTTGTTATAAATAAATTTCTGACAAATTTAAGAACTTCAAATATGCTAGATACTTTTGCATTTGTCAAAGTATTCTATAATAATAATATAATACTAGCAGATAAGCCCGGCGTTGCTCGGGCAAAAAACGTCATATTAGTTTTCAAATGAAGTATTTTAATTTTAATTCCACAGCACTTCTTTATATACGGTGTTAGTTGTTTTGCCTTCTTTGCTAAGAATGGCCAAATCTTTAGCAGAACTAACTCTGGAGCATGCAACATAAAACTGACCATGCGAGAAACAATTCTCTCTCAGATCTATTCCAGCTTTTTTCAAAGTTTGTCCTTCTGCTTTATTAATCATCATAGCAAAACATAATTTTACGGGAAATTGAAGCCTCTTGAATTGGAATGGATAATCAGTTGGAATCAAAGGAATTCGCTGAATAAATACTGATTCACCAACGTTACAACCAGTAATAATAGTTGCTTCAACCACATTCTTATGTAGTGTTTTAACTTGTAGCCTCGTACCGTTACATAGTTTTGGAGGATACAAATTTCTTAGTAACATGATAGGAGCTCCAATTTTCAAAGTTAATTTATGGAACGGAATACCAGAAGGCTTTAGAGTATTTAGAAATTCAACGGGATAATTTAAAGTCTCTTTTTTTTCTACAACTGAATCTATAGAACTATATGCCATTTCATCTGCGTCAAATTTTTGTAATAAAAATTGATTGATTTCTTGAGCTCTATCGTTCTTCAGTGATAAAATTCCTCGCTCCTTCAGCCACGAAATCAGTTTCTTTCGCAGATTTACTAAGTCTGGATAGATGTGTTTAGTTAATGCTTTCAAATCGCCAGCTAACTTGCACAACTCCTTAGGAATGGTAATATAACCTTCTTTTTCTTTTAATTTTCCATCTCCAATTTGAATTAGTAAATCTGCAAACTTTTGCCTTAGCATCTCCATTTAAATGAACTCTCATATTAGTTTTCAAATGAAGTATTTTAATTTTCAGCCACAAAGAGGACGACTTTAAACAGGCATTCACCTCATCAGCCTGTGTACCCCTTGGTACAACAGGTAGTGTTTGCCTAAAATCTCCACATAACAAAATCGTTGCACAGCCCATCACATCGTTATTATGTCGTAAATCCTGGAGTGTTCTATTTAAAGCTTCAACTTTATGATCCATGGAACTCCTTTATGATCCATGGTGACTTCATCCCAGACAATGATCTTACATTCCCGCAATATTTGAGCTATTGCACTTTGTGTTGATATGTTGCATACCGGGGTCTCCGAAAAATTTAAATTAAATGGTAATTTAAAAGCGGAATGGATCGTTTTTCCACCTTCAATTAAAGTAGCCGCAATTCCAGAGGACGCAACGCCAATGGCAATTTGTTTATTTGCTCTTATTTTGGCAAGTATCAGATTTATTAAGAAAGTTTTTCCAGTTCCACTTGGAGCATCTAAAAATATTATATTTCCTTTTCTGGAATTAATGCTATCCATGACTTCGTCAAGTATCTTTCTTTGATCATCATTGTGCAGTAGTTCATTTTTGGACACCTTTTCTGATTCCTCAATTACATCAAACGCCAATTCCTTTAAATAGTCGTGATTTTGAATTTTATTGTTTGATCGCTGAGGCTCTGGTAGTCCATATTCATTTGTTTGCAATCCTCCCATTTCAAACAAAGTTTCTTGTAGCAGCAAAAGACACTTGTTGTAAACCTCATTCATATCAGTTTGAATGTTCAACTCCTGAAACTCATGATTCAATTGATGCTTAACATCTTCACCTAAATAATCCTTATATTTATCCTATAATTTTAGGGGATCAGAACAATAGGGGACAATTGGCAAAACATTAGCATTGTAGCAAATAGCTGTTGAATTTTCTTTGGAGAATCTCAAAGACTTGCCTCTTCCAGTGTGTGTTACCAGTGCTTGTCATCTTCTAGTAATCCTAATGTTCTACATGCGTTTTGAAATGTAGGATGAACTGTGCCATTAACAGTTTTTAGATCTAAAAATGATGTAGGTCCTCTTACTTCATGCAGCAACATGTGAAGATAATAGCATTCTGCATTGTTCAGGCGTACTGTATAAACTCTACCTATGACTATGATCTTTCTTAATGTCAGTGTGATTAGATATATTCATTCCCTTTTTTCTTACAAATTTACCATTTTTCAATACATATGCTGGAATTTTGTTATATAAAAACGTTTTGGCAAAATCATCAACCTTACACAACTCAAAAAATGCTAAAAGCGTTGTTTTTAGAGGGCTACTAATTTTGTTTTGAAGATTTTTTTCAGTAAAATAGACCCTTTGACCATTTTCTAGATGTACAGCAAGGTGCATGATGAGGAAAATGTTCGTGAATAGGAAATCCTAAGATTCTCCAAGCAGCATGAGAGCTACTGATATAGCGCCCAACTTCATATTTCGTAATCTCGTCATACTTATTTTCAACTGCAAACGCAGCCTGGTCTGAACCCTTGTTAATGTACTTAGTAATGTACTTGATCGATATCACCGAATTACATATTTCCGTATTAATATGTGCGTTAAAAGTGCAACTTAACACTGGACTGTATGGAACTACACATCTGTTATCAAGTACATTATTTTTTAAAGTTACTGTAAATCCACCATCTTCTGCTGATCGTCTTCTATATTTTGGGAAACCATCAAAACCGTATTGTGTTTCTTTGGAAAATGGTTTGGGAAAGCCTTTACTGCAAAATCCATCCTTCATACGTGGAGAATTTCTGTTGAATGAGCCACATGGGCCATGAATCATATGTGCTTTCACAATTTCGTATAACTCAGGGTCTTTCTCAGGATCTGGAATTTCGGCACTCGCAATCATGTCAATATCATTAGGATTAACAGATTCCTCTAAGAAAAATAAATTATGACTATGAGGCAAACCTCTTTTTTGCTGCTCAATAGTTGACATATAGCTTTTACATTTTCCAAAAATAGCACATTTAGTCATTAGTTGCATAAATTTCTTTTGCTTCAAATGGAAGACTCACGCAATTAAGTCGTTACGATCTTGAGCTTCTTGGCCAAAGAGCAAATTACCTTTAATTTTGCTCCACTTTGGATTACATGTAAATGTAATAAAAAGATCTGGTTTTCCATAATGGCGTACATATGCTAAACCATCCTGAGTTCGCTCATGCATATACCTATCACCTTCATGAAATGTTGCTGGTAAAATAGTCATTTTACCCAATTCAGAAACCTCAGCATCAGCTTTACTAACAGCATCTTTGAGATGCGTGTAAGTTTCTACTCGCAACCTGGTTTGGTTTCTTCTTATATAACCAAGATGTTCTGTTTCAATTTTTGCATCCATGTCAACCAAAAACTGATTGAACAATTTTTTATAATATAGTATGCGATTCTGTGACTTTTCTCTAATCATAATTCGATACGCATAAAAATCGGAAGCTGATACTGTCTTTGTAACAGGAAGTTTACTAATCGGATCAAGTTGAGGAATATTAACACATACCCATCTTCTCCATAGCAAAAAAGCAATGGGTACTGTAATGCATCATAAGAGCGATGTGTTTCAGGAATGCGCATCAACTTATTATCCCTGCTTTGAATGATAATGTCGCGCTTTTCAAAAGATTGTCCAACAATCACTGAGGCAACTTCATCTCCAGTTGGTGAATTGAATCGTCCTTTATGTTCACCAGCAGGTCGTTTATCAGGATTAATTACAATTTGAAAATTTTCTCTGGTTGAATATCGTTCAATAGCTGCTTTAAACTCTTTGACATATGAATTATGCTCATGAAGAGCCTTTTGTATTTGAGAAACTAATCTTTTATCCATTCCTGTGGAATTATTGCACCTAATATTCACCTCTTCTTCATCGTTGCTTACAAAATATATTTGAAGAAATACAGGTCGTCGTTCTTCTGATGGCAAAAGACTGCCAATCCTATGATATATTTGTCCTTGGATCTTAAAAGTTGGCATATAATTCCCTTTGCTCACTTCCTTACTGCTCGAACGAAGTCATTTGGGAACATCCATTATACTTGCATTTTTTAAAAAATTTTTTGATTCCTTTTGCAGTTCTTTGCCACTTGATTCATTTATTTTGTAAGAAAGATTACTTAAAGGCTCAGGTGCTTCTTTGAATCTGGGCAACATAACCTTTCCATTAGTGCAACACATACGAGGTGTCTTATCGTTAAACTTTTTGGCACTGCAAAATTTGCATATTTTATTCATCTCTCCTATAAACACATTCTCATCATCAGCATAATCAGTTTCAGCTCGGTATTGAAAAGCAGAACATTCCTTGTTTTCCCACTGTAAGGTCTTTACTGTGTGTTTATTGCTTGCATGTTTTTTTGCAGCATCTTTATGAGCCTGAGGATTCCTATCAAAATGCCTCTTGACAGCTACCTTATTAGCATCGGGATTCCTATCAAAATGTCTCTTTACAGCTTCTTTATGCTTGCACAGCCTGGAAGCATACAGTAAACATACAGTTACAGTAACATACAGTACAAATAAACATACAGTAAAGACTGTAAGGTCTTTACTGTGTGTTTATTGCTTGCATGTTTTTTTGCAGCATCTTTATGAGCCTGAGGATTCCTATCAAAATGCCTCTTGACAGCTACCTTATTAGCATTGGGATTCCTATCAAAATGCTTCTTTACAGCTTCTTTATTAGCACTAGGATTCCTATCAAAATGCTTCTTTACAGCTCTTTTGTTTGCCTCAGGATTCTTTTCTTTAAATTTTTGCAATGCTTCTCTTATTTTCTTTTTTTTTTCCAGCACCCATGAATTCTGCACGTCGCTTGTTGCTACATTCCATTCATAATTTTCTAGTAAACGAACTAAGTATTTTTAAAGAAAGATCGAGAAAAATCGAACTAATGTTTAAATTTGAAAATCGAATGTTCTAATATTGTTCGATTTTCACAACGTGTTCTAATTATATTGTTCGGTTTTCATCGAATGTTCTAAAGAAGAAAGGTCGGGAAAAATGTTATAGTCAACCTTACCCTTACCTTACCTTACGTTATAGTCAACTTTATTGTTAATGGAAGTGTTAAGCCTTAATACTGTATCTCTCCCCTGTGGGGAGGAATTTCGAAAAATCCCTTCTTGATGTGCATCTTCGTGACGTACCCTAACTGTGTACCAAATTTCAACTTTCAACTCCTAACCGTTTGGGCTCTGCACTGATCATCATCATCATTATCAACTTGTCTCAATTATATATATAGATGAGATTTAGTTATAATTTTGTCAAGATGCTGCATTGAAACATTAACATATGTTAGAATAGACAATATTGAAAACATAACATTGTTGCATAAAAATTTTAAACAAATAATTTTGTGACTTCTTTCAAAGTGGAATTTTGGTGTATTTCCATACTTAAGTGTTGTGGGGATATTTAGTTCTGTTTTGAAGAATTTTTAATGTTTTGCTAAATAATGCATTTTTATTTTAAAGGTGAAAAACTCACAGACGATGAAGTTGAACAATTGCTGACTGGACAAGAAGATTCCCAGGGAAATGTTCATTATGAAGGTGTGTAAGTTATAGAAACTCAATAGAAATTAATAATTAACAATTTAAATAACCTGCCAATCTTTTAGCCTATTGTAACATCTAATCGATTAATATTTCTTAATTTACTTATGCAATTTCTTAAAATTTCATTTTTGTGTCTTGCAAAAACAATTTGATCTTAAACAGTTGTGATTGTTTTTTAATACAAACACCATGCTGGTTTGATTGCTGATATAGTATAGGTGCCAGCCTTACCCCTATGAGGGACCCAGAAAACCCTAGGATCAGTCTTGAATGTTTGGCCACATCCCTCACTAACTGGCTGCCCCATTTTGGGCCTTGTTGATCTCAAGAAAGGTCTTTTTAGAGCCCATAGGATGGAGAGAGCCAAAAATGAAAACATCATTGCTTGAATGGATAAGAATAGATTTGAATTTATTGAGTATATTTGCAATATTTAATTTGAATTATTATATCTGAAAAATATTTGCATGGGATTGTTCAAGCATCTCTTCCAAGTTATGTAAAAGTATAGGAGATCAACATATTTGCCATTCTCATCACTATGAAAAATTAATATAAATGATTACATAATAGAGTTAAAACATTAATTAGTATGAAAAATTGAAAGTTATTTTTGTGATATAATAGAGAGGTTACGGACGAAGTTCAAACTTTAAACTTGTATGGCAAGCAGAAGTACATGTTTGATGTTTGAATTCCAAGTAAAACACGTTGCACCACACGTTCACGTCGCACACTGATTCATGGGATATTGTTGAAAAATTGCAGAAACATTTAAGAACAACAAAGGTTACCAGTGAAGGTAAATAAACAAATTAAGCTATTTTAAAATATTTAAAGGATGTTTAATAACACTAAATAATTATTTTTGACTTTAATTAGCACCATGTCTCCTACCATATGATATAATAGTAGGACAATTTCAATGTGTTTTGCCTGTTCTCGCGACATACTTTTGTTGAGGGAGGTAGTGCTTATATAAATCCATATGCAGATGACAATCCGAATGCAGCTTGGGAAATTATTTTTAGAAATTTACAAATGAATTATACTTTATACTGTTGATGGTAGAAGATGCCATGAAAGAACAAGCCTACTTCTACAGTGTTATGATAAGCTATTATGAACACAAATGTATAAAAATTCTATAGGCACTTCACATCACTTGCAAAAACATTGAATAATTAAATAATTTCTGGATTAAAATCATCTGTTTTTTTACAATGTTATTCACAAATGCTTAAATAATCAAAATTATGACATATTTTGTTAAAATAATAATCCAAAACACAGAAAAATGCAGACGTTTAAACTGAACTTCTACTCACTATGCTCGACGTTTCAAACACCATTGTCAAACTTCTAGGACTACAAGATGGCAGCACATGACATTTGATGTTCACATTTTAAAGATGAAAATTTTGGCCACAACCTCTCTAATTATCGATAGTTTTTCTAAGATTTACTTAGTTTCATTTGAATGTGTTACTTAACATTTAAAAAAAAAAAAAGTATCTCAGTTTAGAGTTGCGTGCAATGAAAAAAAATTTCTTTATCTATTTAGATGCCAGTAGTATGTACTATTTGTAAGTAAATTATTATAGTCAAAATTTTCTACAAATATGTTATGAAATTGGTGGCTAGATAGCTATGGCATGCAGGTCACTTTGAGGGATCTAGGCTGGGTTCTTGGGATGGCATGTTCCATCTCCCACTTTACCAGACAATTTATTCATGTGAGACTTCTTTATGGATTATATAGCAAATTAATTTCTCCTATCTATGTACGGAGTTGGTTAGCATAAATGAGAGAATACATGCACAAGTTAATCAAATATGAATGGGAGTCTAGCAGAATCTTTTTCAGCTCCTTCCAAACAACCAAAATGAGATAATGTATAAATTTCACACTACAAATAGCTAAGCAGCAATAACCAAACATGCAATTAGATATAATTAATAAATTGTTATAAATGATTTAACAATAGCTCGCTTATATTATATAGTGTCTTAATTTTCTAAAGATGAGAGTATTATTTTGTAAAATTGTGTACATATACAATGGAACCTTGCATAATGAGTGTTTGTTTTGCATAACAAGCAAATCAAATTTAAAAAAAATTACTTTCTTAACAAGCAAAGTTTTGCATAACAAGTGACGAGGAGAGGGAATCCCAGATTGTGCACATGCTCCATCATGCTATTATCTGTGTTTTTTTTTTTTTTCTGGAATGTAAATCTAATTTGCATTCCAGGTTGGTTCATTTTATGCTAGAAGAAAAGATGATGATTTACGCTTCTTAGCAATGTATATTGTATAATTTTCTTTGGATAAACATTATACATAATACCATATTTACTCACATATAAGATGATCTCGCATATAGGATGAGGTGTGACTTTAAAGATCAAAATAAAGAAAATTCAATTTATTAATACAATTTTAATTTTATTTCATTTAATCACAAATAAATTATCATCAAATGTCCGTATTAAGTCAAACAACCATGTTTTCTCGATGCTATCACCTTTCGTCTATTCAGACTCGCCCTCCGAAGCTTCGTTACAATTCTTCTCTATTTCACTCTTACTCCACAAAGCATCGTCCTCAGATCCTTCAAGTGAATTTAAAATGCAGTATTTCTTGAATGACTGCTATCAGCTTTTGAATAATGCTTTTCCATGCACCTGATACCCATGTAGCAAAACCAAAAGATTATAATGCATGTGACAAGAAAAAGTTTATTTTTAATTATTCATAATGTACAAATATTCATTAAAAATACCAATTTAACAAATATGATATAACTACATTTATAATCATTGCTAAGTGACCAGTTATTTTTGGATCATCTCTTTAAAAGCTACATTCACCTTGACCTTGATAGCATTCTGCTATAATGGCAGCATGAACTATACACGGTTCACAAAAATTACAGCAAAAATGTACATAATCCTTTGCTTGCACATATAGGACGACCTAGGATTTTGAAGCAGTGAAAAATGAATAAAAACCTTGTCTTATACGCAGGTAAATATGGTATTTGAGTATTTTTTCAGCATGGAACGCATTATAGTATTTTACATTAATTTCTATGGGAAAAATTGTTTCACTTAATGAGTGTTTCACATTAAGAGTAAGGTTCTGGAACGAATTATGCTCATTAAGCAAGGTTCCACTCTAATTCCATAACTGCTTAGATTTGAAAAATTACATTTTTTATCCACAGATAATTTACACTTTGATAATACAACCTAATATCTTTTTACACATGATTTAAACTGCTGAATTTTATGTTATGATATTCAAGTACAGGTACATTTCCAGTATTTTTTGCATCTTGGCTGTATATAAATTTATGAAACAAAAAATTTAACATTTTATGTAAAAGATAGATAGTATTTATCTGTAATTTTGAAAAATGTATTGAAACACTTGTCATAATACAATCCAAGTACTACCCAAATAAACCTGTTTTAATATTACCTGCAAACCATTTCAAATATATACTGAAGGCTCTACACCAGGGGTGGCAAACCTTTTTGAGTCTGTGTGCCATACAGTGAGCATAATTGTTAAAAAATATTTTTCTGTGCCAAAGTTTTGGACTTTGAATTACGATATTTAAAGAAATGAAACGAACATGCTTTAATTGGAATAAATGTAAACAAGCTGATTGAAAAGAAGATGATTAAAAAAAAATGGGTGGTAAACCATAATTGTATGACACCTTACGTGCCATTTGATTGTCCCAACATGTCATAGGTTCCATCACCCCTAAAACGGCTTACAGATCAAGATTAACTGATAAACATCTATCTGCCATAATGAAGATTGTTCTCAGTCTTTGAATCCAAATATTGGAAAACTAGGAGGAGGAAGATAGCACTGGCAAGTTACCAGTAAAAACAATTAATTTTAATTTTATAAATACGTACATTAAATAAGATAAATGTTTAAATAAAAGCAATACTATAGCAATTACATATTGTTGAATTCACCAAACTACATAATGTGTTTTAATTGCCCTATCTATTCCTGCATTCTCACTTCAAATTATAATTTTAAGAAAATTTGTAAATGTGATGTGGCTCGTGTGACTCTTACCAGTCGCGTTAATGGCCCATTGTTTAAATGAGTTTGACACACCTGCTCTATACCATGTGTGTTTCATTTTAGCTTGTATGGTTGTTGTATAAAACTGTTTCTATAGTCAATGCTTAATCTTATTAATTACACTAATAATTTGAGCCAATTTTGAACACGAGTGGTAAATATAAAGTCTCCACGCAAATTACATATTCGTTTGGGTCCGAATAGACCCTACTGCCCACATATATACATAATTTATCTATCATTTTTTCTGATTTCAGATTTCGTGCGAATGGTGATGAGTGGATAAGAGATCTTCATCAAAATTTCCAGTATTACATATGTACAAGATTTATATAAAAAACATTATTATATTATTTTTGTATAAATGTTAGCGCTTTGTTTTCGAAACCCCATTTACGCCCTGGTAATATTTTAACACACCAAAATTAAGTTAAACTCGACCTTTCCGTACATTCTCGAATGACTTCGAGGTTGCGCTTTAGTCGATCGTCTTATCTAAATTCTGGAAGATGAATTTTCACTTTTCAATGTACTTATTTCGAAAATTGTGAGTATTCGTAATAAATTATTCCATTTTTGTACCATTTGAAATTTTTTAAAATAAAATCCGATACTTAAAAAGTAATAATCCAGTAAATTTTGAATGTCAAAATGTCCATTTCATAGAATAATTTGTGTTTTATTGTATTTAAAAAAAAATCCATATATTGATTGTAGATTTACAGTGTGGCGAAAACGACATCGATTTTAAATTAGAAATTTTTGGAAATTACCAAAAATTTCTTTTTGTTTAGACCAGTGATTTTTGGTGCTCCTCGAGGGCGAGAGATGACTCGATGAGCCTTGGAAGGCCAAGGCGACAAATTTATTTTGAATTTGTCGCCCTGGTCTTCAATTCAAACAGCATATAAGAAATACATACATTAAATACTCCGAAAAGTTTGGGGACCACTGGTTTAGAGATAAAATAAGTGTGAATGCATCACTTCGTGAATGTGTACGGACGCTCACGTTCCTAACTTCGAGGGGGTAAACCGGCACTTGCCCCGAAATAAGATTTGTGAAAGTTTTTACTCTAGTGATTTGAGGTAAGCAACCCCCCCTGGAAATTTTTTGCGAACACTTGTGGTTAGGGATATATTAAATGTTGCAACACGTACGGTCGACCACTGGAGTTTTAAATATTTAAGGCGTTCTACGCAAATAATGTTTTTTTCCTGTTCGGTTGATTGGTTCTTGCAGCAGCATCAAGTCCTAAAATATTCTGAGATTTCTTCTCTTAGGTCTATTTGTTCGACGTGCAAAGTGTTATAAAAATATGAGGTGGTTGCAACGGCTGGAGAATTGTCTCGCCAATTCCGAATTTGTCCATTAATGGCGAAAATACCGCCATTAGAAATAACGCAGCTTTCGAATATGCGTAAAAAACGAAAAGTCGGGCCGGATTTCTCGCGTAAACGCGAGTCCTTAAAAATGAGTGGACGAATCACTAATTGGTCACGGGTTCGCGCCCGCCGAAGGACTGGACGCGTTTTTTCGGGTATTTGTGTTTAATGCGCAAATGGCCCAGTTTACCATAAGCTTTCCCGAGAGGCATTCCTTCGTGGTATATGGCCCAAGCCTTGCGTCCCATCAAACCAAACCCTAAAAACCTTACCGATTCAAATCGTGACAGCGTGAGTAAATTTAAACCATCACACCAAAGGCAATCGTAATGTCTGGCAACAATTTATTATCGCAGGAAAGAAGGTTCACAGTGACGCTCCTCGCATCAGCGACGTCATAATACCTTTAGGTCTAGCCGATGCATTTCCTTTGGGCTTAATAGTAGTAGAGGGGGATTCCGTCCCTTCTTTGACCCGGCAGTTTTGAGTCGGAGTTCCC
This sequence comes from Centruroides vittatus, assembly GCF_030686945.1. Classification (NCBI taxonomy): domain Eukaryota; kingdom Metazoa; phylum Arthropoda; class Arachnida; order Scorpiones; family Buthidae; genus Centruroides; species Centruroides vittatus. The sequence continues at coordinate 1,855,668 of NW_027122679.1, forward strand.
AATTCGTCTCCTGCCAAATAGAAGGGGGAAAACAATCGTTCGAAAATTCTCCGATAATAAAATTAACGAAAAAATTCTCACCTGCCGAAAAGGCCAACAACGTAGTTAAAGCGAAAAGGAAGCAGAAGGTGGAGGGCCTCATATCCGACTGATAGAGAACCTCTGTTTCGAGGTGTGTGTATATATATCGGGCATCGATCGTGGGAAGCAATTTAGTGTTCTATACGTCAATTCAACGTGTTAACGAGGTGTGGCATTAAAAATCCATTAGCTGGTTCCCAGCGATAATTACGGTTTCGGTATTCGTTTTGTAAATTCGGAATTCGTAGAAACTAATTCTGTTAACGAATCGATACAAAAACCCGCTCCGTGTCGAAAGAACGGAAGATTTTTGTTCTTTCGTTTGGTTTTTACTGTTGGACAAATTTTCCAAAGAAGTTTAGAATGGGCGAGTTAAAAAGAACAAAAACTTTTGTTTGTTTCATCGGTGAATGGATGGATCGATCCTTCTCACACACCGGAAATTCCGTAAAATGCATGAGTACTTTTATCGTGCAAATCGTGGGTTTCAGCCGGGTGGTGAGGACATGTCATGACGTATCCCTCGAAAAATTCCCGGGTTTTTCGGGGACGGATACATCGAGACCTGGAAGAACCTGTTGTTCTGCCACGTCCCGTGTTGTAAACCACCCTGTGGGTACGAAGAGAGCCCACGGGGTGGTTTCTATTTTATTCATTTACAGCAACGCGACACACGGGCTATCTGCCGAGGGGAAATGCCTCCCGGGAGGTTTTTCGTGGAAAACTGGTCCCTATTTAGCTGTTACTATCGTGAAGGAACCCGTGGCCAGGCGCGAACCCACCACGGCTTTTGTGATTTTACCCACTCTGCCACTGGTGGACACCCTACAAGGTGGGAAGGCCGGATGGCCGAGCGGTCAAGGTAGCATCCTACCGCTCTGGGGAATCCGGAATCGAATTCGGACAGGTCGAAAAATTCCCCCAGGAATTTTTTGGGGGGTAGTCCATTCGGATATATCGGGCCCGTCCCTCACTACCTAGTCGCTCCATTCTGGTCCTGAACGAACCCATAATGGGTCTGCTAAAAAGAAGCCTTAGTGTCCACAGGGCGGAGTTTAAAAATAACCCTACAGGGTGGAAACAGCGGGAAAAAGCAAGGCTTTTCAGAGCGGTAGGCTTACACCTTAACCACCCGAGCCATCCGACCGTCATTCAAAGTACACATTCGATGTCGCACTGGTGGGTTCGAACCCAACCAACAGGTCGGACAGATGGAGTTTTTCGGGTTTCCTTCGCGTGTCTAATACGTAAATAGGGGATAGTTTTTCGTAGAAAGTCCTCTCTCGGCATATCGCCCACGTGTTTCGTTTCTCCATCCCATCGAACCGAATTATTCTTCTGGATTTCTTTGGCAAACTTTTCTATCGCTTAGAAACAATCTATGTTATTAAATAACTCGCCTATCATATATAACGGTGCCATGTTATTGTAAGATTTGCCCACTCAAAGGGGGGGGACAAACGATCTCTCGCGTCAGGTGTGTAAGATTCGGACTGGTGTAGACTGAGCTTAAATATCCCACTTCACTGACACCAGTGTAAGGTAGCCGACCCGGAGGAAATAGGGGACCTGGACTCCTTGGCACCCGTGTTAGGTTGCCGTCTTTTAGATGGGATCGGTTAATCCCGCGTCAGGATGAATCTCGGGGAGGTCGTATGTGAGTCGTGACAGAGGAGGCAAATGATGACAAGTGTTTTTCACACGAAACCCGTTTATTTGTTAACATTAGTGCTTACATCGTCAATCGACAGTCCTTCACTAATCCAGATGAGAACCTTGGCGTCGGTCGCAGCCTCGGGGCAGATGAGAAGGATCGCTGGGTGTTGGGGATTATCGGAGAGTCACAGAGATGTCTCGGGCGATGGCACAATCCACTATGAAGCACACGGTGAGCTTAATCCAGAGGAAGACTGTCTTTTGACCTTGAAGTCCCAGTTTTTATACGTTTTCTCGTCCACCATCCATATTTCGGATTGGTCCCTCGTCCCTTTTCTCGCTTTCCGATTGGTCTCCCCTTTGTTTCCAAGTGAAAAACGAGACCATCTTGGGTCGCGGGAAAGGTCCGATTCGAGGTGTACATCTGATACTTCTTTGTCGACTCTGCTCGGGATTGCTTATAATACTATAACACCTGCACTCATAATTCAGGCCATTGTAATTTCTTTGACGTCTAAAACTTTAACGATCTTTTTCGTCTGTCAAAAATTTCCCCTTTTTCGGGAAAGTTTATCCTGTCAAAAATTTATAAATACTCGAGTCAAAGATCTACCTGTTTATGAGCGCTCGTGCTAGAGTTTACAGATTATTTGATACGTGTTCGACCAGTTCCGAGTCTCGTTGTTTACATTTTTGGGTTAATGTTACCCTAGGATCCAAAATGACGGCGGGGGAAATTTTTCCCTACGTTGGAGACTGCGACGGGGAAAAAAATTTTCCCTCGATTCAAGATGGCTGCGTTTCCGGCCGCCATCTTGAATTTCTCTGCACACTCCGCGGATATTAACCGAAATAAACAATAAAAAAAAAGAATTTTTTTACTCACTTTTCGATGGTGGTTGCCTGCTTCTTCCTATCGTTTTTTCCTTTCCGAACGTATTTTTAAATATACGCCCTTTCTCGTACTTTCTTTTACATATTACGGTCTCGTCGATTTCCACCGTTTTATTCGGCACTCCTTTTTTAAACGATGTCAAATTACTCAAAGCTATAAGCAATACCAACCGTATGTGATTGGACCAATCGACTCCCGTTTTTCTGGATTTGCCCGCCGCAATCGCCGAGGTCGTCGCCGTACATTCCAGACATAGTTAGTGCCATATAAACGACAGAATGCAACTCCAAGAAATGTGGCCAAATTTACTTTTAAATGTTCCATCAAAGGCAGAGGTCTTCGTTCCGCACTTACTACATCGCAAGAAACAGCTTTCTCTATTACTCCGATAGTATAATTTGCATAAAGAATCGCAATGAATGCAAACGGACTCGGTCGGCTGTATGCCTAATTTTACAGCAAATTTCAATGCGTTATCGATACTGGGAGGCAAACCTGGTTCCAAAAAGTCGTCTTCAATTAACATGGAGAAATCACGGGTGGTGCATTTCGACCAAAATTCGTCGTTGCAACTCGAATCTGCAAAACTACTCATTATCGAACAATTGCAAATAAACTATACGTTTACCGATAATAAATTGTGCGAGAATGAAATATCGTAACGAAATAAAACAGCAATTATTCCAATACGCAATTCGTCGCAACACTACAGCAAACGATTCCAACTGGAAACTAGTCGATTTGCATAAAATTGCCCGGAAAGGAACAGAAATCACGTCGTAGATCATGCATTTGCGTATTCGTTCATAACACACCTACGTATTTCCCGCCGATTTTACTCTCGCACGACGCTACGAAAAAGCTCCCTGTACAGGCCGGATGGCCGAGCGGTCAAGGTTAGCAGCCTGCCGCCCTGGGGGACCCGGGATCGAATCCGGACGGGTCGAAAAATCCCCAGGAATTTTTCGGGGGGTGGTCCGTCCGGATATGTCCGTCCCCGTCCCTCACCACCCGGCCGCCCCATTGTGGGCCTGGCCGAACCCATAATGGGCTTGCTTTAAGAGGCCCTCTTAGTGCCCACAGGGCGGAAAGAGTTACAAAAAAAAAAAAAAAAAAAAAAAAAGCTCCCTGTACCGTCGCAAATACACACCACCGTCCGTTTCGAGGTTACAGGAAACTCGGCCACGTCGAACGCAGGGTCGAAACCGAACGGGGAAAAATTCTCAACGGCGTCGACGTCACGACTCTAGGGAAAATTTTTTTCCCCGTAGTAGTCTCCGAAGTAGGGAAAAAATCCCACCGCCGCCATTTTGGATCCTAAGGTAACATTAACCCATTTTTGTGTCGCGTTGTTTAGATCAAAGGTTTTTGTCTTTCGTAACACAATTTATCGCTATCATTTTTTAACGCAAGAATTTCGCGATTTATTCGCTTTCAAACTGGTCTGGGGACTGACATTATTTACAGGATATCCTGTCATAGTGCTTCCCCCGTTTTAAAACAGAAAAGATCTTTCTCCCGAAGCGTTAGAAATATATAATGGCCCCAAAAATATTTAAAATAACTTTTACAGTACGAAAATAGACTTCACAACTGATTATTCTACGTCTAAACCAGTAAATTGTTACAAAGAGAACAAGACTTTAATAGTGATTTTTAAAATAATTAAATTAGTGAAGCGTGTCACCCGTTCGAGCGATACTTTTCCGATCAACTTAAATATTCAAATTTTTTGTACGCGGGTGTCGTTGACCTTTCGAAATTCGAGTACGTCACTTCCGTTCACGGAAACATTCAATTGACTGGTTAAAACGTAGACGTATTTTATGTGATCGAAAGTTTTGTAATTTCACGCGCAGTAAATTTTTGGTTGTGCAAGGCCCTAAACGACGCGGATTGCCAGGCCCCTTTTGTATAAGTTTTATATAAGTTTGCACAATAAGCCCTATCTCCCACCTTATAAAAGATTTAGAATTTTAGTATTGGATTCGGAATATAGTTCGAGACCGAGTACGAAGGCCCTAGGCAAGCTTGGTTATCTAAGCCCTTAATTGCCACAGTGTAAACTCTCCGAAAGGCGTTAAGTGGGTATTTTATTGTTATAACCCAGAAAAAAGTTAAACACAGCTAGCTTGTTCGACTAGTATTTAATATAATAACGATACCGTAAAGCCTTAATATTTATTATAAAAGGCCCGCATTCAACATAAAGGCCCGAAAATAAAAGACGAAACTAAATTTTTATTTTATTTCGAGTCACAACGCAGCAGTTATTGCGAGACTCTCGGATAAACGCCCTATACGTGTATCGGGAAGCCTTGCAGCACCCCAAACAGTTCGTTGCCGCTACTCTGGCAGGTAGAGGTTAAAAATCATTGCTAAAGCCTTAAAAAATTTACAGTAAGCTTTCAGTTAATCAATACACGAAATTATTAACTGCAATTTTACCGTGCCACGCGTCTCTATAACAATACTCTCAAGTTATGCCCGTTTCGCGAAAATGATACCATTGTTCAGATGCCCGCTACATTATTATGAAGGAATGTCTTCCGAATAATAAATTTATAATAATAACTTTATTATAATTTAAATATAACATTTAACTTTGAATTAAGTAGGTTTAACAGTAATTTAAATTCGGACTTTGGCATTCGTTGTTGGTAATTCGAAACGGAAAACGTTTTTCTTCACGTTTCTGCATACCGAAAAACTGCCGGTTTGTCGAAGTTAACGCATTTCTCCGGCTTGTTGGCCACCTCCACCTCCTCCTCCTCCACCGCCACCACCACCACCTCCGCCACCACTTCCTCCACGTTTCTTGCCGCGACCTGATCCTCCTCCTTTCCATTTCTTAGCGTGACGTTTGGCGATGACGTGGAAGAGAGGAGCTTCGTCATCGCCTTCCTCGTCTATAATTGAGGAAAAAAAAGTTGCCGTTATCCCACACCTCGCGGCAGTATTTTGGCATTTATTCTCTACAAACAAGGAACGCGTAAACATCTCTTACCTTTGCTCGCCACACAGACTAGAGCCAGGAGGCACCAGATTAACAGCAACAGTATTCGGCTCTTCATTTTGTTCGAGGGTCGACTTTCTCCTCTCGCCTTATATAAGTGGAATTGCGCACGGCACCTCCACCCGCCGTCGAAAATTGGGTCGTAAAACTGAAAATTACAAATTTCGTTCCGAAAGAACGGCCTTTGGCACCGCCATTTTCCGAGAAATTCGTTCGCGCCTTCCGGAAGGACACGTTTTTCTTTTGGTTTTTTTTCTTTTTACTGACGTTCCGCCCGAATTAACCTGGCCTTTTTTTTATTTCCGATCGAAAATTGCGATCCGAACGATTTCGAAACGCCACAGAACGAGAGTAACCGCTTTATTTTGTAATTTCCTGGAGGAAAGAAGTAATTTCGGGGTAACATCAAAATTAACAATCGGGAGAACGTGATGCAAAAGAAATTTTATTTAATCTTATTCATTGGGTGGCGACGGACGTCATTGGATAGAGGGATCTTCGGATTCGCTTCTGTTCCATCCTCGTCTGGACCAATTTGTGTCCGAAGAGCGTCGAGAATCGTTGGTTCGGTGGCGACGATCGCAGGGATTTCCTGATCTATCTGCCATCCCTGAAACGGGGAAAAAGAAAAGTGATTAACCGACGGAAATACGTCACCAACGATTCTAATCGAGCTTACTGTCTCGCGAATTCTCATTTCCGGCAACTAGCAGGAAGAAAGCGACGGCTACCACTATTAACCGCAGCTTCATGATTGCCAGCAGTCGTTCCGTAGAAAGATTTATATATCGTCCGGCGCCATTAAGCCGTTAACGATGGTCGTTAGCCAGACAAACGAACGGATGATTAATGAGATCCTTAACAGCGTGAGCTTTCTTTTGGCGATTGCGATTTTCCGCGAAAAACTAATCGTCTTCCGTTTCGTATTTATCAGCAGTTTCCGGTTATTTTACGTCAAATTACGTTTTAAACAATGAATCTACCGAGAAGACGACTCGAACGATCTTGTTTCCTCGACAAACACGAGAGGTAAAGAGCGCGTTACGCATTCTAAAATCGCTTCTTGTGTATCAGAATGGTTACTTTTTCCCACTCTTAACTATTGCGGAGGTCGATTATCTCTCCTATTAGCTATTACAACCGTCGATTATTTTTTATACGCCTCCAGAGGTAATAAAGAGGCCATGAAATTGTCGTAAAAATGGAGGACTTTTTGACAAATATCTCAATTCTTTTTGAATTTATATTTTAAAAACAAATGTCGAAAATACCACGGCGTTACCTTTGTCCATCTCATTGTCGTCCGATTCAATAGTTTCTCCCTTCTTTTCATATTTAACATCTAAAGTGAGTTCGAATCTTTAGAAAAAACAAGCAGCGTGAAGTAACTGGAACGTGTTTTTTTTTAACGAAAATTCGAAACGAATCATGTGTAATGTTTGACTTTATTCGTAAACAAAATACTAAAATGTTACTTTTGTTTACGAATTAACTAATATTATTCGAAACGTAACGATTGAAAAATATACTCTTGTTTCCCAATCGAAATACTTCTTAACCTTTTATACGAATGAGATCTTTTCGGGATTCAAGGATCCGCATTTTTTATTTTGATATTAATTAATCATCAGGCGGGGGCTGGCCCGCAACGGGGTTAAACTGAACGGGCGCACATCGATTGGGTATAATGAGTGTAGTCAGGGCCGGATTTACCAATCCAGTGGCCCTGGGCACAAATTCGGTGGGACCCCCCTTTAAGAGTAGGCAAATTTGGTGATTTAGAAAATTTACACAAAATACTGTACTTTTAACTAGAAAGTTGTAAATTTTATTTAAAAATAAGGTTATGGTAAACATACATATATTTTATTGTGTAAAACGAATTATTTTAATTTAATTGAAAAATACCTATGTAAAATTTTTTTTCGAAATTTTCCGATGTTCCATAGGTTTTTTCCCGGGTTTGGTTTTCTTTGCCTATGGCCCTCATGATTAGGCCACACTAGGCTGTCGCAGTAATAGGAAAAAAAATTATGTTTAAACATAGTTTTTATGGGAGCCCTGGGCACCGGCCCCAAATGTCCTTATGTAAATCCGGCCCTGAGTGTAGTTACGGTGGATTGCTAAGTTACGATACAAATCAAAAATTTTATATTGTATATGTTAGTAAACATTTAATATCGTGTACTTTGACATTTGTCTTGAAAAATTACCGAACGAATATGATTTTTATAAATTTTCCTCCCAGTGGGCTCCATTTAGTAAGCCCACTATGGGCGGACGGTAGTGAGGAACAGACACCTCCGAAAAATTCCCGGAATTTATCGATCCGTTCGGATTCGATTCAAGGTCCCCAGAGGTAGGCTGCCACCTTAACCGCTCGGCTATTCGGCCGTGTAAGTGAATAAGCTAATGAGACATTTGACACGATTTTTTATATTGTGTAGCATACGATTTACTCTTTCTATAAATAAATGAAAAAGTGTTAAGAGAACGTAATTATGCAATAAATAACGTAAACCAGAAGTCATTTTCTTTCTATTTTTGCCGTTAATTCGATATTTAATCCTTGGTCTACTTCGCCATTTCAATAGATTGCCGATAATGTACTGTACGTTAATAGTTTCTGAAGGCCGATTCTGTGTCGAATAGCTGAATAAGCATCATTGGTCTGCTTACTCAGCTACTCGACACCTATAATCGTCCCGAGCCAATCACAATCGATTTACGTGTTCTTTTAACACCGGATGAGAAATTCAGAAAGAGAAATGAGTGAATTTTTGGGAAAATTATCGTTTGTCGAAATAAAAAAAAATTTTGATCAATTTCCCGCCTTCCTCATATTTTGTTTTAATTTAGAAAATAGCCAGTGTTTAAACGGGAGAAAATGTTAAGCGAATGTATTATTGAATTTTTCTTACTTATTACAGATTTCTAATCAAATACAGGCATAAAATTCTATCTATTTCCTAAAACACGTCCTTTTTCCTCATTTTTGACTCTTTCCACCCTGTGGGTACTAAGAGGGAACTTTCCCTTTGTTTCGATCGTGGATCGGCTAGACCCACAATGGGATTTGGTTTTGTTTGATAGGCTAAGGCAAGGCAACACGAGGGCGATCAGCCAAGGGGATGCCTCTAGAGATGAGATGATTTAGTTATTAGACACTTTGAAGAAACCAGAAAACTCCACTCAGCCAGCCCATTGAGCGGCCCGAATAACAGCATTTGGTGATAATATCCACTCGGCCACTGGTGGATGCATCCACCATTGTGGGTCTGCTACCGCCAGGACACAAGTGGCAGCAGAGTCTTTTTATTTTTGATTTTAACTCTTTCCGTCTTGTGGGCACTAAGAGGCCCATTTTTTAGCAAGCCCATTATGAGTTCAACCAGGCTCACAATGGGGCAGCAAGGTGGTGAGGAACGGGACTCAATATATCCTTACACGAATTCCTGAGGTTTTTTCGATCCGTTCGGATTCGATCCCCCGGAACCCGTTTGAATGTTTTATTTTCTTATTTTTTCTATTTACCTGATTATTTTGGTTTCTAGCATTAGTTTAGTTTTGGCAAATCGCCGAAGTTTTCAATTGACATCACAAATAATTAAATACATTGAAGTACGGAAAGAAAGAAAATAAACATTTAACAAATCTAAAAATTTATTGGGACCACCGATGATTAATGACGAATGATGGTTTCTTGTTGAATAATTTAAGTACAAAGAGGTGCAGAGGTAACGTCCATAGATTAAGAGAAAACGCATTTATTGTCCCATCTCCTGCAAAAAATAATATAACCGGGTCGACTCTCGTTTTCAATTGGGGAAGACCACAGACGATAAACTTTGAATTGGGAAGTGAAAACCCGATCCGTAGATCCTTTCGTATCGTTCGAAGATCGGGATTATACGAGAATCTAGTCTTTTCAAACAAAACCGACGTATCGATTACAAATCCGTGTGATATTCTTCCTCTTCTAAATTCTCTTCTTCTTTCCCTTCCACGCAAAACTCTAGAAAATAATAATAAAAAAATCCGGATAAATATTTTTGTTTTACTTAGATCTAGTGTAGTTATGTTATCAAGATATTGGGAGCTAATTTTAAAAATTCTTTCTGCCTTGTGGGCACTAAGAGGACCATTTTAGCAAGCCCATAATAGGTTCAGCCAGATGATGAGGGTCAGAGCATCTCCCAAAAAATTCCTGAGGTTTTTTGACCGTCCAGATTCAATTCCGGGTTCCCGGAGCAGTAAGCTGCCACTTAACCGCTTGGCCACCTGGCCCGATTTTTGATGTTTGTGTGTGGCCAGCAGTAAGCAAACTGATGATGTAGTTTGTCTCATATAAAATGCACTATGCCATGTAGATTAGTTGATTGGTTTTATTTGCATAAGGCAATGCAACACATGGGCTATCTGAAAAAGCTTATAGGTCTAATGGTTATTTGGTACAACTTGATGACATAATACAATGACATTCTGTAATATTCAAGGTAAATGAAACTTAGTTTTGTGTAAATCTAGATAAGTTTTGATATTTAAACCATAAATGAATCTAACTTAAATGAAAAACTTTGGATTTGCCAGAAATTAGTGATGGTTAATTATCATAAGTTGCCCTTACATGATGCAAATTTTAATACAAAGTATTAAGGGCTTGTAAATTAAGAATGATAAAAAGATAGTTTAATGATTTAATAAGCTTATTTATTCTCTTTATATTTATATCTATCAGAATATTTATATTTATCTCTTACAGAAATATTATATGGACAATTTTTAAGTGAGAATTGTATTTAAAAACTAATCCGGATTGGAATGAATTGGACTGAGGGATATGGAAACACAACACAGGCACTCTACCAAGGGGGATGCCTCCCAGAAGGGATTTCTATGGGAAACCGGTCCCTATTTAGGTGTTAAACACACAAATAAAACCTGAAAAACTCCACATGACCATATCATTGGTTGAGTTAAAACTCACAACCGACTACTAGTGGTTGGTGGTTTAATCCCATTCGGCCACCGGTGGACATAGAAAAAACCGTAATACACACTAAAACAATAAAGATGAATTTTAACATAAGAAAAAGTGTATTTCAGTTCTTTAGTGAATCATGTGGATTGTATAATCAAAGATTTAAAATAAATTTCATATAAAGAGTGGTCCAAAAATCAATTAACCAATGGAAGCATTTGAATCACAAATAGCAAAATGCAGCTAGTACAACCAGTTTTAACCATTATTAAAATCATATGTTGGTTAACTGATTTTTAGGATATCCTGTATTTTAATTTTATTTGTAACTATTCGAAAATAGTGTTTTTATTACTCACGAGAACTTTCTAAGCAAACTTTCTGAATGGCTTCCTCTACATCCACTTTTGGAGATTTGAACACTTTGATGATGTCATCTTCGAAATCTTCAATAATTGATTCACACTGGAAATAAATTATGTCAAAAAAGTAACAAAAAAAATTAAATACCAATACAAAAATTCATAACATTTCTGTTTCGATTAGAATGATAAAATATAAATTTAAGAGCAGATTATACAGGGTCTTCCAAAGAGAATGCTACCATTTTAAATTATTGCAAATATGTTAATTATTATCTGAGAAGTATGTAACATACACCAATTGGCAGAGTAACCATTTGAGCTTTGTCTCCCATCTGCATTCAAATATCTCTGTCTGACCTCTAGGAAGTGTCATAAACAAAAACAAAAACAGTAACTCTGCAACAGAGAAGGCATTTCAGTTCTACAGTTTGCAAAGTTGGAATCACTTTCATTGTGCAACACAAGTAATCTGCAGAAGCCATAGAATTATGGTTGTCATGGGAAGAGTAATGATGGATATGCTGTAGCGTGTGTAAGAAGAATCTGAGTATCGGGTGGATGTGTGCCAAGTAAAACTTGGGCAATTTTCCAACATTTTATGTACTGTACATTACAATGCTCTTGGATAATAATTAACAAAATTACAATAATTTAAAATGGTAGCATGCTTTCTGGAGAATCCTGTATTTTTACAATCTGACTCATAAAAGTTATGAATCCAATAACTCTGAAGGATTTCTTATATGGAATTACTGTTACTCACGTAAAATTTAAGACTCCGATTCAAGTCCGGATCACGGATCATATCGTAATTTTGAATCTCGTTTATCTGAGTTGCCAAATTGAGAATGGCCAATTTTCTAGTCTCTTTATGTCGAGCTTGCGCGTAATCGTTCATTTTGTCGCAGATAGTCTCAAACATTTCTTGCAGATGAACCTCAGAACCTGCATATTTTATCTATAAGATAAATTGAAGGAAAATTAATTATATATTTGGAATATAACCATTTAATAACTATTAAAATAATATTTTATTACTTCTTTCTACATAAATTGTTTTTGTGGATAATTAATAATAAATTTATTGCCAACTATTTTTAACTGTTCTTTTTACGAAAGTATAGGTGATTAAACTGAAATTCTGTAAATTTTACTTACTCTACTAGATTAAACTATGCTGAATCTACAATTTAGTCACCTGCTCTTTCATAGAAAAAAAAGCATTTGACAGTTCTTACTTTATCAAAATATAAAAGAATTTTCTATAGACACTACATTGTTTGATTTGTATTCTTTTCTATAATTATCAACGTGATTCATTTTGTAATGGTTAATTTGATTAATTGTATTTTTCAGTGTTAAGACTGTTGCAAAATTGAGGCAATTTTCACATTTTAACTAACTTATTCAGTGGCCTTTTCAGACAGGCTTACAAAGTACTTGCATAGAGCCCAAAATCAGGTAATTAACTTTTAATACTATTAAAACCTTCTGCAGAAAATACATGCATTCAACAGCTTGCCTTGGACCATAAACACATAAAATCAACAGTGGACTTGTTATTTTCCATTCTTACTTGTTTATATTTCTTTAACATAAATTTCAAAAAATCTAAACAAGTAAGAAAAGGAAAGTAATCTACATGTAGAACATATGAGCATGTAAAAAATTAAAAAATGAAAGATTTTATATAATAAATATTACAGAATTATATAAAATATGGTTGCAATTGTAATTCTGTTTTACTTATTAATAAATACAAAATATGCAAAATATGTTATTTTATATTTGAATTTATACATATTTATTCCAATGTATATTTGAAACTTCAAACAGAAACTTGGCAGTAATTTTAGAAAATTTGTGTGACAATGTTCAAAACATGTTTATAGTTAATAACAAATAACTTTCAAATGAAACAAAATGAATCTGTAAACAAAACCAAAAATTTAATTCCACTCAAAGCAAGCTGTAACAAACTTTTATTCTTAAAGATGATAAACAGAATTATACATAAAGAAGCATTATAAAAACATTCTTTGGTTAGAAAATAATGATTTTAGTAAAAACTAAACCAAAATAAAAAAATAAATAAATAAATTCATTTTATTTATTTTAAAATTTAATGTAGATATTTTATATAGGGAAAAACAAATTAAATGTAAGCAATTTTATTTATTCATCACTTCTCGGTTTCTGGGCTAAGATCCACTTTATTTATCTGTTCTAATTGGCTCGATTTTGTTTATTTAAGCATTACGTAGGTAATTTTATTTCTTTATTTGAGGTAAAATGGGTTAAGATACTGTTTCTAGCTTGTCAAATCATAAGTTCAAATCTTTCTTCGAGCAGGGATGTTTGCGATCGTCAGATTTTAATAAAGATTGTCATTTCAGAATTCTCTAAGCCACTAGTATAGCAGTGTCCGTTTAATTATTAAATAAATAAATAAAGTAAATTATTCAATTGTCTGTATTAGTCTTCAGTGATATAAAATTTAATCTATTTATTCCATTTTATATTCTACGAATGAAATATAATAAAATAATTAATTAAGAAAACCTTAACAACAACAAATTATAGTGAAATATGAAACTTATATGCATAACGAAACAGTATTATTAGACGAATTTTGATTTCTTCACTAACATTATAACAATGATTTGATTAAATGGTGTGCAGCAATCATCATATAATTGCAGAAGGTCATGAGTAAGTTAAAAATAATATTTTAAGACAAATAAATATTATTACTGTATTTTAAATTATATTGCACAATAAAATTCAATATTAAAAATAAACATACTTATTAATTTTTCATTATATTGTTTAAAGTTAATTTTGTATTCTGCATCATCAGCATAAATATATATGTATACATAAATAAATTAATTAATTGCTGAATTTCTGATAATTGTGTACAATATGCAATTTCAATATATTTATTTTTGGCTTTTAACAAAAACAGGACATTTTTTACTTCTGTTCTATAATTTTATTTTCTACTTTTTTTCCTTGTTCATTATTTTTAATGAACTATTTATTTATTTTTAAACATTATTGTTAAACCATTGTTTTTAATTTCTTATATGGTATATTACTACAGTACAGTTTTATCATAAAACATTATATAATATATTCTATCTGAATCTACAGAAGCATTTATTCAAGCTTTATCAAAAAACATTTTGGAAATTAAAAGTGTAAAAATGTGATTTACCAAAGATATATTTTCTTTTTGATTACTCGTCTTTCATAAAATATTGTTATCTTTTTTAGCATTATCACCAACAAACTGAATTCTACTGTAGATTTTTTATTAGAAAATTTATCAAGACAAGACTGAAGTGTAAAAAAATTTATATTTTCTGGCTATCAATTTGCATATAAAATATATATTTATATTTAATAAACATCTTGTCTACCAGACCCGGCCAGCTTATAGAGGAGTGTGATCTACTTTTATGAATCAAAAGCACCAATGATCAGCCATATTCTTATTCATTTGTGAAAGTTTACTAATTCAATCTTATTATACTGTGTGAGCTATTATGTATGTTTGATTTTATTGAAGTTTAAATAAATGAAATGTTTTCCTTGTGGTGCGTTAGCGGGACAAGGATGACTCTGATCCCTGTAAGGGGAAATGATGACCATTAAATGAAAACAAAAAAAAAATCCAATCTTATAAAACTATGCTGCAGAATATAGTTATATTTATTATTGCAAAGTAATGCTGTCCCAGGTTACTTTTTCTTTTGTATAAACATTATAAATAAAACAGCATCATTTATCTTTCATAAAATAAGTATTTTATTTTCATTCATCACAGAAATTATAAATTTTTCTCCTCCTTGGTCACAAAACTGAAACTGTTTGGCAACAAAGTAATTTCTAAAATAACAACCTAACCTAACAATGACCATTGATATAAAAAGCATGTTCCACTTACTTATGTTCCTTGTTCGGTATTCGCGCATACTCTTTTCATTGTGCCGCAATAACAAAAACCATATTTTTTCCTCCAAGTACTGTACACTGCTATCATTCAAACTATCTGTAGCAATAGTTAGAATGATTTCTTGGTACAAATGCAGTTCTGAATGAGGCAGTTGAGATCTTATCAGAACTATAGACTATGCCCGCAAGAGGTAAAAGTCAAAGGAACTAATGGTCTGTAAGTGACCTTTTGTGAGATATTGCCCCTCAAAATTGGCCTATCCAGAAATTTAAATAAACAAACTGAAATTACATAGTTACAAATGAATTTGACATTTCTTTTCTTATGAAATTTAATTATTATATTAATAAATGTAATTTATAAAATGTACAGATAATCTAAAAGAATTCACAGAAATTCTTGTTAGGATAATTTTATGCTCATTTTATTTTTAATTCTAGCAAATTACTTTATTGAAGATATCTTCACTTTCAATTTTACTCATTTTTGAGGGTCTTTGATACTGCCCAAGAGGCAGATTTCAGAGGGATATATCTTGCAAAGAGTCATATAGACAATTGATTCTCCTATTATTTTAATCCTACAGTACTGCTATATACCAACTGTCAGAACTGTATTTGTACTGGTTTCTCTACAAAAATATGAAATTTATATTTTCACGGAGATTACATATTTTCCTCACGTAAACTGACTATATTGCAATAGACCAAAAATAACGTGACGATCGATTCATTGGCCAGCTTCTTATTTGCAATTAAAGCTTTTTAAAATATAAATTATATTTTACTTCTACATCCCTTTGACTTTACTCGATTTATGTAATTTTTGTCAAATTAGAACCTACCGTACTCTGCTTTTGCGAGCCATCGGGCTCAATCCTAAAGCTTCCCACTTGTATAGTTTTATGAGGATTTTCGTCTCGAATCTCTTTAGCTATATCTTTTATAACTTGCTGACAGACTAATAAAGAAAAGAATGTGTATATATATATAAAGTTACAGCAGAAAAAAACAAATGATTATACATATTTCATGTGATCAAATCCAAAAAGGAAAATAATTAGAGTTTATACCTAAGCATTTTTTTTCTTTCGAAGCTAAAACTGAGTCAAACGTAATTAAAAACAACAAGAGGAACGTGATGCAACTACTTCCTAATTTCTCCATTGTAACTGCAATATACATATAATTTGTATATAATGGCATTTAGATTTGATAAATGTGCAAATTTTTATACGACAAGAAAACAAATACTCACAAATGGATCGAGATAAATCGTTAATTTTTCTCTCACCTGAACAAATGATTTTCAAAACTGTCACATCAACATACACACGTGCTTTCTCTCCATTGGTCGAACACGTATCGACGTCACACTTCTTTCGTCGATTTCAAATGACACGTTTCGCTATCACAGAAGCTTGTGTTCGCTAGTAGCGCAAGACTGATTTTTTAGAATTTCGAAAAGTTTATATTTTATTAAATTTCATACATCATTTGAAAATAAATTATTAAAATATAAAATATTAAGAAGTAATTTTATCTAACATCCCAGAATTATAGACGGCGCTGTCTGGTTATGTTACTATTTAGGGGAGAAAAATCTATCAAGATTAAATTTTATGGCGTATATTTCTTACAGATAATGTTCTTTTTTTGTAAAATTGATGTAGTTAGTCATTAATATTAACTAATAATTAGAGGTTTATTTGAAAAAAAAACGTTTAAATTTTATTCCGGAGATGGCAACATTGTTCCACAAACAAATTTTGCGGGAAATTCGTGCATTGTCTTCTCGATCCGGTCGACTGGGAAAGATGGGTCCTGTTCTTAAATTCGTTAAACTTACCAAAAATGCTTACGCTCCAACAAAAGGATCAAAATTAGCTGCCGGATACGATTTATATAGGTATATAATTTTATAATTTGAATTATTTTAAGAATATTTAAGAATTATTCCTAATTCCTGAACGGCATTGAGAACTGTGAGAGTAAATTTCTAGTTCGTTCGAGTTCTTCGATATAAATTTTGGTAAATGTCTAAATTTTCCTCGTTAAAGTTAAAAGTACATTCAATGACTTCTGTTTTCTATATTCAATGCATTTAAGAATTGCTGAATATAAAGGTGACCTTTGTGTGTTCGTATTGAATGGCAGTGTATTCGTTATCTGTTATTAATCAGAGCTTTCGATTGTTCGCTTTTTAGGCGGACAATTAGCTTTTCGAGGATGTTATATGCGTGTTTGCTTTTTCGCTCGATGTTTCCAGTTATCAATCTTTAAAAACGTCAAATAGCCTATTCTCGATTCTACTAAATGTGAGCAAATGCACAAAAGTGCAATCGACGAGAGAACTAATTTTCAGAATTTCACCCGTCCTTGGACGGATAAGGAAGGAAAAGAAAAGCATTGTTTCTGGTATACAACGGATGATTTGTTTCCGAATGTTTTTATGAGTGTGGATTTGTCGACAAAAGGGGGAAAATCATTTAATCCCACATTGGGGATGACAAAGGATTGTGATGATGGAGATTATGATTATTTGGCACCTTTACAAAAAACTGTTTATTAAAAACAAGGGGTGTTTTTTTTTTTTTTACACGGGTGGAAGTCTACTTTGTTACTTTAAGAGGTGAAATTTGTCACATGTGGGCTTTGGCCAGTCGTTGTGCCGATCAAAAGAGTTTGTGGGCAGTGGCGGGATGGAGTCTTGCTGGGTAGTTCGGTACCAGCTGCTGATAAAGCATGATAAAAAATGGTAATTCTGTCTTTTGGGTTGACACCATACAGATTTGACACTCTTATGGACTCGTAAATTAAAAAGACAGTCAATTCAAAAGACCACTATTTTATTACGTGCTTTTTGCAATAATTCGTTGCCAGAGGGGATCCCGAAATCTACATTTACCAGCGCATCCTTCTGTGGATATAAATCGGCTGAAATTCCCAAGTGGAACAGGATGGAACACTATTAGAAGACATCATAAGACCAACTTATTCCAGTTTTTAGAAAAATTTTATACTTTTAACTGGATAAATTTTGTGTTTTTTAACTAGAGGCAGCCAAGTAGCCTATAAAGAAAGGTCAGGTCATCCAAAAGTTTTAATTTAAAAGCACATAATAAAATAGTAGTTTTGAAACGACTGTGTCTTTAATTTACGAAAAATAATTTAGCCATTCGACGAAGGAAACAGAAACTCTCATGGACTGTTTGTTCGAACATTTGTACCTGTACATCTGCTTCCGCCATTATTTTTGAACTTGTGGCGGACCTCGTGGAAAACTTGAAGCGACTTAAGCTCCTTTGAGAAAGCGATTTAAGCTGAGCCGGTTGTTGGTAGTTAAACCGGTTTAACGTTAAGTCAGTTCCGTTCATATTTCATATCTTAATCTGGCTTAGTCATTTAAGCTGGCTTAAAATGTACAGTGTGAATAGGGTATTACATATAGACCTTTGGTAGATATAAAAAGCTATATATTTTATAATCTTGAATTATTTTTAAAGGAGAAATTAAACGCTTTAGAAAAATCTCATCATAGTATAAAAAGTACCGATAGTTTCATACAAAATTTAAAAACTAGCGTTTAAGCCAAGTTATAGACTGGCCTCCCTTGATATACGCAACATGTATCTGTCGATAAAGCATAACAGAATTTTAGAAACTTTGAAAACTTATAACTGTAACCAATGGATTATAGTCATGATAATCCTTGTGTTAGAAAATAACTACTTTATTAATCATGATGAGTTCTGTAGGCAAAATGATGGTGTAAGGATTTGCGCCCTTGGGTTGAAAGGGCTAAGTTGACCCAACTCGCTCCTCTCGCTTTAGGTCAGGATGTCACGAAAGGGCCTTTACCGTATGGGGGTAGTGGTTTGCTGGATGCAAAGACATTCACACAGAGACCATAAATATAAAATTATCGCGTTTATTTTATAACTAATACATGCTTACAATAGGAACAACGATCTGTCCAGCGAAGAGTTAGCATCTAAAAGATGGAAGGTCCTTCCCAGGGGCACTTGAGTCACACACCGGAAAAAAAGGGTTCTCCTGCGTCAGTTGTTGAGGTTCTCCTTTAATCGTGTGGAGGAGGAAGTGGTAGCAAAGTCCATGTAGCGCAAGACCACAGCGTTCACGATATTTCATTGGGAAGTTCGCGGTGGGAAGTTTGGTCCTGGAAATCTTCTGCCGTACTTGAGTCATTCGCCAACAATCCTGAGTCGAATCGACTGGACTGATTTCTCCCAACCTTCCCATGTCCTTGGATTCTTGGGCTTTTATAACCTTTCTTTCCCGAAATCTCGAACTTTGGTTGGTCCGAATGAGGGTCTTCTTTTATAGAGAGGTTTCATGTCGACATCACGAGTGACGTCACGAGCATGCACAATTGTCCAGCGCCATCTTTGTGACTGTTTGTGACTTGTTTACGTTTTGTGTGTGTTCGCGTGCGCTTTAACTGGAGTTCTTGTGTTGTTTTTTTTCGTCGCGAATATCACTATGGTGATTTGTTGTGTAATTGGGTGTAATGCTAGTTCACTCAAGAACAAAGGAACATCATTTTTTTAAAATTCCCGGCATTATTTGTCATCAAGGATCCCAAACTGAGGAGCTTTCACGACGAAGGCAAACTGCATGGCTCTCGAGAATTAACCGGAAAAATTTCGTTACGAATAAAGTGAATATCAATACAAGAGTTTGTCAGAAACATTTCATTTCAATATTTACGTTAATAAACACTAAGTTATATTTTAAAACCTAAAAGAGTTTACTGATTTGCTTATATTAATTTAGTTAGGTATAGTGCATTTATAAACGAATAACTAATGTAATTTCAGGATTTAGCTAGTGCAAACTTATAAACATTACACGTTAAAACTAAAAGCAAGTAGGCTTATTATATGCTAGTTTCAACTAGAAAATAAAAGTACTGAATAATTTGAATAAAAAAATTTCCACGGCTGTTTTTAATTAAACTTTTACTTTCAGACAAAAATTCTTAGTTAAGAAATACGTAAAAACACGAGTTTAAACAAACAAAAGAAAACATATCTTTCCAGGCACTATTACTTCGCTGTTATTCATTACTTTTACTTTTATATCAGGAGAAACCCAGCCACTTGTTAAATAGTTATGGGCCCAGGGCCGGATTATCGAATAGGCAAAGTAGGCAAATGTCTAGGGCCCGTAATTCGGAGGGGTCCGGCTTCATTAGCCATTGCCTAAAAAAAGGTCAACAGCCATCCGTGCATCAGAAGTAATCTCTCCCACGAGATTTCTCGCACCATCTAGAAATATTCCTAGGGCCGCCTCTCATAGTAATACTGATGTATGGTTATGATTCATTTTCTAAATTTAAACTTATACGTCGCGACATCGCATATTCGATGTAGCGTTTAAGTTGCTCGAGTGCGAAGTTATTACAATTCAATAGTGTTTTATAAAACAGTTAAAAAGGGTGACACTGCGGTGTGACTTGGGGTGACACCACGATATCTGCACCGGGTGTCACCCATGCTAGCTACGCTAATGTCACATTATATAAGATTTGTTTAGAAGCAACTTATTTAAATAGGGCCCCAATTTAAATTTTGTCTAGGGCCCGCTAGAGGCTTAATCCAGCGCTGTATGGGCCTCTAAAGATTTATAAGCTTTCATTTGTGACGGTGTAGAAATTTGTTATCAAAACCAAATAGTTTATAATGTCACCAAATTTTACTTTCGGCCACAACTTTTGATCTACGACGAAGTCTGATAAACTGGCTTCGTATGGATCGCCTTGAAATAACGAAATTTTCTCTTCGTACAGAGCTGCATCTTGTCCTGTTAGACCGCTAGAATAGCCCACAAGAAAAGAATTCTTTTTTAACTTAATCCATGATAATAGAACTGCAGTATTTTTGTATGTTTAAACTAAAAAACAACGTCAAATAACAGACCACGTGCAAGCTAAGCGAGCGAAAACTACCACAAAAATGGCGAATGGGCGGAGCAAATGTGTGTTTTATCACGTGACATGTGACCTTGAAACCTCTATTCTATTGGTCCCTGGTCTGTTGCCAGGGACGCAATTCGGGCCACGGGGTCGCCGAAGATTCCCAAACTCCTCCACCCGGGCCGCTTCCCGTTCGAGTTGGGTCAAGCCCTTCCCCGTATGACGGGCCCGTAAATTTCACTCTAAATGTGTTTTTCTGACTCAGAGAAGGTGCAGCTGGGACCACTCAGCCCCGACTACCGCCCCCTCCGATGGAGAGCCGGACGAATTCCGCTTTGAACTTGGTGTAAACCGGTGACCCAAAATTACCCCGACGGACGATCCCTCAGTCGTTCCCACGATGTACGATCGGTGATCTGTCAATTAGGTCAGGAATGTGACAATTATATCGTCTCGCACACCCATTCCTCGGCCACCTCGATCTTGTTTACCGGATAAATCATCGATTTAACGACTTTAGCTCGACAACCACTTTGCCGATAGGGGGGGCGAAATCCCGGCCCCACAATGGCATCCCAATGGGTTCGGTAATAGGTCTCTTTTTAGCTGATCTTAGCATGTCCAACATTGATAAGTAAGTTGCAAACATTACGGGCATTATAGATCTGCAATGCTATGTGGGTGACTGCTTCATTGTTTACGATAGTAACATTATAAATACTGACCAAATTCTTGATCTTGTTAATGAAATAGACCCAAATATAAAATTTGATTTAGAACCCGGAAATAACTGCCAGGTACCTTTCCTAGACATCTTTGTCACTAGATTTAATAACAAAACCACCTTTAAAAAGTACAAAAAAACTACACACCGTTGACAGTGTTATGCATTACACTTCTGAAGTTCCCACTTACATCAAGAAAAACATTTTTTACATGTACAGTACATTGACAAAATCTTACAACGTACTACTAATGAAACAGATAGAAATACAGTAGAGCATCGATTATCCGACTTAATTGGGGACTTGGATTGGTCGGATAACCGAAAAGTATGAAAAAATACATTATTAGTATAGTGTATTAGGCCTGGTTTAAATACTAGCCTCCCTTTCATGGTCGAGCCAGTGCTGCCAGCTAAACCATGCAAAAATTTAACAAAAATAATATTAAAGTAGCCAAGACATAACCAAATATTGTAGCGCCACATCACTCGCGGACATTTGAATTTGCCGCCTAGAACGCGGTCGGTTAACCGATAAGTCGGTTAATCGGGGGTTGGATAATCGATGCTCTACTGTACTGAGATACAAGATGTAATAAAAATGTTTTTAATGAACGGATACAATAAATGCATAATCAACAATTGGACCAAAAACAGAGAAACTAATAAACACAAACATGAAAACAATACCACCACTCAAAAATATTTTAAAATTCCGTACGAACAAAACATTTTTGAAAGAATCAAATCTAAATCACACAATTACAATATAATTTTAGTACCAGAAAAAAATTCCTAGGTTGAATAGTAAGTTAAACCCACATGATAATGATAATATATGGGACCAAAGGAACGTAATTTACAAACTCAATTGTAGCTGCACTATCCCCAAATTTTATATAGATGAAACTGGCAGAGATTTGATGGTTCAGTTTAAAGAACACATATCCGCAATTAAATATAACAATAGTAGTTCAGCAGTTGCTGTTCATTCTAACAATGAAGGTTGCCAAATTATTAAGGAAACTGTAAAAATTGTCAAAAAAGAATCAAATACACAAAAAAGGAGATGGTATGAACATCTAGAAATACTGTAAAACAAAGATAGAATGATGAATAACAATATTGGTCAAAAATTACATGAAACATGGTATCCATATTTGATCAAGAGGGGGGAAGGGGGAGTGTTTAAATAAACAGGTAAATGGCAGAAATTTTCTTGTTATTCCTGTTAATTGATCTATCGTTTACGTTTCTACTGTTAAATAATTTTTTATATTATTATTGTTACAGAGCACTTGTTTTACTTCATCATTCTATTTTATTACTTTAATGGTACAGCATACAATGTCACAGTTTTAAATTTTATAGTTTTAACTGTGTACTTTTTGTGTGTATTGTTCGCCTTACAACATTATGTATAGAACCATCGTATTTGCTGTAAGTTCAAAACTTTTTACATCTATGTTTAACATTTTGTTCTTGTAAATCATTTCCATTTTAACTATTGTTTTAGCAAATAACTGTTAATCAATAGTCATCATCCATATTTTTATCATCGCAATTCCTCTTCCATTATCATGTAAGTTTAAAAATCTTTTACACTTTTGTAACATTGCAAAGATTTTATGCTAACTTGTGTGCATTATTCCCTAAACCAGTGGTTCTTAACCTTTTTATACTCACGGACCACCAAATATTTTATAATTTTTTTTACCCCAATTTTTTAATAATAATTTATATTTGTTAAATTATCTATAATAAATTGATTTTTTTATTATTGCTTTATTTTATATAATAAATGTAAATCATAACTTTATTATTTCATCATCTATTTAAATAACATTCAAACTTCGCAATTAAACGGCAAATTTCTTATGGACCCCCAAGGGGCTGTGGTTCCCCTGTTAAGAATCACTGCCCTAAACAGTTATATCACACAGAGTTGAAAAGGGACTAAATATCCGAAATGCATACTCAGGGAAATAAAGATGTGATTTTCTAAGGTTGTCCTCTTTCTATTGTTGGTGTAATAAGTCTAGTAGAAAAGAAAAGCTATCATAGAGCTCGTATAATTGAACACAAGACTAGACAAGAAGCATATTACAGAAATTGTGTGTTTACAGCAGCGGTTTCCAACCAGTGGTCCGCAGAGCTAAAATATGGTCCGCGAAAGATTTAAAACTTTTATTCATTTTAAATTATTATTCCCACATTGGTACAAACTGAATTTAATTTTTACTAAAAGTGTTATGTTTTCTATTATAATAGTACTGTGAAAGCATGTTACTCTTGAGTTTAATGATTACTTATGTTAAAAGTTTTGATTAAAGTTTATTTTTCTTAAACCTTGTGGTCCCTGATCAAAAAAAGGTTGGGAACCGCTGGTTTACAGTATACTGTGTTTATGTTAATAAACACAGTATATCATAAACATATACAAGTCCACTATTCCTGTTGTGTTTGTTGATTGTGATTGATAATCATTTGAGTGTTGCTCTATTTTTAAAATTCTTCTAAGCATAATAATGTTTACAAAAAAATATATGTGCAGCCAAATAAGAATAATTTATAATTACACTTGTGATTGCAACCTTATATTTGGGAATTGCTGTTCTACACTACTGTGCTAGTATAACAAGTCCAAAATAATCAATAGTTAAAAACAAGTGCAATAGAATAAAATAAATTATTAAATATGATTATTATTTCTGATGCCTTTCACTAGATAATTCCATCAAAAT
Source organism: Centruroides vittatus (assembly GCF_030686945.1). Lineage (NCBI taxonomy): Eukaryota > Metazoa > Arthropoda > Arachnida > Scorpiones > Buthidae > Centruroides > Centruroides vittatus. The sequence continues at coordinate 1,880,028 of NW_027122679.1, forward strand.
TGTAAAAACCATCATATTTTGACTGCCAGCTTTATTTGAAATTGCATGTTGAGAACTCTGATCTGTGGAATGATTAAATAAACTAATTTATGTTTTGCTAATAATTCTGAGTTTTGAACTCATTTACAATAAATTTTATAATTTTTTTTTTTTTTTACAAATTGTTTAGACAGTGTTTGTTACCTTCTATACATTAATTTTATGAGACTTCTTATTTTGACTTAAAATGGGTTTTAAAATTTTTAGTGAATGTTTATTTATTATAATGTTTTAATTTAAATATATATACAGACTGACCAACCCTTAGGTGATGGACTAGTTTACTGACTATTGACGGGTAATCGTGTCACTGATCAGCATAGTTTAACCCATCTATCCATAAGGTATGTCAACCAGATGCTAGCTGACTCGTGCTAAACCTCACTGTTGCAAATGATTAGTAAAATAGTCCAATGCCTTCCTGGGATGGTCAGACTACAAATTCAAAATGATTGTGTTGGTTTTAAAAAATCTTTACATGTACAAGGCTTGGAACATAAATACAATTTATTTTTTTTGTATGACATCTCAGTGATTTTTTGCATGTATTATAAATGTTCAATTTGTGTAACACTACAGATATTTATACAATAGTACAGTCTGACCCATACTCACTGCAACATGTCTATGTTGACAGTTTTGATGGTGACTCTGATGTGCACCTGCAGTTCTGCAATACTAGTGGGAAGAGGAAGGACATACACTTGATCTTTTAGATATCTCTAAACAAGTAAATTGCAGGGGGTTAAGGAAAGATGGATGGACGACAGTAGGAATTTATTATTCTATAATTTTTTAAATTGCAGCCCAATTGGCAAAAACAGCAAGGAAGGAAATTGTTTGTATTAATATTATCCAGGAATGTGGAGTCTGAGTTGGAGTTGAAAGCAGTTCTTGGTTACTGGAGTTTGGAGTCAGTAAAAGTGGACTGACTTCAACTCTAAATAACTTTAAATTGTAATAAGAAAGTTTAAATAAACCATTTATATTTTATTAACCTAGATTTTCAGGTTATATTTATATTCAAAAAATATAGTTTCTAAAAGGAAGAGAATTAGGAGAAGGATATTCCTAATTTTCTTTTATAGTTTCCTTCTATTATATCCTATTAGTTTTTATTTTATAGAGTTTTAATAAATATATATAACTTTGTTGTTTTTGTTTTTGTCTTTTTTTTTCATTTTAAGGTTATTGAATGTTTACAATTCCTTTAATAAATAAAATAAAATAAAGCTGCAGTAGCTACAGCCTTTAGTTTCAAATTTTAAGAGGTTGTGGTTCTAAAAAGTAGTCTGACGATTCACATTGACAGTGATGAAATGCCTTGTATATTGCATGCATACATTGCATAAATGTATATAATTAGTATATTTATTACTTCTATTCTATATTGATATATAAATAAGGAAGTCAGAGTGAATGCTTCTGTGAACTGACTCCACAGTCCTGATACAAGGTGTCTGAAAAGTTACTGTGCGATGAGAAATTTATGACATTAAAGTTATACATGTGGCATTGCATACGAGACCCGTAAGTCACGTCTCATGTTTCCATTTTGTGGTGGATGGCATTACCACTTGCTCACAGATCTTCCAGTTTTTGGAAGACTTCTTTGCCAATTGTGTAATCTCTCAATGAATCTGACTCATTAAGTCTCCAGGCTTAACTCCTCCTGGATTTTGGGGGCTCTGGGGAACATTTCCAGCATTTGTCATAGGAGAAACTGCATTATTGTATGTGAAACTTCACTTTTATTAAAACTTAAACCTTTTCCATTGCACAGTAACTTTTTGGATACCCAGTATTATTCAATATTGTCATCATCATCTAGGGCAATGTGAATATAGTACCATAAGAATGGGAAAAAGTGTTATAAATCTCAAGACTGCATGTTTTCATTGCTTGTTATTTTAAGATTGATAATTATTTTCTTTATATACTTTTATCATTTTCAAGATAGAAAAGTTAGTTTGTGGTTACTGTAAGATAAAATTAGTTTATATAAAATAAAGAAATATTTAATTTGTGGAAAATTCTGATATTATTTTAACCGACCTTATTGAAATGGAATTAGAAGTTAGTTGTAAGCCTTTTTTAAAAATTGCAATTTTGAATAAGTTACTTTAAAATGTTTAATAATGATCTATAATTTTAGTGCTTACGAATACATAATACCATCCATGGGAAAAGAATTGGTGAAAACAGACATTCAAGTGGCTATACCCGAAGGATGTTATGGTAGAGTTGGTTAGTAAAAACTTTATGCATTTTGTCTTATAAAAAAATTAAAATAAATTTTATTTGTTTAAAATGCATATTTTTGATTATTTTTAAATTTCAGCTCCTAGATCCGGTTTAACCAACAAACATTTTATTGACGTTGGAGGTAATGTTACTTGCATAGTAATTATTGGTTTAAAGTAACTAGTATAATTTACATTCAGCTAATATATAAATTATATCTGTAATAAATGAAATTGTTATAAAAATAATTTTATTATTAAAAGTAATAATTTCAAATAAATTTATTGAATTGTTAGTAATTATAGATAGAATTATTTATATTGGGGATACTATAGATTACCACTTATGGAATTTCGGGGCTTTGAGTATGTTAAGTTCGATATTCAATTTAACAAAATTGTAACACGTGTTTTTATGTTACATAGTGTTGATGTACAGTCCACAGCTCTGTCACACGTGTCGGGTGTGTCGTGTAACTATAGACTTGAGAATGCGGGGAGAGATCTTCCTGCTTAGAGAGGGAAAAATTGTGCTTTCCCTTTGGTGTGGCCGGGCAGGGCTGACCAGAATGTGTGGCTGTGTGGCGGCAAAGAACCGGTGTTGTGCCTTTATTAATTAATTGTTGGGTGCCTGAGTGTTACTCGCTTGTGGAGTGCCAGAGTGTTACTCACTAGTGTTGAAAATAAATTACAAATAGATTTGTTGTTGTGTTATAAATAATTTGTGTACTGTGTTTAGAACGTGTAAACAGCAACATATTAAAACATTTTACAGAGTATATTTCTGAATTAAGGGGACAAAGATGAGTTCAACAATACCCTACTTTTGGACTGGAAATGAAAAATAAGAGTTATCGTACTTTTTTCTGGCGATTGCTCGATGATCAGGAGTCGCGTTGCTCTCTCTGCTAAGCCTATCGCATGTTTAACAGGCAGTCTGGCAAGTCGGCCATGTTATGTCTATTGTCTAGTCGTTACAACAAAAGTGAGCGCTAAGGCACCGTTTCCGTGATGCATCAGCAATGATCACCACCTGGCGGACTCCCTAATAATTCACATTTTAACTTCTCCAATACAACACATTGCATCTCCCTCTTTTACACAAAGTCTTTGAAACACGATGGCCTATGCACCACCCGACCTGATTGAGTTGTCAAGTCTGTAGCCTCATTGCCGTTCACCTCCCGATTTTCCAACTGCTCATACTCTGTGTCTCTTTCCTCTCTACCACTGGAGCTATCCATGTTTTCCTCTTGTTCACTAGCCTGTTCCTCCTCGATTGGTTTATCCAACAATTCATCTGAATAATTCTGTATGTTTCTAAATCTATTTACGTCAAACTTCCTTAAAAATTTTTGATTACGAATGAAGTATTTGCCATCCTTGTCTATGCGCACAATATAAGACCTTGGTAGATATCTGTCTATTTCTATTATTTTACCAGGCTCCCAGTTTCTTTTATCAGTTTGCATCATCACTTAGTCATGTGGATGTAATGCTGTTAAGTCTCTAGCATTCCTATCGAAATAGTGCTTCTGTACTTGTTGTCTTTGAAAATGGTTTTTTTAAAATTTGTCTACAACTATTCTGGGTTTCAAGAGATTATTCCTCATGGGCACTTACCCTTGCAACCTACGACCATAAAGAAGTTGTGCTGGGGATGGAATACCTCGACCTAAAGGTGTATTTCTGTATTCCAACAAGGTCAGATAAATGTCCTTTGAGTCATACGCTGCTTTCTTAAGTAATTTTTTGATAGTCTGCACATACCATTCAATAAAATCATTAGACTGAGGGTTTTGTGGAGAGCTTGTCTTATTCATTATTTCCTAGTCTTCTAAAAATTGTTGAAAGTGTTTGTTTACAAACTGGGTATCATTACCTGAATATACAACTTCTGGCTTGCCATGTCTGGAAAATATTGATTTCATAGCTTCAACTATTTTGGAATGAGTGGTGTTTTGATTCATGCAATAAACTTCTGGGAATCGTGAAAATGTGTCTACTACTAGTAGATAGTCTTTACCAAATAAATGACAGATATCAGTGGTGACAATTTCCCATGGTCTTTTGGCAAGTTCTCTGTTAATAAGTGTTTCTTTTGGATTTGAATTTTGATACTTTAGGCGTGCTGGACAGTTCCTTACGACGTCAATTATTTATTTTTTCATGAAAAGCCAAAAAAGATGTTCTTTTGCTCTCCATAATGTTTTATTGATTCCCGTGTGATTATAATGTAGTCTCTCAATTGTCTCTGCTCTCATGCTCTTGGGAATAACTAATTGTTCACCTTTACATACTATGCCTCTCACTTCGCTCAGGTCTTCACGAAACTTCCAATATGGTTTGACTAGTGGATCTCTCACATTTTTCTGTTCTGGCCAACCACCCTTCATTATGTTAATCAGTGACTGTAACTCTCTGTCTCTTTTTGTTTCATGACGAAGCTTTTCAAATTTCTTTGGAGTAATGCTACAGTAATTGATAAGGTTAACTTGAGCTTCAACATCAGATTCCATTACATCAAAATTCTTGTCCACATAGCTAGCTCAAGAAAGGGCATCAGCCAACATGAGTTGTGATCCTGGTTTGTATTTTATTCTAAAATTATAATTTTGTAAGGTTATCCTTAATCTCTGAAGGTGTAGTGAGCATTTATTTAGTGGCTTTTGAAAAATTGCCTCTAATGGTTTATGGTGACTCTCAACTGTAATTTCATGACCATACACATACTGGTGAAAACGCTGACAGCCAAACACTATTGCCAGTGCCTCTTTTTCAATTTGTGCATAATTTTTTCTGGGTCTCCGTGAGAGTTTTTGATGCATAAGCCACCTGAGCACCTTCCTGAAGTAGTACAACTCCCATTCCATCTTTTGAACTATCCACTGACAGTACTAGTGGTTTATCTTTATCATAAAATTGTAAGACTGGGGTGCTGCTCAAAAGGTTCTTTAGCTTCAGAAATTCCTTATCATGTTGATCAGTCCACTGCCACAAACAATCCTGTTTCAGTAGAGTCTTTAATTTTGCAGTATGACTAGCTAAATTTGGTATAAATTTTGCCACATAATTTATCGTGCCCATGAATCGATTAAGTTCTTTTAAACTAGTTGGCTTTGGGATGCGTTTGATTGCTTCGACTTTATCTGGATCAATTCTAATACCGTCTTCTGACAAGATATGTCCCACATATTTGACTTCCTTTAGTTTAAATTTGCACTTATTCTTATTGAACCTAACCTCTTTCTCTTCAGCTGTCTTCAGAACCAATTCTAAGATTCTGTCATGTTCTTCTGTGTCCTTTGCATGAATGATAAGATCATCAATGTAAATCTTGACTCCTTCAATATGAGCAAAAATGTCTGTAAATGTTTTGTGAAAGATCTCAGGAGCATTTGTCAATCCAAATGGTAGTTGCAGAAACCTATATCTCCCAAAAAGTGTACTAAAGGTTGTTAATTTTGATGAGCTATCTGCCAGTTCAATCTGCCAAAATCCCTTGTTTGCATTGAGGATAGAGAAAAATTTGGAACCTGCCATATTTCTTGCGATTTTTTCAAAGTGTTCTCTCATTATCAAGTGATTCAAATTCTGTGGATCTAAACATATTCTCAGAGATCCGTCAGGTTTGCGAACTAGGACAATTGGGTTTACAAACTCTGTCAGTTCATCTATGCTGCATATAATTCCATCATTTATCATTCTCATTAATTCTTTCTTTAATGGATTCATTAAGTTAAATGGTACTCGGTGTGTAGGAACTACCACAGCCTTGTAGTCATTCTTTAATTTAAATTCATGGGGTTTTATTTTGATCCTGCCTATGCCTTCAAATACATTCCTGTATTTAGTAAAATAATCACTTTCCATTTTTATTTCCAAAATATTTGGTTTCTCTGCAGTAAATTCAGGTTTTGAATACTCTCGAGTCCTAAAATAGGTGCTGCTTGGTCAGTTGTCTTGACTATTATAAAATTCAAAAATTCCTTAACTTTATCCTTAGTTCATACTGTTAAATCACACGATCCTAACATCTTTAATCTATTTCCACCGTAATTTGAAATCATAATATTTGTTTTCATTAGCAGTCTTCTTAGATTAAGTCTCAAAAATATATGCGGGAATTACATTAACATGTGCACCCGTATCTATCTTAAAATTAACACTTTTATCACAATCTAAAATTCTTAAAGTCTCTGACCAGTCTAGATCAAGGTTCTTACTTCTGCTTTCCAGTGATGCCAGTACATAGTCATTTGTACTCTCTGGCACCATTTTCAGTACATTTACTATGTTATTTCGACACACTTTCGCAAAATGATTGTATTCCTTGCATTTATTACATTGTTTGCCCATTGCTGGACAGTTTGGTTTATTATGTCTATAACCACATCTCCCACAATTCCGTTGTCTTCCTTGGAACTTATTTTCCGGTCTTCGATATCCACTCCAATTGTTCTCTGTCTGATGGTTCTTTGTTTCTGCCTTAGACCTACTCTCCTGATCACGTGATCCACTGAGACGTTCTCTTGATTTTCGTTTTATCACGTTGACTTCTATATTCTTCGGTTGATTTGACAAGAGTTTAATGTGGCTCTCTGTTCAGTGGCTCTGCATATGTCAATTGCCTTTGTTAATGATAGAATTGTGAATGGTATTCGTGATCAGAAGGTAATGGAATGTCTACTACAAGAAACAGAGCTATCTCTTAATAGTCGATCCCGTAAATTCACAAACTCACAATTTATCGATAGCTTACGTAGGTCTGCTACAAAATTGTCAAAGGCTTCGCTCAGTCCTTGCACACAAGTATTAAACTTGTGACTCTCAACACTGGTTGCTTTTTGGAATAAAATCTGACCCGAGTTTTTCTAGAATTACATTCGGTTGTTTTGCTGCTTTTTGAAATAAAATACGACTGAATTTTTCTAGAATTACATTCGGTTGTTTTGCTTCTTTTTCATTAAGTTCTAATGTTTCAAAAATTTCTAGAGCTTCTTCCCCCAAACAGTGGAGCAAGATGGCGGCTTGAGTTTCATTGTTCTTTGTTGTGCGTTTGGTTGCCGTCGAATAACGTAGATAACTTTTCTTGAATTTCTTCCAATTCGCTCCCAAGTCACCTTCTGCCAACGTCAGTTTAGGAGGAGGAAGATTTTGAAACGTGGACATGTCGAATCCAGTACGGGAGAATTGTCTTTCTCTAAATGTTTGTCGACTGCACCATGTTATGTCTATTGTCTAGTCGTTACAACCAAAGTGAGCGCTAAGGCACTGTTCCCATGATGCATCAGCAACAATTGCCACCTGGTGGATTCACTAATAATTCACATTTCAACAGGTTATATATACCTTCAACAGAGGCAGATGTTGATCCACGAGCACACTGATTGTCTGCAGTTGCAGTTAAGTCCTTTTTGCACACCCTCGCGCTCCTTGACCTTGGGGCCTACGGCCCCTCAGCTGCCAACACGCTCTCTATCGTGGCTTGTCCAACAAACCTAACCTATCCCTCCAGGAGATGACTGTCAATGCTAGGCAGTGGAAAAATCTGAAATGGCATGGAATGCACTGTGAAAGGCAAGAAATTGTAAATATTATAACTTTCTTATTTTTGGTCTCTGGTTTAAAAGTAGGGTATCGTTGAACTCATCTCGGTCCCGAGTTCAAATATATACTGTCCCGAAATTCCGTAGGTGGTAATCTATAGTACAGCCTTTATATTTACTTTTAGTTTTTCTGTTTGTAATTAAAAGTAATTGAGTGCTTCTTGGAATTGGAAATTTATGTTTTTTTAACATAAATTTCATTAAATAAAGCATTGTAATAATTGGATTTAAGAATAAAACTTATTTGTTGTAGCTGGAGTGATTGACCAAGATTACAGAGGAAATCTTGGAGTTATTCTTTTCAATTTTGGACCTACCGAATTTAAAGGTATATTTTGCATATTCTGTAAATAGTTGTTTCTAAAGTACAAATAGAGAAATTGATTAATGTAAGACTTACAGAATTTCTTCATATACATTTTTTGTGTAAATACTTTGTTAGGTCAGGGGTCCCAAACTTACCGACCCTTTTGAGGATTTCTCAATCTTTTATCAGCTCTCTCTCTTTTTTTTTTTTTAATACAGTTAATAATAATTATTAAATAGATATGGTGAGTCAATATTAATCTTCATACCATTTTTATACATTTTTATACAAGCACACAAATTTACAACATTCTGAACTGTCATGTGCATAGCCTATTGGACTGATAATTTTTAATGAACCAATATCAATGCCTTACTTACCTGGAGGTTGATATTGACCACTTTGTGGACTCCTGAGTTAGGTGTTTGTTTCTGCATGCAAATTAAGTTGACAATATTTAATGAAATGTAGTTTTTTTGTTCATTTCTCAACTACCCATAAGAGATCTTAATTTAGATGCCATTTTATTCAAAAGAAATTATATCAGTCTTCCTGACAAATTTAACTTACAATAATCTTTCTATTAATAACATAAAGTTAAAAAATAATCAAAAATAAATTAATGTTATTTTTAGAAGCATATTTATACGGGATGGTGGTAAGTTCAATAACTGGAATAATGGGAGCACCACTGTGATAACTGAAATTGGAAATATTACTCTTAACGAGATTTTACAGTAAAATAGATGCAATAAAGCCAATCTACATTAAACAAGTAAACGGCAAGTAGTCTTGTCATAGACATAGTCTTGTCCCAAACGGCAAGGCCATATTTGGGACAAGACTATGTCTCAGAGACTCACTACTAAGTGGGATCACTTCAATGCTCATGGCGGGTCTTGTTCTCATTCTCCAATCATCTTTGGTATTGCTGGTTTTGAGCACGATTATTCAAACTTTGCCAGCCACGACCATGAGGTCTTCCACGATGCATTTTCATTGAAATTTCTCTCCGTTGCGTGACGCCCCAGGTTGAATTTTTGTCAATGCGAAAATTTTCCATTTTTGAAAAAATAATGGTGGCTATTGTATCGTTTGCAATTATTTTTTTATTTTGCACAAACAAAATATATATATTAATAAATGTAAAAAGAAGTTAGTTTTAATATAAAATTATAACGACGCGCCATCTAGTTTCAAAAAGTTCCAATGATGAAACGAGATATCTCTGGTCAATCAGTCGAGGTTAGCACGTGCAACCAGAAATATGTGGGGAATAACACGGGACAGGTAAATGGATTTCTTTCAAAGATTCGTTTGTCAAAATTCAATTTAGCAGCATTTGCTTTTTGAACTTCCCAACGCATGTGTTTGTCAAAATTCAATTTCACAATATTCATATTTCCAACTTACCAACGAGCAACATATGTGCAAATCTCGCACTACTGCCTGTTTGTAGAGTGTGTTGCCATTTTGTATTTTATTGTGTTTCAGTTCTTGGTCCCCTGACTACCTACGAGTCTGGTTTTTTTTTATGTGCGCATGATTTGGGCACCTAATACTCTGTGCCAAATTTCAACTCCTGACACATACTCCTTCATACAGGGCTTAAAGTGACTCTCCTTTTTAGCTTTTTTTCATAGCTCCTCTTTTTTTAGCTTTTTCTGAGAAAAACTCACTCTTTTAGCTTTTTTCACTTCCTATGTGAATTTTTTTTCGTAAATGCGCTCAGGAGAGAGATAGCGACCAGCAGCACCCATACACCTTATGGATCGTGCGCAACATGATAAGGCACTGTTGCACACACATGTAGTGTACATGTATATAGACTAACAAAATGAAGAGCTTCCCAAAGCTTGATACTCTGCACATGCTGTAGGAATTTGCAAATGGGTTCTCCTTGCTTGTATTCTTCTGAAATACTGATCTCTGCGGTGCTTCAATACAATCACACTGCATTAAGACATAAGTACACTTCTAGTTCGGCATTAAGAGTGATTTTTATACGGCATTATTTTTAGCATTTGTATTTATTTAAGCACAATGTACAAAAGAAAGAAATAGATTTTATTTAATACTAACATTAGAAACGCATGTTTTAGCAACGGAAAATTGTGTAAAATCCAATACTTTCTGAAGTAAGTTACTAAGCAAACTTCTTCCCAACAGTCTTTCACTGTTCTTTAGCTTAAACAATGACATCACTCGTTCTTGACTACCATAGAAAACCGAAAATAATAATTGTTGAGTGATAATAAATTTGATTTCTACTGTTGTTATTAAATAAAACATTGTAGGACACTCGTTTCAAAAGCTTGTATCTTTCTAGCATTCTGTAAAATTAAAGATCGAGCGAACCTTGTACCAGGAAGTATGAGATTTTAAACTAGTATCCTAAATATTAATAACTTCTGTAGAGACAATCTTTAAACAAAGACAAAAGTTTGGTTTTAACGGGTGCTTATATATTTGGCATGCACCATGGTTTTCTGCATTCTAACAGTGTCCTTCATTTTTCATTTCGACAGAAACTATAAAACTCGTCACGCTCGTGCTTATTCGAACAGCCGTGGTCAATTCTGGCACTAAATTAAAAAATTAATTTGTAAATATTTAGCGTCAAAAAACCGCTATTTTCACTTTAATCTAGCTTTTCGATATGCTTCTAGTCGAACTCAGTCAAAAAAATTTAATTATAATTTATTGAAGATTTTAATTTTTTAATATTAGAAGGTAATTGGCATAAATTACATGGTGTCGTGTTTCATCTTCGCTCCCGTTCAAGTTTATTGTCCTAGACATGCGCCAATGTTTGTTTTTACTTCTTCTGGAGTTTAGGCTTTTATTTCAACCTCGACTGTTTAGTTACGAGAAGTGGGGAGACAGGTGTCACGTGATCGTGTACCTGACTTTTTACGAGTTTCCTTACCTTGAAAGTTTTATATTTTTTCTCGATTTTAATTATTATTAACTTTTTTGATGGATTTTTATATCTTTGTATTATCTAAAGTTGCAGATATAAATGCATAAAACTTAATTTAAAAAATTGTTTTTCTTAATTTATTTATTTTTGAATTTAAAATATATTATTGGAGATGCTAAACTATAAGTACGGTGTGTTTTACGATATCATTGCAAACAGATATAGCAAATTATTTTATAAACATATTTATTATTTTAATTTTTATAAATTATTTAATTTGATGCAACGTGATCAATTAATTACTGTGGCGCGTTAATTAATATGGAGGCGAGACTCGATTCAATTACTTTTCCATTTTAGACGTTAATTACAGTGTTATTTTAATGTAATTTTATACCTAATGTATGTTTATTATGATTAATAAATCTATATAGGAATAATATCTGTGTCTAATAAAACAAAGCGATTATAAAAATAAAAAATGTGCAGTTGCGTCTCAATCATTTGTAAGCGAAATTTTATGATTTTTAATTTTTAAAAAATGAGATTTTTATTTATAATTTCTGTAATTTGATCTATAAATGCAAAAAACTAAACTTATCAAAATATCAACTCTCTATAAATAATTTCATCATTTACTTATTGACATCAGATTTGTTAAATTTCATGGAATTGTATTATTTTTCAACTTCGGAGTTTCTACTACCCCAAAGTTGAAAGCTTTGTATATTTTCTCTCGTGAAAGTAATAGACTCTGCGGTTCCCTACTGTGAAGGACAACAAACTGCTAAACATTTAATTACATTGTTTTCATAAACTCTCTTCTCTGTCAATTGTGGGTCAAATGACTAAAAAATTGTTTTATTGTATTCAGGGGAATAGATTTGGAGACTAGTATTACCAGTAATAAATTCTGTAATTTTATTTTTAGTCATTTAAAAAATATTGATAAAATTACCAAATAAATGTTTGAGTCACAATTACTAGTGGCATTGCTATGTAATGAACATGCAACCCACTGATTCTGCCAGTTGTTTTTTTTTTCTTTAATTACATTTTTTTTATAAAGAAATCAAAAAATGGCATTTGAAATTTGGCACATTATATGGAAACACATTCTGGTAGTTATGTTACTATTCCATTTACTTTGCTGTGTAACAGTGGGAATTCCGTACGGGGCACATGAAAACTTAATGCAGGCCTGTTCTGGGTTAATGCAGTCTTACTGGTCACTTTTCTGGAGTATAAACTCAGCCTAACCATTTTCATATTTAATTTTATCAGTCCACTTAATAATCAATCTAATATCATATGTAATGTTATTGATACAAAATATGTGTGTATTTGTGTTTTTTTAAGAACGCCTGTTTTAGTTCACTTTAACACTACACCCATACCTCGCTATACGGCCGCTCTTTATACAGCATTTCGCTATAACGGCCCTCTTCAATTAAGGCACGTTTTCGATTTACGGCCTAAAATGTTTCGCTATAACGGCAAAAAAACTTTTTTTCGATGTCGATATATCTACATGTTGCCAATCTTGCGCAAGCGCAATCTCGATGCACACTCTTTGCTATTTCCTCTTGTTTACGAGCCTTATTCAGTGTGTGCTCATAAAGCGGCTGGTTTAGACTTGTCTGTGAGTGTTTTATATACATATTTATTACTGATTGTTACACATTAACTGGAAAAATTGGAAACAATTAGGGACATTTTTGGTACGTAAGTACTGTACATATGTATGTAAGTACAAATTAAAAATTTTTAATCTAGCACATGATCTCGGCTTTGAAGGTTTGAACGAACGTGATGTGCTTGATCTACTTGAAGCTGATAGGGAACCCCTTTCATATGAGGAACTCATTCAGTTGCAAGCAGAACCGGCATTTGATGAAGAGACAGAGCCTGTTGTATCCAAACAGCTAACATCAAAAAATTTGTCGAAAGCTTTTTCCAGTTTCGAACAAGGAATAAACATCCTCCTTGAAAACGATCCTGACGTCGAACGTAGCGCTAAAGTTTCTCGAGGAATTAATTCAGCCATTAGCTGTTATAAATCACTGAAGAACGAAATAGACAAGAAGGCAAGACAAACAACGTTGGACAATTTTTGTAAGCCAGGCCCATCCTTACCAGCGAAAAATGATGACGACAGTGATCTGCAGGTTACCATTTCTTCATCGTCTTCAGATTAAAGCCATTTTTTAAAAAAATATGTATGTAAACATACACATATTTTATGTAACATGAAGTTGTTTCATTTTTGTTTATAGATTATTGTTGGTTTTTGGAGTCTGTTATTATTTTATGTACAAATGTATGTACTTGTTATGTATGTATTTTTGATTTAAATGAAATAAAAAGATAAAATGCATTTTGAATGATAAACCATGTGATATATTTAACAAATTTGGAACCGATCCCATTGAATTTGTATGAATTTGTATTAGAATAATTGATTCCTTATACGGCTTTTCGCTTTGCGGCCAAGTTTCGTGGAACGTATCTAGGCCGTAAAGCGAGGTATGGGTGTATTAGCTTTTTTTCAGTGTAAACTCTCTTTTCTCACTTTTTTTTTCACTGCCATGACTGCTTTAAGCCCTGTTCATATCTCTAAGCTGATAAGACAGCAGGATGTACGATTTTATAAACAAGACATAATCTTGTCAATAAACTTCAAAACTATGTACAAAACATAAATATAATGCTTACACAACGACAATTAGACTATTGCACATTTTTGAATGACAAAAATATTGAATGATAGCTCAATGGTTCTTGCTAGTTTTGATTTCCATGACAGAAAAATCATTTGTGGAAATTAAGTTTTATCGTCTGTATTCTGTTTGGTCTATAGTTTTGACATTTAAAATGTTAAAACTATAGATAAGTAAGTGCATTATACATTTATGTGACTTTGAGAATGCACTTTCCATGCTTGAAAGATATGAAACAATAGTTTCTATTAAAACGTTTGTATGTTAACTTTTGTATTCTGTTGCAGTATTTCAATGAAAGTTCAGAATATTGTATTATATATTGATTCAGAAATCTTCCTACATAACACAAATTACAATTATAATGCATGTGTGCACATAACATCACATGTGCATTTGGTTAAATAGTACTTGCATATATCATATTCTGTAACTTATAAATAACTGTATAATAAAGCAAATCCTTTATCTTTATGTGTGGAGACTTTTGAATTAGTCAGTAGTCAGATGCAATGTTTTATTCTAAATGAATTAAATTTCTATTATATAATAAATTAACTTAATTATTCTTAAATATTTTTAGTATGCAAAGGTGATCGAATTGCACAGCTGATTTGTGAACGTATATGTTATGCAGATATTGAAGAAGTTGAGGTAAAATAATAGTAATTTTAAAATACAGTCGAGTCTGCATAAGTCGACACCATCAGTTAAGTAGTCAGTTTTCTGTGGTCCCGGCCGACTTACATAGGCATTAATGTTAAAAAACTCCGGTTTACTCGACACCATTTAACTCGTCACCACTGGATAAGTCGACATACTTTTGTTGTCCCACACACTGATAAGTCGTCACCCCTTCTGAAAAAATGAATTCACTCTGCATGTGTGGTGCAAACTCATTTTTTTCAGGAGGAGGAGTCGATTTATTTATTAATATATAATTAATGTATTTAATAATGTAATAATATATTAATATATGTATGTATGTATATATATATATATATATATATATATATATATATATATAATAAAAATGCTTTAACATTTTATGTATAAAATAATAACAGATAAACAAAAAGAAAATATACAATCTACATCAACGTCACACCAGAATCCAATTTTGCATTTTCTCACGCTAGAGACATTAAGAATCCTTAGACGTTACTTGCCAAAAATTGCGAAGATGATGTTTTCAAGGCGTTCATGATCGTTGAAAAAGAAAGTCTAGACAGTTAAGTGCTCAAAACAAACAACACTAAACAAATTTTTCAGTTTTTCATCTACAGAGTAATTTTAAATGGAGGACACAATGTATTGTAAGCCTATACTACTGTATAATGCACTACTGTATTTTATTAATTGTAGTTTTGTAGTTTTTTTTCCAACTTTGCTTTAGTTGTCACATCGAATAACTCGACACATTTCCACTTCCCCTTGGGGTGTCGACTTACGTGGAGTCGACTGTATAAAATATCTAAGTCATAATATAATAATTAATATAATGCTAAAGTGAATACAATTGTATTAAAAATTTTTTCATTTACTTTATTCCAGTATCATTCCAAAATATGTTTGTGAACATTATTCATTAATGACTAGTCTCACCAAATTTTATTTAGTGTCATTATTGTGTTGAAATTTTCAGGTATAATAGTGTTAATCATGTAATTTAGTTAATGAAATTAATTTTCACAAAGAGAAATTAATTAAATAATTTGAAAAATAGAATTTCATAATTTTTCAAATTAAAAAGAGCAATTTTATTCACAGCTTTGATTTTTGTTGTTACTATAAAGATAAGATTTGATAAAATAGTAGTTTTAAATTTTCTTCGAAGTTGGGGGAAAACTGAGTAATTTTAACTCGCTAGTAAGAGAACTTTAAGTATTTTCTAGACTTTTTAATTTTTTAAAATTATAAATAACCGATCCCATTGCTTTTATTTATTTTTATACATAGTAGTTTTAAGTTTAAAGTTAAGCTTAAATCTTGTTCTGTTCATAGCTTAATAATCTAAAAAGCAAATTTTAAATAAATATTCTCATCTGTTTAAAGTAAGTTATAAAACTTTCTTCTAATTTATATTCTACCACCAAGCTATATTATATTTACACTGTAATTGATTTAACTTATTACAGTTAATAACAACAAATTAGTTTTTTTTTCATCAAACTGTTTTTTTCTTGGCACTTCAAAGATCATGTCTGCACTACAAAAGTGTCGGACACTAGAGCCCCACATACAAGAATTGCATGTGCTCCTAACATATTCGCCATATCAGGAGCATATGTGGAAATGTACTGATTAAATATAATAAGTAACTTTTTCAGATGCATTTTCTATTGACATTGTATACAGTACTATACTTATGCGTCTTTTCCAAAATTTAATCCACAAAAATAGGGATGTTTGAGGGGAACACTTTGTATATTCAAATTATTGCTTTAAAATATATTAAAAGTAATTTATAATACAATTAACATTTTTTTTAAATCCTTGTTTTAGGATTTAGGTACTACAGAAAGAGGACAGAATGGATTTGGCTCTACTGGAAAGAATTGAAGTTGTTATTATTTTAATGCTATTGAGTTTTGTGTTCATCCATTTACTGTACATATTTTAGGCCATCTTTTTAAGTTATGCAGATGGAATTAATTTAATATTAAATTTAAAAACAGTGATTGTTTTTGAAGCTACATATTTTGAAATTTTATGCCCATGATTTTATTGTTTGATAATTAAAGGAGAGAATTTTATAAATGTCTAATTGCTATAAATGGTAGTAAATGTGAATAAAAGTAATTTTGTTTAATCTGTTTTTGCAAATCATTTCTTCTCTCATGCCACATTGCTCAGGCCAAAACTGATTAAAATATGCTTAATATATTATCTTTTATTTATATAAGTGGACAAATTGTTATGAGTATAGTGTTGATGTTCATTCAGTTCTATTTGTTTGACTATCATGTCTGCTTATTCCATAAATTGAATATTTTGTATAATAAACTTGTTTTGTATTTCTCATTTTCAGACAGTGTTATGCATGTTTTCCCAATTCTGTATGCTAACAATTAATATAAAGTGTGTATGATTCTGTGAGTGAAACCAAGACTTTTGTACATCCAGCAATTTATTAAATAAATATTTTCAGTCGTCATAGTAACTCTGGGTTACAAATCGGAGATAGCTAATGTGTGGATAATATACAAGATGTACAAAAGGTTAAAATTTTCAAAACTTTCAAAGGATAAGAAGTTTAAAAATGTAAATAAAGTTTTTAGCAAAATTTAAATAGGTGATTACAAAGAGATTACAAATACAGCAAAATCTCCATTTGTGATTGCTCGGGAAGATCAAGTTATATATGGGAGGCAGGCGTAAAACAGACTATATATAACCTTTATTATCTATATATATATAATCGAGACGAGTTGATAATAATAATAATCAGCGCAGAGCCCAAACGGATAGGAGTTCATAGTTGAAATTTGGTACACAGTTAGGGTATGTCACGAGAACGCACACTAAGAAGGGATTTTTCAAAATTCCTCTCCACGGGAGGGAGGGACGGGATTGAAGCTTCTATATACATTATCGAGACGTGTCCAAACGGTTAAGAGTTGAAAGTTGAAATTTGGTACATAGTTACGGTATGTCACGAAAACATTCACTAAGAGGGGATTTTTCGAAATTCCTCCCCACGGGGAGAAGGACAGGATTAAGGCTTAACACTTCCATCAACAATGGAAGTGTTAAGTAACAATGGCGAACAAGAGAAAGCGACGTGCAAGATTTACGGGCACTGGAAAAAAAAGAAAAAAGAAAAAGAGTAATATGTTGGAACAAATTCGATTTTCAAATTTAAACAGATTAGTTCGGTTTTTCTCGACTTTTTTTCTTTAGAACATTCGATGAAAATCGAACGATATAATCAGAACACGTCGTGAAAATCGAACAATATTAGAATATTCGATTTTCAAATTCGACCTTTCTTTAGAAATACTTAGTTTGTTGATGAAATTACTCTTTTTCTTCTGTGACTATAACGTAATAATCTTAATCTTTGCTATCGTTAGGCCCGGCGTTGCTCGGGCAAAAGTATCTGCTAGTTTATGTAATAATAATAAAATAATCTTTATTTCAATATGCAGTATTACAGAATTTGCAACAAAACTTACAAAGACAAGATGGATGTTTTCAAAATTTAAGATAGTGTTTAGTATACTGGCTTAAAGTAAGTCTCAATAGTATTGTTTTGCCAAAAAATAATAGTTTGCATTTCAGTGAATCAAATCAGTTTTGAATATCAAAGATGCTCACTGATTGTCTATGCAGACATTGTGATCATCTTTTATATTCAATGTAACTCGATAAAGGCCTTTGAAAAAGTCAAAACTGTTTGTTGAAATATTTGTGCTGGAATTTATGGTTATGTACGATTCTGTTATTGAATGCAAGTTACCACTCACCCACCCTAATCCTATTATTACTGTAGAGAAGTTGCACTTCATTGTTTAGTAATAATAGCATTTCTGGAAACAATAGTTACATAGGACAATGAAGTTGCATTTGAGGTAACTGCATGCCTAGATTGTATGGAAGGATGTGTTGTCATACATTGGATATGGGTGCAAAGGTTATCTTATTTCCTAATCTTAAAGGGGGCCCCAAATTCTATTACCAACAAACAAAACTGGTGACAGCTTATTCTGCAAATACGAAAGCAATGAACGATATTTGTCCATTGTCCTATGCGACTTTGTCATATGTTCACTAAAACTTGCTTCCTTCAAGGCCACCTTAGCCCTGATTGCAACCAGTTCCACCTTGTGGGAGCACTGATCCGATGTTGAATCATAATTTGAAGCTTCTTGCATAATACATGGTGCCCTTTTATAGTCTACCGCCCATTACACGTTCAGATGGCCAAGTAGCCTATCGCTTTGGGGGACCTGGGATTAAATCTGGCCTGGGTCAAAAAAACCCAGGAATTTTTCAGGGGTTGATCTGATTGGATATGTCAGTCCCAGTCCCTCACCATCCTGTGGGCACTAAGAGTGCCTTTTAGGAAGCACGTTATGGGTTCGGCTAACCCGTTGTGGGCCTGGCCAATCCGGTAATGGGCTTGCTAAAAGAGGCCCTCTTAGTGCCCACAGGTCGGAAAGAGAAGGGGGGAAAATCTATTTCCCATTTAAGTCAATGGAAAAACGGGAATTTTTCTTCTGGTCAAAAAGGGAGGTTTTACTGTTTTTAGCATTAATGTAAGTGTACACGTGTCCAGAAGATAAGCATAATTGTTCAATCCACCGATAGAGCATAAGATAAAAAGCAGAAAATTCGTTTGAAAATTTCTAGACAATAAAACGGGTGGGCACGCAAGAGTTCAGTGGGAGCCGAAATGTAGGTTTTGCAAAATGCATGGGAGCCGCAGTTCTGTACTGTCGTGGCGGATAGTATGGTAAGGCGCGCGATTTTATTACATAATCTACTTTTTTTTTTAACTCTCCGCCCTGTGGGCACTAAGAGGGCCTCTTTTAGTAGGCCCATTATGGGTTCGGCCAGGCCCACAATGGGGCGACCGGGTGGTGAGGGACGGGGCCCGACATATCCGAACGGACCACCCCCCCGAAAAATTCCTGGAGATTATTCGATCCCGGGTCCCCCAGAGCGGTAGGCTGCCACCTTTACCGCTCGGCCATCCGGCCGTCTATATAATCTACTGTAAAACAAATATTGAATTTTTTTAATAAACATTTTCACAAAATTACAAAAATAAAATTGTAAAAATAATAAAAAACATGTTATGGAGTTTATGAATCAACAAAAACTACCGGCACGGTTTCAAAATACGAATAAAAAACAAATTAACACTTTCAGCAAAGCCGCGTGTAACTCAAAAAGAGCCGCATTTGCCCATGTCTGCAATAAAGGTATGTGGATTGTAGTCAAATGTTTTATTAATCCCTAACTAATCGTAACATTTTTTCCTTTTAGATAACATGGTACGGTCTCGTGTAAAGTACTGGTTAATTTACGTTTAGGAATGAAGCATTTGTAATTAAAAGGGTTTCAATTTGAAAGATGATAATGCAATTTATACAAAATAAATTTTCTTACCTTAACTGTGTGCGCACAGTCTTTGTACAACTTTTTTTTTTGACACAGGTAAGGCATGACAGATCGAAAAATTTATTATAGTAACGTTACTTGCATGCAGCGGTCTCGGAAATTATGTGCATTGCTTTTAAACTATCAGATTAAGTTCATTTAAAGGTGTAGAGCAGCGTTTCTCAAAGTGGGCGGTGAGTAAATCTAGGGGGCGCTGGAGGCAGGGTACTGAACGATGATCAAAGGTAAAAGTTTCCTTTCCTCTGTCAAACGGATAAGAGGAAATATTGAATTTAATGGTTCCCAGATGTCGAGAACAATGTACAGTAAGGGCACAAAGTGTGAGATTCATAGAAAAGTTTTCCTAAGAATATTTCCAATCCTTTCACACACGGGGGGCGTTGGGTATAACTTTATGGAACAAAGGGGGCGGTGGATCGAAAAAGTTTGAGAATCACTGGTGTAGAGGAACGATTTTCTCCGCTAACAGAAAAGAAAATTATCGAAAAATTAAATTCTTGACGGGCTGTCAGACTTGCACCTTAGCCGAGTTTTAAAAAGCCCAAGGTTATTTTCTACGACTTGAAAAGATTCGTAAATTCTAGAGAATAAACGAACTCAATTTTTAAAATTTTGAACCGTACATTGATAGAAGAATTGATTGAGGTTCTAATTCCGTTTTAGAGAATTTTCGTATAGAAAAAGTATTACGTTTTCGACGCCGTCTGCTTAAGATGGCGTGCATAACCAGAAGTTGCAATCGGCCTTAAGAATTCCTGCCTTGCGTGTCTTTCTTTTTAATTTCGACCTTAGTACTTTTGAGTGCCCCAAATGTCACTGATCGAGTGCAAATTAAAATTATGCGGTCTGTTGAAAACGCGCATCATTAAATCGTACTCTGCGAAGACCTAGGCGCTGTCATTGGTCTGTATTTTCGTCCAACGTTTCGCCCGTGCGATAGTTTTTAAACTTTAGTTTTTTACATTTAAAAAAATAAATCCATGTAATAAAATTTACAAAATTTGTATTAAGAGGATAAAAGGATTATTTTAAAAATCGTCACACGTAATTATGAGAATTCCCGTGGGTACAAAGATGGCTATGAAGCAAGCATATTACGGGTTCGACCATGCCTACAATAGAGTACACGCCATATCTGGACACACTATCGAGCGAAAAATGTATGGGGGTCTTTCAGAATTCAATAGCGGCTCTTTAAAGCTGTAGACTGCCCTCTTAACCGCTTGTCCAGCCGCCTCGTCAACAACGTTGTCTAGTCGGACATAAGTACATAGATTGTAACCTAGTTCTGCCGTCGTTTCTCACCACCCTGCCGAACCCCTTGATGGGTTTGATAAAAACAACCTCTTGGCATCCACCGGGCGAAAAGAATTAAAAGGAAAAAATAGACAGAGAGAAATCAAGAATTAAGTCAATTTATAATAGCGAGGTTGAAGCCGAAGTTTTAAACGCAAAAACGTGTACGTCGGACGTTCAGCGCCGCTTTCCTGTAAGCCTAGAGCCTAGAAGTTTGACAATGGTGTTTGCCAAACACCATTGTCAAACTTCTAGGCTTACAGGAAAGCGGCGCTGAACGTCCGACGTACACGTTTTTGCGTTTAAAACTTCGGCCTCAACCTCGCTGTTAATAATTTTATCACTTTTTTAAAAGTTAAGAGATTAAACTATTTATATATATTATAAAAAATTAAAATTACACGTAAGGTATTTTGTGTAAAAACAAAGCGAAAATATTCTGTTTAAGTATTAATTATTTTGGCTATTTTTAGGCGAAGAGCTTTTCAATAATTTGATAAACAGCTATTCTTGCCGAGAGAAGACGAGCGAGTGGATGTTTGCAAATGTAACAGCTTTCCCGTCGTTATTAATACGCTTTTTTAAAATCCCGAATAGAAATATCGACATCCGGAAGTAAGTTTAAACCGTCTTCGTTTAAATTTAGTTTTGCTATAAGAAAAAAACGTTGCGGAATTTACTTTATTTGAGTGTTATATTTGTCCCATTCGAACAAAATGGCGGTCTTCTCTTTTTATTCTCGGATGCTTCTTTGAAAAAAAAAACGCGGTTCGGTGGCTTTGACAAATGTTTTCCATCGTTGCTCTTCTTAACTTTCGTATTTGGTGCATAATACTTTCGAAATATTTAAATAGAAGGCATTTTTTTTATGCGCGCGATGTTGCGAATCGTCTGATTGTTTCGGAAAATTGAATTGCCTAATTTAGTCTAGGGGAGGGGAACGTCTTCATTTATCATATTTTTGAATTTATTTCACGTGAATTTAATTTATTATCTGATTATCGGTTCCTGGAATGTTTCTATCCTGTTGTTGCGTATGCATTTCTGACGAATATCGTGGTAAATGCACAATTGCAGATGTGAATGATGCCGTTGGGACTTTAATGGAGTCGTAGACTGTGCCTGTAGGAGCAGAAAAGTCGAAGGAACCATATCTCTGTGTGTGATCCTTGGCGAGACGTAGTCTTCTGAAATCGGTTTACTTCCGAGCGTGATCGGGAATAGTGGTGCCTGCTCTTCCGATACTGTCCCTTTTAACTATTTAGCTTGTGTGACTGTGCTGACTTTGAGTAGTCCCTGTGGAGTATTTGATGTTACCTGCTGGGGTGTGGGGCTTGCCTCCATTTGGACGCTTCGCATGACTACCAGAGGAGCGTTGATTGAGGCAGTGGTGTTAATTTGAGGTAAAAACTGTTTTCGATTGGTAGGACTTAATACATTTATTAAGTATTACAGGCACTGGTTGCTGTGCCTAAAATGTAACTTGCCTGTGAATGTCGCATCCACAAGGAAGATGGTGACTGGAACTGCTGCTGTTGGGCTTCTGTGTTTGGAGTGAATATCTCGATATGATTGTGATGAATGCATTGATGATGCTGGTAATCTTTTAGTGTGTCTTTTTATGTTTGTTAACGGTGGAATTGTCAACCCGCCGTTGGTTTCTTCTGGAGTATAATTTTTCAAATTGGATCTCTTGATTTTGTTGTTTGTGGCACTTGCTTTTTTGGAGATTTAATCATCCATTCTAGTGCTTTCATAAGATGCACGCTGATGCTTTTTATATGGGTAGAACTATATCCCAGTTCATCTGTAATCCATTTATTCCAGTTTATTCATGTGCCTCTTGATTGACTTATTAACTGTGGTAGTTTAGAGGCTACAGTTTACTGATGAATCCTTCAGGTATTTGCATTTTTCATGAACTATAGAGGGTGCTGTGTTTTTACAAAATGGTTACTTTATCTTGGTCGCTTGTAACTAGTAATGTAAAATTAATCATATAGTACTGTCCGATATAATATATGGTGCTTGTAGCTGTTTATCGAGAAATTTTATAGAAGGAGAACAATTATTGCTAGCGGGACACGTCATTATGTGGTATCGAAACAAATGCGCGAGATCATTCTATACATATTTGTGCCCTTTGTGTTAAAAAACATCAGCTTTGACATTGTCCTATCAGGGCTGGAGTTACAAGTAAAAGGCTATGTAAGTTGTTGCTTATGACTTCGACTTTCAAGGGGCCTGAAACATTTGTACAAAAAAGAAAATTGAAGTCAAATTTTGTAATAAACACTATTTTACAAACCAACAAAATATGCTTTACTTTTTATTTTGTGTAGTATTTCATTAATTTTTTTATTAAGAATTAATATAAGATCTTTAAAAAGATTGATAAAACCAATTTAAAAAAAGATTTTTAATGGAACGGGTATAAAAATTAAATTCAGTTATAAAACAGAAGACTAGTGAAACCTCACATCTTTTTCTTCCAATATCCGTATTAAATCAGAGACATAGTCTGATTTAATTCTTTTCTTTTTATAATCGACTTCTAAAATTGTGAAGGGTTGGTAAGGGGACTTAGAGTTCAGCTTAGGGCTTCAAAATGCTTAAATCCGACCTGTGTCCCACACAAAAATTCTGGCATTTTAAACTTTAAGAAATTATGTTTTAAAATCGACAACATAACTTGTTCATGTAAAGCAGGACAATGGGGAAACTGCCAATTCTTAACAGTCTAATCCACTCTCAGAATTCGGAGAAGCTCATAAATATAACCGACCAATTTCTGAATAATCATCTGTTTTTCATGTGGGAATAGACGAAAATGTATATTAGGCATTCATTTGAAATTGCAATTTGGATTGCAACAAAAAGCTTTGCTTTTTCTATTGCTATTCATCTTTACTGATGATAATACATAAGAATGAATCAAATGACAGATAGAATTCGAGCATTCAGTGAAAAATGCAAATAACTACAAGCTGTAGTGGTTAAGGCAATGGCCTACTGCTCTGGGAATCCCATGAAAAAAACTTTATAAATTTTTTTTTATAGATGGTTTCTCCCAGATGTCTGGTGTTGTCCCTCTTACCTGGCCATCCCATTGCGGATTTGCCACAATTGCCCAAATGAAGATTCTTAGTGCATATGGGGTGGAAAGAGTAAAAGCAAAAATATTCCTCAAAAATAAATTTTGATGTAAAAAAAAAAAATACAAAAGTCCTTCAAAAATTAATGACAACTGATCTCAGGGTCATACTTTCTGGTAATTTTAGATTTAACATTTGTGTAAAACGTATCATTTATAAAGCATATAAATGATTTGGCTTTATGTGATTTTTAAAGAATTTTAGTAATGTTTTTTATGATAAGAATTTTTAATGAAGTTGTTCAATCTGTTTTTGAATACACTTCTATAGCTTGATCTTTCCATAGAAGTATTTGTTTAATACAAAACATTGAAAAAGTGCAATGTCATTTTATTAAATATATTTTGAATAAAAGTTATATTACTTAACCATAGAAATGAATATTATTATTGGCTTGATTGATTTAATATGCTCACTCTTGAGCAGGCGTGACCAACCCAAATTGTTTCGTGGGCCATGCGTAACATTTTGGTGGGTCACAATTTAGGCAAACGTGCTTTTAAAAAAGTAAAACAAATACAAAATGAGTAAGATTTTATTGTTATACTAAGAGTTCGTACTTGCACTTACACATTATAACAATGATACAGGCATTCATTTATTTAATTGTTTTGGTACACACAACGGCAAACAAAAGTTTTAATAAATATATAATATTGCTTAGCGGGCCACACAATTTAATGTGACGGGCCACATGTGGCCCACGGGCCGCGGATTGGCCAGGCCTGCTCTTGAGCAACAAAGAATTAAATACTATATCACATTATCTAAAAAAACACTGGTACACCAAACCAGTTAAACAAACACCAAAAATATTTAATATAACAAATATTTTCATTTGTATCAATCAGAATACCAAATTGAATTTTTAAATTTTTAAGTTTGGGCATGTGCCCTAAGCAGAGAATACATATCATAAAGAAAAAACATCATATAATTAATAAAATAAGAAACATTTGATTAATAAACTAGAGAGCATACATGAAATGATTTACTATATCTTGGTTTCTTCCTGTTCTCCTTACTTTATGTATTTTCTTAGCATAATGTTTCCGTTGAGAACAAATCACACAGGAACACTTTCAGTGGAAGAAGTTTGGTTTGTTGGTAGGAATGGATATGAATATTGGACTTAATGTCCCTCTTCAGTCCTATTGTAACAGATTTATCAGCCAATTGATTACAGATTTATCAAATGAAATACAGTAGAGAGTCGAAAATCGGAATCAATTGGGGACTGGGGTTGTTCCAATTAGTCATTTGTTCTGATTACCCATTATGTATGAATAAATATATTAACCTGTCCGATGTTCAAATTTTTCTCCGTTGTGTATTGCTTCGTGTTGAATTTTTCTCCGTTGCGTGTCGCTTTGTGTTGAATTTTCGTCGATTTTAAGCCTAACGGAAATTTTTATAATAATAATCGAGGCTATCGTATCGTTAAAAATTATTTCTGTATTTTGTACAAACAAAATAAATATATTGAAGAATATAAAAAACATGAAAATTATACTTTAGAAGTAAATTTAGTATCAAAAACGTTCGATTCGGCACGACACAGTCCGACTGAAAATCGTGCCGATTACTGGCAATTCCGATTACCAGTGTTCTGATTAACGACTCTCTACTGTATTTAGATTTATACAATAAAAGGTTTATACAAATACTAATAGAGTAATAATTATTAGTATTTGTATAAACCTTTTATTAAACATTTGTATTTGTATAAACTTTTTATTGCATAAACCTAAATATTTCATTTGATAAATCTATAAATCTGTAATCAGTTGGCTGATAATCTGTTACAATAGGACTGAAGAAGGGTGTTAAGCCCAAAATGCATATCTGTTCCTACCAATAAACCAACCTTGTTCCACCAAAAGTGTTGCTGTGTGATTTGTTCTCAATGGCAACATTATGCTAAGAAAATACATAATTTACTATAGTTTGAACAATGCTCTCCATTCCATTGACAGATTGTCTAATTCTCTGAAGTTGATGACAATCCTATTTTTTTATAGCCTTATAAATTTCTAGACTCCAAGTATTTTAAACATGCCAGATCATCTGTGCGGCTTAGCAGTCTGGTATCATAAGTGACTAGAACATCATCATTCCTTACGTATGTAGCCAGAGCAGTATTATAGATTATAGTTTTTTTCTAATTATTTATGTTCTTTGATGTGAGTGGTCAAGAACAACTTAGTTTTAATATCTATCAGTTCTTGAGATGTTTGTTTATTGTATAATTTTGTGATTAAAAAATTTCAAAATTGGTTTTTTAATTTTTATATTTGCCATATGTAAACTTTATATGATTTAGTATGTCATTGTTGTTCCAAATTAACTTTGTGAAGATGGTATTTTTGAAGATGTCGAAAACATTTGAATTTTAGTTTTGTTATGAAAGTGTAATGTATACCAGATACTGGATTAAATATCTTTATAATCTGTACTTATTGGTATTAATTCTTAAGCCTTTGTGTCCTTATTATACAATTTTATTATTTCTTTTAATATACTATAGTTCAGGAGTGGTGAACCTATGGCACGCGTGCTCAAAGTGGCACGTAAGAGAAATCATCTGGCATGTAATGTACCATATGATTTCTGTCCTTTTCAATCATCTTTTCTGTTTATCACCTGATCATCCTTTTTTCAATCAGATTTTTTACATTTATTCAAATTAAAGCATATTTGTTTAATTTCTTTAAATATCATTATTCCAAGTCTAAGACTTCGGCATGCATTAACATCTTTAAAGCTAAGTATGCTTACAATATGGCAAATGGACTCAAAAAGGTTCGCCATCCCTGCTATAGTTAAAAAAGGTAAAATGAAATAAAATATAATACTCCACATTTGAAATAAACACTTTTATTAATATTAAAAATTATTTTACAATTTATTATAAAAATAATTACCTATTAATATGTCAGTATTTACAATGAGTTATTACTATTACAAGATATATGTGTTACCGGCAAAACCCGATTTTATGCCAAACCAGTTTAGAATTATTATTCAAGTATTCAACATTATCACAATTATACAAAGCTGTAACTTGTGAAGACAAAAACAGTATATCATTAAACTTACACAGCACTGATGTGGATCTAGTCTAATCCTGGATCACAATGCACAGACGTCATCAGATAGTCTTTGGCTTGGAAGGAGCTCCCCTAACAATCTTGGCTGGGATCACATTGACAAAACTGCATCAAACATTGGCTAATTCTTGAATGCCTCTTTGGAGAGACAGAAGGATTTATGCTTGCTGTACAAAACCAGATCATAAATATAAGAAACTACAAGAAGCACATTTTAAGAGATAGAACACTGGCAGATGTGCAGGAAGTGGCCACATCATGCATGAAACTATATAACATATTACAGTGGATTGCAAGATTCTAGCACAGATTGACTACTAATGTAGTTATAACCAAATAGCTAATAAATACACGAAAATCTTGGACACACAAGCAAATTGTTAAAAACCCAGTAACCATATTACAAGTGCACATAGTCATAGAAAACAGCACATGCAATATACTGTGTGTATAACCACAGACAAAACAATCCATCACAACAGACCAGACATCACATTCATTGACAAACAAAACAAAATCACTTATATTGTAGACATGTATTGTAGACATCTATATTGTAGAGCTGTATCAAACACCTACAACATACGAAATACATACACTGCAAAAATTAGTAAATACTCAGAATTTGCCAATGAAATAAAGTGCGTGTGGAAACTTGATAAGGTACTTATTGTGTCAGTAGTCATTTCTTGCACAGGCGTCAATAGTGTAGAAAACATTAGGGTTTTGCAGTAGCACATACATCATCCTACAGAAAGCTGCCATATTAAACACATATCACACAGGCAATTCTTAAGCTTTTTGCAAGCAGGTTTGGTTTTTGCTTGGTAAAACCTAATGGCAAATTAATCATGTTAAGATTATCAAAATATGTTGTGCATGAAATATACATACATATACAGCCAAGTTCTGTTCAACTCAGCACCACTAGTGGCCAAATGGATAAAACCACCGAACACTGGTAGTTGGTTGTGAGTTCATGCCTGGCAAACAGGCTGGCCATGTGGAGTTTTCTGGGTTTTCTTTGTGTTAGTAACACCTAAATAGGGGCCAGTTTCCTATAAAAGACCTCCCAAAAGGCATTCCTCCTTGGCCCATGTGTCACGTTCCCGTATACAAGTAGAACCAATATATACGTGAGGATATGTTCTATACAGTCAAACCTGTTTTTATGTGGTGGATAGGGACCGCATAAAAAAAATCGCACGAAACTTCACGAGTGGCTATAAAAAATAGTTTTCGCAACACAATTAAAAAATATTTTTTTTATGCGGTCAATAGGGACCGCATAAAAAAAGTCTCACATAGAAAATAACTCAAAACCGTACGAAATAGAATTTATTGACAACAGATGTCAGCACTTGACTGCATCGTCTGGTCTATCGTCTGTTTTACATATTTTTGTCCAGGTGGTGTTTTTTTGACTTAAAAAATAAATTATTTCATTTTTCGCATATTCATGCAATAATATTACTATAATAAGTTCATTTATGCTATAATAAGTTTATTTAGCTATAATAAGTCAACATGAAACATGACGAATCGCACGAGACTAGTTGCCAACTATACGCACTAAATATACCGCACAAATAAAAAATCGCACAAAAAAACCGCACAAATTAAAAATTCGCATAAAAAATCGCACAAAAAAAGATTGCATAAAAACAGGTTTGACTGTATTATAGAAAATTGCATTATTGAGACATGCATTATCAGACAGTTCTATGCAAGTTTAAACCTAGGCCTAGAAGTTGAAGAAGAAAACATAGGCCTACTTCTGGAAAACAAAATTAGAATTTTTTATGAGTACTAGTCGCAATTTTTTTGTTATGTTATACAAATTCATGTTATAGGGGAGCACATTGTACAGAAGTTCACTGTATTCATGAAAGATTGTTGTGTTATATTTTGTTGGTTTTAGAGTACATTTCTTAATGTCTATTTTCAATATTTTTAGTTTTACTTATTGAATTATATAAATTGTCCAGTTAAAATTCTTATTTTGAGTGGTGGACAAACTATACGTTAAATTTGATTAATGTTTATTGCAAATTTATAAGAATAATGATAAAAATGCATTAATTTCAAAACACAGTGAAACAGACATTATCACAAGACATATATTCGGTAAAACCTGTCTATGGCGACTACACACTGTTCTTTTCAAAAAAGTGGTCTTTTAGACAGGTGGTCGTCCAAAACAGGTGGTGCTGTAATACCATATTTCCACATGT
Organism: Centruroides vittatus; assembly: GCF_030686945.1. NCBI lineage: Eukaryota > Metazoa > Arthropoda > Arachnida > Scorpiones > Buthidae > Centruroides > Centruroides vittatus. The sequence goes on from NW_027122679.1 coordinate 1,909,793, forward strand.
ATTTTGTGCACTTTTTAGCCATTTCTACTAAGCAAAACTCTAGGTGAGGAAAAATAAGCAAATTTTTTCAACGATAGAGCTATAAATAACTCACTACTCATCACACCATAATTACTTCAAAAAATTATGTACCCAGAACCTTTTAAGGTGTGATCATGTATAAATATCGACAGACTAACGTTTTCAAACCCCTTCTGGGCTCTGCTTCGGGTTCCAATCAGTTTCTGTATGGATGTTTGATATCGATGCCTACTCGTAAGTTTGAGAAAATCGTGCACACCCTTATTACTCCACACTTGGAAGGATATCCTTATACCATCACTAGCCCAATGGAGCTTATCACACAATTGAATGAAGTCACCTCACCCTGTCACATCACTGCATTGGACTTTAAGTCCCTCTATCCCTCCATTGAGCTCCCTGCTTTCTATGCACTCAGGGACATCTTATTTCGTATTGCCAGGGACCATGCATTACACAACCAAGTGCTAGAAATGGCGCACTTAATTTGTTATAATTCGGTATTCCAATTTAACACCAATATCTACACACAGGGTAAGGGAGTCCCTATGGGCAGCTTGGTTTCTGGGGACCTGTGTGAAATGGTTGTGCGGCAGTTAGAGAGCGAGGTCCTCCCTCAATTCCTCCCCAACTTCCAATTGTATAGGAGGTATATTGATGATATCATCATCTTTTGGAAAACAACACTGGATGTAACAACCTTGGTAGATTCTTTTAACAATAACCCATACGGGTTGACACTGGAAATAGAGCAATCTAACCCGGCCGAAGTGCACTTTCTGGATATAAGCATTAAAGTTGAAAGCTTGGGCATCCACACTTTGGTGTATCATATACCCGGATCTACATCATCCTACATTCCTGCTGGGTCCTGTGATCAGGTTACATATAAGACTGCAGCCTTTAAAGCCTTAATCAGGAGAGCCTTTATGCATTTGTATAACATCCAGGCTCGGGATACTGAGCTAGCGTATATAATCCGCTTAGCAGCTGAACATGGATATTACAAGGATATACATAGGCTAATACAACACCGGCACTGTATATATTCAGAAAACCCACAGAAATCGGAGCAGCCTGAGGACAGCCAACCTGAAGATATACAACGAATCTCCATCACATACAACTGTACTTAAGATCTCTATATGCCAAGGTTGCCAGCAAACGCCAGCTACATCTTGCTTTTAGGAGGTGTCCTACTATTTTCAACATCCTACATAATGGGAAGGACTCTCCTAACCCCAGCAGACGCCCCGGAATCTATAGTGTCCCTTTAAGGGATAACAGGTGCGATAGGGACCTGATATATATAGGCTCCACTAAACGATTGTTGGGCGTCAGGATACAAGAACATCTGGCGGATATCTGTCACAGGAGAACTTCCACAGCCCTTGCTACTTATGTAACCGATCCGGATATAGTAGCGGACTTCACCCAGGCACATCTCCTCCACGATTCGCCTCCCATTGAACATCTCAAATGGTTGGAGGCTATGCACATATTTAAATCCTCCAACACCAGCCCCTGCATAAATTTTAAAGAGGAGATGATTTTGTCATTGGCCTGGCAAGAGTTAATTCACAACACGCTCTAGTCACCCATTACACACAGACGGGCTGATGTGTCGTGCATGCGCGACGTGGTTTTTTCGTAAATCCATTTGAACCTATGATTGAACTGAAAATTTAAACGACGTGCGTAACGAACTGATATTTAACGGATATTGAACATCCATACAGAAACTGATAGGAACCTGAAACAGAGCCCAGAAGGGGTTCGAAAATGTTCGTCTGTCGATGTTTATACGTGATCACAGCTTAAAAGGTTTTGGGTACGTAATTTTTTGATTGGATAACTCGATTTACAGGAGTCATCGTGATTTTATAAGACAGATTTAATACCAGTATTTTAAAGATTAATGCAGTATTCGCATTTTCTCATTATAATGTATGCTTTCTTTTTTCCAACTAAATTAATTCAACTTGGTTCTCTTCGTTCTCTCTTCAGTTATTCCATCATTGATATAGAAGTGCATTGTATCTCTCCACCATGTCAGTTTTAGTTTTCGTTAGTTTAATCTTATTTTAACTTTAAATATATTTTTTAAAAATATAGTATTATTAATGTTTTCTTAAGTACAAGAAAAAATATTCATTAATAATAAAACAATTTTATTATTTCTTCTCATAATATGATTTCATTACATCAATGACAATCGCGGAATTGAAAAAGGAAGGTTGCCTGTAAAACTGATTTTTGCATTAATACATTTATTGCTTTTTGAATATTTTGCGTGCGAAAATTACTTGGATATTATTTTTCTAAAAATATCGTGGAAATAATGTTGGTTGTATGATACATAAACTATTTATTGCACAAGTACTGTATATGAGCTTCAAAAAAAAATAATAATAAATTAATTTTATCAAATGATGAGATCAGCTGATTAATTGTATCATGTACAATATTTTATACCCCTAAGAAAAATACTCTAGGTCTACAGCACCATAAATTGTGTTTACCCACTTTCACTTTCTCTGATAACTTTAACATGATCTTCTAATGACAGCACTTTGCATTTCTTTTGTTTTTCAGACATTTTCAAACAAACTGAAATGAATTTCCTTTGTAGCTAGATTAATTCATTAACACCTGCACCTAATTTCAGGAGTGGGAGAAGTGCCTGATGTGGTTTGAACAAGAGTTTAGACTAATTCATTATATTAGGAAGGGGAAATGTTGTTGAAATGGGTTTAAACAATAGTTTAAACTAGATGTATTTGCAGAAGTGGCTGCTTATTACAGTTGTTGTATGTTGTTTCTGACCAAAGTTCAATGCCCACGGTCACGTTACACAGGTGGTCATTTAATATAGGTAAATTATACAAAGACTATGTGTAAACTATTTCATGCCAGAAATTTTTGCCCATTTTGACAGGTGCCCGTCAATTTTTTACTGTTTACCTAAGCAGTTTTTACTGTATTTTAGAAAAAAATAGTTTTGGTGAACAGTATTCAAGATTTTATTAAGTAAGAAAAATTCTTGGGAGGGTTGATACTACTAAAAATAGTAGGCATGAAAAATTCTCAGTTGTGCCAGTAAAAAGAGTTAAACACAAACACATACATATATGAACAGCACATAAACATAATGCTTTGCCTTGATACGGTTTGGCATAGTATTAGGCAATGGTATGTAAGCCAGGTTGGATATACTCCACCTCCACTGTAATAATAATAGAACAAAATTAAAAACAAGTACAAAGTTACATTAATTTGAGATGAACTTTTTATTTAAATTGATTTTATATATAGTAGATTAACACATTAAATAAATTAATTAAATTTTATTAGAAATTAATTTTGTGTGTGTATTTCTAGGTAATGATGATTGTTGAAAAAAATTACAGGCCAAGATGTTTCTTTGATGTAGAAATGGGCGGTCAGCCTCGTAAGTTCATTACAGTATTTTTGAAATTTTAAGATATGCCAACTTTTATTAACAACAAATTTATGACATTAAATTAAATCATTTTAATTTTTTAAATGTTACTTCTAAAAATAAATTCAATATTATGGGGTGTCCGAAAAAGATCTGATAAATTGTAGAAACTCAAATTTATTTTAGGAAGATAGATATAACCACACAGTTTGCTCTAATTCATGAGCAGACTCAAAAAAGTTTTTCATCTTTAAGAAATCTTGATACCTGCATTGTGCGTTACTCCTGCAATATTGAGATAATACTCACTCTTTAGGCGTCGTGTAACATGTCTTGAGTGACAGTTCCGACTGCAGTTATTATATGACCTTTTAATGTTTCAATGTTGTAACATGATAAATAACTCACTACTCATCACACTAGAATTACTTCAAAAATTATGTACCCAGAACCTTTTAAGGTGTGATCACACCTTAAAAGGTTCTGGGTATGTAATGTTTGTAACATGTGTTTCATAAACTAGATCCTTCACAAACCCCATAAAAAAAGGTTCAAAGGTTGATGTCGAGAGAGAGAGAGAGAGATGGAAACTGAAATGGTTCATCTCTCTTCATATATTGGTTAGGAAAAGCTTTATCTACCTGCAGAAACAGTAGCATTCTGTGTTTTTATAGTGCAGGAAAACTTTTTATATTTTGCCAATATTGTTGAAAGCCATATGTATTGATCTGTTTTCCTTAAATACATAATATTTCTTGTAATCTGTCAGTTCTTTTTCAGATACCTTATATTTCATCATTAATAAATAAAAAATTTAGCTTAGTTATATTTGTTTGAAAATTTTATACTAAACTTCCAGTAAAGATTAAATTAGCAGCAGTAAGATTGGGTATTGAAAAAATTATAATTAGAAGTAGTCCTTGGTTAATGTGGTAGATATTTTTTTAAAAGTAGTGCATTAAGCAAATTTTCTGTAAAGCATATTCTAGCAATCCTCTCTAAAACTGTGATATACCAAGAAATTGGCATATTGTATGAAACTCTGCTGTAATTAATAAACTGCATTAAAATGAAAGTGTGTTAATGGAAAGCTTGTTGACCAAGGATTACCTGTACATATCTTCATGTTTTGATTAACAATAAAATCTAATATTAATGTATATCTTTTCGAGTTTTGAGGAATGCTTTCTAATAAATTTGGCCCTAGAGGGTGGCATTAGATTCTGTCTTGTATTAAATTTTAATTATTGAATGCTTTCTAAATTTAAAAATTCATTATCAGATTTTAAGTAGCTAATTAAAATTTAAATAGTAATAATTCTTGGAATAACAGTGATTAAAATTTAATACAATAATTTTAGAAGTTATTAGGCATTAATAGTCAATAATAAATTAGCAAATTAGAATATTTAAACTGAAGATTGCATTGTTAAAACATTGACTGTCATATTAAAATACAGTGGATTTTCCATCAATCATTCCTGTATCAATTGTTTTCCTGCATATATTGATTTTATCCAGTCCCAAATAAGGACCCATATATATAATGTTAATTTTTCCTGTATTCCTTGTTTCCGCAATGTTCATTCTGTATTTTAACTGAAAGAAAAATGTTATCCTACATCAATCATTTTACTCACAATAGAGAATGCTAAATTGAAACATCGATTTTTATGTACTAAAAATATAAGCATGTCAAATTTAATAGTTAAACCCTTTGACTACAGCTAACCAGTTTTTATTGTGATTTTTGACTACCTTTTGTCTACTGCTTTACAAAATACTGTACTTTATTGGCTACATTTCCTCTTAAAGCCTGACAACACTGGTAAAAATTAGCATGTTATCTCAGGGTTTCCATCTGTATAATAATTATTGTATTTGTGATCCATCTGGGAGGTCGGAGGAAGTCTGACTGCTCCTTCCGGCAACAGGTCGTTGACCTACTCACTTGTCAAGGATGGCTGTTACGTTTTGTTACGCGTTACGCGAGTGGAGGTCAGTGGAGCCGATGATAAGGTGTGGCCGACAGTCGAGTAAAGACACCATTTTTTAACGAAACAAAGGTTTATTAAAGTCAAAAAATTTAGCTACAATTCTAACTCACAATTACGCGTAGGGGGAGCCCGAGAGAGAGTTTACATAAATCATTTTCATACCTCTTAAAAATCTCTGAGGAAACTTTCGACGTGATTCTGGAATAAGGCACTTGATAACCTCAAGGCACTAGATCAAATTTTCGCGACTGCGATGAACAATTAATTTGTGGCTCATCCACGAGCATACTTGACTGGAAGATCAAAAAAGAGACTCTCCTGAGGGGGGAAGAAGTGGGTTTTATAGTTTTGCGGTGGGAAATTATGTCACGAGACCGATTGTTTAGAGGTTAACATTGTCGTCAGAACTAAAACAAATGATGAATCCAGACGTTAAATGTAAACTTTATGTCGTTATCACGCGGGAATGTTTGTTTTTAATAGGAAGAGTTATAAAATTTCCAACGAATTCTGTTGCCCGCTTTCCAAAATCGTAAGAATAATTAATTTGGAAAAACTAGATAAAATCCTGAATTTCACATCACTCTTTGCTTTCTTTAAAATTGTACTTAATTAGTGCAATTTTAAAATATTCGGGTAATGTTGTGGTAAGAGGTATGTTTACATAGGGTTGGAAAAAAATATTTTTTTTCTCTTCCCTCTCTCAATAAATTTGTTTTATAGGTCACTGGTAACATTGTCGTGTTTTACAATAAAAATTTATGGATGTAAAAGATAACACCAAAATGGTATACAAATAACTTCCGGTGCATGTCAGTCTCGTGTCACTATTTGTGGGGTGAGGCTAGAAGACAGTGATGTTCTAGTTTCCTGGAGGCGGTCAGTTGATTAGCTGGACAAAGTTCGCGTTGACCTGGACTGAGGTTAGAGTTCAAAGTTCGAGATTAATGTTGGAGTTTCTTTGTTCTATGGAATTAGTCGTCTGTTAGACGAAGTTATAGTCAGGCTTGTTGAATTTGCAGAGATAACAGTCCGGATGTTGGAGAAATCACAGATAAGTTGATAAATTTTTTTTTGTTGTAGGTCTTCTGGTAGTAGGTCAGTTGTTGAACAGATGTCGAGTCACGTGAATCAGCATTCTCAGTTGAGGGTGGTGAGGTTGCACTGTTCTTAGATTTAAAATAAACGTTAATATTAAATTATTTGGGTTAAATAATCCTTGAGTTCCAAATAGAGGTATGCAAGGTTACATAAATTGTTATTTTACTCTCTCTCAATTAATATCTAGGTTAATATAATATAAAAATCCCATTAAAGGGTATTATTCTAAAATTCTAAGATGATAACTAAATATTTGAATCTTTCGTTAGAAATCTATGAATATAGATATAATTTAAAAACTAATTCTTTAAGAACAAGGAATGAAAAATGGCGATGTATGGAAGGTCCTGTTAATAGGTCTGAACAATAGGTTTTTGTTTTGGCTGATTCATGGTGCCTCAGGGCTTTTGTTCTTGGGAGGTGCTTGGTTGTGCGTCCTTCGGACGCACAACCAAGCACCTCCTATTCGAATTTCACATATTTGTACTATTATTTTGTGCACTGTACAATGATGTCTGTAGGATAATAGGGTTTTGTACAATAATTTTATAAATATGCCTTACTCCGAAATCAACCATTAATTATTGAAAAAACAAGTAAAATGGCAAGGCCATATTTGGGACAAGACTATGTCTCGGAGACTCACTACTAAGCGGGATCACTTCGAGTGTTAGAGTGTCGCCATTTTGTATTTTATTGTGTTTTGGTTCTTGGTCCCCTGACTACCTACAAGTCTGGTTTTTTTTTTTTTATGCACCCATGATTTGAGCACCTAATACTCTGTGCCAAATTTCAACTCCTGACATGTACTCCTTCATACCTCTAAGCTGGTAATACCTCAGGCAGTACAATTTTATAAACAAGACATAGTCTTGTCAAAAAAACAATTTGCAATCACTATTTTTATATGTACAGGTATACCTCACCTTATGTCAGTAATTGGTTCCAGGAGAAGCGATGTAAGTCGAATTTACTTGTCTCCGAATTTACTTGTCACTAAGCTAAACCACAAACTACCATTCCCAGTTCTGTATTTTATTTATAAATGCATTTTTAATAATATGTGGTTAATAAGAATATATTTTAAGCTTACAAACAAATAAATTTTAGTTTTTAATATAGTACAGAAAAAAATCATCTAAATTGACGAATACATGTACAATACACACGGTACATATTTGTAAATGTACATGTTTACAATTTGGTGATGTTTACAGTACTGTATTTTGCGGAATCTTTATTTGTGAATGTGGTTTCTCTAAGACATTATAAAATAAGATGATTTTTTAAGATTAAATAACAAATAGTTATTAAAATTATTTTGCGATACTAGAAAATAAACTAATTTATGTTAAATTTACCAATATCGAGTGATGCTGACAACAATGCCAAATGGTAGATATTGGAACTACCATGGAAAATGCCAATAATGAGCACTTAAAGACCGCTAAATAAGACGACAACACAGAAACACAGATATTTTCATGTTTCGTTCTCTAGGATTTATGATGATTATATTAACATTTACTGTAAATGTACATATTTTAATATGATTTTATGTGCTTTTAATGCTTTTCTAGTGATATTATGACTTCAATATTTTTGGCGGACAGATGCAGTGGTGATATTCAGCGGGTTCGCACAGGTTCGGCTCGAACCCGTTGTTAAAATTTTCAGTTTTCCGAACCTTGTTAAACACACGGAACATTTCTCAGTGGTTTTGTTTTTTTTTTAAAAATATATTAAAATATACGTATTATACTCTGTAATACTACTAAACTAGAGCCTTATACCCCGTTCGCACCGAGCATTTCAATCTAGATTGTGAGCAAGGTCGGGGACTATGTCTTGGTGCGATCTTCTCTCGACCGAAACTAGGTTTAATCGCGATCGATTCGAGAGAGTTCTCGAAACTAGATCCAGTCATAAGAGAGATCCCACAATCTCACGCGCGCGAGATAATACAAGATGGCCGTGGAACACGTGTCGGGCTATGGACGGCGAAATAAAAAGGATATTGTATTTCGAGAGACGGATGATGACACCTGTCTATTATCAGCAGTGCCATTTGGGGTGAAAAATTTCTCTGCCTAAAAAAAAAGGTCGTCAGCACTAATATACTATTGTTACCTGGTCTTCGCCCGGGGCTTGTTACGTTCCAAATATGCCACTGATTACTAGATATATCGCGAGAAAAGGTATTGTATTTATTTCTAGCCAAAACTTTTATTTCATTTGTCGGTGATTGTCAGGGAAGAATTTTCTGCTAGCGAACCCTTTGTTAACTATTTTGAATATCACCACTGGATGGATGTAAAGTCGAATAAAATGACTTAAACTTGATTTTTATTTTTCCATATACTTTTTTGACAAATGGCGTATAATCGAGAACGACGTAACTTGAGGTACACTTGTATTACCTTTTCGTTGATATTTCATGTCTTTTTTGCCACTAGAGAGCTACTAAATTTTTGGAAGTTTTTAGATATAAGGCACACCTTTGTCATACTTCTTGAGATTGCTAATTGTTATACTTTTAGACCTACTGATAAAATATTCAAATTGATGTGAAAAGAATATTTGTGCAAATAAATGTTCTGTTGAAATGCCATTATGCTTCTACTTGTACAAAATGTAATAAAATCTATTAATGTAGTACTTATAGAATAGTTTCCATCTAGTGGACTGTCTAGAACAAACTTTTTTGGCATAGGGAGTCACGACCACTCAAGGAGTGGACTAAAAATTTTAGACAGTTTAAAAAATTTGGAAAAACTAAGGTTTATATGTATGAAATAAGTAGAGTATATAAAGGAATGTTACATATTTGTTAATAATAATTTGTTAATGTTTGGTATGTTAAATTCTTTTGTTGTAAGAAGAGATTGCAAATAAAAAGTTTAGGATATTCTGACATAGGGCAAACCTTGTTAATATTTCTACGGATAAAGGGTGTCAGTATGAAGGATTAACGATAATTTTAAGTGAAATTATTATTTCACTTAAAGGGGCTGATACAATGATTTTCTCCTGTAAGATTGGCAACTCTGTGAAATCTGTGTTGTTTTGAGGTAGGGGAGGTCACATCTAGACAAATGAGAAAAGTCACAGCCCTTTTCCGTAAGAGAATCAACATATCGTAAGTGACAAAAATTTATAATTTCACTAATATTTTTGACACTTCTACTGAATCATTTTCAAGTGCAAGAAAAGATTCGATACATCAAATATTCTTACTAAAAGAAAATAGAACAAATTTCAGCATTTTTAACAATTTTTTAAAATCTAGAATAAACCAGGGGTTTCCAACTTGTGTTATGTGGAATTCTAGGGACAATAAAATCCATTGAGTCTAGTGATGTATCAATGTGCCAATGCAGATTTGGGAGGTGTGGTGTAATTGTTCTAGTCTCAGATCAAGTTCTTGTATGAAGATAGGAGGACATGATCCAAGACTATACATGTACTAAAGTTATTTATAGCTTAATAAAGAGTGGGGCCATATTTATTGGTAATAGAACAAACCAAAATAATGATATAATGTTTGACAAGGTAATTTAAAAATAAATTTGATTTACAATTTAAAAATTTCAAAACAACTTTTAAATGGTTTTTAAAAACATTGTTTTAATTTTCAATTGATTTGATTTTAATTCTAATTTATTAATTTTGATTATATTTAATTGTAGTTTTACTATCGGTTTTAGTTTTGGTGTTAAAGTGACAACCTAGTATTGATATCTGCAGGGTTCCAACATTTTTATTAAGGTGAAAAGGGTTCCATGATAAAAATAAGTTGGGGACCTCTGGAATAAATGAATGTCTGTGCACATGCTCCATATCATTTAGTATTACAGAAAGCCTATCACTGGAAAATACACATTTTATACAAGATAAACAATAAAAACATTGTCATAAATTTCCCATGTCAATTGTTTTCCCACATCAATCATTTTTTTCTCCTCGAGTCCTGCCAAAAAAACAATAGATCAAGAATCCACTGTACTTTAAGTGGTCTAAGGATGAAGCTGGCATGAAAATATACATACCATATATCTTGGCAGATAAGACGATAGTTGAATCATAAAAAAAGGCCCCCAAAATCCGGGGTCATCTTATAGGACAGATACAAAAGAAATTAGATTGAAATTCCTATAAATTAAAACCATTATAAAAAACGGACAAACCGTAATTATTTACTAGTAGAGAGTAGGGTATGTGCACAAAATAGAATAGTCCATACGACATTTTTGTGAATAGTCAAGGGTCATTACCCGAATGCTGAATCAGTGCAAATGTTTGCAACAATCGCAAGACAGTGCAAGAAAATAAAATTTGTTCATTCAAAAAATTACAAATAGGACATAATTCCATATACGCTATACAGTGTTGTTATTCAGATGATGATCGCTGATCTAAACTAAATTCATAGGCCGTTGATAGTTTGGGGGTCGTCTTATAGGACAGATATATGCTAAAACTATAAAACGTCAACGAAAATTTATACCTCGTCTTATCTGAAGCTTGTCTTATCTGCCAAGATATACGGTATTTAAATATTGTAAAAATAATGTAGAATAATATAAGTTGTAAAGTTTACAATTTTTAGAAGTGGAAAATAGTGGATAGTAGAACTTGTGTTTATTGCAAATTAATTGCTTTTATAAATGATCAAAAAATAAAATAAAATTTTGATATTTATATTGATAAATCATGCTATATAATAGTCTTTTATACTGTTTACAAAATTATTCCAATTTACAGTTGGAAGAATTGTATTTGAACTTTTTTCGGATGTATGCCCCATAACATGTGAGAACTTCAGAGCATTATGTACAGGTATTTTATCTATTTTATAAATATTAAATCATACTCATTTATACAACGAAACTTTATAAACTTTCCGAGAATGATTTTTATATAATGTTTTCAATATAGGAGAGAAGGGAATTGGGAAGACAACTGGAAAACCTGCTCATTATAAAGGTGTCATTTTTCATCGCGTAGTGAAGAATTTCATGATTCAAGGAGGAGATTTTTCAGCTGGTAAGCATGCATTTTATAAATGCAGTCGTGTTAATTATTAAAGATCTAGTGACTTTTACGAGCTGTTTGCAATTCAAATCTGTAAATCCGCATTATTTAGTTCATGAATTTTGTATCTAGCTTTTTGAAAATGTGCATTTTTGAACTGATACTACACAGTTTAAGAACACAATTAATTTTCAAAAATATTTTTAACTACAAAGTGTTTACCATAGACTTTATTTAAAAAATAAATTGTAATTGTTTTCTTTTTAATTTGGTTATAATTTTGAAAGCAAGTTTGTTTTTAATCTGAAAAGTAAATATTTGCTTTAATTGTTGTTTGAATTATGATAAGAGTTTAAAGCTAATATTGGAAGTTTTAAATCTTTATTTGAGGATACAGGAACATTCATACCTGTTGATAATCATAATTACCTTATTGTACAGAATATTTCAAATAATTTAAGTTTCTCAGAATTTGTTTAGAAAATTTGACTTTTAAATCACTTAGAGTAAATAATTTTCAAATCACTTCGGTTGTATTATATTTTGTATGGTAATAAAAGAACATAGCTAAAAACATTTTTCACAACCAATTCAGTTGTTTTTTCCTTCTTTCTGCTGAAAGAAATGTGTTTGACCCAAGAGGACTGTTACTTGTTTGTTGTGTGAAAAGTCTGTGTATTAGTTATAATTTCAATTTGCTTGGAAATTTCTGATTTATGACTGTTCTTTCTATTATAAAGTTTTGTTTAAAAAATCTGTAAAAATACCTGTTTAGCTCACTCCAGAATAAACTTGTTGACCAAAAAAAAAAAAAACCTTATACACCCAGATAGAATTGTCTGATTGCTTCAGAACTCTGCATACAGCTTTGTCTCAGACAGATATGTGAATGATTACAGCTGTGATTCAATTTCATACCATATAATATCATCAGAATGCCTTAAAATTGCTACCCCAGTATCCTATAAAAAAGCTCAAGGAGTTTGTTCAGAGTAGAATTGTTTGTGAATAACATGATGTAATTGTCGGAACTGCAGGTGAATTTTCACAATTGCTGTCTTTTTTGCATGAGATTTGATGAATTAATTTCCTTAAAACACTTTTCTAGGAAATGGAAGTGGAGGAGAGTCAATATATGGAGGAACCTTTAAAGGTACTATGTAATTTATTTATTTATTTATTTAATCATATACTGTGTAAGCTATATGCTATCTATACATTAATAATGCAGATAAATGTATTCACATTTTTATTATTTTAAAAGGATTGTTATATTGAATTCTATTTTTCCTAATAATAAAATTTATTTTATGATAAGCATTTAGTCTTCCGTTAGTTTCCTGTAAATAAATATACAGTGGTGCCTCATACTTCGAATGCGTCAGATTTCAAATGCGAAATTTGACAAAAATTTACGTTGGAGTTTGAATGATGCTTTGAAGTTCAAACTGCACGTGCAGTGAAAAAAATGTGCTCGAATACAGAAGTTACTATAAATTGTTTAGATTAATCATCTTCATATGATTATGTTCTGATCACTTATTAATTTTAAAACTTATTTTTGCTTTATTCCTGGGATTTGGCAAGTTGTTGTCACCAAATATAATTTATAAAAATCAAAACATGTTCTTTAAAATTAACAACATTATGCTCATTAATAAGATGGAAAAATAAAACAGAAATAGGACTAGCATAGGTAATAATCAGTGGTTTTTGTCAGCAGATCAACAATGAAAATTTAGTATTCATAGTTAGGCTACTACTGTAGTAGAAAATCAAGGAAATTGGGAAGAATTTATTTGTGATATTTGTAGATTTGGTAAAGGTTTATGGTAAGGATTGTAAGGAATCTATATAGGATGTTCTTAGGAGGAAAGACATGAGAAGTAGTATATTAATTAATTATATGTATAGAATGCTGGAAAAAACATTAAAGTAAGGCAGTGTGGTACAAAAAAAAAATTAAGGCAGGAATATAAATTTGTCATAGGTCAACTTTGTCTCTCCTTTTTATATTACCATTAAATGATACATTGTAGGAAGTAATCAGAGATGAATTGTGGTGTGTTGTTTTCAGATTATATAATTTCATAGATATATGTTATGAACAATTAAGCCTGAACTTTGATGTCAATTAAATCACTTAATGTGTGATTATGTTGATTAAGGTGATAGGAGGAACTAGAAAAGATTAGGAATAAGGAGGAGTTTGAAAAATTTGTAAGGATAAGTTTATGAGAATAGATAAGAGACAGATTAATAAATTCAAATATTTAGGATTATAAATATTTGCAACAAGCATTAGAAGTAATATGACAGTTCAGATAAATATAAAATGACAAAAAATGGTGGCAGACTAATGGATTTCTTTGCAATTGAAAAGTTTTATAGGACAATAGTTTGGCCAGTTATCCTCAAAATTTTAATCTATTTATCGTAAAGGATATATAAATTATGAAAACTGATATCAGAGTGCTTAGAATAATGAGTGTAATGTTGAAAGATTCTGTCAGAAATATTTTTACTATAAATTTTACAGGTGAAAGGGTATAGATAATAAACTATGGGGAATGAGTTGGTTGGTGAAGTTACATTATGAGAAAAGAAGTGGAAGTATTAGAGCATCAAGAACTTAAATTTAAGATTTGAGAATGATAAAGATAAACTGAACAAATTTTGGAAACTACTTGTGGGAAGGATATATTAAAATTAGTAATAGAGGAAGAAGTTGTTAGTAATAGGATAGTCTAGACTGATAAAGCTAACTGTGTCTAGACGGGACAAAGGGATGATGACAACTATATCCTTTATGAAAAAATTTTTAATATTTATTACCACAACAAAAATTTCAATGGATTAAGTATATTTGAAGATCTTGATGATGATGATTGACTTACTTTTTGACAAGTTCGAAATTTTTAAAAAATTTCTTTATCTCTCACATAGATGAAAGCTTTCATTAAAAAAATTGTTGATTTATTATTATAGTTGCAAAAAAATAATTCATAATATTGATAAATACTTCAAAATATATTTCAGATGAAAATTTTGAATTGAAGCATGATCAGCCGTATTTACTGTCGATGGCCAACAGAGGAAAAGATACCAATGGATCACAGTTTTTCATGTGAGTAAACTTGGGGTGGGAAAATAAAAAATAGAAAAATATTTATAAAGAAAAAGACATTTAAGATAAGGTCATTAGTTTTAATTGGGAGAAGTAAATGTCAAGTGATAGGATGAGAAAAAGATATAGAATTTAAATATTAGAATAGCGATAGGCTTAAAGGGCTGAGTGTATAAATCTGTTGTAAACAGAGTCTTACAGTGCTACATGAATCCCCGTAAAGAGGGAAGTGATCTGACGTGCCCTGTTCTCGTTGCAGTACAACCCAGCCGGCACCTCATCTCGATGGGTAAGAGAACATTTCTTAATCACAATTGTATTGGCAATATCAAACAAATTAAACACGCACGATGGTATTTTAGAGTCCACGTCGTCTTTGGACGTGTAATATCGGGACAAGAAGTAGTATCGGAAATAGAAAACCAGAAGACGGATCAGTCAAGTCGCCCCTACGTTGACGTCAAAATAGGGAACTGTGGAGAATTGGTTCTGAAACTCAAACCTAAAGGTATTTAAATATTAATATTATTTTGATTTCCTTTGTTTTAAATGTTTATGATTTAGTATACAGTGGATGCTGCTTATTGGAAAAACATTAGAACCAAACCAAAATGATTATAATAATTGATGATTACAAAAACTAATGAAAGATTCTATAAATGCTTACAATAACAAAAATGTTTAATGCTGATGGCAGAAATGCCTTTTAATAGTAAACGTTAATTCTCAAAGAACTTTATTTTACGATAAGTCATAAGTAAATTAATATGGGCAGTAGAATTAAGTTAATGATGGTGATCAGTAATCAGTCCAACCGGTTAACTTTTGGAGCTTTAAATTGGTGAAAAGTCAACTGTTGACATTCATTGTCTTAATTTTGCTAACTATTAGCCTTAGCATTGTTCTTTGTATTTATTTTTTATTTTGTTTAGAAGTTTTATTAAATGCAAAAATTTTAAATAATTTATGGTATCAAAATTGTAGATAAAAAACGAAAAAAAGAAGAGTCAGGTTCGGCATCGTCCAACAGCGACACTGATGATACGTCAGATGATAAATCGAAAAAGAAGAGAAAGAAGAAGAAAAAGCACAAGAAACATTCCAAAAAGCATAAAAAAGAGAAGAAACATCAAGAGAAGAGGTAGATTTTATTTAAGTATTGAAACTTAGTTTTTAAATGTTGTAGATGACAGGCATTTTAAATGGGCTAACTTAGGGATTAAATATAAATGAAAGTGATTATCAGTAGAATGGCTATATGATCTATTCTTTTTACTACATATAAAACTGAGATTGCTAATTATCATTATGTTTATATATTAATGGGTTTCTCTTTGTATTATTTACAATACCTATAATTAGGTATTGTACTTTACCTAATTATTCAAAATAAATTTGAACATATTTCCAGTTTTGATTTAGTTATTTCAATATAGTTATTATTCCAGTTATAAAATTATAATGAAGTATGTTGTATGAAATACTTCATTTTTTGTATATTGCAGAAAAAGATGAATGTGATATTTCAGTTTACTGGCTTTGTCTTTCAATAAAAATTTAAAAATTCTACACTTTTATAAATGTAAATGTATAATTTTCTTACAAATAAGATACAATTTGTAATTTAATATGCATATGAACATTCATATTAGTGTATAAACTGTCACAGAATAGCTAAAAAACAATTATGCTTATATCTTAAGCATTTTCTAAACATACTTAAGATATAAGATGATACAGGGTGTCCAAAAAGTTGTGTAGTGAGAAATTTGTAATGACGTTTAAAGTTAGACATATAGCATCAAATACCAGGCCTGTAAGTTGTACGTACCTCATTTCCACTTTTCGGTAGGTGGCATCACTCCTTGCTTGCAGACATTTTGGTTTTTGGGAGACTTCTTTGCTGATTGCATAATCTCTGATGGAATTTGACCCACTAGGTCTCTGGGCCTCACTTTCTCAGATTTTGGGGCATCTGAGAGATATTTTTGTCATTTGCCATAGGAGAAACTGCAATATCATATGTAAAACTTCACTTCAACTTTTTCCACTGCACAGTAACTTTTCAGGCACCTTGTATTATTTCCAATAGAAAAATGCTAATTCTAAATTTCTATCTATGAAAATAAGGTTAGAAAGACAGATAGATTTCATTTTACATAAGCTTACAAACTTTTTTTATACTTATTTATTTGGGTATTTTTATTTTAACTCTTAAGTTTTATCTGTTGGCTACTCTTAGTGTATTTAACACGTTAACTGCCATACGACACGCCAGCGGTCGTACTAATTAGGGCCGTACAGAGCCATCCGACGCGCCGGCGGTCGTACTAGTTAGGGCCGTACAGAGCCATCCGACCGCCCGTCGTCGCTATAACCAATGTAGTTTCACTCAAGGTTAAATTATCCTGGCTTTGTAAGACGTTGTTTTACATCCTAGTGGTGGCCTCTCGCGGATGTCTATGAAGTTTGTTTCCGACTGCTGGCCGTCGTATGGCCTCAGAAGTGGTCCGATGGCCGGCTATCGTAGTTTTTTTAATAAAAAGCTATTTTATATCTAATAGTGAATAGTTAAAAAAAGGAAAAAATATCGAAAACTAGTTTAATTATTCTCTTTTGTTACATATAAAGTAATTAATATTAAATATTTCATGGTCTTATAGTCTCTGGTTTCAGGCCATACGATGGCCAGTCATCTGTTGTACCCTGATATATTTTTTTTATCTTCACTCTACCGACTGTTATATAATGACCCTTTTATTTATATCATAATAAAATATTAAATATCAAATTTTCTCATTGTGGCCTGAAAAGATGGAAAATATCATATTACAGTTAGCCTGATAAAATGCAAAATATCATATTACAGGTGGCAGTTAACGTGTTAAGGTTAAAGAAGTGAGATTGTAAATGACTTGTGTTATTTATGTAAACATTTAAAAAGTATATTACATTGCTTGTTTCTGTTACATGCTTTGCTGAAGACAGGAAATTTTAATGCTATCAATATTAAAGATGGGCATGAAATGATATCAATTATATTTATTTTTCTCGCTTACTGTGTGTTTTTTCAATAAATAAACTATCTTATTTGGTTTTATTAGTGAAATGTAAGTATAACTGAATCTGTATAATTAATATGATAATTAGTGCTTAGTTAATGATATAAATTAACATTTCAAGGTGGGAATATATGAAAATACTTCCTGTATAATGTCAAAGTTAACTCCAAAATTCAATAAAATAAATGCAATTATCAAGAAAAAACTTTTTCCTTCTACAAATAACGAATAGTTTAATTTTTATAATACTTATACTTGTTTATAAATACTAGGTTTTGGTTATGTGACAAGTGAATAATTTTAGAAATTTAAATAAAATTTAGAATATAATTTTTGATGATTTTTGAATATAATAGCATTAAGGAAAATGAGAAAAAAGATACGGTAGACACAGAATGCAGCATTTGTCCTGAAGAAATTCCGGAGGTACCTGCTAATAGTTTCCTTTTAAGAAGGTCTCCTCCGATAGGTGACGGCGATAGACGGTATGTATGCAAGTGTGTGCTTTCTTAAATGAAATTATAGTGGGATGTGATATATAAAAATGAATCACAAATCTTTTTTAATAGAAAGATTATACTAGAAAAATACAAAATTATTTTCTTTAACAATAATATGTTCATTGTATATTAGAAGCATTAATTGTGTTGAATAAGTTTGCAAAGTTATTTTTATGAAGCTGTTTTAAATGCAAGTAATCACCATCTTTTGGTTGTAATGTGTTTCTAGAAGTATACAGGGTGTTGCAAAGTGTTCTTGGAAATGGGTGATAGAATTTGTCAAGATAAGCAAAAAACATAGAGTAATACATTTGCAAATTTGCAATAGTTGCCAAAATATTTGAGGTTAAAGTTTTGCCAAATGTGCTAGAATGGACAGACATTGCAGATCTGCCAATTGTTGAACCACGACTGAAAAAGGAAGAACAGATTGAAAAGCAATCACAAAAAGTTTGTCATTATGGTTTTTTCCTCTCTAAACTGGCAGCACTGTGATTCTAAAATAACCTGGAAATGTCTTTTTACTGAAAGTTTTGTGCAAAATACAGTGAGTAATACTGTATTTTTTCTTGTTCTAAAATGGTGTTCAGTTCAATAAATGTGTATCTTTAACACGTTAACTGCCATACGACACGCCGGCGGTCGTACTAGTCAAGGCCGTACAGAGCCATCCGACGCGCCGGCGGTCGTTCTAGTCAAGGCCGTACAGAGCCATACGACCGCCTGTGGTCGTAATAACCAATGTAGTTTCACTCAAGGTTAAATTATCCTGGCTTCGTAAGACGTTGTTTTACATCCTAGTTGTGGCCTCTCGCGGATGTCTATGAAGTTTGTTTCCGACTGCCGGCCGTCGTATGGCCTCAGAAGTGGTCCGACGGCCGGCGGTCGTAGTTTTTTTAATAAAAAGCTATTTTATATCTAATAGTGAATAGTTAAAAGGAAAAAAATATCGAAAACTAGTTTAATTATTCTCTTTTGTTACATAATAAAGTAATTAATATTAAATATTTCATGGTCTTATAGTCTCCGGTTTCAGGCCATACGATGGCCAGTCATCTGTTGTAACCTGATATATTTTTTTTATCTTCACTCTACCGACTGTTATATAATGACCCTTTTATTTATATCATAATAAAATATTAAATATCAAATTTTCTCATTGTGGCCTGAAAAGATGGAAAATATCATATTACAGTTAGCCTGATAAAACGCAAAATATCATATTACAGGTGGCAGTTAACGTGTTAACATTATAGTTTAACTCTTTAAACACAAAGTTGGCCTAAATCGGCTTAATCCGTTCAAGACAAAGTAGAAAAGTTGTTTTACTGGTTTTGATATACAAATTTTTTACATTTTGTTTACTTCCGTCCCGCTCAGTTGAGTTCATTTTCATTTAAGAGTGATATTGAATATCAGTTGGTTATGTTTATAAAATCTTTGTTGTTTTGTATATACAGTAGAGTTGTTTATCCGAATCAATTGGGGACTGGGGTTGTTCGGATAACCGATTATGCACGAAAAAATATATTAACCTGTCCGATGTTGAAATTTTTCTCTGTTGCGTGTCGCTTCGTGTTGAATTTTCGTTGATTTTAAGCGCAACAAAAATTTTTATAATAATAATCGAGGCTATTGTATCATTAAAAATTATTTCTTTATTTTGTAGAAACAAAATAAATATATTGAAAAATATAAAAACATAAAAATTATACTTTAAAAGTTCAAAGTATCAAAAAAGTTCGATTCAGCACGACACAGTCTGACTGGAAAGCATTTGGATAACTGGCATTTCGGTAACCGGGGCTCGGATAAACGACTCTCTACTGTACTGTATATTTTTTTATATAAATTAAATATTATTGTATTGTTGAATGAAATGTTATTTACAGTTTTTTCTGTCTTCTTTTTGTTTATCATTTTTGTATTAATCTTATGTTATAATATGTTATTTCTTGTTATAATTACTTTATATTCATTTTTGCATATATTTTAATATTTTTTATGACATTTTTAAAAGATTTATGGAACATTTTATTGAAACTTATCATATTCGATGAAAATTATTTATCTATTTGTAGAAGACGAGTTACTAATATATAATTTATTTCATATACAGTAGAGCATCGATTATCCGATCCCCGATTAACTGACTTATCGGTTAACCGACCTCGTTCTAGTCGGCAAATTCAAATGTCCGCTAGTGATGCGGCGCTACAATATTTGGTTATGTCTTAGCTACTTTAATATTATTTTTGTTAAATTTTTGCATGTTTTAGCTGGCAGCACTGGCTCGACCATGAAAAGGAGGCTAGTATTTAAACCAGGCCTAATACAATATACTAATAATGTATTTTTTCATACTTTTCGGTTATCCGACCAACCCCAGTCCCCAATTAAGTCGGATAATCGATGCTCTACTGTATAAGCAAAAAATGAACGTTTCTCATTATATACAAAAGATAACATTTAAAATCATGTTAATTTTAAAAATATTGACAAAAATAGCAACAAAATGTCACAAAACTTCACAAATGGCAAATCCCTGATAATATATTCGATCTGTTCCACAACTGGGGAGAAACTAAGCCATATGTCCCCACTGAAGTATATTCTTAGAGTAAAATCTATTCAGTCTACAAATACGTAGTAAAAACAAAAATTGTAGTTCTTAAAGAGTTAAATAGCAATAACTATAGCATAGTTCTTGAAAAAATGTGGGTTCAAATTTGCAACTTTAACCTCAGCCTCAACCTTCAATCTCAATATTTTGGTAACTATGACAAATTTTGCAATATGTTACTCTGTGTTTTGCTTATCTCAACAAGGCCTCTCACTCATTTCCAGGAAGAATACTTTTTTGCGACACCCTGTATATAAAATAAAAGAATAAAGGCATATTGTTTCTTCATAATTTTTGTTTTGAATGTAACTAGTTACATTCAAAGATTTAAAAAGAAAAATTATAGTCTCTTATTAAGATAATAAAGTTTTAGTTTTTTTACAGGGAATAAGTTACAATGCATAAAACATCATTTAAAATGTTAAAACTCTATAGATTGTGTGAAATAGAAGACAAACAGCAAAAATTGTCACCATGCAATAGGTAGTAATATTTGTTTGTCAGCCGAAAATGTACAAATTTAGTGTGATGTATAAAAGAGCAAGTGGTCTGAAGTCTCAAAATCACCTGTAATCGTCATTTGTGTTTGTGTAATAAACTGACGTTGACTTATCAGACTGATATGTACAGTACTTTCAAATATTTATATACTAGCAGGTATTGAATCTTAGGACCCTATCAAATGCTATTGTAAATTATAGTCAATTTTTATTCTGATATTGTAGCTAAAGTTAAATATAAACAAAATACAAAACAGCAAAAACAAAGGGACATGTATAAATGGAAAGAATATAATGTTAGAATATTAATACTTGGACAGTTCATTCAAATAGTAAATAATTCTTAAGGTTATTTTTAAATTTAAAAGTATCATAATACTTTAGATCATGGGTGGTGAATTTACAGCATGTACTGTACACCCAAAGTGACATGCCAGAAGAATTGATGCACAAAATATTTTACTTCGTCTGTCTTTTGACTACTGGTTCCTCTTTGTGTTCAGTAGATTACACCAATATAAGTCCTCTTACTATAAGGAAGTCCTAGTCCTAGTAGACAATAATAATTAAAAAATTCCTGGGATTCTTTTGTGTGGATTTGACTCTGGTCTTCTGGAATGGTAGGCTGACACTTATCTCCTCGGCCACCTGGCCATCTTGTTTTGATGATAAGTGTTTTCAATGAATTATTTAAGAAAAGTAAAACTCTTACTAAAATATATTCTCAATACATTATAGCATGCCAAATGATTGCCAGATTAGATCAGGCTATATTACTGCTGCTATTAATAATTAAAATGCTAAGCAATTTGGCCTAGAGGTAGCCATCTCTTATTAAATTTAATAATTATAATTAAATTAATATTTATTTATTAATTTAGAAGGTTCTGGAAGAAAAGAATTGACCCAGAGTAGGATTTCAACCTGCAACTGCTGCTTACTGGACGGATGTGTTGCCAGTTAAGTTACGTCCAATCTTTGCTTAATAGTAGCAATAATATGGCCCAGTCTAATCCAGCAGTCATTTGGCTTTAATATGACCATCAGGCTTAAAAATGTTAATATTCATTATAGCATGCATTGTATTAAAAAAACAGAATTCTTCAAAATTGAAGTACTTAGTTTTTAGTAAATGAAGTTAGAGTCTAATCATATTCCACTATAAATCTAGTATTAATAATAGTTATTAATAACAATAAATTTTTTATTTTATGCAGAAGTAATTTTAGGTCTGATTCGTTTACTTACACGCGACGACCAACAATTTCAAGATCTGGAAGGAAGATTAAAGGGAGAGGATTTATGGTATAATTTATTTGATTTTAACAATATATTTTGTAAATTTAGATTTAATATTTTAAAAACATTAAAAGTAGAAGTAAAGATTAAAATAGTTTGTGTACTTTGAATTCTTTTTGGATACAAATGACAAAAATGTAGTGTTGTGAAGTTTAAGGCTAAAAGCACATGTTTAAGCTCTCGATTTTTATGCAGCTAGTTTGCTATTTTGCACGTTTGTTCCCCTCTTTTTTTCATCCCTGTGGAAACTAAGAGGACTTTTTTCCTCTTAATCTATTGTGGGTTTGGCCAGGTCCATGATGGTGGCGGCCTAATGTCGAGAAATGAGACCTGACATTCGGAAGAGATTGCCTGTGAAAATTTTCTGTGGTCCTTCATCATGGTGTAGGCTGAACCCTTAACTATGTTGGTCGTGTGGCCACCTTGATTATTTGGTTTATAAATAGTTTTAAATAAGTTTTCGTGGTTTACTTTTTATCAAAATTAATGAAGGAAATAAGAGATGTGGGAATTACGGAAAGAATATTAATTTGGATAAAATAAATATGTTATCTGTAATGGCCATATTGAGAGATCAAGCTTTGTTTCCAAGATTCTCAATTGACTTTCACTAGCATCAAAACTTTTCCTATTTGTAGTGCCTTATCTAAGGTTAATCCAACTCTTGAAATTACTTATAAAGAACTGAACTTGTACATTTGCTGACAATTTGTACTGTAAATATTTTATCTTGTAGGTTGCCAAAATTACAATTCTTTGCTGACTGTTGGATTGTGGTTGCAAAAGTGTTGATAATTTCCTTTGACATTTGAGACAGTTGCTGGAACTGATATTGTTCAAGTACCATATTAACTGATGGCGAGAAGTGTGCATCCAAAGCTACAATTGTCTCATTGTAGTTTGTCCCGGGGTTAGCCAGTCCTCCCACTTTGTCAGGAAGTGCCTCTCCTTCCGAACATAGAAGAATTATACATTTGACTAGATGCGGTTAGGTTTAAGGCAGTCAGGCACCATTCAAGACACCTCTTCCAACAATCAACATGTGATGTGACTTACAGTCCTGGTGGATCAAAGACTGGTAACTTTGAAGGGTTTCCAAATCCAAGATGCATTAATATATTACTTGATTTTTACCTCTTTGTCAATTTTATAATTGAAAGGAGATACAGATGACACACACACAAGTTTGTAATCAGAAACACTTTGTTCTTTACAGTCACAGATGGATAACTGACAAGATAGTAAAAAGGTTGTTTTCTTGCTCACTAGTGGAGTATTAATTGCTAACACTTATGTTCAGATACAACAGATGTTATTAACAAACGTTTTTATCTTAAAAAGTACTAAAATAAAGGTCATTTTTTTATTTTCTTTATTATATCTGTTGAGTTCTTTATTAATGCAGTGTTAATACTTAAAATAACAAAAGTGTTTTTATAATTACAATATTCCATTATTTTGTTGTAGTTGTACATTTGAATTCTCTTTTTAATGATAGACTTTTGTAAATGTCTATACAATTATCAAGCACAGAAATTTTTTGTTAGTAAATGATATGAAAGTCCATATATTTGCACTTTTTTTATGAAAGATGAAAAATAACAGAATGTTTAAATCTTTTGAGTCTATCTTAGGAAAGGTTTGGATAAAAACTTGTAAATCATTGATAAGCTTTAAGTTTGTCTACATATAAAATAATTTTCTAAAATTTATTAATGAAATGTGATTTTGTTTTAATGTATTAGAGATACAGAACTCCATCACCTTCTGGAACACGATCGGGTAGTGAAACCCCACCCCATTGGAGACAGGCACAGTCCAGAGTTCGTCCTTTGAAAGATATCGTTCCCACTCACGGAATTCAAGATGAAGAATCTAGGTATGTAAAATATTAAGCAATTTTATGTTAACCATCATAGTAAAAACTACTTTCATATTATCATAATTGTAAATACTATTTAAGATAAGCAACTGACTTTTAATTGAAATTTAATTAAAGAATGTTAAGAAAATGCAATTATTTTATGCTGACCATAACAATGTATAACATAGAAATTTTTTCTAAACAAATTGCTGAATTAATTGGTTTGTATATTATGAATGAGAGATTGCTCCATCTATGTATGAAAGATTAAAACATAGTTTCATCTAATCTGTGGCTTTTCAAATTAAAGTATGGTTATTGAACTATAATAGTACAGGGTGATAACAGAAAGTTTACTTGGAAAGAGTAGGCTTGGTAATGCCAATGTGGAGTTTCAAATGCTGTCTCCTAAATCTGTGGTATAAATGTGTTCGAAATTGTTTTCTAGTAATGTATAACAAAATTCGGATGTTTTGTGAAACATGGCTGGTACGTGTTGCCAAGTCTGCTACTTGCAAGTAAACTAATTGTTTGATCAAATGGTATAATTCAACTATCTATCTACAAATAACTTATAAAAATGTTTTTAAGAATCCTTAATGTTATTTCTAATGTAATAGGGAAAAAAATTTTTTTTTTAATTTACAACCCCTGGCCATAAGTATCACTTGCCGATACATTACTTTCAAATATACATGCTTTCTTCAGAAATTTTATTTTTTGTGAAAGTTTATTTTTATAGCTCTAAAGAATTAGACCATCGATACTTTATTGACAAAAACATACAGAAACATACTGTATTAGGGAAAATGGTATTTTATATTTTTATTTATCTTTTTATCTATAACTATCTTTATATTTTTATTAATGCATTCTATTGTTTCTGTTTCAATTAATCTCACAATAAAGATTCTGATATCTGAATTTTACAAAATCTGACTCCAGAGTCACTAAAGCACATTCCAATGAACAAGAAACACACAAAGTTAAAAACAAGTTTCTAGAGTCTTGCACTTAATCCAGTTTAATTACAATTATTGTTCCATTATGACAAACATTGATAATGTTTGTAAAGAAACTGAAAAGAATATTACTCACTCTGTAAGTCGTATTCCGTCAGCCCATATTTATGAACTATTTTAAATCAAGACTTGGTAAGAAGTTTCCTTTTCCACCTCAGCTATCTTTAAAGCAAAAACAAGACCCGTTTTTGGAGTATAATACAGTGAATCAAGTTATAAACAGACTAGAAAATTCCTTTCAATAACCTTAAATTACAAATGGAATGACCATCACCATCTGCACTGTTTTCTTGCTTTGATATGGGATGAAAGAAAAGGGAAATAGTCTTCCCACAGGTATTTCCAGTGAAAATTTAAAAATAAATAAATATCGGGTTAATGATGCCAAAATACCCAACTGTCGTTAAAGTAGTCAAAGCATTGTTGGCTCTCAGTCATGGCAATGCAGATGTTGAAAGAGAGTTCTCCATTTCTGCATGGGTTCTGACAGAAGACAGAACTCTATGTCAGAATGAATGATGAATTCATTGTTGATAGTAAAAGATGGACTCTGTGTATACAACAATAATGTCTTTTTGGTGCCAATGACAAAGAAGTTACTTGGGTTAGCCCGCAATGCATATGTTACTTACAAGGCTTTTTTGGACAAAGTAAACTGAAAGAAGAAGAAAAGCACAAAAAAGGATAAGGAAGGAAGAAAGAGAAAAGAAGAGGAGGATAAAATAAAAGAGCTTGAACAGGAGATAAAGAAAATTGATATTCTTGAAGCTAAGCTGAAGAAAAAAAAAAGAAGAAATGCAAAGGAAAATGAGGTCTAGAATGTTTAATGAAGCTACTAGACTACGAAATGCTGTTGAGAAAAACAATGTTGAAGAGATACATCTTGCCCAAGGGCTGTTGGAAGGTGCAAAGAAAATTCAGTGTGGTGAAGAGGAGAAAACAAGAGAAGTGCAGAAACTGCAGCATGACTTAAACAAAAGAAAATCTTCTTCAATTATAAATTTTTTTTAACAAGAAATCAAAAAATGTACCTTGAAATAAATGGCATTTGAAATTTGGCATGTTATATGGAGATGCATTCTGATAGTTATGTTACTCTTCCATTTCCTTTGCTGTATAATGGTAGGAACTCCAATGGAGTACATGAAAACTTAATGTGGGCCCATTTTGGCTTAATGCAGTTTTGCTGGTCACTTTTCTGGAGTATAAACTGAGCCTAACTATTTTTTGTATTTAATTTTTTCAGTCAGCTATTAAGTGGACTAAAAAAATTAATAATCATATGCAATGTTATTGATACAAAATGTGTGTGTGTGTGTGTGTGTGTTTTTTTTAAATAATGTCTCTCTTAGTTCACTTTAACACTATTAGCTTTTTTTCAGTGTGAACTCTCTTTTTTCACTGCCATGACTGCTTTAAGCCTTGAAACCATAAACTGTGGAGTATAGATGACTGGAAATGGGTAATAACTTATTCTCAGGCAAAGGCAGAGTATATATTGGATTTGGTTATAATATCAAGCAAAAACCAGATGAAAATTTAAAAAACAATGCCAAAAGTTTGCAGTTAAATTTCTTCGAGGAGTGATGATGTGAGCTGCTTGGAAAGTTTTGTAGCAGGCAGTGCATTTAAATGGAACTATGAACTCTGATAATTAAGTTGATGTTCTCGAGCATAAGTTATTACCAATTATTGAAGAATCCTTTGGAGATAATCATTGTATTCTTTAACAGGATAATGCAACCTGCCACAAATTAAAAAATCAGTTTAATGGTCAGAGGATTGTAATATTCTTGTCTTTGAATATCCTGTTAACGATCCTGACAGGAGCCTCGTTGAGGAGAATTCTGAAAGAAAAAAGCAAAGACAATGATTGATCTGAAGGAAACCATTGTGCCGAGCTACATATTAAACATAATACCCAATATTTGTTTAAATCAAGCATGTGTATTTGAAAGCAATTCTGAGAGTGAGGTGGTCTAGTACCTATTATCGGTTGTATTAAGTTACAATGAAAATAAGTACTCATTAAAATGTTTTTGTAAATTATTATTATAAATTAATAAAATCAATTTAATTTCCTTTTTTTTAAGATGAAGTATTCCATACAAACCTTATGGAAAATAGTTCTTGGTGGATTTGGCTAAATCTTTTGATCAGGACCACTAGAAATACAAAATATCAAAAGTCTCCATCAGCCCACAGTAAAAGATGTGGACAGTTTTTTTAGTTATCAAGTGTCTAAGACTCAAAATCAGGGTAATATGCAAGTGTTGTGATGCCTTAAATTTTTTGTTTTGAAGTATGTAATATGTGTTCAAACGTTATTGCTGTTTGACAAATTATCTGCATTTATTATGCAACACATGTGAGTTTGATTTTCATGTTATTTAGATTCATATCTTGCTTATGGATAGTGTGCATATCTGTGGTGCATGAGCATCATTTTTGCATGAAACTCGCTGTGCTGAGACTTGATAACAGTTGAAAAGCAACTGTGTTGGAACATACTAGTTTATATTTTGAAACAAAAAAGATTTAGGGTTTCACAACACATGTATGAATCATGCTCTTTTTGCATCTTAAATGATCAATAACTGAAAAATTGTCCATTTTTGACTTTTTGTCTATGGAGACACTTGATTGGGACTACTTTAACTACAAGATACCAAAGATTTGGCCGAATCCAACATGACCTATTTCCCGTAAGGTTTGTGCAGAGTTGTTTATGACTGTTCTTTTTGTTTTGCATTTATTTCAAGCTAGTTTTTTTTTCCAGATCTCCAACTCCAGTGATCAAGAAGCAGAAGAAAATAATCAAGTCGAAACTTTAAAATCTTATGTTAGAGAAAAACAACATGGGTAATTTATTATTATTATTATCTAATTTAAAGCTCATTAGCTTGTAGAATGGGAATATTGTCAAAGTTATATAATTATTCATTGAATCAATTCATTTAGTCAACATTTCCATTCAAAAAGTAATGATTAATGTTACATAGTTATTGCATAAGTAAGTAAACACTAGTATTACTTTCAAAATTTGTTCTTTTACTTAAATTATCATCATGTACACAAACTCGTGCAAACACATGCACAAACATACACACATGCACAAAATAAATGCTTCTGCATATAATAATATGTCATAATAATAGAAATATTAGTAACTTAATTAATTAAATAGCTTAGGAAAGTGTACTGAATAGAAATTGTTGCATATACAAACTAGAAAAGCATTGTTAAAATTTATAAAGTATTTTATTGTAAAAAATTGATGGTAGATGTATTTATAATTTTTATACAGTTAACTGTCTATAAAAATGTTATTGCTGAAAATTTACCATGTTAATAGAAATTGTAAGACAAAGAAAGATACAAAGTAATGAAATAAAATATATTGTGTGTAATCTACAATATAAAAGATGCAAATGATTAGAAATAGAGAGGAAAACATTATATTTAGTAATATTCAATTATAGCTTCAAGCATGGCATCAAATCAGAGAGGACCTGAAGCTGTTTCTGGTATCTTGTACTATACTGCATCTGTTCAAATCTTGTTTACAGTAAATGCTGGTGTGGCTTGATGAGCAAGTTTCTGAACTGGTGGTTGCACAGCAATTTTCAGCCACACAGACAACTGCAATTATGTGTTGCAAGAGTGGATTGGTGGTCACATGCTCGAGACATAGCCATAACATAATAACCGATAAAATTCTAGTAATGGTCGTCAGTATAGGTTGTTACGATATAATAAACAATTCTTCATGTTTGCAAAAAGATCTTTCAATCTTTTTCAATCCTTTCCAAGGTGTAACTGTTCAGTGCTGGCAGTGGATTAGAATCATATGTTGAAGTTGCTGTAAACATTAAATCAATCAATTTCAAATTGGTCAGAATCAACATCAGTTGATCTCACTTTGAATGAAGACATCTAACATTAGCATAGAAAAAGTCTAAACATTTAACACCATGGTTTTTAAAATTATTGGGTGTTAACCAGTTGTTTGTGTTATGCTAACATTGGAGGAACCGGTTTAAGTTAAACTGTTGCTCACTACTCCAGTTAGAGTAAGCATCAATTTTTTTTTCTGCAATTAACTAGTTGCTGGTGATTTAAGCACTGATTGGCTTTTATCTACATAGACTAAGTCTGTTTCAACGAATAAGATATTTGTTACCACCTTGTATTTTTAAATTTACCCACAAATCCATTCCTTCCCATGTTAAGTCTCAGGGAGACCCTTCTTTTGTTCATTGGACAATAAATTTCTTATTCACACGTGTTGAGCTCTAATTGGTATATTATAGCTAAATGACTATGTTGTAACAAATAAGCATCGACTTGGGTTTGCAGGATGGGAACTTTCTTGGAAAAGTTACACCTTTTCAGAGCTACATTGTCAGCTACAAACGTAAACAAACAATTATAAATCATTATTCTCATTTATTTTTAGCTTTTTAGCATTAAATAAATTTTTATGTGTATTTATTCTATTTAACAAATATGCATGTTTTTAAACCATTCAGCCATAAAACTTTTAAAAAACAAAGTACTTCTGGTTATTGTGGTACTTCTGTAATACATAAGAAATACATGTATAATCGTTAATATAATAGAGTAATAATCACTTATTATAGTCCACTGTTAGTATAATAGTATAAATAACATATAAATAGAATCAAATATACATCATTGATACAAAAAAGTGTATTGACATAGATATGAAAAGCTACACGCCCCTTCAAGCCAATCCGCATTATAAACTATAGGCTGTATTATCTCTTTACGTCAGTTTAGAAAGCTGCAGTTTTTTATTTGTGAGAATATAGACCTGTCTATCTAACATATATAACAGATTAATCAGATGTTTATTTTAAAAAATTTTTTTTTTATTTCTTAAAATTTCAAATTTTATAAATTTTTTAAAAATGCACATACTATTTTAAAGTGAACAATCATAAAGTGTGATATGTGCATGATAAAAGACAAAATACAGATCAGATCTACAACAATTTTTAAGCGAGATATAGCAAATTAAAAACTCATTATAAAAACCAGAAACTGTCTACCCAACTATGATGTTTCAAATTATTGAGATGCTTCCATCATACAAGAATTCCAAGTTATCTGCTGTAATGATTCTGATTACTGGAGCATTCATTTCTTTACGTAAATTATACCATTTCAAGTCCAAGTGGAAGAAGTTTTCTTTTATTCAGGGTTGAGTCGGTGGACTAAGCCTGTGACTCCAACTCCAACACCTCCTACATCTGAATAATAATTTAATATATTCATTGATTATATTAACCCAGAATGACATTTAATCACTACCAAGTGAATCATCAGACATTCTTATCAAAACTAAACATTGACATGCAATGTGTTTCACCTGTAGTTATAATAAAGTATTCAAAAACACTAGATTAATTCATGTCATCTTAACCATTTTGTATGAGTCTTTTGACAATAAAAATTTAGAATTAGCTAAAACAGAATGTAAATTTTTAAAAAGAAAATCAACAGTGATTGATATGCAAAGAAATATCTTGTATTACAGGAGGCTTCTATAATGCAAGATAGGAGGTTAATATAAAATACAGTACACAATAAAAAACAGAAGTTGAAGTTTGAAGTTGCAGCCATTTTTGAGCTGCAATTTGAAAAAAATTTAGACCTATAAATTCCCACTGTTTGTGTGTCCTTAATCTTGAGAATGGAGTTAGTTAGATGAAAATTGAGACCAGATATGGAAAGATTTAGGGGCAGGAGGTCCCAATTAACTATATACAAGCTTCCAGTTTCTACTAGAAGTCACATTCTTCCAATTCAAAAATTTTCCCCTAACAGGTGTTTGATAGATGATAGATGACACTATTGCTAATAGGAAAAAGTATGACTTATAGGAGCAAGACACTACTAATTTGAGGTGGAGAACATATACTTTAAATAAATTAAAAATTGCAGCCTGGCATTGTGATGATGTCACAATAAAATAATTGATTGTTACCAACTCTGATTCTTCTAACAGATTTTCTTATGACTCCAACTTCACAACCCTGATTTTTTTCAAAACTAGACTAGGCCTGGCCGACCCAAATTGTCTCGCGGGCCACTGGCGAGTAATTGTCTCGTGGGCCACTGATCACGCGTAACATTACAGTGGGCCACAATTTAGGCAAACAATTTAGGCAACGTGATGGGCTGCATACGGCCCATGGGTTGGCCAGGTCTGGTCTAGACATATACAGGGTTCCTACACAGCTGGAAAGTTAGGGAAAGTCAAGGATTTTCATTAGTATTTGGAAACAGACATGGATAGTCAGGAAATTTGTTCCCTTGGTTATTTTGTTGATTTTTTTTGTTTTTTTTTTTTTGCTGACAGTTAATATGATTGACCAAGTGTAGCTGTCTGCAGGCAGCAAGAAGTATTGTGGTACAATGCAACTTATGAAAAGGTGGTGCAGAATATTTTCAGGATGAAAAATTTCACCCAAACATATACAAAATTTCCCCAAAATTATAGCACATAAAATATACAAACATATAACAATATCAGTTGTTAAATTTTAAAATACTTTGTTCTTAAAACTACTGTATTAATTATGCAGTATTATAAGTTTGAGAGAATAGAATCAATCTTATCTATCAGGGATGACAAAAGAGCTTGCATTTCATTAAATTGAGCATTTTGTTTATTAATTTCCATGTGATATTAGACAATGTGCTTAGAATTTTTTGGAAAGCACTGTCCCAAGTGCAACTGGTAAGTTACCTTTAGAGAGTTTGGTTGATCTGCTAGAACATTCAGTCATCCAATATTTATAGTGTGGCTTCCCAAGTTTGGAGTTTCATTAAAATTTGATAAGAGTTTTCATATTGAATTTTAACTGATGCATTTTATTGTCATTAGCATTTATAGTAGTAGTGATCACAGTATGCCTTATTCTTACAGCTTTGCCTTGATTTTTTTTTCAATAATTTACTATGGCTTGTAAGAAATCCACAGTGAAGATGGAGTTTCTTCTCATAAGAACAATAAGATAACTCATTTTCAGATATGTTAATCTCATGGAGACTGCACAAAATAGGCACCATCACTAAATGCTATTTTATAGCATGTCAAAAGAAATAAATGCAATTGAAAAAAAACTTACTTATAGAAATAATAGAATTAATACAAAATATTGGCCAGTTGAAAGTATTTTTTATTTATTTTGATTATTTATTTATTTATTCCAGAGATAGTGAAGAAAAAAATGAAAGAACTAATGGAAGATACAACTGGAAGGACAATTTTAGAAGAAAGAGCAGGTACAGTTTCTATACAATACTTTTAAATTTATATTTTCTTGTCTAACTATTAATTCTTAGCAATTACTGGTAGAGGCAAGTCAGCAAGTAAGTGAGCGAGTGAATGAATGGCTTAACAAAGCAAGCCTTACTATACTAGAATTAGAACACTTTCTGTTTATCTGAATTCACATTTTATTAAAAAACTAAAGAAATGTGTGTTATCTGGACAAAATATGATTATCATCGTCATCTGCTAATTTTTTTTTTTGACCTATCTAATTTTATTCCACTCTGTCCATTCATTCCTAAGATATCTATTTTTATCAATATTTTTTATTTCACTTAAAAGTTCTTTTCTCCTTCGGTCAAAAAAGTTATGTTTCGCAAAATGTCTGTGAGGGGTGCACTCATCATGTTCATCATTTTAATTTAATATTTTTTAAATAACAGAATTTTGAACTTACTTAAATTATATTAGTCTATATTAATAATCATCTTCAAACTGGATTAGAGGTGGTGAAAATTCATTTCCAGTTGTGGAACTGATCCAAGTGAGAGACTATTCCTACAGAATGGTTTCTCAGAACTGCTTAGTCTGTTATACTAGAATGTTTCATGGTAACATTATGTTCTGTCGGAATTGCTGTTGGACTCAACGGTTTCTCATTGGTTTTATAAATGTATATAAGGACATTTGTCTCTCTCTGTTCTTAGTTTTTTGATTTATCTTCACCAAATTTTTCTTGCTTATTATCTGGGACTCTGAGGAAAATATAGAATATCATTAAACCTGGACACCCCACTCCTCCCAATTTCATCCCCTTTATTAACTTCTAAACTTTTTGCCCTATCTGTACCAAATTTTTTAAAACCCATTCTCTGAGACTCCAAGAGAAAAATATAGACTTCCATGAAATCTGAATGCTCCACTTTCTTTCTGATTTGATCTCCTTGACACTTTGTGACAAATATAACAACAATAGTATGTAAAGTACTATTTTTTTTAGTATCTTAGGAAACCGACTATAATTATGGTCGGTAAAACTTCCGTTAACCTAACGGGTACTTTACGCGGATTCGAGATTAGTTTGCCAGGCCTGGGCTTTTAAGCGTGCACCGAAAAATTAGTAATAACAACGATAAATATCAAGTCAAATCAAAAGTCGAAGTCAAAAGTTCAAATATATTTAATTAGCAACTAGAATGTACTACGTACAAATATCAATAATTCCAAACAAAATTTATTAACGAAAATCAACAAGTCAACCCGACAATAAACTTAGCTTAACTTAATAGTAATTCCCCTTTGAAATTCGACAAATCAAATACTTAGCAACTATGAACAAAATCTCTTACTAATTAAACATCTATCTGTCACCTCACTATACGAAGAAACTTTCCTCAATCCTTTCGATATCGTCAAATCGTCAATCGAACTCCTCTTTAGCACCTTGGATCGTCCAATTATCAATCTGGACTTCTATCAGAAAATACTTCGCTTTCGAATTAACCTCGCTCTCACAGTCGCCTCGATTTGGAAATCACCTCTCCTTCTTCGGTTAACGTACGGGTTTTATACTGTGAGGTGACGTCACACTTGAGCTGGGTTACTCCTCTTATTTACATACTTAGTTGCTAACATTAACTTTGTTCTGGCAGCTTTAAGTTTCCGACAAAGCTTATAAACTGTTTACAAAATATTTATCATAATTTTCTGGGATGTTTAAGATGGTTTATCAAGTATTTCTCTACTAGTGATTGTGGGGACTCCCCCCCATTTTTTTTCTGCGGACTGTTACTTCCGCCGGGCAGCGCAAGTGCGCAAGATGTTTCCTATGGCGCTTATTTCTCCGTGAGTTGTTTTTTCTTCATTTTTCATTACTAACAAGAGAGTGGTGGGGAACCTTCGTCCTAAATAAACATAAACCCCAAACAAAAGATAATAAAACAGAAATAATAAAATAAAAATAACGTTCGGACTCGGTTCCTTACAAGTAGACTAAAATAACAAAACTTGTAATATAGTTGAAATTTTAATGTTTATCCTTCTCACTTTTTGGCCAAGTAATGTCACACATATCTGCTAGTTTACTAATAAAAACAAATAATTATGAACTCTAATAAAAGTATAAATTTTTAAAATATCTTTATAAATTTAAAATACTCAAAACTAATTTCATTATTCCTTAAAAGTTGTGGAATATTGTCAATTAGTTTTGTGTTCAAATCTAGATAAAGAGTCCACTGTTCCATAAAATTACAAAATGAAGAATGTGTTGGTAGTTCCAGAACTGTAAATGTCTCAAACTTTGATGTGGAACTGTTTCTAGTAGTTTAGAGCAGGGGTGGCCAACTTTTGTGCACATAAGATCTACTTTTTATCGTAAAACTGTGTCGCGATCGACTTGTTGTCATAGGCATAGTCTGAGTGGGGAGAGGGAAGTGTGAAATACATACTATGTTTATACACAGTTTCAGTACGAAGTGCACTCACTGCTTATGAGTCGAGTCATAACTGCATGCATACAGTTGCGTTCGGTTACAAATATAATACATTAAGTCAAGACATCGCTAGCGATCGACCAAAATTGGCTTGGCGATCGACCGGTCGATCCCGATCGACATGTTGGCCACCCCTGGTTTAGAGTCTAAAGTGGTTCTGACAAACTATCTGCCTCTAACTCTGGATTGTTCAAAATTAGGAGGTACCACTGCATAATTGTCTTTTATTGGATATGTATTTGAATTTTGAAAAATTTGATGCGATTGACTTCATTATTCCAGTTTTATTAAATTATGGGTCATTTATTTACCAATCTGTCTGTTAGTGATAAAACATTATGCGTAAGGGGCTGTCCATAAATGGCGTCCACACCAAAAGAGGGGAGTGGGTTAAGACACGTTGGACAAAGTCAGTTGAGAGGAGGGGAGGGATTGAGCTTCAGTGGAGTCGGTTTATTTCATTAAATTGTATACAGTTTATGAATTTTATTATATTTATTTCAAAGTTTCTTGTATGTTTCATTTTTACTTATGGTATCTATCATTTGTAAAGTGATAAAGGGTTTAAGAGGGATCAAGTTTTGTTGGAAGTCCGAAGAGGGGAAGGGTTATGGAAACTTGAACAAACTGAGACGAGAGGGGCAGGGAAAGTAAAAATTTCGAGAAAAATGCAGACGTAATTTATGGGCAGCCTTAATGGAAAACTAGAGTACAGTACATGACATGTTTTGCCCATATTCTACAATATTGTACTTATTATTTGATGTTACCACCAAATTATATCAAAAATCCTGCTGTTATTTTTCTTGTTGGATCCAACATCTACCATAAACAAATTCTGCATAGCAATGTTAATTGGATTTTCTCCTATTATGACACAAAATGTATTCATATATACTAGGGATGGCAAAACTTTTTGAGTTTGTGTGCCATATTGTTAGCACATTTAGCTTTAAAGATGTTTGAGACTTTGAATAATAATATTTAAAGAAATTAAACGAATATGCTTTAATTAGAATAAATGTAAAAAAGCTGTTTGATCAAGTAATAAATCAAAAAGTTGATTGAAAAAGACAGATGATAAATCAAAATCATATGATATATTATGTACTGTACCAGATGATTGCTCCTTACATGCCACAGGTTTGCCATCCCTGGTATAAACGATTCTATAAATTACAGGAAAATATCTATGGAATTAAAAGTATTCTTACGGAGATTATATCCTCATATTAATACTGACACCTTGGAACTTTTCAAGAATACAGCAACAACCAAATAGTGTTGACTGCAGTACATATGGAATTGCTTTTGCCGTCTTCTTAGCATTGGTGTCAAATTGCTACAGTTCAATATGATCATAGATAAATGCATTCTCATTTGTTGAAAATCTTTATTTGTCTAAATTAGAGCATTTTCCACAGACACCATTTAGTGGCAAAGGGTGAAAAATTCACCCTTTGCCACTTTGATTTAATTTGATTATTTGGAGAAAGTCTCCAAATAATCAAATTATTATTTGGAAAAAGTGGCAAAGGTCGAATTTTATTTAAATAATTATTTTCAAATTTATCTTCCCATTTATTTTTCCGCTATGTAGAATCCATGTGCAACATTTTTCATCTTACAGCCTTCCACAGACAAATACATTGTAGATGAATTAATCTAACTGTTTACAAAGCATGAAATGAAAAAACCAGTGATATCTTCAAAAACATACCTGTAAACTTTACAGGTACAGAAACTGCCATCAAGAATGCATAGATTAATCGTTTTCAAATTATTACCATTTTATCTTATTTGTTAGATGTACACAAAACACAATAAAGTATGAAACCTTCATTCAATGACTATGTTTTACATTTGTAAACATTTTTAATTATTTAGATATGGAAGGTTGTGATAACGGGGACGTCAAGTAATCATTCTGACATTAAAAGCCGTAATAGTGGTGTCAAGAATTTTCATTATATACAGTTTTGGTATTGGTGTCAATGTCATTTTTTAATAAAACAATATTTCACACTTGGTAGTGCATTACAGATTTATTTCATTACTAAATAAGTTATTCCAAAGTTTATTTCATGATAACTTCTTCAAACTGTTTATAATCATATCATATATACATTTATGCAAAACTGAAAGGAATTGTGATGTGTAATGAATGCATCATGAAGTGTGCATTGGAAAACTGAAATATTGTTTTATTAAAAATGACATTGGCACCAATACCAAAACCGTATATAATGAAAATTTTTGACATCAGAACGATTACTTGACATTCCCAATATCACAACTTTCCATAGTGAAATAATTACAAATGTAAAATGTAGTCATTGAATGTAGGTTTTATTTTTTATTGTGTTTCATGTACGTCGAACAAGCAAGTTAAAATGGTAATAATTTAAAAACTATTGATATACGCATTCTTGATGGCAGTTTCTGTACCTGTGACATTTACAGGTATGCTTTTGGACATTTAATTTATTTTAAAATAAAACATTTTAAGCATTCGGCTCTACCCAATTTCTTCACGTACCAATGTAGGATAATCGAATGCCAACTAATCTGTAGATTGTGCATGTAAGATTCTAGTATAGATTAGACACTACTCCCATACAACTTAAGACAAAGACTTTAATACATGTAGTAATGAATAAGGGACATCTGTACTATTGTCAGCACAAGTACGAGTGAATGAAATTCTAATGCCAGGAGCAAGGTAAGTGTTGTCAAAAATGCTTGGACAGTGTTGCCAATTGAACTTTGGATCTGCCACAAATACTCCCCCACCAGTGTCTATGACAGAAAATGAGCAAGAAAGGATACATGTTGGCTGGAGCATGTGGTAGTTTGTTGGGATGGTGCAGCATATTTTGTTTTCACTGTAATTGGTATTGGGGGAGATTGGGAGTGGACAGTCCAGCTTGCTCTCTAGGAATATGAAGGCATGTTTTATCTGATATATGGAAACTATAACTTCTTTTCCATTTATGTTTAATGTGAATGTCTTGCTACTGCATGAGAGGACATTGTAGATTTGTCATATAGAAGCTGTAAAGACTTCTATACATAATCACAGCAGATAAATGAGAGCATGACTCTATTCTTTATAGGTAGATAAGTTGCAAGAGGAATGGTGCACTTTATGCACTGGTTTTATCCTGAGTATTTTGACAAAAGAACATGAATCAATGTCCTGAGAACTTGGAATGAAAAATTCTTGCAGTAGTCTGAGGCTGGTGCCATAAAGCATGCTGCTCTCTGTGGAGGAGTGCATGTGGCACTTCCATACATCTTTCAGTAGGAGTGACACTTGATAACAATCTTAAATGAATGACGAAAATGTTCAACACAGACAGACAGATGACAGTGGGAATATACAAGTCTACAATTTTTTCAAATTGCAGCCCAATTATAAATAGAGTATTTTCAGAGTATGAGTAAAGGAAAAAGTGTGCTACTTGCATGGTGGGGGAAATAAAAATTTAAAGTAAAATTAAGATATCAGTTTTAAGAAAACCTAAATCTTATTTTTTAATTTTTTTTCTCTCTAGAAAATAATTGGCAAAATTGGCTTCTATAATTTTACTAATATTCCACTGTTGTTATCTATCAGGAAACTTACAATTTTATAAATTGTTTACTTGGACATAACTTATTAATAGGATTTTATACCAGTGTATTGGTTATCGACGCAAAGATGAGTTCAAAATCAGAAAAAACAAAAATTCTTTATTTTATCACCTGTAGTAATTTTTCTTGTACACATATCAAACATGCCCCTCTTCAGCAGTATTATTACGACATTCTAAAATACAATAAATAAGTAAAATATAATAGTGTAGATAACAATAGATTTCCCAATAATAAAAATTAAAAAAAAAATTTACATAGTTTTCGGAAACTAATTTTCTGTATGACCAAATTATATCTCAAAGTATTATTATAACCAAGTTGCATAATTTCATTTCGCTTTATTAAAAATCATAAAATTATATTTCTAAAATTACAAATTTAACATTATTTATAAACTTAATTTTGCTTCCAATGTAAGTTTATAAATATAGACCTAACCCTGGTCATCTTTGGTACATCATCTGGGTTAATCAATATAAGATGGAAGGCTCTGACCAAGTTGATTTTGGAAAATATTTAGGCTCCTCATAAATTTTGAGCAAAATCACGAATATGTGGCACTGGATAATGATTGGAAATAGTTATTCTGCTCAAGGTACAATAATGTCTGGTAGGTCTCCAATCATTAGGGCCCTTTGGCACCATATGGAGGGGAGAAGCCCAATTGGATTTTGATGGTTGGCATTGTGTGTTCGAATCCCCGCCTCACTACTCACGGTTAGCAGAGTGCAGTCTGAGGTTTAGCATATATGGGTGGTCCACATGTCTTGATATAATTCAGTGTTGTGCATGATCTTCTCTGAAAAAGGCTATGGGCAAGGTGAGTTATGGGAAGTCCTTGAGGCACTGAAGAATCAGGGTTTACAGTTTTGACTGATGTAGGTGGTCCTGTATAATATCTTCCCTGTGTAGTGAGGGATGTCAGCGTGCGGGTCGACCTGTAATCTGTTTCTGATGAGTTCAAAGTAGGCTAAAAGGTGCACCAGTTATAGGCTTTTAAACAATTCAACATGAATCATTCAATACCAATTTTTGAGTTTAACTAGCAGTATATCGTGATTGACAGCATCAAAAGCCTTTGTTAGATCTAAAGTAACTATATTAATTATAGTACTTTTGTCTAAATTTGGTATCAAATAAGTATGATAAGTATTTCAAACATGTAGAAATTTAATTTCATTTGAATACAATAATAGAATTTTTGTTTATATACAAATTAATAGTATTGTTGTTTTCCTTTTTAGTAGTCCTGAAGGTTATCCAGCCGAAAAGGAAACTAAACAAAAATCTCCAGACACTGTGAAACCTCCAAGACCTCCCAAAAAATCTAGTGAAACCTCCAGGTATAATAAAGAAGCTGATGGTAATAAAGATAACCAAATTGGTAGACCCAGAGATAGAAATTCCAGGCGACATCATTCCCCAGATTCTAGAAAATCTAAAAATAGAACAGAAATAGATTATTCTAGCAGAGATGACAATAAATCTAGAAGACGACAGAGTTCTAGAGAAAAGACTTCCAGATCAGATAGGAAGAGTTCACCTGATCATCATTCTAGAAGCAAATCCTACCATAAAGATAGTAAGCATTCTAGCAAAAGTAATAGAAGGAAAAGTGAGAGAGAGAGCGATAACAAATGTTCGGAAAAAGGCAAAACAACGCCCAAATCAAAGGAGAGACGTGGTCCAATATCATTTGAGTCAGAAGAAGAAGAAGAACTGTTCCAAGCAGAAAAGCACTCCCAAGAACAACCTGAGGCATCTAAGTCTCCCATTATATCTTCCGAAATTAAAAGTCCAAAAGCCTCTCCACAATTGGTTGATTCCCCCAAATATACTGTAGAAGTTCAAGAAACTCAAGGAGAAAATCAGCCAGAGATGAGCGAACATTATGTAAATAAAGGAAATGATGAAATAATGCCAGAGGCCGATGACAAAAATAA
Organism: Centruroides vittatus; assembly: GCF_030686945.1. Taxonomy (NCBI): domain Eukaryota; kingdom Metazoa; phylum Arthropoda; class Arachnida; order Scorpiones; family Buthidae; genus Centruroides; species Centruroides vittatus. The sequence continues at coordinate 1,950,768 of NW_027122679.1, forward strand.
GCCTGAAGAATGTGAAGAGAAAGCAGAACCACCTCCTGAAAATGATACTAACTTAGAAGTAGAAAAGGAACAGACCGTAGAAGAAATACAAATGGAAAAGGGAGGTAACATAGAAGATATATTAAATTCTGGCAAACCAGATCGCTACGGTAATTCTCCTATGGAGATAGATTCAGAAGGCATAGTGGAATCACCAAAAAAAGAAGAAACCGTCCACCAACCATTGGAATTGCTTCTTCCCGAGAAAATTCCCTTGCCAGAAGAGCAATGTGCACCTTCGTCTTTGCCTTTGCCCTTCGTTGAACAAGACGAGAAGAAAGAGGTAAGTAGTTATTTAATTTCAGGCGTGTCCCATAAATACAGGTCCACCTAGTAAAATTAAGTTTTTAAAAAATTGTTCAAAGAAATGATATGTAATAATTATGTCAAGAATTAATTACTATAACAATTGCATTCCAACAAATATTTTTATTTAAAATTTAATAAATAAATTTATACAGTAAATTTTTCATTTTTTTAGTATCCCATAAATATAGGTCCAGTATGAAATTCTTTTTTAAATTACCAAATTTTATATAATTAATGCATATTTTTGCCACCAGAGAGTGCTAATTACTGATTTACAAATGGAAAAATTTGAAACAAATAAATTAACATTGAAAATTCACACAAAATATTAATCAATCATGCTATGTTCCAAGTAACTTTCAAACAGAAAAAAGGCTAATTAGGGCTTGGAAGGAATCTAGACTATCAAATAGACAAATTGCAATAAAACTCAAAAAGATCTCATAATTTAATTAACAGTTTTATACATCTAGGAGACGCATATGGTTCAAAAGGACAGTCCTTGAAAGTACAGTGAGACTTTGCTTAATGAGTATTTTGCATAACGAGTAAAACAAATGGTAAAATAATGACTCACTTAACAAGTGATGTTTCACATAACGAGTGATGAGGAGAGGGGAAGTCCTGGATTGTGCGCATACTCCATCAGTCTGTGTTTAGCACTCGTTCTGCTAGCATCTTACTGTCACTTGTGATCACATATTTCTCCAAACTTGTGTTCACACACTTTATGTATAAACATCAACAACCATAGTCCATTATATAATAAACACATCAAATGATATGTAAAGGCTATAATTAAATATTAGAAATTAATTAATTTGACTAGAGGTAGGCAGTTATCCTGCTATCTCGTATTAAATTTAATGACAAATTCCAAATTAAATTTTAGAAATGTCTAATTTAAAAATTAATTAATTATAATTATTAAATTCAATATGAGATGGAAGCATAACTGCCTACCTCTTGTCAAATTAATTAATTTCTAATATTTAATTATGCCAAATTCTTGGGCTATGTAAAGGCTATATCATTTGGTGTGTTTATCAGACATATTATCTGTGATTTTTTTTTTTTTTTTTTTTTTTTTTGTTTTCTGCAAATCCAATTTGCATTCCAGGTTGGTTCATTCCATGCTAGAAGAAAATATGATGATGATTCATGCTCCTTAACAATGTATATTGTATCATTTTTTTTGAATAAACATTATACATAAAATATTTGAGTATTTTTTTCAGCATGGAACGCATTATCGTATTTTACATTAATTCCTATGGGAAAAATTGTTTTGCTTAATGAGTGTTTTGCATTACGAGTAAGATTCTGGAATGAATTATGCTCGTTAAGCGAAATCCCACTGTAACTCCACGAATAAAACATTTAAAAGAAATTGGTAATAATTCATCATCTATAATCAAATTGCAGTAAGACCCAACATTCTGGTATCGAAATCAACAGTTTCCAGAATTGTAAAAACTTTTCTTACAAAGAAAAGAAAACCCACCCCTGCCTTAACTAATGCACACAAACAGAAGAGGTTAAAATGGTTTAAAGAAATAATGGATTGGAAAGAGGAATGGAGTGATGAAAAAAGTTTGATTTGGATGGCCTGGATGAATTGCAGTATTATTGTCATGGCTTAAGATGGGAAGAAGAGGTATTCAAAATGTCAAGAAGGTGGCAGTTATGCGATGATATGGGCATCATTTGGATGGAATGGAAGGTCTAATGTAACATTCATACAGGGTAGAATGAATGCAATTGACTATCAAGAAATGCTGGAGATACATCTCTTACCATAGGAGACCCAAAATGATCTTCCAACAGGACAATGCCTCAATACACAATGCCAAGTCTACCTATGAATTGTTTTTGAGTAATGGAGTGCACATTTTGGATTGGCCACCTTGCAGTTCTGATCTCAACCCCATTAAGAACCTGTGGGGAATGCTTGCTAGAGCTGTGTAAGCAGGAGGCAAGCATTATTCCACAGGAACTGAAGAATGCTTATAGTGGTTAAATAGGATAAAATTGAAAAAAAAAAACACTTACAAACTTTATATACACGATTTGGCATTGATTTGATTAATTAGATTTTGGCTCAAGGCAGTCATATTGTGCTTAAAAACTTTTTTAATCATATTTTGTTACTCTTATTTAATACTGGACTACTATATTCATGGGACACTAAAAATTTGGAAAATTAGTTGTATAAATTATTTATTGGAATACCAGGTTGTTCAATAAGTTTTGTTGTTCAATAAGAGATGGCGCTATTAGGTTTGTCATTTTATTACTCTAAAAATAGTACTACTTTTTTATAAACACGTGTGAAGTTTCATGTAGATCTGTCAACTCATTTCTATATTTGCAGCTGTTCAAAGTTGACGTGTCAGTGTATTTTTTTTACAATGGAAAAAATTGAATATCGTGCAGTGATAAAATTCTTATTTTTGGAAGGTGTAGCACCAAAACAAATTCATGAACGATTGGTAAAAGTGTATAAGGACTCTTCACCTTCAATTAGAACAGTAGAAAGATGGGTTGCTGAATTTAAACGTGGCCGTACAAGTTTCGAAGACGATCCACGTGAAGGACGTCCAAAAAGTGCATCAACACCAGAAATCGTAGCAAAAATACAGCATATGGTTTTGGAAGATCGTCGATTAACTGAGAGAGATTTAGCAGAAGCCCTAGGGATTTCATTAGGCAGTGTGAGCAATATTTTGGCTGATGTTTTGGGTTACAGAAAGCTGTGCGCACAATGGGTGCCGCATTCGCTAACTATGGAACAAAAACACATTCGAATGCAACTTTCTCAGCAACATTTGGAGCGTTTTAGAAAAAATAAAAAGGATTTTGTGCGTCGTTTCATTACTATGGATGAGACTTGGGTCTACCATCATGATCCTGAATCAAAACAAGAGGCTAAAGAGTGGTGTGAACCCGGTACTTCGGCTCCGAAGCGAGTTAGGGTCCAGAAATCGGCCAAAAAGGTGTTAGCATCAGTTTTTTAGGATGCAAAAGGAATTTTGTTTGTGGATTATCTCCAAACTGGTAAAACAATAAACTCAGACTATTATTGTAATCTTTTGGACCAACTGGATGTAAAAATTCGTGAGAAAAGACCTGGTTTACAGAAGAAAAAAAATCATTTTTCATCAAGATAACGCACCCTCTCATACAGCTCAAAAAACCATTGCGAAAATCAGTGAATTAAAATACGAATTGTTGCAACATCCTCCCTATTCGCCAGATTTAGCTCCCTCTGACTTCTGGCTGTTCTCACATCTTAAAAAATTCATGCGTGGGAAACGATTTTCATCGAACGAAGAGGTAATAGCAGCCATGGAAATGTATTTCGACAGTCTTCCGGATTCTCACTTCAGGGATGGAATCCATAAATTAGAAGATCACTGGAACAAGTGTATTGAAGTTCAGGGAAATTATATTGAATAATAAAATGTATTTCAAACCATAAAATTGTGTTTTTTTTTATCGAACGACAAAACTTATTGAACAACCTGGTATAACTTATGTAATAATTATGCTCCTATTCACACTCAGATTCTTCAATATTATAAAACCAACACATCTTATTACTGAGAAAGTTCATTTATTCGGTTAAACAAATGTTTTCAACCCATTCTATGGGCCATCATCAGGTTAAAGACATTTGAATCCACAGCGTTTCGAGCAACAAGTTCAAATTTAAATTATATTAGAACTTAAGTAATACAATAATACTGAATTACGTAAACCAAACATAAAGAAAAATAAATAAAAATAAATAAAAAATAAGCTAAAATAAAATACAAAATACATTAAATAAACATCCACATAATGTATAAACTTATAGTATTCTAAGTTTTTTCATTGAGTCTGTTGAATATACCATCCTATGAGTTCTTTCTGATTACATGCTTCCAGGCAGATGGTAAAATGGTTGCATCCTTATAGTTTAAACACTTTTCTGTTAAGCCAGATCTGTATATCTCACATTTCTCAGTTGTTGATGCCAGCACTGGTGAGTGTACTGGTGCAATAATTCTGGCTTCCTCCCATTTAACCATGGATCCATCTGTCTGCACTACTTTTGATAATGCAGTTGTGTATCGGCTTTTTGCTGCATCATATTTATGCTCTTTAAGCCTTTTGTTAAGGTTTGTAGTCCTGACTCCTATATATTCCTTGTCTATGTCCAAAAGGTCATTATATATGGTATTGCATACACTCCTGGCTGTTTGCTCTCTTTAACCTTATCCTTGTCATTTCTAAGTAATGTATGTAAGGTGAGAGCTCTTTTGTATATAATATTAGTGTTTTTGTAGTTCGCAATTTCTTTTATAACCAAGGATAGACTTTATTATATGTGAACTTCGTGATACCGCTGTTTCCATCATGATTTTTCATGTTCTTTCTGGGGTCCTTGTATGAGACAATTAGGCATTCTACAGTTCTTGACCAAATCCCAACTCTTTAGCTACTTCCTTATAGTAATAATTATGTCAACAATTAATTACTACTACATTTCTTTGAACAATTAATTATACTAGGTGGACCTATATTTATGGGATGCACCTTAGTAATTTTAAGATTCTTAAAGTTTACTTTCCCATCTCATAGGAGAAAATAGAAAAACCAGAAAGCAGTCAGATTAAATCCAAACCGGAGGACCTCAATAAAGACGAAAAGTTAGTATACATTGCTATTGTAATTTAAAAAGTGAATATCAATGTAATTAAATTGTTTGTGTTGTGGAAATAGAAAGGAAAAAAAGGAGAAACAGTTGACCGCCGAAAAGAAGAGTCACACCAGCAGACGTCACAGAAGTCGTTCCCGGAGTCGTAGCCAGGAAAAGTCTCCGTCACAAAAAAGTTCCGGTCGTGGCGGGCGGTCCTTCCGGCACAGGTCGCCCATTCGAAGACGTTCCAGATCCCGTTCTAGAAGTCAGAGTTATCGGAATGTGAGGAGGCGATCCAGATCGCCAGACAGGAGCCGCCGACGCTCCACCAGTCGCAATCGACCCACCAGAATCCGACAGCGTTCCAGAAGCAAGAGCAGATCCCACAGCCGCGACCGAGCTCTCCGCAACAGAGGCTGGAGAAGTCGTCAGGGTTTCGGATGGCGACGTACCCACTCTCGCTCCAAGTCTCGATCACGTTCCAGGTCGGTCCGGAGACGCAGCAGAGACCGGCGAAGACGAAGAAGCAGCAGCAGCAGTCGGAGTAGCAGAAGCAGCAGCAGCAGTAGCAGTCACAGTCGGAAGAAGAGCAAAAGCCACCGACCAAGAAGAGGTTCGACGTCTAGTGGTTCTGCCTCACGTTCTCACAGTTCACGTTCTTCCTCTTAATTGTTCCTTTGGTTATCGATTGTACAGACGAGGACCTTAATAGATAGTCTGCACGTCAACAAAACATTCGTTTATATAGAAAGCCATTTCACAATCATTTCTTCACATGTCTGTCTGTCCTGTATTTTGACGATGACTCTGCCATCACCATAAATAAAATTGGCTGTAAGAAGAATTTTCTGCATTTTCTTTAGGGGATACAAAATTATTTCAGGATGTTTATTCTGTCTAATAATTTGGATAGAAAGCAAAATGGAGTGACAGATTACAATTAAATTAAACTAACCTAATAGAAATACTAAAAAATACAAAAATCACCAAAAATGAAGCTTCAGTTTTTTAAAAGCTTAGTAAAATAAACCATGGCAACTCATAACCTAGGACTTTAAGACAACCTTTAAAGTAGGAGCCTTTGGCACAGAAACACCCACCCCATTGAAAGGGGTCTTTTGGAATATTTGTGCATTTGATGTAATATCCTCCATGGTTGCAACGGGCATCCCCTCGAGCCCCATTTATCGGTTATTTCTATGTGCAAGATTTGAAGGAAAGAACAAGACAAATGGAAGGAAAGGTAGTTTCTGCACCTCGGCAGCACGGAGATGCTTGTTGCCATTAAGCAGCAATTCCTTACTGCCAAGACTCCATCATTGCCACCGCCCAACCACCACACTTCTGCCCATTCCATATGCTGGAAATGGGTCCAAGAGACAGACATCACAATCATGGAGGACGTTGAAACGAGTGCAATGGTTGAACTCCCGAATATTCCAAAAAAACCCTTCCAATGATGGCAGGATTGACGACCCACTTGTGTGCCAAAGGGTCTTATTTTGAAGGTGATTAGGTGAGTATTTCCATATGTTTTCAGATAATTGTGGTATAGCACTGTAATGTAACTTTTGATTTCCTGCGTTTACCAATTTGTCATCTAGTGCATTGCTCTTAAGTTGTGCAAACCATATGAAGTGGTGGGCCAATAATTACATACAGCAATCAATCAAATGTATGATCAGTTTATTAAAATTAATGTTCAGTCATTCTTTAAGAATTTTAACTCTATTAATATTCAAGATTAGAGGTCAGATTTGCTTTAAGGTCTCCAATAGGAGACCTTAAAGCAAATCTGAACATGAACTGAACAAATAACACGAACTTTAAGTTATTGTATTTGTTTGAGGAAAATTTTTTCCTTCTTTGTAAGAGTTTAGTAACTACTGTCAATATCTTCTTCATCTTTGCCTTTTCCCATGTTTATATAGGGTTGGCGTTTCCTTCTTTAATATGTTTCCTCCATTTTTTCCTCTCAAGGGTGTCCTCTCTGATTCAAGTCTTCCACTTTATCTTTCCAATGCAGCCTTGGACTTCCTCTCTTCCTCCTTCCTTCCACTACCAGTTTTCTGACCCTCTTTCCAACATAATCTTCACTATTTCACCAAACTACCTCAACCTGCATTCTTGCATCTCCTGCTCAATTAACAGAACCTCTAGTAAATTCATTCCTTATTCTATCTTTCCTTGACACTCCACACATCCATCTCAACATTCTCATCCATCTTTCATTCTTGGGCTCTTCTGATTGCCCATATCTCAGCCCCATACAGCATTGCAGGTCTAACAACCGATTTGTACAATTTACCTTTCAGTTTTCAGTTAACTTTCTTGTCACCTAATACACCGCTCAACTTCCTCCAGTTCAACCATCCACAATGAATTCTACATTGCACTTCCAAGTTCAATCTTCCCCAATCTCGACAAAGGCCCCTAGATACTTAAAACTCGGAACCACAGGAAGTGGCACATTTTAGAATTTAATATACTGTAAATATATGAGATAACTTTTTGTAAAAACTACATGGTGTGGCAAGAATCTATTTTTGAAAACATTTTTATCATTCTCTTCAATGTTGGCTTGCTTTTGGTTAGAAAGTCAAAAATTTAAGGTTTGTAGACATAGGGTCATAAGGTGAAGGCTTATGCAGTTGCTGATGGTGTTTAGATTATTACAATGAAGATGGGATTTTGGAGAATGGTTGTATGGATGTCATAGAATTTAGTGAGGTCATTTAAACAATGAAGGGAAGTTTCGTTAACGTTGGGACAGTAAGTGCACTTGTTTATTTGATAAAGGTCACGCTTGTGAAGTGGTTGGTGATGAGCATGTTAGTCCGGGCACAAGTGTGGGTGCCGGGTGGCGTCATATATGATCTGAGGGGGGATAGAGATTGGATAGTCAAGAGTAATGGTCTTTTTTGTTATAGTTAGGCCAAGCAATATTTATGTCTGGTATTATCAATGTCGACAAAGTCTTCAGCAGTGGTGATAGTTAGGTATGTAGTATCGATTGAGGTGCTTTTAGCAAGGGTATCAGCTTTGTGATTGATGGGGATGCTGGTATGGGATTGGTGGTTAATGGCCTCTGCAACATTGCAGAGGCCATTAGCCACCAATATAGTAGGGGAAGAGTCAGAGAGATGCAAGAGAGTAGATAGGATGGATTTTGAATCTAGAAATGGAAATATTGGTGTGATTGGCAGGAGGATGGATGATTGCTTGAAGGATGGCGACTCCTTCAGATGTAAAAGTACTAGTCATCAGGTGGATTGTGAAGTGGGCATGATGATTGGAAGTAAAGTTGATATAACATGATTAGTGGTTTTGGAAGCCAATTTCTGTGCCAATAAGGTAGAGGTGAGGATTGGAGATGGACCAGGAGTCAAATAATATGGTGACAATGGGTGGGGAGATTGGGGGGCTTGGAAAGGAAGATCACTAAGGTGAATGGGTGTATTGATGGGTAAAACTGCATTGCGAGAGTTAGGGAGTAAGTCGTTGGGATGAATGTGATGATTCCTCAGCCATTACGGGGTGTGGTAAATATATGGTATCTTGATGAGGATCGCATAATTGGGGTGATGGCTGAGATTCCAGATGATGCTGAGGGGGTCAATATTGCAATGTTTGTGATAATTGACAAACTGTGTAATGAGATGTTTGTGATGACGGAGGGTAGTAGTTGGCAACATAGAAGGTAATGATGTTGGCAGTGCATTTGAGGAGGCCTAGGCTAAGTTCGATGTAACTTTGGCAGATAGATTTGAGTGACTTGGCTGACATTAAGGGAAATGATAGCTGGAATGATATATTCGAGGATGCTACCTATGGTGCTGTCTGTGATGGAGAGGTCATGAAGAATCCACCATGATTGTTATTGAAGAAGATTTTGAACATATTGAGTAATTTGTGGCATTTATTGTGGGATATAGGTGATGTGAGGGTTCCAGGAATGATGGGAATCAAGAAATAGACCAAGTATCTTGAAATGGCATAAAAAGTTGATTGTGGTGGCTTGAGATGGGAATGGTCATGATGGCACATTTCTGAGATTGGATATTGAGTCTGTTTGTTTCTGCCCAATTCTCCAGGGTGGAGAGAAAGGTGGACGTATGGTAATGAATAGACTTGGGACTCACTGTGGATGAGAACGGTGACATCATCTGGATACACATAAATGGAAATGAAGTCATTAAGCCAAGTTAAAGAGTGGTTGCAGAGGCAAAGGTGGATGAGTGTCATAAGTTTTATGAATGTTCATAGTGATGAGATTTATGTGGTGGTAATGGGAACAGAGGTAGTGAATATTGATCAGGAGGAGGGTGAGGAGATTTTTGGTGCCATGATATTGGAGACCTCTCGTGCTTGGGATAGACCAGTGATGAGTAGAAGCCAATTCATTCCAACAAGAGAGAATCATATGTTCCATGGTTTTGGTGTCAGTCAAAGTAAGTGTGATGGGGCAGTAGTTGGTTACTTTGGTTGGACCCTTACCAGGTTTGTGAACGATAGTAAGTTTCATGTCAGATGGGAGTTTGCCACTCTCCCAGAGAATGTTATACAAGACGAGAAGGTTTTCTTGACTGGATGGGCCTAGGGACTAGGGTGTGCATTTTGATGCCATCGTAGCCAGGAGATGTGTTTTTACCTTTGCAGATAGCCTTGCAAAGGTCTTCTAAGGAGAAAAGTTTATTATACTACTGATGGGAGTTGGGGGATGTGGAGAGGGAGAAGTGTTTTGCAAGAGCGGATGCTTAGGTGGACGGGTCAGTGATGGAGGAGTAATCATTGGAGAAGATGTTGATGGCTGGAGCCGGGTTTGTAGTGCTCTCAGGACTGTTAAAGATGTAGAAATGGTAGGGGAGGAAGAGGTGAGTTGTTAGTTGTTTTCAAGACTGGATTCAGTGTGAGTTTTTTCCCCCTTGTTAGTTGTGTTATTTTGTTCCATCTGGTCATTGCGTGCTTTGCACTTAAATTCCTCCCCAACTGTGAGACCTGACTACTTTGTGTGGTCAGGTTTGTATTTGAGTGTTATAGGTATATGAGTGTATAGGCTTCGATGATATTAGTGGTGTTAGGGGCACATTTGGCAGGAAGTTGTTTAAGACCAGGTTTCGTATTTGTGGTGGAGGTGTTAGTGGAAGAAGAAATAATAGATGGAGTGTGTTGTTCCGGGTGTTCTAATTTGTTAATCACGAATTCAAGGATTTTGATTTTGTTTAATGATGCCTTGTCAAATGGCGATAGATCGGTCAGTTATATAAGATTGACTTTCAATTTGGAATTTAGTCGGTTTGGTATTTACCACGGCAATGTTTTTTGTTTCTTGGGTGCGTCTGACTTTGCTGTATGGTCTTTGAGTGGATATTTTCTTGGATTTGCTTGATTTTATGACAGTCTTGGTGATGATAGAGGGAGCATTATGCATTATGTTTGCACCACGAGTCTAAAGATGGTTTTTTCTGTTTGGTAAAAATGGCAGGCAGTAGATGTATAGCCACATGACTCATTGCATTTATGCATGCAGTTTCTTCTCGAGTGCACAGTGGGGTATTGTAGCCTTCACCGCATTGTTTGCACTGAGTGGCACTCCTGCAGTATTTCTCAGTGGCCACAATGGCTGCATTTATTACATTGAGGAATATGCTGATATGGTCGGGTATACAAGTGTTAATGGTTGATTAGCTTTGTCTTTACTGCAACAGAAATGTGTTACAAAAATTAGAAGATGGCCATCTTTATGGAGGCCATCGTATTCGGCAGGAACACGTTTGATGGCGAAGGGGTGGCATAAGAGCCTCTTGCAAGATGGAATTTGATCAGGGAGTTCTCGACACAGTGTATCGAGAGGAGAGAAGGAAGGTAGGATTGTTCCACTTCAATGAATACACGTCCATTTTGGGTAACAGACGGCGTCGACTCCTTTATGAAGGTCGGGCAAGACTGCGGAGGGAATAATTCACAATTCGGATGCCGACCGTGGGGGGGGTGATTATTGGCGAATATGACTCGGCACGTGGGGTCAACAAGGCTAATTTGGCATAGATGACACCAATGGAAGGTGAAGTTAAAACGGTTCAGTGGTCTGGGGTGATTTGTCAGTCACGGACTGATGGCGAGGATGTATTTCCACGTGGTGCATGCAGGAGTTAGTTACGATCGTATGTGATGAGTTAGGGCTGTTTCATACTATGACCGACTGATCCGACCCAACCAATCCTATAATCGGCCCGACTAGTAGTAAAAGCATTCACATCTAGTACGATTATATGTCGGTGACCGATTCGTAAGAACCAATCGGAACGGGTGTTACAGATAAAAAACACTAGCTAATCATTGTAGGTTTTTCAATGTAAATACAAAACACGGCCGTCATAGAAAGCGATCGTGCATTTCAAATTGTTTTAAAACGTATTCAGAACTACAATTTCTGAATACAAATGAAATATGCTACTATTTATTGTCAGGCCGTATCTTTGGCAACAATATCAATCGGAATGTTTTATAAACAGCACAGAGGTTATAGACAGCTCTTTGATAAATGTTTCGATAGTAAAGTTTTAAAATTTGGGAGAAAAAAGTACATTACACTTTTAATAAGCTTAAGCAAATGTATCACTAAAAAACTGTTGAAGGTGTCAAACACTTCATGTCATAAATAAAGAGAACTGCAACAATTTTACTTAAGGCCGCCATACACGTTCAGGAAATCCTTTGAGGAATAATTGTGCAGGTCTGGCCTTGAGGAAATTCAGAATTTCCTGTCGCCCACACACGAGGAGGAAAATCTCTCAGTCAGTCGGCCGTGGCATCCGATGAAGACGTACTGGCTGTTCTTGGATGTTTATTGGCAACAAATTGTATTAAAACTCGCGGGAAAAAACATGTGCGTAGAAGTCTGTGTAAAGAGTAGTAGTAGTGGTTTGGGTAGCACCGATCACACAATTTTTCAAGAGAAATCTTTGGCTATAGATTCTGTTAAAAAGCATCAGTTACCAGCGAAAGATCAATGGCAAGTCGATTTTACTACGAAAAAAATTCACGGGTTAAATTTTATAGACGAGAAACCATCGGATATAACTGGTTGGATCGAACAGAGTAATTTACAAAACTTATTAAATTATTTCTCGACGTATAAAGAATTATTTTTATTTAAAGGTGGAGAGAGGGGGGGAAAGTCTTTTTAAAAACTGGGGCCACAGTTATTTAGACATCGAACTTCTTGGGTGACCGAGATCAGATAATAATAATAGAATGTTGCAAAAAGAACAATTCTTAATTGAACAAAAAATAGATATTTTCAAAATCAGTACGTTGTATAGATCGTACTGATTTTATGCAGAACACAAAATAAATGAGTAACAAATATAATTTAAATAATTATTATATTAAACTATTTTCCTATTTTACTTTGTCTTATTGTTAAAATATTTTAAGTTGTCGTGTTTAGATATTAAAACAATAAATTTTTTAAAATGTAAAAGAAAATGATATTACAGAGTATCAAGATGTTTTATGAAAACTAAAGAAATGAGAAGTTTTCTAAATATTAAAATTAATTATAATTTTAATTTATTCGAGAAATTTAAATTTATAACCTAAAAATGAATTTTTTCAGGTTATAAATAATAAAAGTTAAAAAGGTTATAAAAAAATAATTCTTCGAAACATTCACGAGACATTGTTCTCATTACTCAGCGACCTCGCAACTGAACGACACGACGGCGCACGCGTTACAGTTGGCCTGCGCAGTCCGAAACTGTGCAGGAAAATCAAATGGTTTTTCGTTTCTACCCCGGCGGCCTGTACAGTCCCCCCCCACACTAACAGGACTAACCTCAAGGCCAGGCCTGCGCAGTTATTCCTCAAAAGATTTCCCGAACGTGTGTGGCGGCCTTTAAACTTAAGTAGTTCAGCACGAAACGAAAGCGTTGGGTTCGTCCTATTTTATTGGAACAAGAGTAAAAGGGCGAATATAGAAGTCTTGTACGGCAAATGCGGATATACGATAAATCGGGATACTACGTGTATTTCGGGAAGACCAAAAAGGTAAGTTTTGACACTTACATTACATGTTCTATTTATTATTTATTTCAAACTTATTTTAATCTAGTAAATCGTTATTGTATAATCTGAGATACGAGTTTATATACAAACTACTCAAATGTAAAGGTAGCAAAATATTCTGAGTTTGCAGAACTCAAAATGATTTGGTTAGTTCTATAATGTAACATTTTTATAAATGTTAGTTCATTTGTATAAACTATCGAAGGATGTTTTTTTTTTTTTACATTGCACTCCTAAAATAATTTGTTCCAAAACAATCGACTTCAAAATTGAGAAACACTATTATAATGTGTTTAGTTAAAACACATTTCATGCAAGCCAGATAGAAAAAAAACTATCGAAAATTTCTATAATGTCAAAATTACATAACAGATGAAAATTGAGCTTATGGATGACTTTCAATAATGTTCACTTGTATTTTTAGATTTGATGAATTGTTGAGCAAAGTTGGCCCAGTAATTCTGTGTAAAAATACAACTTATACAACAAAAGTATACCACCTGCCGAACAACTTGCACTGACATTAAGGTTTGTATCATTTAGGAGGCTTTACGATCAAGTTTCAATATCTATATAATTCCAAAACAAAGTATTTGTATATGTTATGTTACAGAAATATAATTGATTTTGCTAAAATAAATATAACTATAATTCTTATTAACAAAACAGATTTCTTGCACACGGAGGAGAACAACAAATAATAACAACATATTACACATTAGTGAAACGAGTATGTGATGCAATATGGTCTGTGCTTTCTGGTGAATATTTGAAGGTAAACATTATTAAATTTGAAATTATACTTTTCGTAAATTTTTAAAAGAATATCAAAAATCTGAAATAACAACATATTGTAGTGCTACGCAACTATGTATTATTGTTATTATTATTATTATTATTTTCTCGGTTTCCTTTTTGTATGTATCGGGTTTTCTTGGTTTGTACCGTGTCGCGTGGAATTTTCTTATGATGTCACCTTAGGATACGTGAGAAGCTTTCTGATTGGTCCAGAGTGGGACAATAAGTGAAGCGGACTTCCGGAGAGCGGGAAATATAAATTGAGGGACTCTCACGATTGAGGACACTTTTTGGCTGCTTTTGGATTCGTCGAGGAAGGTTGCCGAGGAAGGGTCAGCAAGGACGTCGGAGTTAGACCGGGAGAACAGGAGTCTAGAAAGGGCGACCACTTTCAGTCGGGAAGCACAATCCGTTTCCATCGTAGTGTAATTGAGAAGTATCAACGAGGGACGTACTTCTGGTGACGTAAATTACGTTCAGGTATCGGAAAGAACTATTAGTTTTGTGAATTAACGTAAAGAAAAGGAACGCTTGGAACTCGAGATCGTGTTGCATTTACTTAACATAATACCGTGATTCGTCGAAGGCTAATATATGCAATTATTGTATAGAAGGAAAATGTGTATGTATATATGTATATAGAGTATTGTAAATTTCGTTAGTTTTAAGTCGTGTATCGTGTAAACTTGAGGGTTAGGAAGCATCTCGCGGTTATTGTACTGTTAGAATAAATTACTGTTGTTTCGCCAAATTCGTGCACGTGTAATTGGTCATTACTTGAGTCCTTAACATACATCCTTATTACATCCGTGGACTTAGATCCATCGGATAATCAACATTGGCGTCCGCGACAGGATATTGATCGGGTTGTTTGTTGTAAAAGGACCGACCAAACGTGCATCTTGTATTAACCCCTCATCCTACTGCCGCTTATATCTGTAATTATAGCCATTGGAATTGTAAATTATATTATTGTAAAACCAAAAGGTTTCGGTAAACTATGGATGAACAAATTACCAGCGGATCTTCAGGGGCAGGGGAATTGGGCAATGTGCCTATTGTAACGGGATTTATGGGCATGATCCCATGTTTTTCGAACCTGCCCGGAGATATTTTAGATGTGAGTAGGTTTTTCCAAACCGTCGAGAACGTCGCGTCGTTGGCAAGCTGGGATGAGACTGTGAAGGTCACCGTAGTTCAAGCCCGCCTAAAAGGTGAGCCCTTGTCTTTATTTTTCGATTTAAGGGACCAGGGCGTCATGAGCTATGATGAAATAAGGAGGGCTCTTATAAAGTGCTTTGGTCGTAAAGAAAAAGAACAGGACCCGTTTGATCAGGTATTAAAGATCTCCCAGAGAAGAGGGGAGAGGGTTTGCGAATACGGGATTAGGATTAAGTCGTTGTTTTCACGAGCGGTGACGCGCAATTCTAATTTAGCGACGCTTCGCGACAATGCTGTTAAGGAATGCTTTATAAAAGGACTACTAGCGGAGATTAGGAGGCAGGTGATGCAGAGGCGGCCGGACACCTTGGATGAGGCGATAGTAAAGGCCGAAGAAGAAGAGGAAATCGAATCGGCCTGCAACAAACGAGGTGGGATAAGTGAGGTATGCGCAAATGTTGAGCATGAAAGGGGGTTGGAGAGAAGGGAAGTACAATTGGGTAAGCGTGTAGAGGAGTTGGAGACTCAAATAAGGAGTTTGACCGAGTCCATGGCATCTTTACTCGAGCACATGAAGGGGAACAATAACCGCGAGAGGTGGGGAAAAGAGCGCCGTTGTTACACGTGTGGTGAAATAGGCCATATTTCGAGAAAATGCAACAAGAGAAGAGGTTTAAACTAGTCAGAGGTCATTTGAAAGGTCAGGCGAATGACCGGTTAGTTAAATTAGAACTGACCAGAAAGATCCACTTGTCAGACCGGGGGTTACCGATTGTAAGAGGTGTAATCCTAGGACGTGAAATTGCTGGTCTAGTAGATACAGGTGCAGAAAGGACCGTAATTAAGAATGAATTGACTGAATATATCAGGCGTGAAAATAGGAATTGGGTGGTCCCAAACAATTCATGTATTAGTGGGATGTCGGGAGCACTCATAAACAGTGATGAGGCCGTAGCAATCGAGTGCTGTTTCCACGATGGGAAAAAGGTATGCACGACAACACCAAGTGTTGGGTTTCCTGAAAGGGCAGGTTACGAGATGATCATCGGGATGGACATTATTTGCCAGCACCCTGGGCTGTTGGTGGGGATCGAATCAGTGGTTAAGGCAGATAAGCAAGGTCGTGAAGGGAGATTTTGTATTAATATAAATAGTGAGGTAGGGGTGGCAGAGGTAGAAAGAGAGGTGTGGAGATTGGATCACCTAGATGAACCGGTTAAGAGGAAAATAATAAATATTTTGAGAAAGTATCCGGACGCTATTGCTAGCGAAATTGCCGAGTTATCTGGCACTAGCAGACATATGCACTCTGTTAGCCTGACGTCGGAACGTCCGGTCAACGTTAGACAGTACCGAATTCCGTACAGTTACTTACCTGGCCTTAAGAAGCAAGTTAGTGAGCTGATAAAAGCAGGTATATGTGAGGAGAGCTCATCGGAGTGGAACTCTCCTATACATGTTGTTCCTAAAAGCTCTGGTGAGATTCGTATCACTTTGGACCTGCGAAAAATTAATGATATAACAGAACCCCAAATATTCCCGATGGCTCGAATAGACGACATCTTATCCCAACTTAATGGGAACAGATATTTCTCGGTATTGGACTTAAAAGCAGGGTATTTCCAGATTCCTCTAGATCCCAAGGTAAGACACATATTTGCGTTCTCCACACCATGGGGAAAATACCAACTTTGTAGGATGCCTCAGGGTGGGAAGAATAGTGGGAGGTTTTTTCCAATACATTATGACGAAGATCTTAGCAAAATTTGTCGGAAATAGCTGCTTTGTGTTTCAAGATGATATTGTATTATTTTCACAAAGTTTGGAGGATCATCTTGAGCTTGTCGATCGAGTAATTAGTACATTAAGGGATGAGGGCCTAAAATTAAATCCGAGTAAATGCCAAATATTAGCAAAGGAGGTGAGATATTTAGGACATATTATTAATAGCGAGGGTGTGCGACCTGATCCCAACAATGTTGAGTCGATCAAGAAAGTGGAAACACCTCGTAGTGTAAAAGAGGTCCGCAGTTTTCTCGGTGTGGTTGGATTTTTTCGGAATTTTATCCCGTCGTTTTCCGATATCGCTGCTCCATTAACAGAACTCACCAAGAAAGGGAAGAGATTTTTATGGAGCCCAGAATGTCAGAGAGGTTTTGAAAAGTTAAAAGAGGCAATAGCAAGCCCACCAATTCTAGCTCACCCGGATTTTGATAGACCATTCTATTTGCACACTGACGCATCTGACAACGCGGCAGCTGCGGTGCTCGAACAACGGCACGAAAAGGGACTGGCTCCGATAGGCTATTTTAGTAGGAGATTTCAAGGGGCAGAAATCAATTATTCCACAATTGAGAAAGAATGTCTAGCAATTGTTTTAGCCTTAAGACACTTCAAATTTTTAATTCTAGGCCAAAAAACGATAATACTCTCTGACCATAAACCCCTTGTGTTCCTTAGCAACATTCAAAATGGGAGCAAGCGTCTGACTCGTTGGATAATGGAGATTATGGACTACCATATAGAAGTCCAACATGTGAAAGGCGTTGACAATAAAGTAGCGGACTTCCTTTCGAGGAACGTTAACGGGGTTCATCACTTCGATGTTGAATCTACAAGGGCTGTAATCCCTAATAGATACGAGATTGGTTTATCACAGGATCGCGATGAAACTTTTGGCCCCATAAAAAGGGATTTACTGAGAAGCCCCGGGAATAGAAATATTGGGAGCTATATGCACCAGTATGTAGTAATAAGCGAATGCCTGTATAGAAGAAGCCTCTTGAAGTCCCGTGACAAGTATGTTAGCCAATTATGCGTAGGGGAGGATCTTGCTAGGGAAGTGATTAAGGCTGTTCACGAAAACAATCTGTCGGGGCATTGGGGCGTGCGAAAAACTATAATTAACATTGAGAAACACTATTATATTCGGAATTTGAGAGAGAAGGTCGAAGGTGTCATTAAGACGTGTGAAAGGTGCCAGAGGCATAATGTACACAAAGGAAAGGCTCCTTTCCAAGAAAACGAGACGGCTGAGGCACCTTTCCAAAAGATTGCTGTGGATATAGTAGGACCTATCCGCACATCGAGCAGCGGTAACCGATTCATCCTTGTAATAGTAGATATTTTCACTCGTTTCGTCGAAGCACACCCTTTGAAGGACCAAACTGCATGGTCTGTGAGTAATACAATATTTAATGAAATCGTTTGTAGGTACGGTGCCCCAGAAGTAATTATTTCCGATAGAGGTACCAACTTTCTATCATCTTTATTCTCGGACTGTTGCAAGTGGTTAGGAATTAGGAGGAACATTACTACCGCTTATCGACCTTGTGCGAATGGCACGTGCGAACGGGTGAACAGATCGTTAGTCGAAATGATAACTAAATCCTCTGACGATGGGAGAGTCGAATGGGATGAAATGATACCTTCTGCATGTTTTGCCTATAACAATTCGCACCACACTGCCATAAATGAGTCACCTGCCTTCCTCTTGTATGGTGTTGATCCCCGTACCCCTAATATCGAATACCTGCCTGATGATATGTCTACCGATGAGCGTAGGGCATTCCTGGTCACGAAACTCCGTGCATTACGGGAAAATGCGAGTATCCATGCGCGAAATTACAACAAGAAAGGAAGGGATTATCGAAGCAAAGGGAGAACATTAGTAAGTTTTTCGGAAGGGCAGAGGGTTTGGGTGAGAAAGAAAGGTGTTAAAGGGAATAAGTTTTCTTATAATTATAAAGGACCCTTTCGGATCACCAAGGTGATAAACCCAACTACGTATCGTGTGGAGGGTTGCAATATGAAGGATCAGGAGACTGTCCATGTCGATCGCCTAAAACCTTGCTATGGCTATCCGATTTGTAATAAGAAAAAAAAGAGGGAGGATAGAGGAATTGTACTGGAGGATGATGATGAAGTCCTGGATGATCGGTTGGTGAGGAGACGTGGGGTGGTCACTAACACGCAAGGTGTTGACACAAGTGGTGTGCAGAAGTGCACTGACCTTGAGGTGCGTAAGAAACCTTATAACCTACGTGAACGCAAAATTGATTTCCGTAGTTTGCACTACGGGAAGTGAGTCGCTTGGGGGGGAGATATGTAGTGCTACGCAACTATGTATTATTGTTATTATTATTATTATTAATTATTTTCTCGGTTTCCTTTTTGTATGTATCGGGTTTTCTTGGTTTGTACCGTGTCGCGTGGAATTTTCTTATGATGTCACCTTAGGATACGTGAGAAGCTTTCTGATTGGTCCAGAGTGGGACAATAAGTGAAGCGGACTTCCGGAGAGCGGGAAATATAAATTGAGGGACTCTCACGATTGAGGACACTTTTTGGCTGCTTTTGGATTCGTCGAGGAAGGTTGCCGAGGAAGGGTCAGCAAGGACGTCGGAGTTAGACCGGGAGAACAGGAGTCTAGAAAGGGCGACCACTTTCAGTCGGGAAGCACAATCCGTTTCCATCGTAGTGTAATTGAGAAGTATCAACGAGGGACGTACTTCTGGTGACGTAAATTACGTTCAGGTATCGGAAAGAACTATTAGTTTTGTGAATTAACGTAAAGAAAAGGAACGCTTGGAACTCGAGATCGTGTTGCATTTACTTAACATAATACCGTGATTCGTCGAAGGCTAATATATGCAATTATTGTATAGAAGGAAAATGTGTATGTATATATGTATATAGAGTATTGTAAATTTCGTTAGTTTTAAGTCGTGTATCGTGTAAACTTGAGGGTTAGGAAGCATCTCGCGGTTATTGTACTGTTAGAATAAATTACTGTTGTTTCGCCAAATTCGTGCACGTGTAATTGGTCATTACTTGAGTCCTTAACATACATCCTTATTACATCCGTGGACTTAGATCCATCGGATAATCAACAATATAAAGATTTTATTGAAATTAGTAAAAAGTTAAGCATTGGGGAAAGTTGCAATACGTGTTAAAGAGCAATAGATGGTAAACATGATGTTATTCAGCAACCAAAACATTCTGGTACAGTTTTTCATAATTACAAGGGTACAAATAGTATTATTTTAATGCATGCCTGCGTTGCCGAATACAGATTTACGATCGTTGACGTCGACGCACCTGGAATCTATAGCGATGGAGGAGTATTTAATAATTCTATATTTGGAAAATAGAACAAAAAAGGTACAAATATTAAGCTTCCATATTGTTTTGTGGGGATGAAGTCTTTCCTCTTATTACAAATTTATTACGTCCTTACCCCAGTAGGAATCTACCGCTCGAACGTGCAGTCTTTAATTATCGTTTGTCTCGCGCGAGATGTATTATTGAAAACGCATTTTGGATTTTCACAGCCAGATGGCGCATATATAAAAATATAAAGTTTGTACAGGCAACAGTATGCCTACACAATTATCTGAGGACACGTGATATGTCTGTCCCAGGAAGGAACATTGTACAGTACAAGTAATTCGAAACGTCGAGAAATTTGCATTTCTCGACGTTTCGAGGTGTCCGAATCCAAAAACGTAAAAATGTTGGTGTTTCGGCCATTATCTTAATTAGAAATGGAAGCAATTTCAGTGGCAAGATGTTTATTTAACTTTTTAAACGTTTGAGGACGTACAGTACAAACAGTTTCGTCACAAATGCTGAACGTAGGCCAGCCGTAAAGCCGTCTCCGACATTAATCGCCAGACTGCCATTTTCCCATTTATAACATCCGTAAAGTTGTTCTTTCGCCACGTATTCTGCGTCGCAGTACTAAAACAAATTTATTTATTTTTTCCGCTGCCGTTTTACGTGCAGAATTTCGTTACTATCGATGCCAGCCGTGACCCAAATAAATCTTCTGCGCCTTTCTTACTTCCCCAAAGGAATTCCCTCCATCGCACTGGAATTCGGATTTTGGATGGCAGAGAAACCCTGCGATCTCAATTCGGTATAGATTTATTAGGAGGGGGGAGGCGCTGGCGCTTCGAACTTCCTTTCTTCCTGCCGTGCCTCCTAGCGTCCAATTTCTTTCGGAATAACTTCAGGATGCCCCCCAGCGAGTCCTGGGGATAGTCAGCCAGTAGCCTGCGGTATTCATTGTATTCGGGAATCTTTATCCCTTCTCGTCGGGCCAACACCTTCGCTCCTCTGTAGCCTGAAAGAAGAGAAAAAGGAGGCAAAACCTAGGTTCAATACGAGGAAAAAAAAACTTGCAAAGGAAAACAGAAGCCGAAAACTTCTGTTTACATTTTACGAAAACGAATAACCCTTTTGCGGGAAACGAAAATTCGTAGAAATGACGTCGTCCTCGGTGGTTACCTCTTCCGTGTCAGTCTAAGACGTGGCAGGCCATCTTCCCGAGTGCCAGTGCCAAGATGGTCGCGTCCACCATACTAAATTTTCTCGTCTGCCGGCAATTTCAATAAATTATCAATAATCCATTTAAATTGCCAACTATAAAACCGTTAACGTATGTAAAACACAAAACATAACGGTTTAATATTAAGGTTCCCCTTAATATTTTACGCCCTGTTCCTTCTTGCGGGTACGGATCGCAGTCTTTTTATTATTATAAGACAACAAGAGTAGACTGATACTTACTCGGCCGACGACAGAAACAGCAGCAATCGAGACAGTAGTAGAGATTGCGTCGCGAGTGGCGAACACACAGAAAGCAGCAACGACACAGAGGAATCAGCAGGAGGAAAATCAGGGCGGAGACTAACACGGCACCCACGATGACGTAAGTAACGTAGCGCTGTATTCCTCGGTCCAAATTCTCCAAGTCGGTGACGAACCTCTTCTCCGATCCCGCCTCCATGTAGTGCTGTCGAGAGACTGGCGTTCGTCATTCGAGAGAACCATCTTCCGGACGCCGCCAAATGCTTCCGACATTAAAGGGAAAATTGCGTCCTAACCGCTCAGTAGCGTGAATAAACGCCAACGTTTCCAGAGTATCAGTTTTCCGTGACGTCACAATGCCGGGCTCCAATTTTTTACATTTTCATACACGATGCCGTCGATTTCGGTAGGGTCTCGCCCCCGTAAGTCACACTTTCCCCGTTAACGAGTGTGTCGTGCCGGTCATCTAACTTCGTTCTCGAGATTAAGGAGGGAGGGAGGGAATTTATTGGTCTCCGATTTTAAATTGAAGCAAAAACTGAAGGTATGAAATGTCTTCAAACTTTCGCCCACTTCACATCTCGGGAAGGGTCTTGCCGCGGAATCGGCCTTTTATTGTAGGTTCTTATTCGCTTCGATACATAAAACTCGTAAGACGAAATTCGTAATGAAAGACTCTGACGTAAGAGTTTGTTCCCGAGGTCCGAGGTGGACTTTTTACAATACACCTGTCGTCTCGACTGCTATTATTATTAAAAAACAAGCTACGCGTAACTGTTCAGCCATTGTCGATAATTAATTTAAAATCACCAATGGTCTGGTACAATCGAGCAGCACTTGGAGCCAACAGAACACTTGTCGCACGTTGAATACGTATATTCCCGGTAAAAATCTCCATCTCCGTTGGGTGATCGACCGTACGTGACTTAAATTCCCACCGGCATCTCTCGTCCGTCCAGACCGGATACGAAAAGCTTAGGGGCAGGAGGCCCCAGTTAACGTACGAACTTCCGGCGCGGACCGGAAATCACGTTTTCATTTCGAGAATTTCTCCAGAACGGAGTCGGGCAGAGGACCGGCGTTAACGGGTAAAGCACGACGCACGGGGGCAAGATACTAGCGAGGTTGTGGCAGAAGTTTTCATCTCTAAAACGTGAACGACGAGCGACGCTATCTTGTAAGCGGCTCTCGACGTTCGACGTTCACGTTTTACAGATGGAAACTTCGGCCATAACCTTGCTACTAATGAAATCACAGTCAATCGAATTACCCGTATCTCTCGCCCCTAAAAGTACCGCAGAGGGCACCTAGCGGTCATTTTCAACAAAAAAATTTAAACTTATCAACGCACACTGCGTGGTTGTGAATTTTTCTTACCGTCTGCCGAAGTTTAACGAATCGCGAGAGCTAAAGAAATACGCGGTGGCGAGAACTAATCTATTTACTTACAGAGGGATATTGGCCTTTAAGGGACGCGCTCCAATTCTATTATAGACTTCCAGATCCCACCGGGCGTTTAAGACGTCGGCCTACCGCTGAGGGGACCCGAAATGGAATCTCGGCCGCCCGACCGAAGGCGGGAGAGAGAATCAAAACCCAGAAAGGAACCCGGCGAGAGCGCGCCAAACGCCCGCGCGGCGTCCGGATTTCGTCTGCAGGCGCGTACTCACGTTGACGTAAGTCTCGAGAGGCACGAGATGGGTTTCCGACTCTTGTCCGCTCGTCTCCTAAATGAGAGAAAAAAGTGTTAAATGCCACCTGCCGAACGGACGTCGACTTTATAAACTGGAAGTGGCGGAACCGGGATTAACCAAACCAGAAAATCCAACCGGCCCTTAAATTTTGGGGAGAATTTCCACCCGCTTTTCTTTTATAGGGCCGGAACCGGGCCCAATCTTCTCATTTACTTAACGACCGAAGTTTAATATTTCCCAATAAGTCCCTGGGCGGGGGCCAAAAATGATGCTCGTTGCGAATATTTAATTTTCCGCTCGTAGAGCCACCCGTGCCGCTACCGGGTGCGACCCGTAGAAACGCGTTCGGAAGCCAGGTTGGGGGACGAAACCCGTCGGCGACGTCGCCTGCCGTTTTAAAGCGCTTTCGAATTTAGAAATGGCGCACGCGCAACGCTTCCGCACGAACTCGAATCCGAGTTTAACTATTTTAAAATCGAATTTCTGGCCGTCGGAGCAAGAAAGTACCGAAAACGGGAAAGGAAATCGCCAGAAGCGGATTTACCTGGGGTCGGCTTCCCCGAGAGCGGGTCTCTTTCGCCATTCGAATTAGAAGAAATGCCACGGCGGAAAATCGCATCTTTCGAACGTATTCGATTACATATTCGATACGTACGGAAGCGCCGTCTCGGATTTTTCTTTTCTTTTTTTTGCGACGGGAAAGAAGGGGCGATAGGCTAAGGAAAGAAAGTGCTTTATTCGCTGGTCCGAATATCTACACACGAAGACTTCCCGCACGTCTATACACAGAATGACCCGATGAATCTATGTACAGGATGAGGGATGGAATGTTTCGGGGGACGGCGCCGCCCCCTCCGGATTAATAAATAAGTGAAGAACGGAGAGAGACGTCGGGACCCGCTACAAACTGTTGTTGTACAGTCGGGGATCGTGAGGTGAAGGAGGGTTGCTGTAGCTGTTTCTACTGTCGGGTCCGGAACACTCGCTGGTGGTGTACGAGTCCATTTCCGCCATCTGCCTCAGGCGCGTCCAGATGTCCAGGGTGGACGAATTGGGGCTGGAAGGTCCGCTGCTGGACACGAACGACGGGGGACCGCTCCAAATAATACCTTCAACGAAAGATTTCTGGTTAGAAAATGAGTGCTCGTTCCCGATTTTCGCCGGGTTTACAATCTACGGAAAAGGTCGAGTCGCGGGAGACGGGGTTACAGGGGCGCGCGATCCATCGCCCGAAGGACAGAAGAATCAGTAAAACGCAAAAAATGTAAAGAAATATTTTATTCGTCTCATGTAAAAAAAGCGAAGCGTCGACGTCTAATTACAAAAGTAGTACTTTCTGGCGTGACTGGGGCAGTTTTCCGCTCGCGTCTGGACACGACGCGTCACCGCTTTGTAGGACTTGGACAGAATCTTGGACGCGTATCGATACTTACTGTTGGAAGGAGAGACGATGGGCAGGGCCACAGGGTGATTGTTCGAATACGAGTGGATGGAAGAGGCGCTGTTGCAGGGCACCGCCTTGTTCGACGACTGCAGGGGCAAGCGGAAGGAGGCGCTGGTCATCCTCTCCAGAAAGCTGTCCAGCTGACACAGCGACAGCGCGTTGTGCAACGTCTCCAGAGGACGGATGGTGGGAACGCTCATGAAACCTTCTGCAAACAAACCACAAATAAATAACGGGCACCGACGCCTGTTAAAGCGTTTATTCCGACGTTCTCCTTAAGAATTAGGCGCGCGAGTTATCGCTTTCCCCGCCCAAGCCGGAAGAAGGGGGCCCCCGTGCGGTTAGGGTCCCCCTTCTACCGGAAGTCGGTGGGAAACGGAAGAGGGAGTCGGGAGGTCGAGCTATACGAAAACGGACGAATTCGTACCTGGAGCAGTGGGCGGCACGGCGTTCTTCAGCTCGGGAGCACTGGAGGATCCGCTGATGATGGCCGTGCTGAAGAGACTTCCCGACGAGCCTGAAAGAGACAGCGTTTAGGATGCGGTTACAAAGCTTTTTCGCAGCGGGAATGGACGCCTCCTAAGGATGGATGCAAGCATGCCGCGCGGCAAAGAAAAACGGCGGGAGTAATTTTGTGCCGCGAAAAGTCGGCCGAAATCGATCTTTTGCGGTGGCCAATAATGGTTCATTTGACAGTCACGCGAGAACAGAACGACGTATTTTTTTAATGGCGGAAAGTTCAATGCGGATAACCGAGATAACTGACATTAGAATAAAAAGTGAAGAGGATAATAAATGTAACACGAATATTAATGTATAATTCTAGGCTGCCAAGGAAAAAAAGAGTATAGGTCAGAAAATGGTCAAAATAAGAAAAGTCCACGGCCGGAGTCCTGGAAGGGATTTCGATCTTTTGGTCTAAGTGGTTTAAGTCAGAATTAAATTATTCTATTTAATTCTGATTTAAACTACTTAGACCAAAAGATCGAAATCCCTTCCAGGACTCCGGCCGTGGACTTTTCTTATTTTGACCATTTTCTGACTTATACTCTTTTTCCCCGGCAGACTAGAATTTAATTCAAAAGACAAAACAGACTAATCTTATACAAAATAGTATTCCTTATCGAGGAATAAGTGTATTTTGAACACCAGTTCTTTCTCCATGTAAGAAAATATCTCTACTCCAAAATCTTGTGTGGTCGTGCTGCCGCGCGGCGAAGATGTTAATATACCATTCTGCGGCGCACGCGTGCATCCACCCTAAAACGGATGACGTATCCGCACTTTCGCAAAAAAAATAATAATAATAAAGCACCCGTCGGCCGAAAATACGGGCACCCACCTATAATTAATCGGATTCGAACTATAGCGAAATATCGGATTCGCGGTCCACGAAAATTGAAAATTTCTGGGAGGACGGCAGGTGCAGGGATTTCGAAAAAGAGTTTTTTTTAAGAAATTTGCATCGGCGGGTGGAGAACAAGAAAAAAAGCCGCGAGACGGGCAATGTTCCCTCTAAGCTGCGCACTGTTCAAATTGTTGCCGCGCACGAGAATTTATGTGCCGCGCAGGCGAGCACGCAAATTGATTTGAATTGTTGTTTACTTATTTCTCACTCTGTCTGCAACATGATTATTGCTACGTATATTTCGATTAAATACATTAAATCATTAACAAAAGATAATATTTTGTATGGAAGTATGTTTTAAAATGAATTTTAATCTCTACTTTATAAAATCTTATTTTTTCCTATAAAAATTAAAATAATTAATTATATATATACGCTCAGCAAAATTTTTTTTTTTTTGCTCAGAGAAGTACATGTTCCGCTCATCTACAAAAAAAAAAAAAAAAAAATTAGAGGGAACATTTGAGACGGGAAGGGAGCCTTTTACGGCTGAAGACACTTCGCAAAACTAAAAATTCGGTTTCTACCGGGAAAATATCCCCGGCCGGGTCCCCAAACACGCCTGATTTATCCTCAAATCTGGCCGGGTGGATATCGGCCGGCGGTTCGAAGACCCTAAAAATAATCTCTAATGGCTCCTATTTATCCCACCCAAAATTATTATTATTATGTTTTGTTACTGCGGTCGAATTTTCGAACTTTGTTTAACATTCCTCTTTTTCTAAACTCCGCCAAAAACCATTTTCTAAGAAAAAAAATTCCGGCAAACTGGAATTCTTACTCGACGATCCGAGTCAATCGCATCTCAACACTTTGCTTTCCCTTTGCCCCCTTTAAGTAATTCGCAACTTCGCCAGAGACCAGTCTTTAACTTAATGTTCCCCCCGAGAAGGAAGAAAGAAAAAGGAAATCTTACCGCAGACTTTGGGCAAGTCGGCAGCGCTACACATTCGTAAGTAATTACTGAGCTGTCCGGGAATGGAATGTCTGTGACGGTGAAATCCTTCTAACGAATAAATACCAGAGTTATTATTCTCGTTTTCCAAATGAGAAAAGATAATCATCAATTCGTAAAAGATGCAAAAAAAAAACAAACAAAAAAAATCTTTAAAAACTCCCGATTTACGTCGGTAGAAATGAATTTAAAGGGTTACGTTTTCAGACTGCCGTTCGACACTCCGAAAACGATAAAGAACACCAAAGCGTCTCCGCAGCGGACGAAGAGGAGGAGGAGAAGAAACGTTTACAACTACTTTTCATTAGTACGGAGAGGCGAGGAGCTCACCTGCTACGTCATCGTCGGTTTTGTTAGTCACGGACACGTCTTCCAGACTTTGGGTGTGGGGACTTTCTACAATACAAAAGACATGCAAACCAGGAAGACAAGTAAACAATAAAGATGTAGAGAGACAGACAAATTCAAAACTCCAAACACAAATATTCAATAATACGGAGCAAAATCGAATAATTTGGAAGATTTTTTCGGCCTTCCTTTATTCCAGTGATTCTCAAAGTGGGGGTCGTGAAAAATATTTGGGGGGTCGCTGAAAAATTGATGCCAGATCAATGGTTTTTCAAATATTTTATAAATTTACTATGAATTCATGTTTAGAAATAAAAAATATATAAAATAATTTTTACTTAAATATATTGCACATATAAACAATAAAAACAATATAAATATTTAAATACGAGCCTAAATGTAATATTCATAAATTTATGCGCTATTAGGGAATCCCCGAGTGCCACTCTCCGCCTAAACTGTAATAGAATAGCGTTGTCATTTGGAACGGTGTTCGCTAGCAGCATTGCGTCTGTAGGCAAGTCAAGTTAGAAATACAGTAGAGCGTCGTTATCCGAAAATCGATCAACCGACAGCGTTTCAGTCGGCAAATTTTAATTTCCGCTAATGCTGTGGCGCTGCAATATTTGGCTATGTCTTGGGATGCTCCGATATTATTTTAGTTTATATGCGTTTTTAGCTGGCAGCACTGGCGCGACCATGAGAGGGTACTTAAGGACGCGGCAGTATTTGAATGAGACTTTTTTCCCATCGTAAGTGGTAAGGTTTGCTTGTTTCTCTGAGGACTGTGTTGTGCTGAATCGGAACGTTTTGAGACTAGACTAACTTCCGAAATATAATGCTTTTTGTTTTTATATTTTTCAATATATTTATTTTGTTTGTGAAAAATAAAGATATAATTTTTAAAAAATTTCATTAGCCTTAACATTGAAAAAAATTCAACGCAAAGCGACACGCAACAGAGAGAAATTTCAACATGGAATAGATTAATTACACAAAAGAAATGAACTCCTCCTGAATTTAAATTAACCCCTCCCTCCGGGATGTTTTTCTACACATACTCATTCTTTGGGATCCTATCAAATTTTTAAGTGCAAAAGGGGGTCGCGGACCAAAAAGTTTGAGAAACACTGCTTTATTCGACTTTACTAAACGCAATAAATAAATAAATATATATACAGTATATATATTAATTTATTTATTTATTACGTTATATATATATATATATATTATATATATACATTATAACGTAATATATAACGTATATATATATTATATTATATAAAATATATTTATTTATTTTTACTAAAGATAAAAATTAGTGATGTAACGAATATTCGGTTACTACCCGGTATTCGGCAGAATACCGATTATTAAAAAACAAAAGTAAGAAATAACAAAAACAGTAAATTAATCATTTTGGTAACTTTTATTAATGCTGAACATTAAACTATAATTATTAAAGTTAATAAGAAATAGCATCTAACTCTAATAATATTTAATTACGAAATAATTTAATACTATAGCCTTTATCTAGCCCGATATCTTATTGCATTGATGGCGTGTGTTACAACGTATCGGGAATTAATGTTATTGTTTAGTTAATTATGTTATATTCGTATTCGCGTATATTTTAATATTTTTTTAACGATATTTTAAAATGATTTACGAAACGTTTTATTGAAACTTATCGTATTTAATGAAATAATTATTTATCTATTTCTAGAAGATGAGTAACTAATATATAATTTATTTTATATATATAAAGAAAAGAATGAGCATTTCTCATTATATGCAAAAGATAACATTTGAAATCATGTTAATTTTAAAAATATTGACAAAAACAATAGCAACAAAATATCACAGAAGTTCACAAATAGAAACCCCCAATAATATATTTGAACTGTTCCGTAAGTGGGGAGAAACTAAGCCATATTATGTCCCCACTAAAGTATATCCTTATACCCCGTTCGCACTGAGCATTTCAATCTAGATTGTGACCAAGGTCAGCGACTATGCCTTGGTGCGAACACCCTCGACCGTTTCAATCTCGACTGAAACGAGGTTCAATCGCGACTGACTGGAGAGAGTTCTTGAAACTAGATCAAGAAAAAGTATTTATTTCTAATCAAAACGTCCATTTTGTATGTTGGTGTTTGTGACTCACCGAGTAGTTATGCCAGTTTTATCATCGCTTATAACAGCCGGGCTATTCTCAAGCGGCACCTGTGCGAACGGCACGACGTTCGACTGGCTACAGTCACAATCCAGATTGTAGGTAAATCGAGATCGAAGTGAGTCGTGGATTGTGTGCGAATGGGGTATTAGTACCCCGTTCGCACCGAGCATTTCAATCTAGATTGTGTAAAAACAAAATTTTAGTGCTTAAAGAGTTAAAAAGATCGATTGGAAATAAAATAACTTATAACTTACATCTAAATACCAACAACTGCCGAATCGTATCGGGCTATTTACGGCTGTTACATAAATTATAAACCAATTTGGCACTAGAGGTAGACGTTAGGCGCCATCTCATATTAACTTTAATAATTATAATTTAATTAATTAACTTAAATAATTTAGACCTACTGGCAAAAAAATTCGTAGTGACACCGGGCCAATAGAGAGCAGGGTGCGCGATCCTTGCCATAATGAGGTTTGCGCGCCAATTTTCGTACGTGCGTTAATCAAGCCGAATAGTTTGTTAATAGCCAAATATTCGGTCATTCGGCCACGCTCCTGGCCGAATATACTATTCGTTACATCACTAATAAAAATTCGTGGATCAATTTACACCGCGAAGAAAGGTTGTTTTATTCGAAATTCCGACTCTATAAACATGTCTTTAGAAGAAAAAAAAAGTTAAATGCCAAATTAATCGTTTAAATATATACAAATGTAAAAAACTCACCATAGGCTAAACGGATGCTGGTCTAGGAACATCCGTTTAGCAGTTAATATATATATATAATCATTTAAATACGAAATATACTTTTCAATAAATGTTAAAATTAATACCAAATCCATAAAAAAAGCACAGGCGAAAATGTTAAACGCAGCGGAACAAAAGTCCAATATAGAGGCCATTGGCGGTATAAAAATCATATTAAAATATCCTGCGGGCAAAATGCTGGAAACAACGAGCCAGACTGAAGCTCTAGATCTAGGAAAAGCCGCCGATTTTGCTAGAAAAGCCGCCATTCTGGACAGAGGCATCTATAAATTCAACTCTCCTCTTTTGTGTGTGGGGGTGGGGTATGATTTTGTTCACCCTGTTTAAAGCTTAACTCCCGTGCTTTTTGTCGAAAATTTCTGAAATTTTGCAGAGAGGTTTGTGTATTAGGGGGATCGACGCTATTAAATTTTGGTGGTTAAAGTCGAGGGGGTGGGGAGACAATGGGAGTCGTGTTTATCTCGAGTAAAGTAGGACTTAATGACGATTTTACTATTACCATTTACATTTACAAATTTTTATAAAACCTAACTGTACCCTCAAAATAAGCTCTTTTGACATTTTATAATAGTTAAAAATATAATTTAAAAAAAAATAAAATATGATAATAGATGGCGCCACCAAAATTTTAAATGTCGCCGGGAAAGCGAGCAGCTCGTTGCTGGTTTATTTTATTTGGAAATTCCTCGTGACGAACTGGCGCTAGTTCTAATGACTATCTTTTTAACGTATAAAAATAAATTAATGGTCAATCTTTTCCCAACGAGTTTAGGCGGTTACGTTAATCGAAACGTTTTCGAATACGTACCGCAAAAACACCAAGCGTTAAGCTTAGTTCACACTGAGCGTATAGCGAAAGCGAATGAGAAAAGCGAAAAACGAGTTTTATTCGCTTAGTGAAATTGACCCATACAACCGAAAGCGAAAAGCGATTGCGAAGTTTAAGGAGCCAATCATTTGCAAGAGAGAGAGAACGTCATCTCGAAAAACAAAATGGCCGCTTCCGATATCCCGTCGTTAACCACGTTTGTTTATCTATCAAAGAAAGAAAGAAAGAAAGAAAACAATGCCCAGTGAGAGAAAAATTAAAAACTAGCAGATATGCCCGGCGTTTGTTTTTTTTTTTTTTTTATTTTAACTCTTTCCGCCCTGTGGGCACTAAGAGGCCTCTTTTAGAAGGCCCATTATGGGTTCGGCCAGGCCCACAATGGGGCGACCGGGTGGTGAGGGACGGGGCCCGACATATCCGGACGGACCACCCCCCGAAAAATTCCTGGGGATTATTCGACCCGTTCGGATTCGATCCCGGGTCCCCCAGAGCGGTAGGCTGCCACCTTGACCGCTCGGCCATCCGGCCACATATGCCCGGCGTTGCTCGGGCAAAAGTAACGATAGCGAAGATTAAGATTATTACGTTATAGTCAACCTTACCCGTTTTCACAGAATGCAAGAATTGGGTTACCCTGTTTCCAGATTAATTAGAGAGTTTTTAGGTGGGTCTAAAAATATTTCGATATCCCGCAAAAACGAAAAAAACTGCATCTGCGTCTTGCACGTCGCATTCTCTTAACACTTCCATTGTTGATGGAAGTGTTAAGACTTAATCCTGTCCCTCTCCCCCGTGGGGAGGAATTTCGAAAAATCCCTTCTTAGTGTGCGTTCTCGTGACGTACCCTAACTGTGTACCAAATTTCAGCTTTCAACTCCCAACCGTTTGGGCTCTGCGCTGATTATCATCATCAACTCGTCTCGATTATATATATAGATTCGTAATTACAACATTTATTCTATTGAGTGAGAAAGTTTCTGTAGCCATCTTGAAAACAACATGAACCACGTGACAACTAGCGGGAATACGATTGGTGGCGAAATTTTTTCGCTAGCGAAACAGTTCGACAGTTCCGAACTTCGAAGCGATCGCTAAATGGTAAAATTCGCCGGAAACGATGTCATGTCTGACGTGTTTTTCGCTTTCGCCAGCGAATCGCGCTCAGTGTGAACTAAGCTTTACAGGAACCGAAGACTCCCAGAAAGATATTTACACGGCACAAATTAAGAAATTAATTTCGACACCCCGAAATTAAACGATGGGCGCACGGTTTGTACCCTAAACTCCATACTTAGAATACCAGGGTACATTACAAATAATACCACGCATTGCATTTCGTAACTTCGACATTTTCCGACGTCATATTCATCGAGTGTATCTCCCACAAAAATAGGACGGTCGAAAACACTAGATTACAACTAGCACTTTCCGAGGAATGGGAAATCCACGTTCGTACCACTCGATTTCGATACTGAACTTTTGTTAAATTAATTTCTACCTTATCTCTTAATTAACTACTGATCAAACAACACAAACAAAATGCGTGCAATTTAACATTTAAGACACGACACGTGCACATTTAGAAATTACAAAAATACGATTATTTCAAAAAAAAACACATTTACGTTATAATAGACAATTAAATTAGATATTTAACGGGTATTTAGCTTCGTAAAACACCAAATAGTGGCGTGTAGGTTAAAACGACTTTCCGTAAGTCGAATTTAAATGGCCAAAATAATCCGAATTCCGTTTAGAGAATACGTAAAAGTTTCCGAAGACGGAATTCGATTTATTCCGACACTTAAATTGGACTTCCCGCAGCCATTGCGCTCTTTGTTATTCAATTCAAATAATCAAATACATTTAAAAAAATCATTCACTAATGATTAATAATTTATGGCGAAATAAAAAGGAGAGATACTTAATTGTTCGGGTGGAAAACGGGCTCCGTTTGTGCTTAACTAGTTAGGAATTTTGTACCTTTTTCCACCTTGGTTTTGGCGGTGACGTTTTCGCACTCCAGACTCCTGGGACGAGAAAAGTCCGACTGACTTCGCATGATGGGAAAAGGCTTGTTTATCACTTCGCTTCCTAAAATAAAAATTGCACGCGTGAGTAATTAGAGAGTAAAATTTAATCCAAAATATACAGAAAACATTCGCTCCGATTGGCCCGGTATGGCGCGCAGAAACAGAAAAGTTTGGACGCCCTCTTTCGGTGGTGGTGCGTGTTTCCTCGTTCGAAAAACGTCCCCACCTTAATTGCCGCCACGTCGGCGATTTCCGATATGAAAAACATGGCGAACGACGCTCCCGTTTCGTTCTCGTCACTGGCGTGACCGTCGAACTACCGAGACGTCACCAGACGAAACTGAGATGGCAGCGCGTGAGAGTCGCTTTATTTGAATATTTTAAGCGCAGATGTTGAGAGAGAATTTCTTACCGGAAATGGAAGCGGCTCTGGGAGACAATTCGATGGGGATGGGGTCCGAAGGTTTGGGACGAAGAGACTCGTGAACGTACAAGTACTCGGGAGATTTGTCTTCTTTCGATTCCGATTCTTCCAGGATGGTAGGAGATTCCTGTAAATTTCCCAAAACGTCGGTTAAGAAAATCCTTTCCCAGTAAATAATTAAATACCCGATGACGTATTCCTTTTTAAAAATTAAAATAATTTAAATATTTAATGGGTTCAAATACGCGAAACCGTCCGTAATTGGTTTCGTAAGATGCGCGTGCTCGTTACGCACCCGGCAATTTGAAAAAAATTTTAGACCTATTTAAATTCCAAGGAAGGACAGACAAGTTCCAATTCCAATTTCCGAGGAAGGACAGACATCTGACGAACGAACGACAGTTCGTCCGATGTCTGTCCTTCCTTAATCTCGAGAAGGGAGTTACATAGACGAAAGTCGAGACCAGATATAGAAATATTAGGGGCACGAGGCCCCGATTAGCTATATACGAAGTTCCGGAGCAAACCGAAAGTCACCTGAATTCAATAAAAAAACGTGACTGTCTAAGAAATCATTTCGAGAACTTTATAAATTTTTTTCCATATTTAACTAACGCTTTCGACGTTTTTGTTACTGCTACCGACTAATAAAAATAGCACCTGTAGTCTGTATATAACTATATTATTGTGAAAAATGATGGTAACCGAAGTTGACGGTGCTGCCCAGCGCCGGATTAAGCCTTTAGCGGGCCCTAGACAAAATTTAAATTGGGGCCCCATTTAAATAAGTTGCTTCTAAACAAATCTTATATAATGTGACATTAGCGTAGCTAGCATGGGTGACACCCGGTGCGGATATCGTGGTGTCACCCAAAGTCACACCGTAGTGTCACCCTTTTTAACTCTTTTATAAAACACTATTGAATTGTAATATCTTCGCACTCGAGCAACTTGAACGCTACATCGAATATGCGATGTCGCGACGTATAAGTTTAGAAAATAAATCATAACCATACATCAGTACTACCACGAGAGGCGGCCATAGGAATATTTCTAGATGGTGCGAGAGATCTCGTGGCGCACATTACTTCTGACGCACGGATGGCTGTTGACCTTTTTTTTTGTTTTTTTTGTTTAGATAATGGCTAGTCGAGCGGACCTTAGTAGGAATTGTTAAATGCAGCCTTTTCTGACCTATCTAATTTCTTAAATAATTTTTCACTCCTTTTGAAACAGAGAAATCTTAATCTTCTGCACTGAAGCCGGGCCCCTCCAAATTACGGGCCCTAGACATTTGTCTACTTTGCCTATTCGATAATCCGGCCCTGGTGCTGCCTCTAGCAGAGAGTGAGAGAAGCTAATGATTATTTTTGAAAAAAGTAGTTTTTGAGAAGGAATTAATAAAAAGTAAGGGTGCAGGAGGGAATCTTAAACCGCAGGCTTTGTTAAAATATGTAATTGCCAAGACCGTACGGCAGTGGCGTAGCGTGGGTGTCAGCCGCCCGGGGCGGAGGAAAATTTCGCCGCCCCCTTATTTAGATATTTTTACAAGATATTATTATTTATTGTGAAATTTTGCCGCCCCTGCCGCCCCCACTACGCTACGCCACTGCCGTACGGTAAATCCCGGGCCGTATTTACATACACGATCATTACGTAACGATGCAAGAAATACCGAAAATAAATTTGACAATGGATTATTGTGAACCGTGTGCCAACTGCGTAACAAAATGTATCTTCTAGAGCAGGGATCTCAAACTCGAACGCACCAAAGGGTCGCATTCGTTATTAATTGGTAAACCGAAACATACTGTAAACTAAAAAAGGGCCTTTACGACTTACGTAAACGGCTAGAAGTTTGAGTTTCTTTTGTTTTAATCCCAGCAAGATGTTAGAAACGTCGATTTTCAGAAAAGATATGGTTGAGGCCGCGGGCTGCCGGTCTGCGACCCGTTGTAGAGGGTTAATGAATATATCGTGGGCATTACTAAAGCAGAAATGGTTTACGAGAATCGTTTTCACAACACTATATATTAGGCCTAAATACACTAAGAGAACAGATATTGGAATTTTGTAAAAATCGGCCATTTTTGTTTTAATCACAAAGAGTATATTTTAAAAAATCTCGCAATTTTTTTGTTCGACGAATCGCAATTGGCACTCGCATCCACGTAAACACAATCATTGCTGTTCGCATTGGTGAACACCGAAACAGCAACAATTTTGTAGAGAGTTAAAAGTACTTTCTTATTTTATTATTATTAATCGAAATACTAATTCAATTTCAAGGGAGCAAGCGAAACGTGCAAAAACGGCACTTCGACCCAGTGCTTCAAACGTCTACAAAGCCACGTTTTGCCACAGGGAGTTTGGTTTTGCAAAATTTCTTGTTGTATGGATAGTACACTACTAGAATTGTGTGATCGGCCTTCCTAAATAGTTTAATATTTCAGAAATATAGAATTTTTTACATTAATGAATCAATCAATTGAAAATACTTATTACTCTTTTAAAAGTTTTCTAAATTTTCGAGAGAATTTCACTAAAAGCTGAGATATTTATCCTGCCTCTGTATTCCATTTATCGTCATTTCTCAAAAATTTTCAATTGTTATGTTGCCAGTTTTTAATATATGTATTTTGGCGAATCAGTACCTTATTTATCTCCTTAAATTATCTTCTAAAAAAGTGTAATTATTTATCACCCGAATGTATTTTCAATTAATTGATTTTGAATATTTATAAACCATCTGTTATTCAAAATTATCATCACATGAAAACTATTTAATATTTACCCGAAAAAATGTTAGAACTGGACAAAATCACGACTGCTATTGTATAAATACGGGGTCTTCCAAAACGAATGCTACCATTCATTTTGTTGATTTGGAATTACGTAATCGTTCCTCTCGCAGCAGTCACAATTCCACGGCTCCTGCGAGCAGTGGAATTGTGGCTGCGAGAGCAGCGAATACGGATATGGCATGGCGAGAGCAGGAAGAATTTGAGTGCTGCACGACGCCGGGTGCACACATTGAGAAATTGTAATGTACAATACATTAAAACACTGGAATACTGTCCAACATTCTCAGATAATAATTAACGTAATTACAATAATTTAAAATTGCTAGCATTCTTTTTGGAAGACCCTCCTCCCCCCCGGTATTTGACGACTGTTTTTTCATTTTTGGCATCTGTTAACGGAATTTAATTTTATATTTATTTAACAAAAGTACAACTAAAGTTGTAGAAATCGCAATTTAATTACAGTATTAATCTAAACCGTGCTCACGAGTTTATTTCTCTATCTGTATATTTTCGTGTTTCATTTAATAATTACGTGATATCTAGCAATTCTTTGTTAAGTAAGTTTTAAGTACGAGATCCTGGAAGGTAACTAAAACTTAAAAGGCCTTAAACTAAAACATTAAAGAAATTGTTTTAGAATTTCCTCCCTTCAGCAAGACTATGTAATATTTATTATATTTTACATTAAAAAATAGTTTGTAACTTAATGACTTTAGTTTGTTTCTAGTATTTTACATTTGGTAATGGAAGAATTTTCATTTTCATTTAAATTTGCATTAATTTAGTTCATTTATAATTTCTACCTCGGTATTCTCAGATTTAGATATGTTATAAGAAATAGTATGGCCACAGATCAATATGACCAAGGAATTAATAATAAAAATATTATATTTTCCACAAAATATACACAGTGAGTGAAAAATTCAATCATCATTCACAATTGCCAGCTGGATAGAAATTAGATTGTAATTAAAAATCATTTAAAATGTATTATAAAGTCAAAAACTGTTAAAAAATTTTCATTTAAATACTCCAAAATGGGGAACATGATACTGTTTCAATTTTAGCTTTGTCAAATTTACCAAAAATAAGTGTTTGTGCTATCTGCAAACATTAAAGAATCTTAATATATAACCGTTATATAATTATATTCACTCCCATATAATTATAAGTTAAAGATCACTATTAATAATTGTTATTATGTGGTGTTGTTGGAATGTATTCTACATGGTATATACTTGAATACCAATGCTTAGTGCTATGCCAGACCAAAGTCTGTGCATAACTTCAGAAAACAAATGTTTTTTGTTTACATGCTTTTTGTGTATATGTTACCGGCAAAACCCGATTTTACGCCAAACTAGTTTAGAATTATTATTCAAGTATATTAATGGTTAAAATAAAAATAAAAGGCAATCAATTAGATGAACAATATTTATTCAAACATAGTCTACTTAATTATAAAAAATGGGGTTAATGATACCTTATGTATCAAAGGTGGCAGCTCATCTCCGAGTCCAGCAATCAGAAGACAGGGAGCAGTGGGGACGTGTGTTCTAACCTAACCTAACCTATTACCATAATTATTAGCAATCAAATTATTAGAATAGGTTAGGTTAGGTTAGGTTAGGTTAGGTTAGAACATCCGTCCCCGGTGATGGCTCGTCTCTGATTCCAGCAATCAGAAAATGGGGAACAGTGGAGACGCGCATTCTAACCTAACGTAACCTAACCTATTCTTCTCAATGTCAGATGTGTTAGCTGTATATATGTAATGTTAATGTATGTCTCTTTAATCCAAATAAATAAATCCGGTAGACTTCCTCACAGCGATAGCTGTGAGGAAGTCTAGCTATCGCTGTGAGGAAGTCTACCGGATTTATTTATTTGGATTAAAGAGACATACATTTACACTAACCTATTCTAATAAATTACCATAATTATTAAGTAGACTATGTTTGTATAAATATAGTTCATCTAATTGATTGCCTTTTACTTTTATTTTAACCATTAATATACTTGAATAATAATTCTAAACTAGTTTGGTCTGACATGCTTACGCCAAACTAGTTTGGCCTAGGCAAAACTAGTTTGGTGTAAAATTGGGTTTTGCCGGTAACATATATATCTGTGTTTAAGAATTTCCCAATTATGCAATGTGTTTAGTATGAAGTAGGTGCTGTTGTGAAGCCCTAATGTTTCAATACTTTTGTGTAATGTGTATGGTATAACACTTCTTTGTGGCAAATTATGAGTGTTTACTGATTTTTTTCAGTGTATGTGTTTTCTATGCTGTGAATGTTTGAAACAGTATAGCTTGTCTTTGATGTACACAGTTTTATTTTGTTTGTCAATGAATGTGATGTCTGAAATATTGTGATGGATTGTTTTACATGTGATTATGGCATGGTCGTAGCATATTTTGGATGTGTCGTTTCCTACAACCAGCTGAGATGTGTATTTGTTGTATGACTGCCAAATGTGTAGAAGTTTGTGTTTGTGTGCAAGATTTTAATGTATTATATTTACTATTTGGTATATGTCAATGTAAGTAGTCTGTGTTAAAAGCTTGCAAACCAATGTGATGTGTTGTATTTGTGAAAATTCGAACCCACCGGAACCAAACTCTAGCAATAAAATTTTTATTGCTTGTTTCCCACGGAGAAAAAATGAATCATGAGGAATAAAATCCGAATAGTGCTGGTTAGTGCAGGAGAGGAACGTGACCGAGGAGATAAAAGGGCGACTAAAGAAGGAAAAGGGGTCGGGTTACACAGTGTCCGTCCGATCGAATCCAGGCCGATTACCGAGTGCCTGTCCACTCCTAGCAAGTCCGGAACGCAGTGTGTGTTCCTCCCGAGGGAAACCTACGCTGTTACTGAAGGAAGCCCGAGCCGAAGATACTCTCTAAACGTTTTACAAGGACCTATCCACTCGGACAAAGAGGTGTGATCTCCCCAAATGCATGTGAACTCTCTCTCCAGGTACCCTAACTTTAGACGACTGTATATCATCCATACTTGTGGTTGTAGATTTTAGTTTTAATAAATTGTTGTTGTATTTTCCATTGATGTCATTTATTCGAATATCGCCACCACTCTATCGTCGGACCCATCCACATCCTCTTCCTCCACTCGCGTAATGTGTAACAAACATGAACAGCCATCTTGACCGTGGGCAGGTCTCACCGACCTGTTAGCCGACAAAAGGAGGTATGTCTGTCCACCTCTCGGTGCACCCACAAATTGCTTTGTGCATGATGAAATATTTCCTACAGATGTTATCTGTGAGTGTTGTGTCTTCTAAAATGGCATTCTTCAACCTATTCAAACCTGCAGACAGGCAAAAACAAAAATATTTCACGAACTGGCAGAAGGGCTAGGATTAATTTTCTTAGACTTAAACTGCTTAAACATGAATGACTGTTATAACTGGCAAGACACTGGTTACCGTGTATTGCAAAGGTGTTGCTTTCCTTTGCATGTCAATCACTCAAGGACCACCCTTAGTTGTCCGTAGAAAGGTTGCTGTTGTGTTTTGTTAATGTTGTTTGTGTTTTCCTTTGGAGTTGGTCAATAATTTTGTGCATCCAATATATAACTCCAAATGAATATGTCAGTACTGAAACAAAATATATGTCGATTGCTTTAAATGTATTTTGCATTCAGCTGTGCTGTTAGTATCAAGCTTAATCTATTGCTGTATTCTTTTGTTAGTCTTTGCTTTATTTGTGCATGTTCTGTAAGTTTGTAGACCTCACCCTTATCCTTGGATTCAACAACATCTCCATTTGAGTACAAAATCATTTTTCTTCAGGATATTCTTTTTCTATGTGAAGTGTTTTGCATTTGTCCAGGCAAAACTGCATTTCAATATTAGTGGGACAAACAAGGAGAGTCAGACATTTGGGTCTCTGATTCAAAATGGAACTTTATGAGAATGTAGCTCTAAATACAAACAGTTTATATGTAACATAATTATTTTATTACTTTACTTTATCATTAGCATTATTATTACTATTATTATTCCTCATGTTTAAAATTTATAAATCAAGAGATTATAAAAATCATGTCATCATTTCCCATTTAGTGAAAAAGAAGTCTCTACAGATTTAATGCTTTTATGTTGTTAAATAAAATTTTTATCTCTCATATTTATTTTGAGATATTTTCACTTGTGGTTACATATTATGTCACCA
The DNA here is from genome assembly GCF_030686945.1 of Centruroides vittatus. NCBI lineage: Eukaryota > Metazoa > Arthropoda > Arachnida > Scorpiones > Buthidae > Centruroides > Centruroides vittatus. The sequence continues at coordinate 1,991,519 of NW_027122679.1, forward strand.
CAAGTGAATAAGCTTTAGACATTACTGTGCATGGATGAAAAAGACAAGTCTGATATAAAAATAGGGTAACATAATCACAGTTTTTTTTTATTGTTAATGTTATGGACAATTTCCTCAAGTGCTTGTGTTTGTTACACTTCAAATATAACAATACCACCATATCTAAAAATAAATACGAAGAAATAAAACTTTTATTTAACGACATAAAAGCATCAAAACTAGAGAGACTTCTTTTTTCACTAAACAGGAAATGACATCATGAGTTTTTTATTCACTTGACTTACATTAAATGCTTTAAATGTGAAGAATAATAATACCATTTTAACTAGATGTACCGGAATTTTATAATGTCCGTGTAACCACCTCATTCTTCTAGTTTGTAATATGCAAACTTATGGCGTACAAGTGCCGCATTGTGGTTACTGGTACATGTGAATTACATACATGTATTTTTATATTGTTTTGTGCAATTTACTTGTAAAATATAATGATTTAAATGCTGTATTATTTACATTATTTCTTGTTTTAGTTGACTGATGAAGGGCCAAAAGCCCAAAACGTGTAGAAATATCGTATCAATTAAATAAAGATGGAAAAGAAGCCACGTGTTTGATTAATAACACAATCTCGTGTTTAATACTCTCAATAATAATACAGTAGAGCATTGATTATCCGACTCAATTGGGGACTTGGGTTGGTCGGATAACTGAAAAAACGGATAACCGAAAAGTATGAAAAAATACATTATTAGTATGGTATATTAGTATATCTGATGTAATTAGTATATTAGTATATCGCTATTAACCTACTTCATGTTGAATTTTCATCGACGTTAAGCCTAACAAAATTTTTTTAAAATAGTAATCGTTGCTATTGTATCATTAAAAATTATTTATTTTGCAAAAATAAATACAAAATAAAGGAAAAAATAGAAAATTAAGCCTGGTTTAAATACTGGCCTCCTATTCATGATCGTGCCAGCTAAAACACGCAAAAATTTAACAAAAATAATACTAAAGTAGCCAAGACATAGCCAAATATTGTAGTGCCACATCACTAGCGGACATCTGAATTTGCCGACTAGAACGCGGTCGGTTAACTGATGTGACGGTTGATCGGGGGTCGGATAATCGATGCTCTACTGTACTAATAAAAAAGCTAATGATACAGTAAAATAATAAAATAATTTTGTTACACATATAAAAAAACTGAAATTACAAAGGTTCAAATCTATGTTGCATAGCTCCAGTGACTAGTGTCTTATCCACTTGGCTATTGCTGTTCCAAGGTGGCATGGAACTTCCAAAGACTTATATGCTAAACACACAATTTTCAGATGCCCATTTTTCAGAAATGCTTGAGAAGTGGGTCCTATTATTTGGACAAGGAGCCGTGCGTGTTTAGAGTTACATGCTCGTCAAGTTTCATTCAAATCGGAGAACTGAATGTTCGACCCTCTCCTTGTAAGTGTGTGTAACTTGTAATAAGTGATTTAGTTGTGCTTGTATTGATGTATAGAATAGAGTGAAGTAGATCATCCATGCAGTCTACATAATATGTATTGTTGTGTTTGATGGTGTATCCATATTTGTTGTTGTTCAACCTATTGGATTGTGGGTTTAAGGCCAGACAAAACTATAATGGACTTAATGAGTCTCCCTGGGAAATGCCTTGCCTATGTGTATTTGGTTTGTTTTGATGTGTGTCACAAAAACTAAGACGTAGTGTTGTCCATTGTATTTTCTAAGAATGTAATGAATGTTGAATGTATATTATGTAGATGTAATGTATGCCAATAACCATGAGTGTGGGATACTGTTAAATGCCTTCCAGTAATCTGTGTAGGATATGTGTTGGTTTTTATGTTGTTTGTGTGCTATCATAGAATGATTGAATCTATGAGTAACTGTTCTCTGCATTCCCCTAAAACAGCCTTTTTGTTGCTCAGTGAGAACGTTGTACTGTTCTGTCATGGTATATTTTGTTTGTGATGCACAAAGTGAGTATTTATATAGTGTAGAAAGGCACACGATTGATTTATCTCGTGTAAAGTCTTTTGATGGTGGTGTGTTTAGGTTATATTGCTGTTATTAATATTACTATTATTATTAGAGCAAACCAAATATTCCAATAATTCAAATCAGACATAAATTAACTCACAGGCTCACTGCCCAAGTCATCAAACTTTGTCTCTTCTTCCAGTGTTAGATCATCTTCCTCCTCTTCAATACAGCATGGTTTATCCAAATCAGAGGGATTACCTAAGCCATGATGCATGCAAATTTGTCTGTCCTTCTGCGATATTAGGAAAGGAAAGGATTTAAGAAATAAAAATTTAGTTACAGGGAAAACAGTTAGTACCTTAAATCATGCAATTTTTAATATTTTCATCAAATATGCATTTTATGTACCTTAAAGATAAATTTCTTCCTTATTTAACCTTTTCTATAAATTTTCAATGATTATTTTGAAGTGTAAAAAATTATTTTTTAACAATATTTTTTAATGTGCATTAAAAATTTTGAATTTGGAACCTAATTTTTGATCCTAAATTTAATGCATGAATCTAAATATATATGTAGTAAAAATTCACACTAATTCAGATACCTAATTCCACTTCAGTCATTTATCAAAATCAATCGACCGTAATTGTTATTAATAACAAATAATTTGACACCGTAGATAGGTCTGCCACAAAGCTATTAATAATTTTAATGATTCTGATATGATTTATTAGCTTCATTGGCTGTTTATCAAAGTAGCATTAACATTACAAAATAAATAGGATGGTCCAAAAATCAGTTAACTAAGATAGTTTGCTGTTACGAAAAATCAGTGGTTTAAACAGCTGTTTGTTGGTATTAGTAATTCAGTAATTTAATCAGAAGTGACTGAATTATCATGGTCATCATACAGCTGTTCCTGATTGTCATCTTTTTTAAAACAATCTTTACATACCAAATCCCCCAAAAAGTTTTCTAACAGCAACAACTATGAGAAAATTAACAAGTACAGGAATTTTTTTTATTTGTTAACAAATAATCCTAGCTTAATAAAAATTCCAGTGTCTATTTCTAACGATAAGAGCTTTTATTATGCAAATTATCACTCTGGAAAAATAATTTGAAATATCAAAAAAAAAAAAAAAAATCTTGTGCAATCCTAGTCTGGAAAAAGTTTTCAAACATAGGAGAAAAAACTGAAATGAAAATTATGTATTATTTTGTCGGGCATCCTTTGACCTTAATAAATATCAGCTTTAACGTGGGATGGCACAATTTAACAAATTCCGAGCAATAGTCATTAATTTCGTTCTGACTCTGTAATGAATCAGCTTTTGATTATTTCTTTGCAGTATGTCGTTTCTTACCTGCTAACACTTTTGGCGTAGCCCACAGATTTTCAACGACATTTAAATCGGGGCTGTTTGGTGGTAAAACTTTGATGTTTCTCTTTTTTGAAAATTCTTTTACATTTTTCTTATGATGACTTGCATTGTTGTTTTAGAAACCAACTTCCTCGTCTCCAAATTGCTTTCTACCACAGGAATCGGGAGTGTCCGAAATTTCTTCATATACATTTACAGTTTCTTTTAGAATATGTATTTCTCCCTTGCTTTTTGCTGATATGCAGCTACATGTCATAAGACCAACTGAGAATTTCTTCTTATACAAAAGTCATTCTTGTCAAAACTTTTCGTTTGCTCTGTGCCATACAAATTGTCTGGCATTGTCTGACACGGTCTGCTTTCGTCTGAAAAAATAACTTTCTCCAAATCATTAATAGTCCACTTTTGGTAACATCTTGCCCATTCCATTTGCTTTTTCATGTTGTTTTGTCACAAATGGTTTCGTTTTGACTTTACAAAATTCATAGCCTGTTTTGTTTAATTGGTTTTGAATCGTACAATTGCAAACTTTCCACTTTTGAAGTGGCTTTTCAAATTTGTAGGCAGATGCATCCTAAAACACAAACAAGATTCTTGTTCTTGGTCAGCCAGTTTTCTTCAATGTTTTAACACCTTCAGATTTTCTATATTTCTTCCACAAGTAATTTACAGTTAAAACAGCACAACCAAGCTGTCGAGAAACTTCTCTGAGTTTTCCCTTCTGGATCAGTCACAATTTGATTTTGAAAATCCTCACTGTATTCTTTAACAGGACCCATTTTAAAGCAATGTAAAGGCAACAATAATGGAAATAAATGTAATACTTTTGAACAACTAATTTGCATAAACTACTGTGATTATTGTTATAGAGAGCACTTTAATGCATTTCTTTCTACTGTGTTCAAAAACTTTATATTCCAAATTATTCTTCTAGTGCAATATTTTACATAATAAAAGCTCTTACAGTTAGAAATAAACTCTGGACTTTTTATTACTCTAGGATTATTTGTTAATGAATAAAAACTTCCGCAAAATCAATAATTTTCACATAGCCATTGCTATTTGAAAACGTTTTCCAGGGACTGCATGTTATGCAGACGCACACAGAAACATAAGGTGCTATTGGCAAGCACCAAATCCGACAGAGGGTGCTCAAGATGGCTGCCAAAACAGGTAAGGAACCGACCATGTGTTTGTTCAATGCCTGAGCCGATTCAGTTTCCATCGGTGACTACTATAGCGATGACCAAATGGAGAACAAATCATTGAATTTATGTCAAATTCTAGACTGTATCAGTGACAGGAAACGTGTTGTAGAAGGTGAAGCCGTTTTGGATGCTGGACACATCGTATTTTGTGGATTAAACTCTAACAACAACACTGAAAGTTTACTTTGTTGCTTTAGTGTTGCAATCTCAGATATTGTCGTTTTAATACATCTCAATTACGGGGAGAATGCACGTGCAAAGCGGGGCTGTCTGGTTTTCGTAAACATGTGATAGCCGAGCATAATACTAAAATGAAAACAAAAAACGTCAACTTATATTTTCAATTAAGAATATTTTTAAAAATTTGACTGGAAAGTTATCTTGACATAGGTAAATTTTCTATCTTCATATACATATTTTCTTTCCGATCTGCGTACAAAAACAATTTTTCAACAGGCATGTCCATTTACAAAAACAATTAGACATTTTTTTTTCTTTTTATGTGGACGGCTTCAGATTTTCAAACTTGAATTGAAATATTACCGCTACGTCATGACTACATAAGAATTATTATTTAAAAATAAAATAAAAGACTATCGTCTGCACAATTAAGACACTTCTCACCTGTTACACGTTAACAGGTGAGAAGTGTTTAAATATTTTAAGCGGTATACACCATGTGCCAATATAAAAACATAACTATTATGATAAATAAAACTATGTTCAGTGTTATTGTTAAGAGTTTAATCCACAAAATACGATGTGTCCAGCATCCAAAACAGTTTCACTTTCTACAAGACAATGTTTCCTGTCGGTTCTTACCTGTTTCGGCAGCCATTTTGAGCGCCCTCTGTCGGATTTGGCGCTTGCCAATTGTTGCTGCAGATAGAAGTTTTAAATGAAGTTTTTCCTAACTGATAGATAGAGAAAAATGGATCAATTTGGTTTCCACTCCTCTTCTAATATAACTCTTTTGGGGTGTACTATAGATTACCACCTATAGAATTTCAGGACTTTGATTATATATTTGAACTCGGGACTGAGACGAGTTCAACGGTACCCTATTTTTGGACCGGAGACGAAAAATTAAAAAGTTACCATACTTTTTTTAATGCTCTCATGAAGATGGCACCATAGTTACTAGTACTGCCATCTTGCGGTGAAGTCTTCAAACCATGACGTCGGACTACGGTCATCTCCAGTAGGGTTAAACACGCGATATGAGAGCGGAGAGAGCGATGCAACTTCCGATCATCGCGTAATCGCCATTTCGGTTACTGTTACTTATGGCAGTGAACATGGCGACCATTCCCACTGTTCGTGCTCCCGGCTGACCTCCCGAAGGGGAGCCGCCAGCAGGCCGCCATGTGCTAAACGTCACTAGTTATTGATTCACGGTAGTTCTTGAACAAAGTAAAAAAAAGGGGGGAAACATCTATTAAAGGCAATTTTAACGGCAAGCGACGCGACTCCCGATTGCGATAGCAAGGCCGACTTAGCGGAGAGAGTGACGCGACTCCCTATCATTGCACGATTGCTGGAAAAAGTATGATAACTTTATCATCTTTCATCTCCGGTCCAAAAGTAGGGTATCGTTGAACTCGTCTCAGTCTCGTGAGTTCAGATATATACTCAAAGACCCGAAATTCCATAGGTGGTAATCTATAGTACCCCCTCTTTTGGATTTATTTCTTGTGGGATTACATGAAGGCCCTGGTTTATCAAACATTCATTATGTATCAAGCATTTTGCATTTTAATATGTCAAAATATTAAAAGGCTGCACAATAAATGTACTCGGAACTTCACTTTAGACTCATATGTAACACCCAGAGAGAGAAGGAGCGTAGTGTCGATACTACGAGAGTATTGCACACAAAGATTTCTTAAAAAGAAAAATCTTTGATTTTGGTCAATAATCAGAGCAAACAGTGTAGTCATATCCGTTTTCTTAAAAATAAATATCATTTTCAGTTATAATCTCAGTTATTTCTTGGACACCTTGCATTGTCTAGATTGATCAACTTTTGGGCCACTCCACACTTCAAATTATTGAAACTTTCAACTTAATGGTTAACAGTTTATTAACAAATATAGCAAAAATGATTAATCATATATTTGCATTGCAAACTATTAGTGTACTAACATAGGAAAATCTAATTTATTCATATTTAACATACATAAAATTACATATTTATCATGAAAATTTATTGAAACTTAATTTTACACAAATACTGTATAACTAAAATTAGAATGTATTTTGTTTAAAACTATAAGCCTGACTTAAAAAAGAAAGTCCTCCTCCTCCTAGTTTGCTGTGTTGCATACACATATTTTGTAAATAAACAAACAAAGTTAAATATGGTGCACTCTTGTTAATCTGAACTAATTACTGCACAGAATTGTTCAGATTAAGGCATCATATATAAAGAAAAGAAAGTCATTTAGTACTGAATGATTATATCATAAATTAAGAACTTTTATATTACATTTAGTCTGCCATGTGAATTTATGTTGAAATGTGTAAAATGTATTAATTTTCGCAATTTGTCATGTTTTTCAAAAATAACGTACAATTTCTGTTTGTTTTTGGCTGGGAAATTTATCAGAAAAATATACACCGTATACAGAAACCGTATACACGACAATAGAATAGACGTCATTTATTTATGTACTAAATTACTGCAAAATTACACAAACATATTCTGTTTCTTTTGAAATAAAAAAAAAAAATTTTATAAGCAGCTGAATGTGTTGAATATTAATGGGCAATAATTCATTTGAAGATTATCCAGATAAACAGCAATTGTTCTGGTGTCTACTACATCCTTTGGTCTCTCTTTATTGTTACAATTGAATGTAGAAAACAATTCTTTATACTTTCTAATGGCAGTTTTTAAAATTAATGTGCTTTCGGTAGAAATTCAAACTAACTGATATAATACGAGTAGTCCCTAATTTACAATGGAGTTCCATTCTGGCAAACTAGTCTTAAGTCAAACATGACAGATAATGGCAATACTGGTGGAAGTTTCAGAGGTTGTGCATCTATTTATAATATGCATATTTATGCAATGTATGATCAGTTACTATGTGTATGTACCATAATACAAACAACAATGCCATGTAGGCATGCTGTATTGTGATATTATAATCCAAATCAATTGTGTTCTTTTATTACAAAAAATTCAGACACCCAAATGGTCAACCGTGGTCAAAGAAATCAATTTTTGTACTGAACAAGTTAATTATTTAATTTATTTATTATATTATTAATTCACTTAACCTTATAAAATTTGTTCATTCTCGGTCTGGGAACATCATTAGAATGATGTCCCCAGACCGAGATAATCTGCTGAAAGATAGTTTTACTTCTGCTTTTTCGATGCTAAACCTAGTTAAATGTGAATAATTTGGGGCATGTTTACTGACTATTAGAGTATACGTTTAACATTTAATCATCTTCCTGTGCAGTTAGTACGTGTGCCAACTGTTTGGACTGAAAAATTGTTTTAATATAACAATTTCAACCATCATAAGAATGGACAATTTTAAGTTGGAAGTCCTAAGTTAGACCAACTGTAAACACTGTTCTAAACTACACAGAAGTTTAAATCCTAGTATTGGGCAGTATGGTTGTACTTTAAGTAAGAGTTTCCGGTCAGAATACCACCTAAAGATGTTTTTTCTTACTGATTTTTAAATTTCTAGATCAACCGCTTTAAATTATTGAAATTATCAATAAAAATAACATACTTATCTTTAGTATCTAATCGTTACAACTGTTCGATTTGGTAATGCACAATTAACCGCCTAATAAATCTGATAGATAGATAAATATAGAATGTTCAGTAAATGCAGAAATTAAATTTTATTTGATTTTGTTTACTTTCACACTTTTATATTTTGGTCTGCAGGGTGGTGAGGGACAGTGCTCAACACATTCAAACGGACCACCACCGAAAAATTCCCAGGGATTTTTGACCCACCTGGATTCGATCCTGGGTACCCCAGAATAATAGGCTGTCATCTCGACTGCTCAACCATCTGGTTGTCAATAGAAAATTTTACCACAAAAAGTAATTTATAATGATTTTTTCTTCCCGTTCTATAGATGCTCAGAGAGACTTTTAATCTGTCCATCATGGGTAGCCAAATGGCAGAACTTCATATACACAAATCAAGATGGCACAAAGAAATTTGAGGACCCGACCAGACTCGAGCCCAAATTCCTTGAAAGAGCAGGCATGAGTCAGAGTAGCTACGGCCGTTCAGTCTGCAATCATAAAACTGCCATCGTATTGGTTCTTAAAGTTTCTCCATTTGTTGCCAATTATTTAGTTAATTCAAAATATTTTGTCCAATTGTATATATTATTATTTATAATTAATTATTTTATTAATTATATATTACAAGAAACAATTTGCTAATTTTCAGGCAACCGAAATAATATGTATTTAGAAATGCTTTCAGTCACTTACGTGACCATCTTCAGCTAATTATGAATACAAAACAATGATGTAGGAAATCTGTTCTAAATTTGAATCTAACATAAAACAAAATAAAACTGAAATGAAATTAAAGTGCTGTATTTATTTTATTTAAGATATTATAAATTTCAGAACAGAGCTATAAATATAAGAAAAGCAATTTTGGATAATCTAAATATATAAAAAACATAATCAAACATTTGCAGCTCATAATTTTTACAATGAAAATAACATTCGTTATCTTCCAATTAATTTATTCACAACTGTAGCAATCTCGTTTATTTTAACGATAAACAAAAAAAATCACCCTCACGAACAAGTTCAAAAATGAACATCTCCCCAAAAACATTTTAACAATTGTATAATTTAAATGTTAAAATGTTCTCGGAGATATTCCCTCTGTCTTCATAGTATATATTTACCAAACTGCGTCGACGAGACCGTTTCGGCTCCACGTTCGACAAATTATGTAAATTAAATTATTCGTTTTACCTTTAAAATCTGACAAAAATAATACTAATATAACTTTTTTGAAACTAAAAGATAATAATAATTATACAATATTTAAAATCGAAACAGAATACTTTAGAACAAATAATAAACATATACACAAGATACTGATAGATTATAGAGCCTTGAATTTATACAATGCTTCGTTGCATTAAAAAAAAATCACAAAACAAGTACTTGTAGTCTTTTATGTATCCACATTTTACACCAAGTAAATCTTTTTATTCAAAAAACAGTATCAATTTATCCAACAGTTTTTTATGGAAAATTGTCATTACATTCTGTACTGCGGTTCTTCAAATTACACAGGCCATTCCTTCGTTGTTATCGATCAATACTTATCACTATTGCCTTGAGTGTGCCAAATGGGAAAGACAACAGTCCATTACCCTTGATTTTTAATCCCAGTTTAGTTTTGACTTTTAACTATAGACTATTCCAATATTGTACCCAAAGTTTCTAATACTATCTCACAGTAACGAGTAATGCAAAAAAATTTCTGATGGACAATTCTTCTATACTTTTGTCACTGCAGAATAATGTACATTATTATTAAGAAAGACGTCCAAAAAGTATTTCTTTCATTGTCTTAATATAAATTGGATTAATGAGCCCTCACTCTATGTATACCATATCTAGGATTGTTATCTTTCCTTATTAAATCCGTGATGTCCGTGTCCTTCCAGGAAGTCCGTCGAAGGACGACCAGAAACTACTGTCACGATCACCAATGGAAGATCCATTATTAATAGCAGATTTTCTTCTGTTTTGAAGATAGAATATTACATACATATAACTCTTCAAGCTTTTAACATTAATTATGGTCCTTTTTTGAATATCAAACAGTAAGAATAGTAATGTAAATTAAACTTTCTAGAATTTATGAGATCTTACTACTGAGATTAATTTATTTATTTATAATTACTACATTTGACATGAGACAGCAGCCTGCTCCTGCCAAATTGCTTAGTAATTATTTAGTCTTACTAGCCCGACAAAGGAATCCGACCATTCGTTTGATATTTAAGTAATTACAGTAGACCCCCCTATAGCACGGGTTCATATAACACGGATTTATATAACTCGGTGAAAAAATTGCGATCGTATTCGTATAACATGCTAAAAGAGACTCGTATAACATGGTAAAACATCATCGCCGACTCGTGTCGCAACAGGATTGGTCGAATCTGGACCAATAGCGGATATTGTACAAACTGTTGAGTTTAAATGAGCACTGGACCTACTAAAAAACATTTATTATTCAACGGCCATAAATATTATATTTTTATTAATGATGTCTCCAAAGTTAAATTATTTTTTTTGCAAAAAATTCGTTGATCAGGAAACACGCGTCCGCCGTTCGATGAGCTGCTCCACAACAAAAACAAGCTTAAGCAATGGCGTCGTCGAACGGTGCACACTCGGTAAGTAATACTACAGTTTTTTGTTTATAGCATAGTTTATATGGATTATTCCCAAAAAATTATACACGATTTGGAAATGTTGAGTCAAATTAGTCTAGAATCAATTAATTTTATGGAAGAAAACCTTTCAAACAGCCGTAGCCTCCTAAACTGCACAAGTGCCAGGCTGTGATTGGCTCATGTATTTAAGTGACTCATACAACACGGATTCATATAACACAGAACATATCTACCATGTTATAGGGGGGTCTACTGTATTAGTCATATTTATTATATGTAATTTTTCATACAAAACAATCTAAAAGTGCAGTTGTAAAATGTACAAAGATTAATAAAAAAGTCACATTACTTGTATTAAAAGAAATAAATTTCATAAGACTGATTTTAATTGATTTGAAATTAGGGTTATCTTTTCAAGTTTAGTTTGTTTTTTTAGACATTACTTTATCACAAGAAATTACTAAGAAATATACTTCAAACATTAAATCTTATTTACAGTTTTTCAACGATACGAACAAATGAGGTGCAATAACAACTAATAAAAAGCAATTATGTTGCATTATATTTCAAAATTATAAATGTAAGTATTATCTCTGAGAGATTGTCAACATTATAATCTAGAATAAAAAAACGAATGTTATAGAATCATTACAACTCTCTCATTTACTAATACAGTATTATCTGATTATAACAAATCTATATGGATCACCAGAAATAGTTTATTATAAATGGCATCAATCACCTCTGCTACGAAATGAAATAATTTCATTTTGATGTCATTTTAATGTCATTTAAGAATTTAATAAAATGTCACAGAATTGCAAAAATCACCACAATACCGAAGAATGCCACTGTACTTACATGCAATACAACTCCATCAAAAAATTCATTTACAGGAGTCCTTACATTATGAAATTATTTACAATAATGCAACATAGAAAGTGTTATAAACATTCAAAGCAATTTGTCTTTTACCAGTTAACTTTCTCGTGGTTGGCAAACAATATTCAGCACTCAGCAATCTCAGATGGAATTAAATTTCCCATTTCTGACTCAAATTTTTATTATCGTGTACCTGTTTTTAGTTTTTGTATGTTAGTTCTAAAATAAAGTATTATTGCATTTCTTATTTTGAATAATTTCATAATGTAAGAAGTCCCGTAAATGCATTTTTTTGTATATTGTGTGTAGGTATATTGGAGTTCTTCGGTAGTTCACCCATCACAGTGATTTTTGCGACGTCACATTGTCTACATCACAGTCAACTTAATTGAGACATAGTATGAATGCGCATTGTTACGTAAAGAAGTCTGTTATTTTTAGTTTGTCAATTTTTGCTGGTTACTTAACAGTAGTCGATAGCATACATTTCCTTCTTTTTCTGGCGTTATGGGCCTTGGAGGCCCTTAGCTGCAGTCACAATCCTTCTCCATCTTGTTCAGTCTATAGCCTGCCACTGCCAATCTTCAATTATGAGGTCTTGAAGATCTCCAGTGACCCCATCTATTCACCTTTTTCTGGGATGGCCTCTTGGCCTCTTCCCTTTCCCCTCATAGTTGAGCCCTCGTGATGCTGTTGCCATTGTAGGTAGCTTTACGACATGGCCTAGCCACTGTAATCTTCTGGCCTTAATCATCTGTGAGGAACTAACCTAGCCTTGGTGTTTCTGTGGCAATGCATCCACAGACCAAAAAGGCTAGAAAACCACACCAACGATGAAATGGACAATAGAAATGAACAAGTTTATCATCCGTACTTACTATACCATCATAAGACACAACTGAAACAAACATGACAGCATACAGACAACAACTATACCATAGATTCACACAACAATATCCTCACCTCACTGTCACCGAACAAAGGATTGTTGATCAAAACAAAACAATTATACACAACAACCTTATCCCACAGACAACACTCGAACTTATCAAACAACAGGTTGCTGATCAAATACATCAACAAAGAAACATTTAACATTAATGAAGATCATGTAACCTGTCAGGATAATCCAGCAACAAGCACTGATTATAGCATGCACCTAACAATTACCACTAATGATACTACAGACACTTCCTCATTCACCACTGATAACATAGACATAAATTTACTTAACATGCCCTCACTTTTATTTCAGGAAACACTCACTAAATATACAGGTACAGATTCCACATACAAAGACCATGAATACCAAAAATCAACATGTCAAAGGTAATAGGAAAAACACTAAATTAGGTAAACACTTGTGGCTAAATGCCATTATTGTACAGTTGTATTTAATTTTATATTACAATATATTTCCCTTTTCTTTCTTCTTCCTATTACTATTATCTTCCCTTCATGAAATTTTCTCCCAACCGGTGCTTAATGGTGTAACAGCAGGCGGTCTCTTAAGGACAATGGGACGGTATGCGGCCCTCAGGGTAGAACGGCGATCAAGAGCGGATTCTTTCGAGAAGACTGGACAAGGAAAAACATGCAAAAGAGAGCTCTCCACCATGTTTTTGGAACTGCGTGGAGACAACAAAGAGGTCCGAAGGAAAGGAGTGAAAATCCCGATCGTGAAAACGTACAAGAGTGATTTTTTTGTCCAAGTCTGTTAAGTAATCCATGTTTTAGAAAAGGAGTTAACATTTTTTATGATTCTGTTCAACTTAGATATATCTCACTGTGAATAACACTGAAATTCTTGGGTACCCTTTCCTTTGCTTTCTATTCCTTACTTTGTTGTTCTAAATTTATCTATCGTCCCACATTAATTATAATTAGTTATAAGTTTAGTAGTAAGGTGTACATATATTTTAATTACCCTTAGTAGAATAGTTATTTTTGTAAAGAAAGAATCGTCACGAGATTTAAACTTATGCCGGTATTCTCTATATTGTTGGTCACTATACTAATATGTATGTAGATACTTACTAATATATATATACGTGTCAGGAATAGAGATTTTATAGCTGGCACCCCACAAAATTTCCTGTATCCTGTTATGCGAATTAAAGATTCTGATTTAAAAAATTTTTAGTTTCTTTGTATATGGTATTCATGCACTTCACACACTCACTCACTACCCACACTATATCCATTTAATTTCTGCACACTCAGACATTCATACATTAGTTTATGCTGGAGCAGACACAGTAGTGACACACCATGGACTGAAAATACAATTGCAAAAAGATACACACAAAACACAAACAAAATTCTATCACAAGCCAGCCTGGCAGAGAAGAATAGAAACACAAATAAATGACATTAGACAGCAATTAGACAGGCTGACACAATACACTAAAAACAACATAACACCCAAATTAAAGAAACAACTCAAAAACATTTTCAAGAAAATAAAAACACACACAAAACATGAACATCACAATACACACATTACAGAATACATTGATACACTAAAACAAAAACTCGCAGCCAAAGCACATAGACTCAAACGGTACAAAACATGTACACTACAAATACAACAAAATAAACTATTTACAAACAATAAAAAACTTTTTTACAGACAAATTAATAACAAAGCAAACACTGATACACAGCACAGTGGCACACCAACAGAAGAACAACTCACAACTTATTGGTTTTCTCTTTGGTCCAGTGCTGTTACGCACAATGCTGATGCAGGCTGGATCGAGGAGGAGAACAGAAACTTGCACAACATACCAACTATGCCCTGTGCTGAAATAAACATACATGATTTCCAATACACTGTTAACAGAACACACAACTGGAAGACACCTGGTGTAGACAACATTCACAATTTCTGGTACAAAAAGTTCACATCACTGCACCAGGAACTAGCTAAACACCTAACACACACTATCATCAATCCACAAGACATGCCAAATTTTCTTACTCGGGGCATCACCTACATGAAACCTAAAAACAACAATACCGCAGACCCCACACAATACAGACCAATTACATGTCTCCCAACACTTTACAAATTATTGACATCCTGTATCGCAAACAAATTATACAAACATATTGAAGAACACGACATTCTAACGGAACAACAAAAAGGTTGCCGTAGAAATCACAAGGGATGCAAAGAACAGTTACTCATAGATTCAGTCATTCTACGGCAAGCACACAAACAACACAGAAACATACACATGGCATATATAGACTACAGAAAAGCATTTGACAGTGTTCTGCACAGTTGGCTGCTACATATTCTACACATGTACAAAATACATCCATCACTGATTGCATTCTTTCAAAACACTATGCAACACTAGAGAACAACACTACATCTCACAGTTATTAACACTTCCACACAAACAAACCAAATATTCATTAGGCGAAGAATTTTTCAAGAAGTCCTCTCTAGTTCTGCTTAGCCCTGAACCCTTTATCCAACATGTTAAACAACATGCAATATGGTTACAATACCAGACATGAAAAAACAATAGAGTTTACCCTGTTACATCTCATGTACATGGACAACATAAAACTTTAAACATCCACACAAAAACAACTTCATCAACCCCTACAAATCACACATTCATACACCAAGGACATACAAATGGAGTTTGGTCCAGACAAATGCAAAACACTTCAGATAGAAAAAGGTATCCTGAAGAAAGAAGATTTCACACTTGGAAATGGATATATGACTGAATCCATGAGTTCTACAACTATTTAGGATTCCAACAGGCCAAACTAACAGAACATACACAAATAGAAGAAAGATTAATTAAGGAATATCAAAGTAGGTTAAATGCTATTCTCAGAACACAGTTAAATGCAAAACACACAGTTAAAGTAATAAACACACATGTTGTCCCAGTACTCACTTATTCTTTTTCACTTATACATTGGACTCACAGAGATCTCAGGCAACTCCAAAGGAAAACAAGAACATCCAAGTGCTTCAATCAGATACGCAGTTTACTGACAGTCATCGATTCTCGAAACAACTTGGATTTTTTGATTTAACAATTACTAATAATTTTCTATTTTCCATTTCCACAAGAATTGCTGCTAGTGAAATAGCAGTTCTGTCTTTACATAATTTTCCTCCTGTGCAGATTTATCTTTTGAATTTTGATGTCCTGTTTGTGTAAACTTTTAAAGGAGACATGTTCCACTTGCATTAAAGCTATCATCGCCTTTGAAATTTTCGATAAGTTTTGCCTACTTACTTTGCAGCTATGTCCATGTTTATGACAGCTGCTTCTCTGACAATTTTTGGTTTCGAATATCGTGCCTATTTTAAAATCTCAATCCAATTATTACTGCAATTAAACTCATTATTCTTCTCCAACTTGCTTCCTAACCCTCTTCCATTTTTGATTGCATTACAGCATCACTAATAGTCATGTTTTAATGTCCATGTTGCAAAAGCCACCTTTAACAGTCCTCAATCTAATTTGTCATGAGCTGATTTTCTAATCTTTTTGGCATTTGAATTATGTCCAAAACTCTACTTTGTCTTTCTCCTTCCAAATGGTAACAACTGTTATTCATTCGGATCCATTTCTTTACATACATCACACCGCTTTCCAATCATTTAATAATTTCACATTTAGTATGTGACAGAAAATGCTCATATTTCCATTTAGACTAGTGTTTTCCATTGCCACAAACTACATCTGGGAACTTACATACTTGGCAATTTCAAGTTAGTGACTGACAAAATTTGATAGGGCTCAAAAGTACGCACAATTTTTTCTTTGTAATCAACATCGGTGAATGAAATTTCTTTCTAATCAAGCACGGCACAAAATTTCGTAAGAGTTTAGTTTTGAAATTAAAGTTTGAAATATTTATAGTTAAAACTTTCTAGCCAGTCAAAAGCATGCTTTCAACTTTTAAATGTTAAATGGGTGGGAAAGCCAACAAAAGACATTGAAAATCATTTAACTGTTAATATCGAATCAGAAATAAACTTTAAATTACAGTACTAACAAATAAAAATGTTAGATAAACCTCAATAAAAACTAAAGTATATTTTTAAATTTGTGATAAAAATTAGGTAAAATGTTAATAAAAAGTTAACATAGTTAATAAAAAGCAAAAATACCCAAATTAGGCAAAACTTCCCATATTAGACAATTTTAAGTCTTTGGAAATGTTTTAAGGGACCCCTTACCTTGTGTTTGAAGCTTCTATATTACTCATACCATGCTGCTGGAAAAAAGAAAAGAAAAAAATTTTACCTAAAAATCCGAACCCCAGTAGAAACTCTAAAGT
Source organism: Centruroides vittatus (assembly GCF_030686945.1). Taxonomy (NCBI): domain Eukaryota; kingdom Metazoa; phylum Arthropoda; class Arachnida; order Scorpiones; family Buthidae; genus Centruroides; species Centruroides vittatus. The sequence goes on from NW_027122679.1 coordinate 2,008,745, forward strand.
ATTCTTTGTAGGTGTAGTTTGTTACGAGAGGCAACTATCGTCGATTTTAAATCTAAATATGGGTAACCGTCAACATATGCAGTTTCGGTTAACACAGGTCTGTTTTGAGGAAAATTTGAAATTGCTGGCTCGGTGGAACTCGGGGCTAGCAGTGCAAAACAAATCCTTTCTCCCTCCTCCAGCTTGCCGTTAGTTAGTGAGGAAAGATGAACCTTAATTTTCTTAGTGCAATACTCTTATTTCGCTAGTTTAATTTATATTTTCATATTTAGTATAATTTCTGCAAATAATTCTGTTTTAATGCTTTGGATTTTTACAGAAAACTAGAGAGAAAAAAGGCAGCAAACGTGATGGTAATGTTTTCCTTTATTTAAAAAATTTTTTACTTTGCATTTTTCTTTTTTGGGCTACTTTAGCAGCTACTCTACAATCAATCCTTAAAGTTATTTTCTATTATTTCTTTTTATTTCTATATGCAAACTACAGGCCTAGGAGTGCTATTTCCCCTTTGAAAAAGTGAGAAAAGTGAGTTGAAATACAGAAAAAGTGAATAAAAAGTGAGTGCAATAGTGACAAAACAAAGTGAAAACACAGAAGGAAAACTCAGCAAAATAACGGTAAAAATTGTTATTTTCTTTTTATTCTGTTATGGTTAAACACATTTTAAAAATTTCTGTATATACTGTAATATAGTAGCCACTCGTTATATCGAGTTTTTTTGGTCCCCCAAATTTTAAAAGCATTTGAGTCAATTAATTTTAAATTACCAATTGCCACTGAATTTCTATTTGCAACGAAATACCAGAAAGAGCTAAATATGCAGAACAGAGGGATAGATCGATTGTCATTTGTTTCCTTTTGATATAAAAGTTGTTTATTTATTCGTTTTAAGTACAGTCTCCTCATTTACAAGTTTCTGTGAATTCGAAATTTCATACCTTTATGTGAATTGACGCAATACCGTTAATTCACATAAAGGTATGAAATTTCGAATTCACCACATAATGTGTAAGGAAAAGATCTCTTTAATTCTGAACGAAAACTTTAAAATTTTTATACAGTAGTAACTTTATTTTGCTTTTTAGAGAATTTTTACTCTAATTTTATAAGTTTTGATGTTCTATTATATATTCAATATTTATTTTTTTAAATTTTCAATTACAGCATTTATAATTTTTATTGAAAAATATAAACTACACGAATTTCTAATAAGCGATTTATATAGTACTGTATAATAATCGCAATTGATGTTTTGTTTTTATATCGACAGTATTTGTCTTTCAATGTCATTGTTAAAGAAACAACAATGCTAAATGGGCGTTCATGGTTTCGATGTTTACGTAAACGTCAATTAATTCGATATAACCTACGAATAAAATTCAAGATTGAAAAACTAAGCTTATTTTATATCAGAAACACTTGTTGATAAAAGAATAGAGATTCCATAGCATGTATAATCTGTTTAGTAAAAGCCCAGAATTTTTATTACTCGGTTATATCGCGTTTTTTTTTTCTGTCTCTCGATAACCACTGGCTTCTGTATTTCCAGTAAACCATGAATAATTGAAAAATCTTTGGCTTCTGTAAATAATCAGTCATGAAAGATGATGTTCTTTTATTAAGATTATTCTGCATGTTATCAGCTTCCTTCTTTTTCACTTCCTCTTGCTTTTGAACACTTAAAACTAATAAGCATCACACGTGCTGCTTGTACTTCATTCATGTTCTTGCTGTTAACCAGCTCGAGTTAACTTCTTTTCATTTTCCAAGACGGCTCGAGTTAACTTCTTTTCATTTTCCAATCGTTCTTGATAATTTCTATGCACCGAGGAAGCTAATTTCAGTCGTCCTTTGTAATAGGTACAAGGTGTGGGCTTTGGTCATACATGTTTAGTCCCTCCTTAACAATCAAAAGTGAATTAAGCATTCTTTCCAACACTGATGCTCTATCAGGAGAAAGTGCCCGGCATAAAATTGATCCTCTTTTTCATGGGAACGGGATTTTCGATGTTGATTTCACTAATTTGGCTATTCTCGGATATTTATCATTATCAGAAACTGTTTATTTTTTAATGCTTCGAGATGTGTAAATATTGATTTCAAAATAAATTAATAAATCTGAAATAAATATACTCCAAATAATATAAGTAAAATAATATTTTATTAATGATTTCATAAATAACAAGAAAAATTTTTCCTGCAGCTGAATAAAAACCAACATCGTTGCAAAGTTGTTAACCTTTTGGGAAGTGTGTGAAAATCTTTCTCACAAGCAATTACGTGTTGTACTTTTTACAACACTTCGAATATTTTAATGTATTTGGTAAATTTTATATGTAAATATGAATTTACATTTTCGTTTACTTTTTTAGTCTCTCAATTAATGCACAATTATAATCGGCATAAGAGAAGATTAAAAAATGGATATTTCACAAGCAAAGTAATCACACATTTTATGAAAATAATACTTACTATATGAAATAATTATACTTGTAGTCAATTTAAACATACATTTATGGGAAGATGTAGATGTGATTTAACGTTAACAATATGCTATGAAATCATTAAAGTAATTTTATTAAACTCAAGTTTATGAAATTATTTAAAGATAAATCAAGTAAAAAAATATTTTTGTAAACGACAACTCCATAACCCGATTGTTAATTAAAACCAAATAATCTGCCAAATTATTGGGCTATAATCAGGATAACTAAATGGTCAGAAACAAAATCTTTTTTAGTGGTTGGAGGTTACGCTACTATCTCGTGTTAATTTTAATAATTATATATTTTGAATTTAAAAGCGGCAGCAGTGTTGTCAGCTTGAGAGATTAATACCTCTGCGTAGTGTGTTTTCCCCTGCAAAAGGACTTTAGTGATTTTCTTAGAAAACAGCCAAAACCGCAGGGATGCTTAAAATACTTATTTTTAAACTCTGTAGAAGGAAATGCAATTCGGAGAAGGTAGATTTTGGCGAATAATGAAAATATGGCATGAGTACATAACTTTACTCAACACTGGCTTCTGAATTTGTAATGAGAGGAATTTTTTAAGTGCATAAAAGATTTTTTTAAATACGTTAAATAAATTTTTGTTTCCTATAACCTAACGACACTGAGCGGGCAGTTGCGATTTTGAGTCTGCTCAGGGCCGCGTATTTTCTTCTAAAAAATTATATTCTGATAGTCCGATAATTCGGCAATTCGTTTGGCTTTAAAATTATTTTTGGTTTGTCCCACATCTTAATTAAACACGTGAAAATGACCAAAAAAGTGAGAAAAGTGAGAAAATGACCTGAAAAGTGAGAAAAGTGAGGATACTTCAGAAAAGTGAGTACAAGTGAGAAAAGTGAGTGACTCCGAGGCCTGAAACTACACCGTACAGTACCTTGTCTAAAATCTTTTAATTAGCCAAAGTTTTTTGATGAAGAAATTGAATTTAAAAATGTTTATTTTTCAGATTTTTACTCTGCCCAGAGAATATAAATGTAAAAATTACAATTTTGAACAAATTCTTAATGATATAATTCACAAATTAACTTATTTCTCACTGATCGTTAACTTCAATATACGAGGTTTAGTTATGCACAGTATAATTGTGAAACCAATTAACTGTATTTATCGAGGATTACCATAACGTTTGTTATAAACAGGTTTGTAGTAGCCAGAAAAAACGACATTGATCTTCACAATTGTTTCATTCATATTTCTGAACTGGGTTCATTCTAGACGAGATTTTTTAAAGTGAACTCTCCCATAGTTTATATTTAATAATTGAAATTCATTGTGCAAAACCAAAATAAAATAAGTTTCTGGAAGACCCAAATGTAGTCTTCTTTACAAATATTTACAAATAATCATTTTTTTGTCTAGTGTAATAAATAACTTCTTCGAAAATCTGATTAGCGTCAAGAGATGTGTCATCTTAGTATAACGGACGTTCAAAAAGCTCCCGAAAAGTGATTGTTATTCGTGAACAGAATGACACATTTATAATTGAATTATGTGAGTGTAAACTTCTCTAGACTTGTGCCTAGAGAAGTTAGATTCTAGATATTTGTGTCTAGCTCCATCACTTTTTTATTCCCATATTTAAAGACATTAAAAGCATTCTCTGACAGTTGATGGACCAAGCAAAACATTTTGTAGTGCAGTGGCTAGAATCAAAGAGCACCGATTTCTACTGGAAGAACCTAGAAGGGTGGTGACACTGTACTGGAACACAGAAAATGAAATATATGTTGGAAAATAAAATGCTAAATTCAATTTGCCATCTTCTTATTTACGTTTTCTGGAAACTTTTTGAATGCCCCAATTATACCAGAGTTATATTGCCAATCTTTTGACTAAGGCAAATTCTATCTGTGCTACATTAGCACTTTTTAATTTGTTTTTCGTTCTGTTAAATATGATCACAAAGTCCCAAAATTTGCAATATAATGTGATTTCTGAAACATTATCTACACTTTTTATTAGCTATTAACAGCAAATTGAACAAAAGAAACAATTATAATAAAAAGAGTGGAAGATTTATTGATTTAAATGCTTTTAATTGATTATAATCTTCATTGGCTGCATAAAAAGCCGTAAAACTCAAAATCATAATGTAGTTTTGGTAAATAGATGGCTTATTTCAGACAACCAAACAATTTTTATTTTAGGAAATATTTTCAGATTTTTAATACTATCAACATCTCTTTGTAAAAACTAAGTTTTAAAACTGAAAAAATAGTCTCATAAATTAATACTTCAATTTTACTTATAATTGGATTTTTATTCAGCCTGAAAGTAATTTTTATTTAAATTACTTAATTTACAGATTTGTTGTAAAGTATTCTCATTCTTTGCAACATAAACACAGTATTAATGATCTTTTCAAATTCATTTCATTTCATTTCATTATTTGTAGTATCTATAATCTGATGACGATCTATTAATTAATTATCATTGTCAGCTTACAGATTATAATTGAAAGAATTTCTTTAAAATAAACACCTAAATTAAGTTTTCTATTCACTGAGACTTCATCAGAAACAAAACAATAGTCAAAAAACCTCTTATCTTTCTCTTATTCCACATAATTCAGCTGTTCATTTTATTGTTCCCCAGTTAATTTTATTTATAAACTAAGAAAAAAAAAAATCATTGCATTATGGTGTCTGTAAATTGCCCAACTTCTCTCAAACTGTGTGTTATCAGAGATGTACAGTACATAGTGAAGAAGCACAGCTAAAGTGTTGATTCTCTCTGCTTGAAAAAGCTCCTAACTTACAATCTTCTCTACAAGTGGACTTTTCTACCCCTGGAATGCCAGACCAGATAATTGTGGCAATTAAGGCATTGGCTTATCATTCTGGGAAAACCGGATCAGATCTCAGAAAGCAACTGCGAAATTTTCTGTGGATGATCTATAGCCAATAAATTGGGCCCTATCCCTAACTGTCTGGCAGCCCCCTTCGTGGGTTTAGGTGAATTTTCAATGAGTATGATTATAAAGGACTTCTCCAGTGTCCATAAGGCAGAAAGACCTTTATATAACAAGACAATTAACACCCGGTCCTGTCCGCGAAGACTAAATCTCAAATTTGGCCACAACTATAATAGGGTGATAGAATTACAAGAAATGAGAAAGAGGAATCAGATCAGCTGTGAAAATTTCTATCCTGAACCCAAATCCTAGCCTCTCGAAACAACAAACAGACACCTTTGCCATTTTAGCTCGGTGAACTTAAGCTCAAGTCTGGGCCGAGAAGCACAACAAATTTTTGCAGGCAGTCTGTCCTGACAACTTGGGCCCCATTCCTTGCCCAACTCTGTCACAAGCCTAGCAAACTCATAACTGAGAATGACCTGTTAATGCCCTTGTCAATGTCAAATAATAAAGCAAAAAATTAAACAAACTATTTAAACTAAATTATTTGTGACAAAAACAATAAATAAAAATGCCACACACATATAACTACAATACAAATCCAAATTTATAAACATTACTAAACATTCAAAGCCAGATTTTATTGGGCTCAACATTAACATAGAAGCTAATTAATTTGTATTAAAGATAATCCTTTATCCAAGCACCGTACTATAAATATAAAATTACATTAATGAACAAATTTCAATGACAATCTTGTACAGTATAAGCTAGTATTCTTTGTATGCAAAACAAATATTTCTTATAATTTTTAAAAATCTTTATTAACTACCTTGTATACTCTCCAAGCACTGGATGCTGAATTAGCACTAATAGAAGAATTAGCTATTGCCCATGGTTACCAAACAGTTGACTGATCAATACCACCAGATGCCTCTAGGATAATACCTAGGGACAATATATCTGTAACTGACCAGGGTGGAGAGGTGGACAGGTCTGTGTTATCTTTAACCCCTTCTCAAGTTCATTATATGCAAAAATCGCCTTATAGCTTTCCACGGGTGCCTGTCTATTTTCACTATCCTTCATAATGGAAAGGACTCTCTCAACTCTAGCAGACTACCTGGCGTATACAGTGTACCGTATATGCCAGGACACCATATGTAATAGGAACTTTCTTGTACAATACATTAAGTCCACCAAACATTCTATGAAAACGAGAATACAAGAACATATTTCAGACGTGAAAAATGCCAGAACATCCATGGCCCTCTACTTATACAGTGGATCTGGAAATTGTGGTGGACTTCATGCAAGCAAAACTTCTCATCATAACACACAACACCTCAGATGGTTGGAGGCCATAGAAATTTTTAAAGCTAACTTTGCATTATCTTGTATAAATTAAGAAGGAAATGTTGTTGGTGGCTTGGCAGGCTCTGCTTGACACAGCGATATAGTTGTTAGTTGATTGATCGTTATGCATGACTTTAAGTTTATATTTATAGTTCAAATGGTCGTTTGAATTACATTCTTTTAAAAACCTTTATATTCATGTTTGTTCCAAAGGTAACTGTTGTTGCACCTGAAGAACTCAGAAGGAGTTAGAAAACATTTGTGCAGAGATTGGTTTTCCATTTATACACACTGGAAATTGGTTCTGTGTTTATTACCTCGTATAAATAAAGATCTAAAAGATCTATTACTAATTATCATTGTCTTTTCTTGAAGTGAAATTATATAAATAAAGTATTAAATAAAGTATAAATCCATGTAACCTCCTCCCTTTTTAAATTTTTCCAATTTGAATTATTTTAACTTGTTTTATTTTGAAAATTAGTTATCATACCAATGACTATAAAAAAGGGGGACAAAATATTGTAAAAATACAAAAAGTTGTAAACTTTGAAGGATATTCACAATTTATGTTTTCTTAAAAAATTTACAATATTTAAAATTTATATTCTGAATTTTGTTACATTAAGAGAATGAGCACTTAAATTTCTTAACCATTCATAAATACAGCATGTTCAGCTTAGAAGTTTAATAAAAGAAAAGTGTATAAAAAAACTTATAATTTAATAGAAAAGTTTACATTTCAGTACAAAAATGATGAAATTTTTTCCCATACTCAACACACTTCAATATGTGCATCAGAAGTGGTGCAGCACTTCTGATGCTCCATCTCTGACCACATATTCGAAGCAGCCAAGATGTGACACAGTTGACAGCCTGATGAATTCTGCATCTCAGACTGTTTACCAGCTGAATGCTGGTAGCTGAATGCTAGTAGTTGGTCACAGGTTTGTGCTTAACCTACGGGCCGACTACGGAAAGTTTTCTGAGCTTTTTTCACACGTAACACTTAAACAGGGGCCAGTTTCCCATAAAATGTCCTCCAGAAAGGCAAGGTCCCTTAGCAAATTGCCCATATGTCACATTGCCTTATCCCATCAATCAAATCTCAGATTGTTCAAGTTATGCACAGATGCACAATACACTTGGTCCTTTGTAAAACCCCACAGGAAAAAATGTAGTGGGGTAAGATCTGGTAAACATAGAAGCTGAATGAATGGTTCAGTCTATTTTCCAATACACCGTCCAGAAAACTATTTAGAAACTGTCATACCTGAATTGCAAAATAGAGAGGGATACCATCTTGTCAAAAATGGTGCCAGGAGAAATTTGAGGGACAGTATATACAGCAAATTCAAATAACTTACTCCAGTCACTGTGATCTTGGTGAAAAAGAGCAGGCCTATCATCTGGTCCTTCATTAACGTCCATCACATATTGAATTTTGGGAGTCTCGACTTCACAAACCTCGTTCAGATTTTCACTGCTCCAAATGCAAACATTGTGCGCATTTACTTTCTCAGACATGTAATATTTTGCTTCATCACAGAAGTGCACAGAGTCTGGGAAAGAAACGTCCTCTTCAATTTGGCTAACATTTCTTCTGTAAATGTCTTTTGTTTATGTCTGCCCTTCAGAAAAATTTGTTGGTGCATCCAAATTTTGTAGGTGTGTACGAGTAATCTTTTTTGTAATTGTCATCATGTATCACAGGGCAAGGAATTTCAAACTCCAAACTGGCACAATGAATTGACTTCCTTGCACTTCTTTGGAAGGTCATACAAATCCTTTCCCGGGAAACCTTCCACTGAGTGCTTCCCACACACGGGCATCAATGTGTCACTGTCTCTAACCAATTGTCTCACTTGACAATACTAACATAGCTGGGATTGTCTATACAACAACGTTAAACCAATACAAAAATTTACATTGAAAGAGCTCCACAGACTTCACCAATGAAAGAACACAGAAAACTTTCTGCCGAGGAATCACATTGCCATTATTACAATGTGACAATTTTGCCATTGCATGCAAGTGCTAGTAACTATACTGTGGCATTTCTCAAAAATGGCCAAAGATGTCAACAAAAGAAACCAACTTCCAGTCCGAAATGAATAAAATGCAAGTTGTAAATTTTTCTTTTATTATACCCCTAAGCTATTTCTACCCTGTATTGATTTATTTATTTTCAAAAGTTTTCAGCATTTATATTCCTATCTTCAGAAGTACTAATAATAATTACAACAGAAGAGAGAAAACATTACCTCAAAATTCTGATCCATCAAATGGAATAAATTTTAATGAAAATGAGACTTAAACATAGTATTCTTTCTGTTATAGTTGTTGTTTATATTTGAGAAAATGGCTAAAGTATTCCAAAATTGAACATGAATTTGAAACATTGAAATACCACTTTTATTATGATATCTTTACAGCCAAAATAAAATATCTACTATATTCAAAAACATTCAAACTATTTTCAAACAACGTAATGAACAATAATTATTTTAAAATTAAAATAATAAATATAATATAAATTTCCATATTCTACGGGCTTTAAAATTACAGTAAAAATAAAATACACATTTTTTTTTCCACATTGTTTAGTTCAAGTAAAAATATTAAAAAATTAATTTTATTTCCTGTTTAATTAATACATTATCATTCTTAATAATTAGTAGTTTATTTAATACAAAAAATGTAATATGTTACATTCACATTTTAAAATGTTATAACAACAGAATTACTTTTAATTGTTTTATTGCAGTGGTATTCAAACTGTATTGCAGAATCCTAAAGTTCTACAAAAGATGTTTATAAAGAACTTTTATTTTCATTAAAAAGTATTGAAAGTAAAATTTCTAAACCGTATCTTTTCTAACTATAAAGGGGTTATTACTTAAAAAATAAAGATGCATTGAACTCTTTTTCACAGGTTCATTTTTAAATTATATTGCTTAGGGTTTGGCAAAAGTAATATTGGGGCATGAGGGTTCCATAGATCTTTAAAGTTTAAAGACTTTTGTGTTAGTGTAACCTTACACAGCAGAGTCTCGATTTATACGAGATTGATATATTCAAATATGTTTTTGCAAATGGAGGACAGTTAGGTTAATCAGTCCTAGTGCCACTAGATCTCACTCTTAAAAGTCAGCAAACTGTACTTCTCTGTATTTGGAATGTCAGAAGCTAGAGAACTACAGAATTATACTCATTGTGGTAAATACTATAGCTTGCATGTATATATTTTTTTAAAGCAGAGTACTCAATGTGATATAATAAAATTTTACTTTGTATGTATTCAGAAATGCCAAACTAAAACATTATTAGGTAAAATGTTTTAAACCCAATTAACATTTTTCTGTTAGTTGTAAACAATGCATAAGTATATAGGCAATCATCTGGGATTACTTGGAAAGGAGCCCAAATTTACACGATATCTGCTGAAGTGCAACCCTCGTGTAAAACAAGACTCGTGTATGATATTTGAAAACACTGTATGTTGGTGTCTGAAAAATCATTTGAATAAAGAAATTTTCACTGAGAATAGCCAATACTTTTAAAATCACCAACAAATTATTTAGCATTATTAATTGTAAAGTGTGTATGTCAATTTTAAGTTTTTGTATAATTCAATTCTTAAAAACACTATTTTAATATTATTTCTTATCAGAAAAAAAAAACCTCTTTCTTCATTGAATAAAATAATCTAGAAAATAAATCAACTATGAATATGACACTTATTTACTTACTGGTCCACTCCTCGACTGAGGTCTAAATCCCGGTCCAGGAGGTAAATTCTTCTGAACGCAACAAACAACGCCAGGACTGAAATGTAATTCGACGTGAAAACGTTCTTCGGAAGTACAGTCCTACATAAATAAAAATTGAACTATGCTAAATTTCAGATTAAAATATAAATTCTCCAAATATAAATAAAAATTTTTTCACTCTAAAGACTGATTCATACTAAGTTTAACTTACAGTAATACCAAAGAAATTAAATGAAAACTGAATTTGAACTAAAATTCACTACTGGTAAATTTAATCATTTTGGTAACTTCACAATTTACAAACTGTGAAATTTAAAAATTACTAAATAAATTATTAATTTAAAAATTATTTGCATAAAAGTGGTAACCCTAATAATTGTTTAATTATTAAAATTTACATGCAATTAAGAAAGTAATGAGTTTACAGACAATAAATTAAACAATCTAGTAATAATAATTAAAACATGGACTGATGACTCAGAAAATAAGAGTTGAAAAGGTGAGCTATGCATATACGTGCCTTTGGTGGATTTGGGGAAAATCACGACGGCAGATGTTTATGTCTGCACACAGAATCTTCCACACTTTCTAAAAACAATCTTAGTGACTTTGGATGAATGAAAAGCTATTTGATAAGTCTGTAATTACAATTCAAAATTGGTATGTAACCCATGGGTTATGTACCAGTATAACCCGATAACCTGTAGGTTAGCTACACAAAACTGAGGTATTAATTCATTATATTAAATTTTCCTCGTATCCTACAAATATAGTTTTAATACAGTTTATTAACTCTTAGTACAATTTTTGACACTCAAAAAAAATATTAAAAAATGCATAATACGATTTTGTTTAATTTATACAAATAGTATTCTTTTCTCTTGTTTTTTATTTGTCTTAATATTCTTTAAATATTGTAAAAAACATTATTCTAACCCCTCGGCCATAATATAAATTCATAAATGATAATGGCATTTTTTTTTTTATAGAAGAGTATTGAACTAGTTTAATTGAAATGTGTTCTGATGACACAAAATTGTTTCAAAACTGTTTAATAAATAAAAACACAAGGCTTTCATAAAGAATCTTTAGCACTTGTGAAGGAAGAGGATTTATTACATGGAACAGGGTGTCAGAATATTACTAAGTAAAATGAAAAATAAAAGGGAGACTTTTTCTTTTAGAAAGAAATAATTTACATACAAATTTGACTGCAAGTATGTCACAAAAAATTTTTGAATACTACTACTGTAATCTATCTTTATGTAAACTGAAACCTCAATAAATACATCTACATCATAGCATTTTTAATAACAAAATATTAAACTTTTTTTTTTAAATTTTACAAATATACTGCAACATCAAACGTGATAAATGATTGCATTATTTGTCACATCATTAAATAAATTATATAGAAGAAAATGACTTACTTTTGTAGGATCTTCATACAGCATAATTACTATCTGTGTCATATAATTTAGTTCTGATACAGCACTGACGTACTCCATTGCCCTACGCCACTGTTCGTCTTTACTTTCCTGAAAAATTATCTAGCTTATAATTTCATTAACATATTTCAAGTAAATAAAAATGACTTATAAAAAAATTTTATTTTTCATTTGTATTGAAATATTCCATATTCCTTCCAAATTATGAAAAAAATATGTCGAAGATATGCTGGCATAAGATCTAGAGACTTCGCGATTCTATTTATTAATATCATTTAATCCAATATTGACTGTACAAAAAGGTTCATCCGAAAGTTATTCACTTTAATAATTTTTTTTTTCTGTGTTTGCACTCAAATAAAAATTGGAGTGTCGGTCATATATGATACTTAGGAAAAATGAATAGTTATTTTATGATGATTATGAAGAAAATGTTACTTCTTTTTCTTTCTGCACTCCAACAAGAAACCAAGAACAGATATGAATTTCCAACACAGTAACAACAACAGCACCCAGAAAACGGATAGTGATGAAAACAGGATGATGATTGTTGTATCTTTGTGGCAAAGATGAAAAAGAAGAAAAGAAAAGGATCTTTGGAACAATGAAAAGATTTTGAAAGTTCTGAACTCAAGATTAATAATATGTGGATGAAGTGCAATGCTAATGAAATCAATGACATGGCAGCCTTCAATTTGAAGGGCTTTAGTCATCATGCTATTGTCATTGCACAAATTTATGGAATTTACTATAATTCTACAAACTATTTCTTTTTCTTAATGTTAAGCATAAAAAGAAATCAGGTTTAAATTGGTATAAATGCTCTTTGTTCAATGTTTCATAAAATATAGTAGCATCCCTACTTATGAACTGGTGAGGTTCCTGAGTTTTTGACTTATGTGAAGGTTTTGCAGTATTTTTTGAGGTGTTTCACAACTGTAGTTTTTTTCACCTAACACACTTAGTTTTATAATGTCATGTTTAGTTTTCGTGGTAATAGAATGGCACTTGAATTTATCTCCACTTCTAGATTTACTATTATGTTTTGGATACATTTTTAAAGTAAAAATCGTGAAAGTTTATAAAAGTTGTAAATGCTAGCAAAAAATGCCATTACTCTAATGTCACCGACTTTGACACCACCTCACCCATGGCAATGCAACCTCAGAATTTGCACAAAAATGAAAAATGACCATATGTAATAGAAATAAACCCAAATTAATTATTTATTAAAAATTTATTTATTACTAGCCAAAGACCAACTTCAATGCCATCCAATGACTGACAAGAAAACTTCAAAATCTGCATGAAATTTAAATTTTAAACACAGGTCAAATTGTATGTAGGGAGTCTGTACTTTTCATAATTTTTATTTATGATTTATAAATACAAAACTAACAAACTTCGTCTTGTTTGTAAAAAAAACCACTTTGTTTACAGCAATATTTTTGTCTGTTGATGACAACAACAGACAAAAATATTCTAAATGTAATAGTCAAAACTAAATCCTGTTGTGAATTCATTGGAGTTGAATTATATGAGAAGTGTCACAAAAAATATAACTAAACTACATATGTAAATCTATAAGTTACTTTAACCTTGTAATCTGAAATTGCTAACTGAACATAAATATAGCTAACAATGATAAAAAAAAAAATTTTAATTCCAATGTTTTTAATGTCATGTTTCTTTCATGCTTATCCAAAACATTTCTTTGATTATCAAAAATCCAATAATCAATAAAAATAAATAATTACAATGTTTAACATGTAAGTAGTCTGTTAAAAAGTTAACTTAGACACTTTAAAAAAAAGTGCAAAATAAAGCCAAAATTCATGCTAGATAACAATTTACTTCACACACGAACTTTAATCTTTTGTTTTGCTATTCTAAGATTTTTCTAATTTATAGGCATAAAAAATATTAAATTGTGTGTTTAATTTATTTGATATAAACTTACGTCTATTAATCCACCGTAACGAAGGACCGTCAAAAGCGAATGAATGTGGCTTTCGCTGGTAAAATAAAGCCGAGTGCGAACATGCCGTTCGGGTGAAGAAACTCCATGAGAATACCTAAATTAATAATAGTACATACAGTACTGTACATGAAGTAATAATGACTGATCATTAAAGTAGAAATAACACAAAAAAATTATGCATTTTATAATAAAATAAAGAAAAATTTAATGCAATTATTAATTAGTAACATATTAAATACTTTGATTAAAGCACTGAGAAACATTTATACTGTCTCTTAGTGATTTTAATTTTATCCAGATACTTAGTGTTATCAGAATAAGAAGTTAAGAATTCCATTAGAAATAAAGAATGTCCAAAAATTTATGGCTTATCATTTAACATACTCTCAAAAGAAAAAAGATTGTTATTTTGTTCCAATTTAAGCTTTTAATATAGCTATTTGTGTAAAGTTATATGGAAACTAATGAAAAAAAATTTAAAAAGCTGTTCTTAAACTTCAATGTTGAATATTTGTCTAACAAACAGTGTCATTCGAAAATATTATCATGTAAATTAAACACTTTCAAACTTGCTTCTCTATTGCTCTTTCATGTATTACACTAAACCCTCACTAAATTGAACTGCATTAACTCTAAGCTGTCTACAGGTTCTGGTCATTTTATGTAGGGTTTTTTGTAGAATACAGTCTTGTTAAGTTGAAATTGTTGGTACTTTTTAACTCTAACCTATCTTCTTGTGTTGTGTACCCTCCACCCTTTGATGGGTTGTTGATCTTCATTTTACATTATATTCCATGTGAATATAGGTGATTAAGATAAACACTATGGCTTTGTTTCGAACACAACACTACTGTCCCATTACAACCTTATGCTGACATCTTTTTATTGACACAGTATAATACCAGAATTCTAATTGGGACACAAGGAAGTGTCCAAACAACACACTCAAGGCTGCCATAAACTGTACATAATTTTGTAATCATTCTGTAAACAAATTCTTGAAATACATTTTGATAATGGGAAATTTATGGCAACAGAAATATTTGAGAAAATTGGATATGAAACTTGTGAACTTGAAACTATAACTCAAAGTCGGGATTTTTTTAATCTCTTAAACTTCAACTTACCATAGTTTTACTGTATTTCAATATTTCTCCAAAGACAAAAAATTCTTAAAAGATAATTTGAAAACTGTATGTAAAAATTACATGTACAAAAATTTCTGATCAAACTATCACAAAGGCTTATTGAAAATGAGGAGGAAAAAAATCGAAGTTCAGTAGCAGATTTATATTATTTATAATCGATAACAATTAAGTTACTTACATAGGATTTAATCTATTTACAGTTTCCGTATCTTCTTCAGTTGGATCGATATTTCTGTGAAGATCTGCACGTATTTTTTTCAACAGAGGAGTACAAATGCCTAGTCCAATTGTTAATTTTTCTTGTTCGGTGATACCATATTCCTAAATAAATAATTAAATTAAAAAGTTTGTTATTGAACTACTACTGGTAAAGAAACATATTTCAAAATATCAAACTTTCACAAAGATGACTTAAAGCTTAGATTAGGTGAAATATTAAATTTTAAACTGATATTATATCAAGAATAAATATTTAAAGTATGTGTACCAAAAGATTATTTTTCCTTTGAATGTATCACTACTTCCCTTCATTACAATAAATATTTACTTTTGATTGAAAACAGACCAAAAAATTACAACTTAATTTAAAAAATTAAGATTATAATACCTGAGGAATGACAATATCTGCTAAAGCTTTTGCATATATGTATAATTCTTCTGAATGTGTAAACTGCAAAGTATGCTGGTTATGTTGAAGGTCATATTTAATGCAATCGTATATATCTGGAATCTTGCTAATGTCAAATTTTTCATTTTTCAATTTAAAATCCTTTTCTAATTTTGCCCAGCGACGCTGCATCAAGTCCCATGTTTCGCCGTGATATAATGGTGACTCTAAACAAATAATATAAATACTAAACATGTATTTTTATTATAATTTGTAGGACACATTGTTTATACTGGCTTTAATTGTTTTACTTTTTTTCAAATATTTATTTGTATAACTATCATATATTTATTTTTCTACCATTTGTTAATTAAAAGTTATTTTAACATAGTCAAAAAGGTAATCTGGCAATGTTTAGTAAAGTTTGATTAATTACCCTGTACTTTAGGATCCTCTTTCTTCTTTTTAATTAGATGATTTAACATTTGAACAAGTTCGTAGATGTGTTCGCATGCTTTAACTGGATTTTTTATAAATGCTAAGGCATTCTGTATTGAACGAGCCTGAGTGGGATTTAACTGAAATAAAAAGTTTTAAATTATTTTCAGTGCAAGATTCAATTTGTCACACTTTTCAATTAAAATTGCTTAAATTTTCTACGGATACATCAAGTAATAATTTAATAATCTACAAATTAATTAATAATGTAAATAAATTTTCTTATGTAATTTTCTTAATAATTCAGAAATTATTAAAAAAGTACAATGTATTTGATTTTTAATAAAAGATACTTCATTTGACTAAAGTTTTTATATTTTAGCAAGCATCTTTATATCACTTGGGTTTATTTTCAAACCTACAAGTCAAACTCACAGTTCCATACACAGGAATTCTGTAAATATTTGAAAATTTAACTGTACGAAACTGATTTTCAATGACGTAAGTTTAAAAATGTACTCAAGTGATCCAAAAACATTTGCTGAAATTAAAATTTCATGACAAAAATATTTTAAGAGAATACGAGTGAATATTTAAAATGTGAAAGCACCTAATAAAAATATTTTATAAATATTGTTAAAGACATTTTTTTAGTTTTTAATTAAATATAATTATAATAATAAATTATTTAAAAATGTGACGGCCCATCACAAAACAACAGTGTCATCAGGTTTCTTGAGTTTGCAACCTGAAGGTAAATGAAACATATCTCATTAATGGATGATTAAGTTATACTGGAGGAGAAATTAACATAAAAGCTGATTGGGTATTCATAAGATACATACTCTTATCAGAATAAAGAACACGATTATGGGATAACAACAAATGTACTGTACATCGAGACAAATTAAGAACTGTTGACCAAATGGAGAAAAATGAACAACTATATCCATTATATGATAAGTTTACATATGAGTATTGCATGAAAATGAAAATATTTCGCATTTTCTAACACTGGATATCTCAAAATTCAACATGAATACTCTTCATAAATTATCAAAGCTTTTCATTCTTACTGTATATAAAAAAGAATTTTCGGGGTATTTTATTTTGTTGACTCTAAGGGTTTTCAAAAACAGAATATAAAAATGTGACAGCAAAAGTAAACTAAACAATATAATTTCTAACTTCTAATTTTTCAAAATAGACATTCATCAATTATGTAATTATTCTCTTGTTAAGTTCAGTAAAAAATATATCTGCAATAAGACAAGGAAGAAAACTTGTATTACCTATGTCGAAGAACACTTATCACGAGAACTGGAGTTTTCGTTTAAAAACTACGTTACAAATGCATGAAATAGTTACATTAATGGCATAAAAATTTCTCGTCCATAAAAAACACACACAAAAGCTCAGTAATGAAGCTATATTGATGTATTTATATAATTTTATATTCGGTCTTATATTTTGTGACCTGTTACCAGTGAACTGTGTTTATTTTTTTTCTAATTTTTCTTGTAGACCTAGTTATATGCAAGGTAAAATCCTAAGTTTAAAAAAAAAATTTTTTTTAAACATAAAAAAACAGAAATTTTTCCATTTTCATTAAATACAAATATTAAAATTGGGAACACTAAAAACTTGATTTTTTTTTTTCAGTTTTAACATTTTATTTATAACAAATCAAATCAATTTTGTCAATATGAAGTGAGATGATATTTAAATGCATCTTTAAGAGAGGAGAGAAAAGTTGGTAAAATGTAAGATCATTAAACTTGATTTTTCTTTGAAATTTGTCTTGTTAATTATGATGATTAAGTTTTTTTTATAAACGTAGAAGAATATTGAACAAAGTACTATGCCAAACAATTTACAAAATGTAACACTTTCTTCTTAATATCACTTTTATATGAATACTGATTTTTGTTACTATTGTAAAAATTACTTCTTACAAAATACAGTACTGTAGTTCTTACTTAATTCAATAATTATAATACTCTGTTGTTATCAAATAGATACAACTTTAAAGTATCATTTTAACAAGCTATACCAATATAGTGAATCCAAAGGTACTGCACAGTGAGATATTTGCAATGACAAAGTTATACATGTGATATTGCTTATAAGACCTATAAATTGATGCAAGACCAGATGTATAATTAATCAACTGATGCCAAGTGGACAATTTACATGTCTCATATGCAATACCCATACATATAACTTTTATGTCATTACAAATTTCTCACCACAAAGTAATTTTTCAGATACTCTGAACATTCCAAATAAATCTTTGTTCCCTAGAAATATAACATAATTAAAAATTCTATTAATTATGATTATAGAACTTGTCAAAATATCATAAAGAGATCTGTAACTATTATTATTTTTACTGTGTATCATTCTTCAGGGCTTAAAGCAGTCATGGCAATAAAAAAAAGTGAGAAAAGAGAGTTCACACTGAAAAAAAGCTAATAGTGTTAAAATGAACGAAAACAGGCGTTATTAAAAAAAACACACAAACAAACAGACATTTTGTATCAATAACATTGCATATGATATTAGATTGATTATTAAGTGGACTGATAAGATTAAATATGAAAATAGTTAGGCTGAGTTTATACTCCAGAAAAGTGACCAGTAAGACTGAATTAAGCCAGAATAGGCCCGCATAAGTTTTCATGTGCCCCGTACAGAATTCCCACTGTTACACAGCAAAGCAAATGGAATAATAACATTCCATATAACATGTCAAATTTCAAATGCCATTTATTTCAAGGTACATTTTTTGATTTCTTCATAAAAAAAAATGTAATTAAAGAAGAAAAAAAACAACTTCTGGCAGAATCAGTGGGTTGCATGTTCATTATATAGCAGGGGTGGGCAAGCAAAAGTGGGAGCCGAAATGTAGGTTTTGCAAAATGCATGGGAGCTGCAGTTCTGTACTTTTTTATTCTGTACTGCAGTTCTGTACCTGGATTTTATTATATGAAGTGTGCAATGCCATAAGGTTGTAAATGCCATTTTTCTCAAAATACGTTTTATTGAAGAAATGAATTTTAAATGCAATGTTTTTTCCTACAAAAAAATATTGTGGCGATAGTGGCGCTCTAAGTGGCTATATTTTGAAGATGAATTTATGTGCAAGCCATAACGTTTTAAGTGCCAAAGTGCAAGCCACGTGACTTTTAGCACGTAAAATGTTACGGTTTACATTTACATCATTTTGTTATTCCAATTTGTAACGCAGCGAGTTTTTTACGCAGAACCGGATAACCGAATCCCAGTTTATTAATAGTTAACCTGTATCATCTTATTATTTGATATTTCAAAATGATATTCGGACTTCCATTAATCTTTCAAATTTGAAGTTTTTAAATACATTTCAACTTTTATTACACTAAATTAATACCTTATTGTTTATATTTTCCTTCATTTATCATTTATATTACAATTGATAAAGATTACAGCCCAGTTCAAGTACCAAAACTGTGGGCCCAACATTGTTGAAGCCAGGAAGCAGTCACTAATAGATTATTGCCAGTTTTTAATGTTAAAATTGATATTGAATTTGTAAATTGTGTTTAATAATTTAAATGTAAGTTTTTGATATTCAAAACTGTTTTTCAGCTGTAGAAACATTAATTTTATGGTTGCAATTGCTTTTGGCATTTACAACTTTATGCACTTGCACAATTTTGGCATTTACAACGTTATGGCTCTAACCCTGTTTTTAAACTTTTTTGTTTCCTTACCAATAGACTTAGGTGTTTGAAATTAAACCCAATGTTTTATTCCAAAGTGTAAATTGTTAAAATAATTTTTATAGCATTTGATTAAAGTTTGTTCATTAGAAAAAGTGTTTTTTCTCTCTCCTGAAAAGTTTGTTTTTTGGCATTTACAACATTATGGCATTGCACGCTTCATATAATATAGAACAAGTATTGAATTTTTTTAATAAACATATTTTCACAAAATTGTGGAAATAAAACTGTAAAAATAATAATGAAAAGCAGAAATTAACACTTTCAGCAAGAGCCACATAAAATTCAAAAAGAGCCGCATGCGGCTCTCGGAGTCTCATTTGCCCATGTCTGTTATATAGCAATACCACTAGTAATTGTGACCCAATCATTTATTTGGTAATTTTATCAATATTTTTTAAATGATTAAAAATAAAATTACAGCATTCATTACTGGTAATACTAGTCTCCAAATCTATTCCCCTGAATATCTTAAAACAATTTGTTAGTCATTCGACCCACAACTGACAGAGAAGAGAGTTTATGAAAACAATGTAATTAAACATTTAGCAGTTTGTTGTCCTTCACAGTGGGGAACCGGCAGAGTCTATTATACAAAGCTTTCTACTACCCTCAAGTTGAAAAATAATACAATCCCATGAGATTTAACAAATCTGACATTAATAAGTAAATGATGAAATTATTTACAGAGAGTTGATATTTGATAAGTTTAGTTTTTTGCTCTTATAGATCAAATTACAGAAATTATAAATAAAAATCTCATTTTTTTAAAATTAAAATAATAAAATTTCGCTTACAAAAGATTGAGATGGAACGCACGCTTTTTATTTTTATAAATCGCTTTGTTTTATTAGACACAGATATTATTCCTATATAGATTTATTAATTATAATAAACATACATTATGTATAAAATTACATTAAAATAACACTGTAATTAACGTCTGAAATGAAAAAGTAATTGAATCGAGTCTCGCCTCCATATTAATTAACGCGCATTGGTGTAGCCAGAGTTTGTTATGGGGCCTAGTAGAGGCTGTAATTTTCTGGGGAGGGGCACCAGGTTAACTGGGGGGGGGGGGGGGGCGTGCCCACCCATGCCCCTTCCTGGCTACGCCCATGTTAACGCACCACAGTAATTAATTGATCACGTTGCATCAAATTAAATAATTTATAAAAATTGAAATAATAAATACGTTTATAAAATAATTGGCTGTATCTGTTCGCAATGATAATGTAAAACACACTGTACTTATAGTTTAGCATTTCCGATATTTAATTTATTTTTGAATTTTAAAATATAAGAAAAACAATTTTTTAAATAAAGTTTTACGCATTGATATCTGCAACTTTAGATAATACAAAGATATAAGAATCCATCAAAAAAGTTACTTAATAATAATTAAAATCAAGAAAAAATATGTTTTTTTCGAGGTAAGGAAACTTGTAAAAAGTCAGGTACGCGATCACATGATGCCCGTCTCCCCACTTTGCGTAACCAAATGGTCGAGGTTGAAATAAAACCCCAGCAGAAGTAAAAACAAACATCAGCGCGTGTATAGGACAATAAACTTGAATGGGAGCGAAGATGAGACATGACACCATGTAATTTATGCTAATTACTTTCTAATATTAAAATATTAAAATCTTCAATAAATTATAATTAAATAATTTTTTGACTGAGTTCGACTAGAAGCATATCGAAAAGCTAGATTAAAGTGAAAATAGCAATTTTTCGATGCTAAATATTTACAAATTAATTTTTTAATTTGGTGCCGGATTGACCGCAGCTGTTCAAATGCACACATGCATGAAGAGTTTTATAGTTTGTCGAAATGGAAAATGAAGGACACTGTTAGAATGCAGAAAACCATGGTGCATGCCAAATATATAAGCACCCACTTAAAACCAAACTTTTGTCTTTGTCTAAAGATTGTCTCTACAGAAGTTATTAATATTTAGGATATTAGTTTAAAATCTTGTATTTCCTGGCACGAGATTCGCTCGATCTTTAATTTTACAGAGTGCTAGAAAGATACAAGCTTTTAAACGAGTGTCCTACAACGTTTTATTTAATAATAACAGTAGAAATCAAATTTATTATTGCTCAACAATTATTTTTTTGGTTTTTCTACAGTAGTCAAAAACGAGTAAAGCAGGCGGTTGGGAAGAAGTTTGCTTAGCAACTTACTTCAGAAAGTATTGGGTTCTATACGATTTTCCGTTGCTAAAACATGAGTTTCTACTGTTAGTATTAAATAAAATCTATTTCTTTCTTTTGTCCACTGCGCTTAAATAAATACAAATGCTAAAAATAATGCTGTATAAAAATCACTCTTAACGCCAAACTAGAAGTGTACTTGACTTAATGCAGCGTGATTATATCGAAGCGCTGCGGAGATCGGTATTTCACAAGGATACAAGCAAAGAGAACCCACGTGCAAATTCCTACAGCATGTGCAGAATATCAAGCTTTGGAAAGCTCCTCGTTTTGTTAGTCTATATAAATGTAGTACACTACATGTGTATATGACAGTGCCTTAACATGTCGCGCACGGTCCATAAGGCATACGGGGAAGTGCTGGTTGCTATTTCGCTCCTGAGCGCATTTACGAAAAAAAACTTTTACATGGGAAGTGAAAAAAAGCTAAAAAAGTGCATTTTTCTCAGAAAAAGCTAAAAAAGAGAGGAGCTATGAAAAAAAGCTAAAAATGCTAAAAAAGAGAGTCACTTTAAGCCCTGTTCTTGAATAGTGTCCAGTATCAATCTCGCAGGCCAGTCCAAGAGCCAAGCCTGTGAGACCAGTACAAAACAGTTTTGGAGAAATTTTCTGACAATATGATAAGTTGCCAAAATGGTAGCTTTTTGTAAAGATCTATATAAATTTGAGTGAATGTCTATTGTCTTTGGACTTTTATATAATGAACCTGGGACAACTGTGGCAAAGAAAACTATTGGTATGGTATGGACTTTATTTGTTTTCTAATATGTTTTACTTTTTGAGTTTAGTATATTCACTTAGTTTTTTTGTATAGCTATTTGGTATAGTGATGCCAATGATACAGGTAGTTTTGTGTACTTTGTCAATGAGTATAATATCCAGTCTATTGCAATGAATCATTTTACCTGCACAATTGCTCTGTCAAAATATAGTGTGTGTGTTGTGTTCTCGATGATAGTTTATGGAATATACTTATAATATGGTGTTTTTGTGGAGGCTAGTTAATATTTCTTGTTATATACTGGTGAATTACTTTAGCTATCTGGTTATGTCTGTATAAATAATTAATCACGCATTCTGAACCGATTACGGTGTGCACATAAACAAAACAAACATTTTCAAACTCCATCCAGTAATCATTACAAAACCTAAAGAAGAACTCGGATGGAGTTTTAAAATGTTTGTTTTGTATGTGTGTCAATCAAGAGTTGCTCTTTACATCCCATGTGGTATTGGCAACAGCCATTTTGCTGCTCTGTAAAAACATTGTATGTATCTCTGTGTGCATATATTTTGTTTGTAATGCAGATATTATATTTTGTACAATGTAGAGAGGCATATGATGGGTCTGTATTGAGAGAGATCTCATGTATTATTTGATTTTGATTTTAAAAATGTGATTCCTTGTGTGATGAAACTGGGTGCAGCATATGGATGCTTTATAGTGTATGTTATTTATTCTGCAAGAGCTTCATGGAGTGAGATGAATCTTTTGTACCAGAAGTTTTGGATTTTGTCAACATCAGGTGGTCTCCAATTGAAGGAATTTGTTAGATTCTGTATGAAGTCTGAGGTTGATATATCTGTAAATGGCAATTATTATTATTATGTTGAGTTAAGTGAGATATACTCGGTTAACACCAGTGGCTGTGTACTATGCCAGACCAAAGTCAAGGCATAGTAACCAAAACAGAAATTAAAGAAGTGTATCAGTGTGTGTGTCTGTATTCAGGAATTTTCTCACCATATGACATGTATTCAATATAGTGGCCTTCTGTAGTGTGATGTATGTTTTTCTATTCAACTGTAAAGTCCCAAGGCTTTTGTGTAGTGTGTGTGGTATGACACCTGTAGAGGAGAGAATGACAGGTACAATAAGCACCCTATCCATCCTCCACAGATGCCTTATTTCTTGGGCGAGTTCTGTGTACTTTCTGATTTTTTCAAGTCATGTTTGGAATAGATATGTCTATAATGTATGCGATTTTATTGTGCTTGTCAATGAGTGTGATGTCTGGTCTGTTGTGGTAAATTGTTTTATCTGTGATTATGGCCCTGTTGTAGTACATTGTGTGTGTGTTGTTTTCTAATACTGTCTATGGAATGTATTTGTAATATGGTTTGTGGATGTCTACTAATTTGTGTTTCTTTGCAAGCTCTTGGTATATTATATTTGCTATTTGATTATGTCTGTGTAGATAATCTGTCTGTGCCAAGAGCTTGCAACCAGAAGTGATGTGTTGTATAGTTTCTGGCATGACGTGACATTTTCTGCATGTGTCATTTGTGAGTGTTGTATCTTTGAGTATGTGTTTTCTGTAGTTTTTAGTATTTATGACCTTATTTATTATTATTATTAAATAAAAACATTAAAAAATTTCACATAACAATTTTATTAAAACAATATGTATTTAAAAAGTTTAAAAACTAATGTAATGTAAAATTTACCTTCTCGTAATCTTCTAATGTTAGTTCTCGATCGACTTGCATCGCATCATGTAATCTCTGCTTTACACTAGAAATGATTATTTTTGTTAATAATTCTAACAAATAAAGCATATTACATTCATAACATTTAAAAAATTTTAAATGATTGAGTAAATAAATACTTTTTACAATGTAGTAATTTGGTATGGTATAACTGCAATAATTTTTACCATTAAAATAAAAATTACTATAATATTCCTGCTATAATGCTATTACATTGTCATTAGTCGTTACTTGTTTCAATAATATAATTTTAGGCCTTTGTAGTAATGAAACAGTAACAATCAAGCAGCAAAATATTATTGAATTGAATAGTGTGAAGAAATCATCCAATCATTTTATTACACAGAAAGTGTTTAATGTGTATGTCAATTTGGCATACAAATTAAACACTTTTTGTAGCTGAACTGATGTAGAAACCATTAAATTTTGGTCAAATTGCTTGATTTTAAAAAATTTTGTTGTTTCTTTTTGGTTACTTAGCAAAATTAGAGTAAGTAAATCTTAACAGTTCCCTTATTAGCTGGCAGCTTATAATTTTTGTTAGGTATAATCAGCCAATGTGAAGCATTACATCAATTTAGATATTAAATTTATTTAAAAGCAAAATTTATCCTATCTCTACACTGTGCAAGATGTTTGTTCAAAATTTTAAAACTTTTAGAAATAAATAAATATAGCAAAAAATTAAAAATCCAGGATGAAATATATATTCAAAAATATTCGAAAATATAGAAAAGATAATTTTCTTTTTAAAATATTGTTCAAGAACACTGAGAAATTCATTATTCGATTTAATTAATTTATTTAAAAATGTAAAAGTATTGAAGACTTGTACAAAAAAAAATTTTTGAAGTCTTCTAAATGTCCATTCACAATCACTGAAATGCAATCAACACTAGTTATCAACACTAACATTTATAACTGTGCATTGTGTATACACATACATACACGCACAGTTCATATACATGTGTATACTTGCCAAGTAGATTTCTATTGGTAGTACCAATGAGAAAAAGCCACACCAAGTTTTGATAAGAAAAAAAGTCCAAACAGAAAAATGTCTGTGGAACTATTCTGTTCCAGAGTTTTTTAAGGAGCAAACACCATTTTCATTTTGCAAGGTAAATTTTTGTTCTTTTCAAATGTAAATAATACTGTTTAACTAGTTTTTTTTATTAATAAATTAGTTTTTGTTTGAGTGGCTTGTCGTTTATTTTACCCGAGATGATATGATCTAAGTCGGAGACAAGCAACCTTCTTACAGATGTGGGCCGGTACAGTTTTTATTAGAGTCGAGGGCTTTTATGCCCGCCAAGTACCGCATTCCAAAACCTCCAGTAGGCTAGGTACTGCAGCCATTCTCAAACCACTCCACAAAATGTTATTTCTTTAATAAGTTTTAGATTATTCTATTTAATTATTATTTTATAACTTTTATCATTTTTCTAGTGTTTTTAATTAATGATTTTTTATATTCTTATGCAAAACTGACTTATAATAATAATACAAATTTTATTTTGATGTAATGTTACTATTTTTCATTTTAATGTTGCTTGATTCATTATTTGATTTTATATTTTTGTATAGTTGTGTATGTCTAATACAAGTTATACAGTGAACTTCTGTATAATGCACTCCCTATAATATGAACTCATATAACATGACAAAAAATTGTAACTGATACTCATACAAAATTCAAATTTTGTCTTCCAAAGGTATATGTTTTCTTCTTCAACTTCTAGGACTAGGTTTAAATTTGCATAAAATTGTCTGATAATGCAGGTCTTAATAACCTGATTTCCCGTAATGCAAAACGTCCATACATTGGGTGGGACTCTGCTGTATTTTAAAATATTTGTTCATTTAAAATTCTAACTGCATTGAAGATGCAATATATTTACTTTATTAATCAAGTTTGTTTAATAAGTTTTTTAGTAAGTTAAATATTCAAACTAGATCAACTATTATTGCAGTAATATTTTTTTTTATTATTATAAAAATATGTCATCTTCCTTTTTTAAACGTAAACTTATATACAGTAAGAATATAATTTATATAAGCAAAGATAAACCAAATTACCTATACATTTCTGCAAACTATCAGATAACTTCTAAAAAAGAATACAGTAGAGCATCGATTATCCGACTTAATTGGGGACTGGGGTTGGTTGGATAACTGGAAAGTCGGATAACCGAAAAGTATGAAAAAATACATTATTAGTATAGTGTATTAGGCCTGGTTTAAATACTAGCCTCCCTTTATGGTCGAGCCAGTGCTGCTAGCTAAAACATGCAAAAATTTAACAAAAATACTATTAAAGTAGCCAAGACATAACCAAATATTGTAGCGCCACATCACTAGTGGACATTTGAATTTGCCGACTAGAACGCGGTCGGTTAACCGATAAGTCGCTTAATCGGGGGTCGGATAATCGATGCTCTACTGTATTTCATTTTTATTTTTATAGATTTCAATTGGGTATTTTTTTATTGTTAACATGGAGGTGGCTTATTTTGCTCATTGGGCATTGCCACCTATCGTTTGTATAAAAAATAAATAAATGTGAATAATAATTACTCACGTATTCTGAAAATTACTAGATTCACAATCATTGTCCAGCAAACCGTTTGTGTTTGCACTTTTGACCATCTGAACAAGAATTGGAGTTAATTCACCCTCCAGAGCAAGAAGACCCTGCATAGGTAAAAGGTATGTTTACCGTTAAAATTAAAAAATTTTAAAATAAACAAATATTTCGGTCATTAACACAACTTTTGTTCCTAAATATCGATTTTGTTTACCTTTGCAAATGCTGCTGCTGTCATCTGCACCCTGCCTTCATCAGAAGCGTATATTTTTAAATCATGACGATACGTGCTGTGTAATCTCAGCAGACCCAAACCCTGGGTTCCAGCATATTCGCCTAAAATAAAAATATATATCAATTTAAATAGTAATTATAAAAAAGATTATAATCATTTGTTTTTAAAGGATAGCTTGAACAATAATGACGAACATGTTTGTTATCTTTAAATTATTTTACAACAAATTAAATACTATTTTCTTATTATTTTTTTATTAACTTTGTCAGTAAGAGTAAAAATTTTTACCGACATCCGACAATTTTCTGATTTTAAATAATTAAAACATTTCATACACAAAATCATAATTAGGTACCTAATGAAGAATACATTTAAAATATTGAAACCACAACATGTATTTTTTAATGCACTCGCATATTAAGTGAAAATCTAAACAAACTTCTACCAAAATGTTAGATACATTAGTTATTCTGGTACATGCTACCGTATGTATTGGCATACGAGTGTTTTTTTGCAGAAGAATTTGTATCTTCCCAATTAATGTCGACGCTCCGGAGATCATCTTTGAATCTACTGTTCTGTTTTATATGCCAGAATTTATATACAGACCTACAACTTAAACAAAAACCATCTTATGGCATTATAAATTCTAAATAAAAAAGAAAAATATTATAGTTTCAGATTAAAATTTTTAAAGACAAGATAGTCGATATCCATAAAATATTCTGGCACCTGACGATTGACATACAGTAATACCCCGAACTTACGCGATAGGTGGGACCAAGTGATAACCGCGTAAGTCGAATTTGCATAAGTCGGAGTATAACTTCGCATATAAATACATACAAATTATTTTTACTTGGGGCCGGAGACTACAGAAAACAATAATTTAGAAAAAAATGTTTAATAAAATCTTAGATAATACATATGTATAACAAATTATATTATTAAAATCGTAAACCGAAGTTATTTTGATGTAGAAGGCTTCATAAAATCTAACAAATTCGTCTGACGGCTCAAAGATTTTTTTTCTCCTGCAAAATTTCGTTGTAGCATGCTAATAATTTTTTTATTTCTCGTTTTGTAGAAGAAATGCGCTGTTCGTTGGAGTCTATATTTTCTAAAATTTGTAAACACTTTTCAATTAAACCGAGGCCTTCTGTCAAGTTTCCGACCGTCATTCAATCATCTGATTGAACTGGGTCTAAAGGATCAAGTTTTGCCAATTCCCAAATTTTCCTTCTTTGCCAATTCACAAATTTTCATTTTTGTATCGAAGTCTTTAATAATGTTAACTTTACATTCCAAAGATAAAGTTTTTCTTTTCTTGTTTGATGCGGAAGAATCAGTTCTAATTCGTTTACATGACATAGTAGTCTCTCTCAAGTCACCGTGGATATAACAAACATAGAAATAAATAACACAAAATAAATTGTAGCTATGTGTCGATTCCGTGCAACACGTCTAAACATGTAAGCTGAACAATAGTTTGCGGGAAGTGAGTAATCAAGAGTTGCGTGGTGCTCAAACGAAAGATGAATCGTCGAGATTTGAAAATCGCATTACTCCGGGTTTGCGTAAGTCGAGGCATTACTGTATTGACAAAAGTACTAGCTTTGAATATTAATTCAAAACATTGTGTTTCATTTCTTCTTCTTTGTTGCTTGGCATTCGTAACACTATAAAAGAGTTTTTGTTTAAATAGTATTATGGTCATTGGTGTGTCGTCATTATCAAGTACTTAAATAATGCATTAATGTATTTTTTTTATTATTCACCATTCTTTTACACACATTCTTTTGATATTTAAACATTATTTGAGCACCATTTAATTCATAAATTTTATCCCATTATAAGAAAAATTAAAATTCTATTAAAAATTCTGATGATTATAACAAATTACTTTAAATAATTTTTGCTGTAATCTGTTAACGAAGATTATGGCTTTGAGTTTTATTATTTCTACTTACGACATGTATAAGGGTAGAAGAAAAAAACAAGGGATGCACATTTGTTCTTCACAATCGTTCCAGTTCTTTTCCTTTTTTCCTTATTATTATTGTTTGTCACACGTCACTCAAAAGACATTGCTTGTAACATTATGGACGATTGGGGTTCTACCATACCATAATTAATACAAACTGCACAAATGCTTTACTCTTAACGTCGACGAAACGACACAGAATCAAGATCTATCTAACTGCCCTCTATTCCTCATATTAAAATACTTTCTCAATTTTTAACCTTCTTGCTGAAATTATAAATTTCCTTATTGAACCAGCCCACTTTTCACCCACCACTCATAACAGTGAGATGATATATCTCAATATTTTAAAAAATGCAACATAGCTAGCTTTTTTCCCTTTGTCCTTCATATAATGTTATAAAGTCAGAGTTCATGCATGCATTTCTGAAAGGATATGTTAATCCAGACCAGAAACTGCAACAACACACATCAAATTTCATTTAAGACATGCATATCTGCATAAAAAGAAGACATGTTTAAAAAGTAATAATAATTTGGAATCATTTAACTTAAAATCATTATATGGAATGGCCAAGAAGTCACCCAGGGTTTCGTATGTGAATAAAATAATAAAATGGAAACAAATTACAATGTGTTCAATAACGATAAGAACACTAAAAAATGTAATTCATATATATATATATATATTTTTTATTTATTTATTTAAAAACTAAATTTAAATATATGTTTAACTGGATATCTAAGAAACTGAGTCATCTGACTACCAATATTTGTTATTGTTGCCACGGAAACCAAAAATTGTCATCTGCTTGTATAGCAAGGTACAGTAGACCCCCCTATAACACGGGTTCATATAACATGGAGCCGTATAACATGGCAAAAAAATTGCGATCATATTCGTATAACATGCTAAAAGAGACTTGTATAACATGGTAAAACGTCATCACCAACTCATGTCGTGACAGGATTGGTCAAATCTGGACCAATAGCGAATATTGTACAAACTGTTGAGTTTAAACAAGCACTGGACCTACTAAAGAACATTTATTATTCAACGGCCATAAAAATTATATTTTTATTAATGATGTCTCCAAAGTTAAGTTATTTTTCTGCAAAAAATTCACTGATCAAGAAACATGCGCCTGCTGTTCGATAAGCCGCTCCGCGACGAAAACAAGCTTAAGCAAATGGCGTCGTCGAACGGTGCACATTCAGTAAGTAATCCTACAATTTTTTGTTTATAGTATAGTTTATACGGATTATTCCCAAAAAATTATACACGATTTGGAAATGTTGAGTCAAATTAGTCTAGAATTGATTAATTTTATGGAAGAAAACCTTTCAAACAGCCATAGCCCCTAAACTGCACATGTGCCAGGCTGTGATTTGCTCATGTATTTAAGTGATTCGTACAACATGGATTCATATAACACGGAATGTATCTACTGTGTTATATGAATCCGTGTTGTACGAGTCACTTAAATACATGAGCGAATCACAGCCCAGCAAGTCTATAGTATAGGGGGTCTACTGTATTGTTAATTCAGGAAGGGCAAGATACTTTCAGTGTTTGAAAAGGGTTTGAAATGAGTGTTTTAAGTGAAGCTGGCAAGTCAATAAGATATGTTGTTATAAAAACAGGAAGATCGATCTGCATGATTGGGAATTATTTAGAGTTAGGCAAAGAATATGGAGTTGAGAAGAGTTCTGGAAGGCTGCAAAACTTACTTCTTGTAAGAAACAAGCAATTTTAAGAAAAATTACAAATGGAACAAGCTTTCTCAAATATTGCTGAAAACCCAAATTCCAAACCCAAACATGGAGTAAGCTCTGTCCCAGAGCTTACTCCATATTCAGGAATGTGGTTCATGCTGCCAATTGTCTCAAATATGCCAAAAGAAAGTCAAAATCAAAGCTTACAGATTGTTATTTGCATTTAGAATCCTGGGTGACTTCTGGTCCGTGCTGTAGCTTACAAAGGCTGTCATACTGACTTGGATCAGAAATTGTGATGTGGAAGGAGTGGTGGAAGAATGTGGCATGGTCAAATAATAAAAAGTTTGATTTAGATTGGTCCAATGGTTGCCGACACTATTGACACGATTTAAGGAGGAGAGTGAAATCTACTCCAAATGACAAATGGGGGTTTCTCGATGGTTTGGCTGCCTCTGGAGAGTGAGGGAAAACAAATATTGCCTTCTCTGAAAAAGGCAGAATGCTAAATGATACATCTGGCAGCTAGAAATGCATCTACTTTCCTTTGGAAAAAGACCATGGAGGTCATCAGTGGCAATTCTGACAAAATAACTCTCCCATCTGTACTGCCAACATTACCCGGAAACAGTTTCTGTCCAATATAGTTCGAGTCACAGGTTGGCCAGGCATGTAACCAAATTTGAATGCTTAGAAGAATGTCTAGGTTCTTCTGGTCAAGTCAGTCTACCCAAATGAAAAGCAATACAATAACACTGCAGACCAGAAGACTGAAATTGTTGAGAAATGGGAGAAAATTCCTCAAGGTTTTCTTCAAAGTCAATCAAGTGTATGACAAATGGAGTTTTCAAAATTACTGTAAACAAAGGAAGACATTCTGGTTATTAGCACAAATTCTTTGCTCTTAATGGCATTGAAATGAAACAGGTTTGAGATCTACCTAACAGCCCTCTATTCATCATATTAAAATAGACTTTCCCCAGTTTTTATACTATGCCAAGTGGACTTTCCCTGATTTTTAACCTTTTCGATGAAATTTTAAATTTAGTTATTGAACCACCCCACTTTTCACCCACCACTCATAAAAGTGATAACATCTCAATATTTAAAAAAAAATGCAACATAGTGTGTGTTTTTCCTTCGCTCTTCATATAATGTTATAAAGCCAAAGAGTTTATGCATGCATTTCTGAAAAGATATGTTAATCCAGACTGGAAACTACAACAACACACATCAAATTTCGTTTGAGACATGCATATCTGCATAAATAACCTTGGAAGTATCATTTTGTGTCCATTATTCTTAAGTGATCTTATAATTATTGAACAGTTTGAGAAACTCATTTCTTCAATAAAGTTATTCTATTGTCTATATTAGAACTCAATACTCTGTATTTAAATGAAAAAAACACATTGAAATACATAAAATTAAATCTGGCTATAATCCATTTCACCATCTGAAATAAATTTTAAAAATCAAGGCATTTTTATCTTTATTGAATGCATCGTTTTTCCTGTTAACGGCATTTATTACACGAGTAGTATGTGGCATGGAGATTCATTTACACTGAATGTAAAAAACAACATTATGCAAATGTCTCCCATTTGCCCTCTCACACAGACAGACTTTCTGGTACATTTGAGGTGACTAATTGCACAGAAGCAGGAGTTAACTCCAAAACTACTACAAGGATGTTGGCATTTAGCTGCAGTAATTTGCCAGCTTATCTGTGTACACTTTCCCTCTGGGTGAACCCACAAAAAGAATTACAGAGAAGTGAAAGGAATGGCGAGGTCGGAACAATCTCCCGACCTCACTGAGAGTGCTCTTCACCACAGTGAAATGTCCAATTCTGATCTACCAGTATGTGCAAAAGGAAGAAAATATCAGTTTGGGAACAGATGTTATTTGCATTTAGAATCCTGGGTGACTTCTGGTCCATGCTGTAGTTTACCTAGTTCAAAGGTGGACACACTTTAAATATCTTAAATATGTTAGGTCAAAAACAGTTTATGCTATTTATTGTAATATCTATACCCATTCACATGCACAAATGATTTTATGATTTTATTAGTAAGAAAAATAAAATACAAATACTAGCTATTACATTTATTATATATATTTTGCAGAAAACAGAGTCCAATTACGCACGTTCACAGGTTGGCGTTAACCCATGGACTGAAGATTGTTCGTTAGAACTAAACATTCGATAATGTGTCTGTCAATAAGACAAATTGAATAACAAACACTTGAAGATTATTCTGTCGTCATCTCAGAAAGTGTACAAAAACATGTCTTACAATGATTCATTCTTATTTCAGATGAACCCACCAGTGGATAAAACCACCAAACACCCAAACGATGATGGGTTCGCACCTGGTCGATGGGCCTGCCATATGTGTTTTCCGGGTTTTCTTCACGTTAGTAACACCTAAATATGGTCTGGTTTCCCATTAAAAACCTCCTGGGAGGTGTTCCCCTCAGCAGATCACCCACGTGTCGTGTTGCCATATACAAACCTAAAAGCTCGTTTCAAACAGATTAATTGAAAAAGAATACTTTAACAACATTCATACCTTAAAATATTGAAACTTTGTTAGCATAATGACAA
The DNA here is from genome assembly GCF_030686945.1 of Centruroides vittatus. Classification (NCBI taxonomy): domain Eukaryota; kingdom Metazoa; phylum Arthropoda; class Arachnida; order Scorpiones; family Buthidae; genus Centruroides; species Centruroides vittatus. The sequence continues at coordinate 2,042,472 of NW_027122679.1, forward strand.
TTTAAGATTGTCAGTAATTTGCAATAAGTCCAATTACTAATTCATTAAACCATTACGTGATTCTTCCATTAAATTTTAGTGTTTTTCAAACATTCTGGAAGCATATTAACAACTTTCCAGCTTTAACTGGAATTGGTATTATAGAATAACGTGCACAAAAATAGCATTAATAAATAAATTAAAATTTGAAAATTAGAAAGTACTTTTGTATTTTATCATAGAACTCCTGTCAAGGAGGTTTATATAAATTTATAGAGAATTAGTGCCACTTTTTGTATTGGAACTGCCATTCATTCATGGGTTATAAGAAACATGGGAGACAGATGAAAAAGATTACAGCAAAACTTCTGGAATTTACAACATAAATTGATCTGGAGTCAATTTAATTTCAAGAATGAGCAGAATTTGTACACTCCTCCCTCTTGAAACTTAAAAGTTCTTACTTCCAAACTTATTACTCTTCTAATCTACATAATCGACTAATTTTAGTCATATTAGACTTATTTTATTATGTTTATTATTGAAGTACTTTTTGTTTAATTAATTTAACCAGTTAAAATTCATTTTAAATCTCAATTTTTTTCAAATTATGTTTTATTCTTTATTATAGAATATCCTCGTACGAATATAAAGTATGAAGGTACTCGGTTCTTAACTTTTTATTTAATTTTAATGCCGATCATCTGTCATCTATTACCTACTGTCATAGCCGACACAACGTACAAACTCTGAGAATTGCTATTATATTTTATACCACCATAATATTCCATTAGATTACTAACTATTTAGCAATTTAAAAAATTCCACATCAGCAATACTCTTCTATATACTTTCCTTATACATCATACATAATGGGTAATTTGATAAAAATGAAATTTCCTTAGTCATTAGTAACTATCGTGATTTCTTCCATTTGGATTTAAAGCCATAAAATTTGGAATTTTACCGACAAGATGCACGTAATATTTTTATAAAAGCTAATTTATCACAGTTTAATTTAATTAAAAAGCAGTTAATTTAACTTCAAATTTTAAAATAATTTTTAAAACGATCCAGATAATTAACTTATTTTCTCATCGATCCGCCCACTTTATCGCCATTCATTTTGCAGAGTTTGTGTTTACAGATGCTATGACATAGTTCCATCTTTCTCTAACATTTAAAATTTTAAGTATTGTAATAATTTAACCTAAAAATTAAAAAATTTGCTTATAATTTAATACCTTCTTTATAGAAATCTTTAATAGTCACTTCATCTATAAAAAACATAATAGAGGCAAGTCTTATTAACATGAATTTTAGATTAAAATAAATTTGAAAAACTTTTAAAATATACTAAAATAATTTTTCTATAGCTTAAAATTTTTATTAATAACTTATTACTAAAAAATATATTTATTTTAAATTGACATATCAATCATTTTTATCCAAACTATCCTCTAATAATCATCCAATAATTATATAAAAAAATAAACAATTTAAGTTACACTGTAACATTTTTAATTATTTAGAAGCTGTAAGTTCATAACAGAAGTAACAGATGTATTGTAAAAAAACAGCAAGCAATGCCAAAGCTGCAGAAATACGAGCTTTTTTAATTATGGAAATGGTTAACCACATAAGAAAAATGGAAATTGTCAATCAAATTTTAAATGTTACAAGCCTGGTCTCCTATGTAAAACCATGCTATTAATATCACTTTTAATGTATTAATAAAGACTGTTAATTTTTAACACGCTCGTCAAGCATACGGATTCGAGAAGACTCGAGTCACGAATTTTCACCCAGGTAATATTTAAGTTGTAAGTAAATCGCGACCAACGGTTATTGTTAATGGAACAGAATTAATGTGATCGAAAAATAAACCATCGTGCAGAGATTGCTAGAGTTAGATAACACAGAATCGCATTTATATAGAGCCACCAAATAACAAGAGTACACACGGGAAGAAGCACGAGGAGTTTTGGCAATGCCGAGTCGACTCGGCAATGGCACAAACCGGTAGGACGACGTGCACGGCCGGCTCATGCCGGCATCAAGTCTGACTCGTAGCGCGTCAATCTTTCCACTCTACTCCTCACTCATTTTACTTTTGTTTGATCACTCAGCATAACAAGTATTTTAATTGTCAAGCAAATTGTTTGAGCGAAAAAAGGAAAGTTATGCAGTAATCATGCTGGTTTTCTACGGATTTTTGGTTCGTCTAAGAGAAAATTATCAAAAACCAATACATTTCTTCTACACTAGATAATTAAGAAAATTTCTTAATTTCTAAAACACTATTATTTGATGTTTATAACTTATTTACAAATTATAAATTGACTAAAACAATACAATAAATTTATAATTAGGTACTAAATTTACATACCCAATGATACAGGTTATGCTTCTGCACTTTAAAAAAGTCTTTCTGTATGACTTAAAATACATAATATTTATATCAAGGGAAGATTACTACAGCATCGAGCAAAATCTTTTCAGTTAATTTTAAAAATCATTTCAAACAACTAAGCAGTAAATTACACTTGAACCAATTAGATCTATTAAAAACCCTACGAAAGTTTTATTTAAAACCATACGTTCTATTGGATATATATTTGTTATATAATATTTTTATTAAAATTAATAACAAAATTTTGAAAATTAAAAAATTTTATCATCATAGTAATGTTGAAGTCTATATTTTTAAAAAAATTCTACATGATAGTTTGTTCTGAGTACATTATAATTGGAAAAAAAGCAAAACTTCAATCAATAATCTGATGAGGAAGCAAACGAGCTTTGGAAACATTTTAACGGCAGTTAATATCCGATTCCTTTAAAGCAGCAATTTCCAAAATGGGGCCCCATCCTGTTGAAGGCGGTGGCCTTGTTAGAAGACTCAAAGAGTGCCAGAAGGTGAAGGGCAATAGAAGTGTTGGGAAACAAGCGAAACAGAAAATATAATTTATAAGAAACACGTGAACTAAAAAGGAGGCAGTAGTCCAAAAAATTTGAGATATTTTATTTTAAAGTAAGTCAGATGCCTAATACTATGTAAAATAGTCCATTACAGTAGAACCCTTCTAATCTGCCCTCAGCTAGTCCATCGTTCCGGTTAATCCGACCGTGGTCGGAGTCCAGAAACTTGTCCCGACTGGTCGGTGACTCACCACCTGTCGCGTTCTTCTGTGTTCGTTACAGTATATGTTTTACATTGTGTGTACGTGTACAGTTTTGTGTGTTTTTTCAATATGTCAGGAGTGAAACGTAAACACGTTACTCTTTCATTAATTAAATGAAAAATTGGCAGTACTACAAAGACTGGATGAACGAGAGTCACTCCAAAAAATTGCTAAGGAACTCAATGTAGGCGTTACAACAATAAAAGATTGGAGAAAAAATTGGAAAGACATTGAATCATACACAGTGACGATAGATAGCAAAAATGCTCTTAAGAATTGGAAAACGTTGCGAAAGCCTAAACTTGAACTGCTTGACAACACTTTGTGGATGTGGTTCTGCCAAGAAAGATGGAAGGGAACCCTGATATCCGGGCCCATTATAAAAGAAAAGGTAATAGCTTTGGCACAAAACAGTAGAAGCCGGAAGTGAGTTTGCAGCTAGTGAAAGCTGGATTGATTGCTGGAAAACCTGTCATGGCGTCCGGTTTGTTTCAATTTCTGGTGAAAAACTATCTGATAATGCCGAGGCGGATAAGGAGTTTTCTGTGAAGTTTCAAGAAATTGTCGAAGAAAATGAACTGTTACCTTGCCAAGTCTATAACATAGACTTGGCAAGGTAACAGTTCATTTTCTTCGAGATGAGACAGGCCTAAACTATAAAATGCTGTCAAACAAAACACTTGCTGCATCAAATGAAACTGTTGCAGGAACGAAACTTATAAAAGATAGGCTAACCGTTGCTCCTTGCAGCAACGCTAATGGTACACACAAGCTTTCCCTGTTCGTTATTGGCAAATCTAAGAAGCCTAGGGCATTCAAAACATTATCTTCCTTACTAGTTTATTACCGCAATCAAAAGTCTGCTTGGATCTTTTCAAATCTTGGTTTTTCGACGAGTTTGTTCCATCTGTTGAAAAAGACTTGAAACAAAAAAAGCTTCCCATTAATGCTCTATTGCTGTTGGATAACGCACCATCACATCCATCTGAAAAGGATTTAATGAAAGGGGACATAAAAGTTATCTTCCTTCCACCAAATGTCACATCACTTATCCAACCAATGGATCAGGGACTGATACAATGGTTAAAGAGGTGCTATCACAGAAAGTACATTAGCTCAATTTTAGAAAAGTCCAAAGAAGGTTGTAACATATTTGAAGCTATGAAATCACTCAACATCAAAGATGCTATCTATACGATTGCTGAGTCATGGGAGGAACTGAAACTTGACACGCTGCGAAAATCTTGGCGTAAGCTTTGATCAGAAGAAGTTATAACCAAAAGTGACCAGATCGAAGACGAGCAAAACAACACGCAGGAAATCGTTAAAGATCTACAAACTGTACAAAGTGAATGTCCCTGCCAGTGAAGTTGAGAAGTGGATTGCCCAATGTGACAAAGACTTCACAGTCTTTGTCACATTGGGCAATCACTCCTCAACTTGTGAAACCAGTGAAGAGCTCAATGACGACCAGATTATTGCCACTGTTTTGGAAAATAATAGTGAAGAAACTGTGAACGAGGACTCAGACAGTGATGACGACGAACCCCCTACCCGGATTTCACACACCGACACCAAGAACGCTTTTGATATTGCCCTTCAGTACATCGAGCAGAACTCAACCTCAACACCTACGGACATTTTGTGGATCAAGAAATGGAGGAACACTGCAGCTAAGTCTAAAATTTCATCTGCTAAAAAAAAATCTATAACTGACTTTTTTTCTAAGTAATTTTTTACTATAGGCTACCTTCAATTTTTACAGTACTGTATATACAGTATGTAGTAAATACATACAGTATTGCTCTTTTTCATTAATAATAACAGCATTTGTGCAATTTATTGCAATGTTTTTACTGTAGAGAACAATACAGTCATTTTTGAGTTGAAAGATTGTTTATTTTACTTTTTTCTGATAATCCGATCTTTTTTGCATTCCGACCATACACCCAGTCCCAAGGGTGATGGATTAGAGGGGTTCTACTGTATAAAGAAAATTCTGCCATAAAATCAAACAAAAGAAGACTCATTCCCAAGTCAAAAATGAATACTTATTACTACTACTAAAACAAAGTAGGTTTCTTATTTTTCAACAACTGAAAAAACTAAATTAGTTAAAAATTATACATTGCACTGCAAAGCATTGCATATGATGGTTTGCTATTGCCATTTAGTGATTTGAAGCAAATAGAGAAAACATACTTACAAATTTTTGAAATTTCTTCCTTTTTTTTTAATAAAATTAACACTTATTAATAAATAAATAAAATATAATATAAATTTTACAAATATAAATATTATATTAACAAGTAAAGTTTTGTTTAAATTACACGTGCAGAAAGCATCAGACGGTATCGTTTGCCCATTACTAAACGTCTATTACTCTCCACACGCCAACAGAAATTTAGATTCTGTTTCGTATATACATATAGGGTCTTTTTCACTTTGCATACAATGTTAAATAGAATAATTTCTATAATAGAATGTGTAAATTACCTCTTTACTTATTGTCTTCTGCATTGGGATGAGAGTTCAGAATCTAACTGAACTCCTTATCATTATTCAATTGATTCATTTGTGTTAATTATTTTTAATAAAACTTTCATTACAAAAATTTTTAACAACGATATTACATAAATTTTATGGTTCAAATAAAAAAAGCTATCGGCTATAATAGTAATGGAGTCAATCGTTGATAAGGAACTTGCTATTATGATGGTTGTTCATGGTTGATCTTAGTAATGTCGTTTGTAATTACGGAAGCAAATATATTGATAATATACGGTCAAACCTGTTTATCTCAAAATTTATTTTTCTCCCCTGCATTTTCAGCCTAAATTCAATAAATATTCCATGTTTATCTCAAATAATTTTCTCCCAAAACATTGTTGTCTCAAATTATGGATTGACACAGTTACAAATTTAAAGTTCAACAACTACATTTTAATAGTACTGTACAAATTGTAGTCAAGAAACAACTCTTGCAATATAATGCATAGTTGCAATCAATGCTGTTTTTCTCCAATTGGCTAGAAGTTTGACTGGTGTCTTATCAGTCGGAAACTACCGACAAACTATTTCTGTTAAGGTATGTCAGAAATGTTTTATTTACACCTAATCGGGCATTACTGTACTCACTATTGTATTAATAAAATATTATGCCTACAATCAAACCTATCACCATTTACTGTGTAGAAACCTCTGTATCTCAAATTTTCTCTCTCATTCCTACAGGATTCAAGATAAATATACAATTGAACTTGTCTACGTTGAAATTCTATGTTATTACAAAATAATAAAATATGGATATTGCATTTGACACTTCTGTCTACCATAATGACAAAAAACACTAATTTATAACCAGTGATAATAGTTTATTAACCCAGCAACAGTTGTATATCAAGAATTTCTTTTTTAGCTAAGAAATGTGATGACAAATTTAAAAAAAATAATCACAATAAAGCGATCTGCCAAATTATCAAGCTTTAAATTAGCCTCTTAATAGCCTGATAATTTGGCAGATCGTCCGGTTGTGATTAATTAAAAACTCGGGTTATAGAGTTGTTTATATAGTTAAAAAAGCTACTACTACTTGCATTATAAGTAAATGAAATATAAAAATCAATTCTACAATAAGACACATATATAAAATTAAGTTATCATCATCTTGCAACAATAAATATTTACATATTTGCTCAAAATATAAGAGATACATTATAACTATTTATTTTTGAGGTTATTTTAAGTTGAAAATAAATCAATGGTAATTCTTAGAATTTGATGAAATGAAAATGTCAATCTTTTTGTATACAATTTCATTGAAACATTTAATTAAAACTGAATATTACTTTCTATGTTTACACAATGGATTCACAAACATGCACTTGCATAATATTGATTATTTATGGAATAACCTATGCCAGTGATTCTCAACCTTCTTAGCTCTGCGACCCCCCAAATAGTAAATATAAATAAAATTAATATTTCACGACCCCCCTACCCAAAGGAGTTAAAAACTCAGTCGATGGAGTATTTCCCGGAAGATAAAAATGATTTCTTGAAGAGATGGGTACTGAATCCGTTTAGTGAAAATGTTGTTGCCGCTGCTAAGTTACCAGTTTAGATTCACGACCAGCTCATCGAAATGTCTTCCGACAAAGTGCTAAACCTGCAATTTACATCTGAAGATTTAAATAGGTTTTGGCTTGCTCGTCAACACAAATATGGAAATTTAGTCACAGAAGCATTGAAAATATTAATCCCTTTTGCCACGTCTTATCTCTGTAGAAAGGGTTTTTCGGCTATGGTTGCGCTAAAAACTAAATACAGGAATTGTCTTTTATCACTCGAAAACAATTTGCTTTTGTGTGTTTCTAACATAGATCCACGTATGGAGAAAATTTTAAATGAAAAACAAATGCAACCATCGCGTTAATTTCTTTTCTTTACATTTGTACTTATTGTAAGTAAAATGTTTATAAGTTTATAATAAATGATTTTTCTCGTAAAATGATTTCATTATTGTTTCGCGATCCACTTTAATATCACTGTGACCCCCAAGTTGAAAAATGCTGACCTATGCCATATTCTTTATCTTGTTGATAGAAATGATTTGACACTTTCAATATACCAGGTGAACAATTAACCAAAAGTTATCAAAAGTAAACTTCTCATCAATACTGTAACATATTAAAGATTTATCATTAACAATCTTAGAATAGATCAAATGCTGTATATAGGAAAAAAAACGATCGCAGATTATTTTATTTTTTACTAATTTATATAATATACTTGTTATATATTTGGCCTTAAAATTCATTTTGCTTTTTTCAAAACAATAGTCATGATATATCAACTGTTTACTCATACAGCAAGTTAAATAAACATTTTATATTAATTTTCACGATGAACTCAGGATATTTTCTTCAAATTAGAAGTTAAGACTATTTACAAAAATATTTAATTTTCGAACCTGATACAAATTGGATAAAAACTTGATAGTAGGGTGAGAAAATTTACTTGTTAAAGCGTCAGATCCTCAAATTAAAGGCTGACATTTGATCGTTTTTAATAGTGCGAATTTTTACCTATTGTTATTTGTTGTTAATGAATCTTCAAACCAATGTAACGGGTACTTCTGTGGTTATGTTAAAAGGATTAATGGATAGACTCGAAAATTAAATATTTTTGTAAATAGTTTTAACTGCTAATTTGAAGAATTCTAATTTAATATTAAATTTATTTACCATCCTTTTGTTAACAAAATGTAAAAATCATAATTGGAGTTATTTTTTAATTAATTTCATACTATAAAAAAAAAAATCATTATTATTAAATACAGCAATTTTGGCCTACAAAGAAAGTATTATGATGTGAAAGTTCGAACCCACCGGAAGTAAGCCGGTAATGATAAATCATTTTATCGCATGGTTCCCACGGAGAAATATGAATCAGAAGAAAAAGATATGAATCAGAAGGGAACAACCGGCAAAAAATGCTGGTTGGTGAAACTGGAAACGTGCCTGGGGGGATAAAAGGGCGACGAGAGAGGAAGAGGAAGTCGGTTACATAGAGTCCGCCCGATCGACTCACGGGCGATTACATAGTGTCAGGGAGACAAGGTGTGTGCACGCCGAAGTCCAAAGAAACCCGACCGAACGACCACTTTGACCCGTCTTTGGACCGACCCGGATCATGAGGTATGACCCAAAGTCGTGTAAACTCTCCCTCCGCGGATCCATACTCCGGCGACGGTCGCTCGCCTCTTTTGTAATCGTCATGTTATTCTTAATAAATCGTTGTTATTGTTTTATCCGTTGTAATGTCCTTTATTCTAATATTATCATCCGCCGCTCTACCGTCGAACTCATCCGCTTCCTCCACTTGCGTAACGCGTAACTCATCCGAACCGCCATCTTGACGTGGGCAGGTCTAACAGACCTGTTAGCCGAAAAAAGGGAGGAATGAGACTTTGTCCGCCTCCCGGCACCCACAATGAGATTCCAAGTTTTAGAACTTCAATTCTCACAAAACTTTCTGTGCAGGCTTCTTGGATGCTAGAAGATAAAGTTCTATTTTTTCTCGAGCATAGTATCATAAATATATAAGCTGGAAAACTGGTTCCTTCAAACTAGAAATTATTTTTACAATGTACATCATTTTGGACATCTTCAAGATGGAGATTGAAAGGAGAAGTTTGTAATTAAGTAATGTTTTCTTAAGTTCGATGTTTGATATATACAACTAAACTGTCACAAGAAATTGTCACATATGTCAGGTGTGTTTTTGTAATCTAATCTCTTCAAAATGTGGGGTGAGATTATCTCAGCAAGAGCAGGGAAACTTTTGCATTCCTTTTGATGTGTGGTGGGTCAGTGCTGACCAGTGTGTGTGTGTCCAGTGAGAATCAGTGTAGTGCTTGGTGATCTTAGGGTGCCAGAGTGTTGGTCACAGTGTGTAGCAAAATAAATTTTTTTTTGTTGTGTTTAGAGATTGCAATCCAGCAGTGTTTTCAATCCAACTGGATTTTTGCTGGACCAACATCATTCCAGCTGGATCCAGCTCAGATGTATTTTTGGTGCAATAAAGTGTTATCTATCTATCTATCTACTCAGCAATTTATGTTTTTTTTTTTTTTTTAAAGAAATAAAACATTTTTTTTAAATACTTCAGAAACTTTTATTATTTAGACTGGGTCACTATAAATGAGTAAAACTTCTTACACATTTAGGTAGTAAACTTAACTTTGGTTCGGTTTAACACCTGAGATAGAGAAATTAACTTTAAATGTTTAGTTAGGTTATAATTATAATGTAATCTTTAAGTTAAATAATAGCAAAGGCAACACTACTAGTTCATTTATATTAATATATTATAATAATGTAAGGACGGATAATCAGTGGTTAAGTGGCTATCAGTCTTACTAGTTTTCTTATGTAGGCTCTACATATCAGTCTGTAGTTATTTATAAGTAATTTAATTATTAGTGTTAGTAAAGTAGTGAGTAAGTAATTAGTAGTAGTCTAGTAATTAGTTATTATTATCACAATCATGAATCAATACATTCATATCATCATATATCTAAGATACTGATATTCATTAATTTAATGAACTATTTAACTAACTAGGTAGTCTCAGTTTCTCACTAATTTTCACAATAAAATTGCCTTGCCTAGCCTACTAACCACTTACAGAATAAAAGTTAAAAACTCTTACTTAATAGAATTAGAGTAGAAGTTATAAAATATTAGTCTTGTCTTGAATAAAGTATTTTAAAGGATTAAATAAAATTAAATCAATCACTTCTGTTATTTTTTTTACTTTTCTGGACGTAAGATCTCAAGAAACAAATGGTATTGATGGTGTTGTCTCCCAACCTACTTCTTAACGAACTGCATATATATCATGCTGCAGAGAAAGCTCTTTCTGCGTCTATGCTAGTTGGTTTCGGGGTCATCAAATAATCATAAATTGTTCCGTCATGTGATTCATTGACGTCACAACCGACCGTAAATTAAAATTATGCACCAGGACTAGGAGAGGAGTTACTTATTTTATTTAGCGCAAAGACACTTTATTTAGCGAGAGAGGAAAGTCAACTGGCAATTAGATCAGCAGAGGTAAAAGGGTAAGCGGTGCTGTATAGAAAGGGGGTGTAGCACGTGCCACACTGAATGGCAACATCACTCTCGCCGCTGAGCGATAGCGCAAGTAGCAAACCGACAACGTAAACTTTTGCACCATTATTTTAGAAAGTTAATTGAATATTTGCAGATCCGCAGTGCTGGATCTGGCACCTGGTGCTGGATCCAGCAGGCTGAAGAATGCACTGGATCCAGCAATTGCAATCCCTAGTTGTCTTGAATAAGGATTTATACAGAATAATAATAAAAATTCTAAAATTTATGATAAAATGATAAAAGATGCTTTATTTACCTAAATAAATACTCTTGAATGCTGTAAACTTTAAAAATATTCAATTATTATTGTAATAATTAAATATTTAGTCCTAAAAGTATATATTCAGTTTGTTCTGTTTCTTTATTCTGTTTGTAACAAGGTAGAACAGAAATTTTAAAAGAAGCATATTCTATCCCATTGAGTTTCAAACTTGCAAGTTATTGTTATGAGGTTATGGAGACTCAAAGTTCACTATTCTGCTATTCCCAGTAATAAATATTGTCTTTGGAACATTCTTAAAGTCTTTATAAAAATATCCAAATTGATAACCTTTTAATGTTTATGTATTTTCAAAATAGCTCATTGATGATATGTGGAGGAACACAAAATGAAAATGGCTATAATGTCAATGTATCTACAATATTAAAAACTGGAATAATAGAAGTAATTTAAAAAAGATTATCAAAACAGAAGTTGATATCATCTAGTGTTCAAATAATAATAATTACAGAAAGATCTAAATTCTCTACATTATATCTTGCAAACACTGCTGTCCTTTATATCATTAACAAAATTAATACTCTATTATGGAAGTGCAAGGCTATGAATCATTTGCCTAAACATAGATTGTTTTCCTCTTCAAGTTTAAATTTATCAAATTAGATTCACCATTACTTTTACTATTTTAGTTCCATACCATTTGCAGTCAAATGGCTTCATAATAAACTCTATCTTCAGAATTCTTCTAACTGTTCCTGTACCAAAAGAATTAAAACTTTGTACCTTAAATACAGGATCTTCTAAAATAAATGCTACCATTTTAAATTACCGTAATTATGATATTTATTATCCGAGAAGTATACGATGTACACCAATCGACAAAGTAACTGTCAGAGTTTCGTCTTACGTCATCGTACAAACAATCTTGTTGTCTACTACCTCTCTCTGGGAAGCACCATAAACAAAAACAGCAGTACTGCAACAGAGAAAATGTTGTGTTGTGAAATTGAAAAATCTATCCTAGAAACTCTGAATCACTCATCATTCTGAAACAAGGATGTGCAAATTGTGGAGCTAAGGGAGCTGTAAAATTGTGGCTACTGTGAAAGAAGTGATGACAGATACGCCATAGCAAGCATAGGAAGAATTTGAGTATCTGTCAGATCTAGGCCATGTAACAAGGTGCACATGTTGAGAAACTAATCCGCAAATGTGAAACTAAATTTTCCAATGTTTTAATATACATTACAACATTCTCAGTAAATAAATAATATAATTACAATAATTTAAAATGGTAGCACACTTTTGGAAAATCCTATATACAGTAGTCACCGCTAAACTTAGACCAGGCCGCAGTTAACATGCCATCCAATAGATAGGTTTAAAAAAAGTAGCTTTGAATCATTGCATGAGTGTTTTACATAATTTAAAACAAATATACAGTAATTAATCTTTATTTTTGCTAAATATCAACTTGATATCTTGCAAGTTTAACAAAATTGAGCCAGTCAAAGTTGAGTCACAAGCATCAGAAAACAAAGATGTTGCATCACCCCCCTCAATTAACATAGACCACTGCATGTTTAATATTTTGTTGCATCACCTTTAGTGGCCAAAACTTCTATATGTTTTGGCATGCTATTGACTAGGTGTTCACATTCATCTGCCATTATGAAATTCCAGATAGTTAGGATGGAAGCTTTTAGTCCTTCAACACTCCGAGGGCATGTTTTTTGCAGATGTGTCTTCATAATGTTCCATACATTCTCAATTGATAAAAGATCTGAGCTGTTGGATGGCCAAGGAAGAACTTGTGTTCTCTTCTGCAAGTTACTGTTTTATTTTTCTGCTTGTATGACATGTGGCCACATCCTGCTGGAAAATGCAGGTTCTATTTTGATATAGCTTTGCTATAGACGGAAGTAAACAGTGTTGTAGAATGTCAATGTATTGCTCTGAAGCAAGTGTTCCATCAACAAATGTCAACTGACCCATATCACTGGCACTCATACACCCCCCAAACCATGGTGCTGGCAGGAAACTTCACTGAGCGGTTTAACAACAATGGATCATTAGCTTCATTGGCAGATCGAATGACACGTTTGTTTTTGTCTGTTGCTGATAATTCGAATTTTGATTCATCAGACCACAGAATTTCATGCCACTTTTGTTGGGATCAGGAAAGATGTTCTTTGGTCCATTTCTTCTTTTGATGTGCTGTTCGCAAAGGTTTTTCACCTGCTGCATAGAACCAGAAATGCATTTCATGCAGTCTCCTGTGTGTTGTCAAAACAGATACATTCTTTCAGTTGTATCATTCCATATTGTAGTAACATTCAAAGCTGTGGTATGGCAGTTGTTTTTTACGATTATTTTCAAACTCCTATCATCAACTTTTGAAGTTTTTCGTTGATGTCCAGAAGCTTTGTTAGGTACAACATGGCTGTGGTTAGTGTATCGATCAATAATCTGGTGCACTGTTGTCTTGCTTAGCATTAGCTCTTTACTAATAGCTCTCTGACACGCCACGACTGTGTTTAGCAATGATAGCATTCCTTAAATCGTCTGAAACAGCTTTTCCGCCAGTCATTGTAGACAAAATGCAAAGGTTCATAAATAGAACTAAAAAAGCATCTTATATCATTCACAGGATCACTGCAAGCTAAAATGAGGCTAAAATTATCAGTTGTTGCAGAAATACTGTAACATTATTTAAATGCAAATTATTGGTTGGTCTATGTTCATTGATGGGGATGACGCAATGGTCTGTTTTCTGATGCCTGTGACTCAACTTTGACTGGTTCAATTTTGTTAAACTTGCAAGATATCAAGTTGATATTTAGCAAAAATAAAGATTAGTTACTGTATATTTGTTTTAAATTATGTAAAACATTCATGCAATGATTCAAAGCTACTTTTTTTTAAACCTATCTATTGAATGGCATGTTAACTCTTTCTTGTCCGTTTGCTACGCCCCTCTGTTTAAATTTCTTTTGTAAAACAGCCAAGGGGCAATATAGGCCAGTCAAGGTCACTCAGGCAATATTATTTTAAAAATTCACCAAAAATCAAATTATCATTACGTTCATATAAAAAAAAATCCCGTACTACGTTTATTTGTTGTGAAATTATCACACATTATATCAAACATTTGTTTGAAATCAAAACTTTATTCTGCTATCAACTAATATAATGAACTAATATACTTTATTCACTTCATATTGAACAAGATTATATATTTTTGTAATAAACATATGATTACCAGAAGTAATACATGTAACATTTGCTAATATTTTTGATTAAAATAAAAAATATATAAAATATCAGAACTGAAGATCACAACTTGAATATTTATAATACGTCGACGTATTATAGCTGAATAAACTTATTATAGCATGAATGAGCTTATTATAGTAATATTATTGCATGAATATGCTAAAAATGAAATAAAAAATTATCAAGAAATGAAAAATTAAGAAAAAAAAAGCATTAATTAAAATTTTTTAAGTCAACAAAACACCCCCCGGACAAAAATATGTGAAACAGACAATAAAGAAGACGCTGCCGTCAAGTGCTGACATCTATTGTCGATAAATTTTATAAAAATTGATTTTTAACAGGGTATCGATGAATCGGTACCCTGGACTTTTTGCTTAACAATTAGGGGTACGACAGATCGGTACCCCGGTCAAGAAAGAGTTAACTGCAGCCTGGTCAAAGTTCAGTGTAACTACTATATATTCTTCACCTGTACAATTAAACAAATTCAAGATATTGAATTTTTTTATTTTGAATGTTCATTTTAAAACATCTTTCTAATTACACATCATCATATTTATAATATTTCATATGCTTATCAAATGTCTTTATACAACTCTTAGACAAAAAATTAGAATATTCTCCTAACTGAACGTTTAGTGTACACTTTCTCATAAACAACACAGAGTACGAAATTTTTTTTGACACTACATAATGTATTGCTTATGACATTACACAACTGCTTATGTATATTTATTATATCCATTAGTCAGACAAATTAACTCAAACATTTTTTTTGTTACAAATGGAAATGAAATGACAAAAAAAACAGATTATTATTTTGTCTATGACAAAAAATTAAAATATTAGCTAAATGTGGGTTACATATAGGAAATACAACAAAATAAACTTAATATTTTGTGGCATTGACGTTTGCCATAATTACTGCTCACAATCTGTCAGACATGGTGCAAATTAATGCTTCACATTCGTTTCCGGTGATGCAGTTCCAAATGTGTCGAATGCATGTCACTAGTTCCTCTTTAGAATTGGGTACCGTTCATTAAGTCGTCGTTTCATGACTCCCCACAAATTTTCAATGAGGTTTAAGTCTGGTGAATTGCTTAGCCAACACAGGACTGCAATTTGTTGTTCTTGTAACCAACGTATGGTTGACTTCTCAGTATGTGAGGATGCTCCATCTTGTTGAAATGGAAATATTTCCTCAACTAAATCCTCTGCTGATGGTATCATAAATGTCTCTAAGATGTCTTGATATGTCTGTGCATTGACATGTTCCCGAAGAATGCACAGTTGTCCTATGCCATTAGCACTCATACGTCCCCAGATCATGACAGACAACAGATTTCTTCATACAGTCCTTTCCAAAAGCCTCTTCGGTTGTTCTCCATACACATGGGTCTTGGTCACCACAGGAAAGACAAAACAGGGATTCATCACTGAAGAAAACCTTACTCCAGTCATCTTGTCCTCACACGAACCACTCTCTGCATCATCTGACACGTGCTTGTCATTTCTTTTTCGTTAGAGATGGCTTTGTCTTGGGATCACAGCAGTTGAACTGCAAATTGTGCAACCTTTGGCATGTGGTTTGGGTACTAATGTTCGCTCCAGTTGGTCTCAATTGTGCATGCAAGTGTTTAACACCTTTAGAGCAGTTTTTCACGACAATCCTTCTCAAGTTTCTCTCATCCCTTGCAGTCGCTGCTCTATGTCCACATTTCTGGCATTTGTTAGTTAAAACTTGAACACTGTTTTGTTTTTCAGTACTCTAGAGACAGTTGGCTGCAAGCACTTTACATAATTCACCATTTCTTTTTGTGTTATTCCTGCTTTGTGTAAGACTATGATAGTATCTTTAGTTTTGTCACTGATCACTTACACCCCATGTTGTACTGTTATACTGCTCTGCCCAGCAATATGCAAATTTGCATTACAATTTAGTTTTTTTTATGCCTGTTTGTCTGGCTATTTTTGCTAAAATTCTAATTTTTTGTCATGGTCAAACCATTAGTCTATTTTTTTGTCATTTCATTTCCATTTGTAACAAAAAAAAGTTTGAGTTAATTTGTCTGATTAACATATATAATAAGTATACATAAGCATTGTTTATGTAGTGTCAAAAAAGTTTTGTACTCTGTGTTGTTCATGAGAAAATGTTCACTAAACTTTCGGTTAGGTGAATATTCTAATTTTTTGTCTAGGAGTTGTATATAGTAAGTAATTTATATCCAAAAATTGCAATACCTGATATACAACTTTCCTGCATCACATCTCTTTTTATTCTATTATTTCATTATTTTCATTAATCATTTTTAAAACAAGAAGCAAAATAATACATATGGTAATTAAAAAGTAGATCAATATTATTGTAAAATATTTATCAATGTAAGTTAATAATAACTCAAATTTTTCACACATTAATTATTATAATAAAAATGTTAGACGAATTTCGGAATTATTATTATTATTATTATTATAAAATAAAGATATGCAACTCAATTTTTATTATTTTAGAAGATGCAAATCAATTAAAAATAATTTACAAAAACTGAATATAAAAATACAATTAAAATATTACTTTGTAGACATTGAGAAATAAACACATCAATTAAGTTAAACAAAAATAAACTTCCACCAAAAACAAAATTAACATAAAACATAAAAAAAATTCTTGAATGAAAAAACTATGTTCAAAAGACAAAACAAAATCCAAAAAATATATTTAAAAAGTGGCATTTGCATTTGCCTGTATTAATTGATGCAGAAGCATACCTTGTCCCCCCGGGTACATACATCGAAATACACGTCCTAATTCTTCTGCTTGAACTCTTCCAGCTGGCGTTAATTCGCCACCCCATTTCAATATTAAAACTAAAGACGGTTCTCTTGGCGTATCTGGAATAAGGAAGTTTACTTGTAGCATATTTTATAATATGACTATAAATCAGTTTTATGTAAATAATCTATACTTGATAAATGTAAAAAGATACATTCTCAAAACAAATATGTTGAACAGAAACTTTCCATATTACTGGAGAAAATATATTCTGTAACTTAATTTTTTGTTTTTTATTTCAAATTATTACCAATAAGTTAACTTATTCAACAAAATACTTTTACAAAAATAATTTGGAAAATTACAAAATTAATTTCCAATTTACTCATGTAAAAACTCTCTCTATATATTCTTGAAAAATTGATAGAAACCATTACCATAAATGAAATAAAGTAAAAATGATAAAATATTTAATATATGAAGTGATATACACAATATTTTTATTAAAAAGTGAACATACAGGGTGATTCAAAATATCTTAGACAAACTTTAAAAGTATTAATAGGTCAGAAATAAAAAACAAACCATTTTTACCTAGGAACACAGCCACAAATGCTATCCGAGTGTTCTAATAAATCATGTTATATACCTTATTTGTATTTCTTTCTGTGTAATTCTTCCTATACTTTTAGCAACTCTAATGGCATTAGTGGCTATACGTTCCTAGGTAAAAATGGTTTATTTTTGTATTCCTGACGACGTTTAAAGTTTGTCTAAGACCTTTTGAACTACCCTGTATAATTTATCAAAACATAGACATTGCTTTCTCTCAGAGAAGTTTTATTTGATCTGTGTTTCCAATTGGTAAAAAAATCCAGAATTAATAAAAACAAAGATTTTAAAAAATTAAAAAGCTTAAAAAATACTTAAAGTTTTCTTTTAAACCAGCGAGTTAAAATTACTCAGTTTTTCCCAACTTCAAAGAAACTTAAAACACACAAGTGAAAAGAGTTGAAGTTAACATCACCTCTTTATTAAACTTTTTTAACTAAATTTTTTTTTCCAAATTCCAAATTTTTCCAATTTTTTTAACCAAAAATATTTCTTTTATTTATTTTTATACATTGCAAAAAACTAAGAATTTACCATAGAGAATTTTTTAATTCTATATTTTCAGTGTTGTTTTAAACAGAGGCCTTAGGCTTCTTACCTTAGGTTAATGTTAGTAAGTTCTTTATTACACTTAATCACATAATTATAGGTTATGAAAATAAAAGTTTCATAAGTATAGTCGAACCCAATTTGTTTGTTGAGGGAACTGAGAAAAGTATTATATAAATGATAAAAATATACAAGTCAAAATACTTTTAAATTGCTTTCAGAGTGAATATAGTCATGCAAAAGTATGGCACAGCACAAATTAACACTGCACAATTGAATTTGTACATGTAATTTATAACAAAGACATTTCAATTTTCAATATGCATAATACATTTGAAAAACATACAAAAGGAAAAGTAAATTCAGTTTAAAATAAGTTGTACACACTTTAAAATATTGGCAAATAGTGAAAATGAATGAACAATTAGAAAGCAATTTTTATTCATTTAGCAAAATTGGTTCACACTACAAAATGTGAAAAGCAAAAATTTTGTAAAGAGTCAAGTCTAAAGGTTATTTTTTGTTTCTAAATTTTTTGTTTTAGTTATGGTTATAATTTAGTTTGGGGATGTTTTACTTTTATTAAAGGACGAAGATTTTTAGAAGACAAAAGTTACATGATTGTCACTGTCGAGAACGTCACCACCAAGCTAAAATGGCATCTTAGATTAAATAATCTCCAAAGGCAGTTAAAGAGTAGTCATTTAATTGTATTGTTACTGATGTCAAAAATCAGCAAAAAATTTTGGAAAAGATTGAAGTGATTTCTTGTTGGAAACAGATTGCAAAGAATTAAAAAACTAACTGTTAGCCAGTACATATGTAAATGGGGTAGTGTTCTCTAACGTCACACTCAAGACTTACAAAGCAATGGAGAAGCATAAGACAGATGAGGTGATGATACCGAGCACAAGTAAGGCGATGTTTTTGTGTGTGAAACCTAGCAAGTGACAAGATTGGATTCTTTTGGCATTTCTGGTGTGATGGTTAGTCAAATTAGATTCTAAGAGTTTTGTAAGTGCTTTAATTTTGAATTATTTTTATCAATTTTTTGTGGAGACTTAATTTTAAGTTAGATTTAAGTTCACCAGTTGTAGGTATTACAAAATATATATATATATATATATATATATATATATATATATATAGTGCTATTAAAATGTAAATAATACAAATAAAATTAACAATAAAAATAACCAACATAAAACTAAATTACAATTTACCTTCATCACTACTTGATCGTCTAGGTCTTCCCTGAGGTTGATATTTCAATTGAACTTTGCGATTAATTCCAGAAAAATGACCATACCTAAATAATATCGATTTCAGCGTGTTATTCTTAAAAATGTAAGATTAATCGCAAAATTATTATATTTTAAATAATCTATCTTTATAATTGTTTAATTCATTTCATTGAAGAATTTGACAATAAACTATGTATACATCAATTACTTTTTTAATTCAAACATAAATATAAAGAATTTTGTATATTGTTATTAAAACGAAGCTGTTACAATTATAAATTTTCACAATGAAAGTAATTTTTGTATACAAACCAATGAATGATTACATGTTTTAAAATCACATATCTGTTAATTAACAAGTTACTAAAAGTTGAAGTTTAACAATAAATTAAAACACAATGTTTATTGGACAGTAATAAAAATAAAATACAAACAGAAATAAAAAATAATTTAAAAGACAAACTAAGTGAATAGGTTCACTTAAAACCATTTCACGATGCTAAATTAACAAAAAAAAATTAGGACTGAAAAGTGACCAGACCTGAAATATACATCACTAAGACAGGTGAATCTTGAATCTTTGAGACAGCTGGTATGAAAAGAGTAGATCATGTCATAAAAGATGAAATTTCCATGTTAAACATAGAATATAGGAAAATTAGATTTTTTTTAAGTAGAGGACCTGAAGCAGTGATGTTAATTTGTTAATATAGTATGCTCTGGTCACAAGTTAATATTAAGTTAAAAGACTAAACATGGTGTTTATTTAAATCATTAAACATAAAAAGCAAAGCATTCTATTACAAATTCAGGATATTTGTTTGGTAAGTAGAGTTTCTACAATTTAAATTATTTTCAGTGTATTATTGCTAGAATTTAAGCAGCAAAAGCAGTTTAACAAATATCGTGAAAATATATTTTAAAAATTTCTTAAATTTAAAATGACTTATTTAACTTTTATGATTATTAATCAAAATTTAATATTAACTGACAAAAGGTAATAATAATACCATTACCTTCCGGTGTCATATATCACAAAGCAATATGAAATATCTCATAACCTACATTTCCAGTACAGACTTTAATTGTTCCAATTTGGTCTTATTTTCTTCAATTTCCAGATCTGGCTTTTGTTCAATTTCACTCAATAAAAACCTAGCAATATCTAAAATTTCCTAAAAACAGAAAAAAATATTATAAAACATAAATCTACAAACTCAATCTTGAATACAAGTACCAAACAATCTGCCTATATAATAATCTACTGGGCTATAATAACGCATTTACATGATAAGCAGGAGTTGCGGGTTCCAATCCCACTCGGGGATGATTCTCTTCTTCCAGAACATTCTAAATTAAAATTGTCACAAGATGGTAGCCTAAACATCTACCTCTAGTCAAATTACATTATATATTATTATTATATTAACTTTAATACAGCCCAATAATAGGGCAGATTGTCTGGCAAAAAATATTTAAAATTTTACAATATGTTTATTTTATAAATATAAAATAATAAATTTCTCTAGTAATTATTAAAGTTACATTTCAATAATTTCTGTATCAAATTAATAAGCAACTAACAAGACTGACTTCAAATTAAAAAAAAAAAGCTATGTAAATATTAGATATCAGTAATTAGATAATATCAAATTTGACTTTTCTGTATGAATGTAGAATCAAAAACATTCAATAATAATAAATTATATTAATCATCTGCTGAATTAAAGACAAAATAATTTTAACAATTTGTCTAAATTTAATCTTGCTATGGCATCTTTTTAATAATTAAATAATTTAACCAACCAAGTAATTTCTATAAAAATCTAGAAAACAAGCGTAGATAAAACAAGCATAAGTAAAAATATACCTATTATAAAATTTATTTTCAAATTGTTATACCTCTGTAAAGTAACAAATTTGGAGTATTCAGAGCATATCATTACATATATTAAAGATTACCAATTCATTTTACTATAAAAAAGACTATTTGGCCACACATTCGTGCATTAGATATTGACGTCTATCAACATCCAAAAGCCAACTGCAATGATGGTTATTTGTGTTGCTCGTATCAATGTTCCACCCAATATCACTGTCATTGTATTCTCCCTATTCTCTGTCTGTCGAATCTACCACTGGGGTTGTAACAATTTCTCTCGCAGACTCCATATTATAGTTGTGATTCCCACAACTAGAATAAATTTTTAACTTGGTATAAAAATATATGTGAGATTTAACATGAAAACTTCTGTCAAGAATATTTGATTTTGTATGTTTCATTACAGTTTAAAACCTTAATATAAGATACTTGTAGATATGTTTTCGTATAGCTAATCAAAAGTTTTCATTTGGCTATGTTTTACATCACTGCTTCCAATTTATATTGTTCCTGGAGAAATGTTTTGTTTATCCATTAGGAAACAGCATTATCAACAATATATTAGATTAATCTACTCAATTGTACTATAAACTAATACACGAAAATTTAAATTTTCTTCCCTTTCTGACTTATTGAGGATTAGTGACTTAACTCTAAAACATTTATAAAAAATGAAGTAGAATCAAAAATTAAAAGGTCGAAACTTTTAGGGAAAAGTTTACAGTAATAAAAAGAATTTCTCTTTGTTGAAAACTGGTTTTTTCGACCTTTTAATTTATATATAACCTATAAACTAATACATGAAAATTTAAATTTTCGTGTATTAGTTTATAGTACAATTAAGTAGATTAACAACAAAATCTGACTCCATTGGTTTTTTTAAATGATTTTAATTTTTTTTTAAATATATTAGATTTTTGGCTAAAATGCTAAACAACTCAAGTTGTTGAAAAGAAGCTGAGAAAATTTGAAAACACAAAAATACAACAACAAATCATTTTCATTAAATAAAAACTGACTGATGTGCAAAAATATGTCTATTTGGCTATTTTCACAACTAAGGATTAATAGATTTATAAGTTAACCAATAAGTATTTACATATTAAAAGTAAAGTGAATGCTTATTGGTTAACTTCTAACTTTTCTGGATCCTTGGTTGTGAATATAGACAATAGAATAATTACTACTAACAATTTTCTTTTCTCTTTGCAATAATCAAGTCCCAGGAGACTCATATTCCTCAACTCTCCAAAGGAAACACTTTTGCCCATCATAATTTTAAGTGGAACATAGACAAAACATTTCCTAATTTTTACAGATTTTTACAGATAGCCAAATTCCATGAACTTAATTAACATAATTTAATTATACAGATATGAGATTTTCCAATAGAAAATCTTTAATAATAAGGAAATTAAAAAAAAGCAAATAATTAATTTGAATTTAAAATAAATTATGTATCATCATCAATACTAACTTTTTTTAAAAAATATAAAAACTTTGTAAATTTATTTGCTTTCTTTACATCTTCTAATCTAGTGATAGTCCAAAACAGAATTTTTATATGCAGAGATGACCTTTCCTCTGGATTAAAAGACAGAAAGAAAGTGAAGATATTCACAAAGTTTTTATATTTAAAAAAAATTAAATACCGTCTGCTAAAATTTTAAATATTTACTTCATTTATCAATATTAACATTGACATTTGCTCTTGGATATGCAACAGGTAAAAAACGAGTTCTTCAAAAAATTTGCAAGTAGGATCTACAGTTTTCCATTATGATGCTATCTACCATTGATTTATTTTGGAAAATTATTCAGTAGTATAAATTTATGACTGTTTTATCATTCAGAACAATGTTGTAGCAGTATCATAAATATATATATATATAAAACAAACTAATATCTTTCCAAATATTTTAGGAATACTAGTAATAAATTCAGATAACAAACTAACAATCTTCATGTTCCATTTTAGACAGATTCTGATGATGGGCTGTTTAGTCCCGAAAAAAGTTTAAAATCTAAATGAAGAGTGGACTCCTTAATCGATTCTAAAATTATATTTTCTGAAAATTATCTAAACTCAAATAAGTGCATTATGCTATAAGTATGAATGTTTTATTTATTTTATATCAACAGATAATTGTGGGATACAGCAATATACAGCCATTTTGCTACATATTGGTATTTTTTTACCAATGGCTAAAATAAGTTGATATAATTAATAAATAATTTGTCATATTCAGAAGTGACAAAATTTTTATTAAATTCAGCTGATCATTTTAACATAAAAGTTGAAGCAGATGATGATCTTAATGATTTCTCCACAGAGTATTATCACTTCATTTCTCATTCCAAGATCTATTGATTTTACAGGATTATAAAAAAACACTTTTGTATAAAGAAATTCTTAATTTATTTATTGAGAATAATGTTTTTGAAGTTATTTTAATCAGACTTTCAGATTCTTCGCATCAATTTTGAGTATGAGAATTATAGTTTAAATATTTTCAAGTCAAATATCTACAGTTTAAAACATACAGTAATTTAAAATGATGTTTTCAAACATCTTTGATTCAAATATAATTTATGATTATGCTTCCGTATAATTTCAATTTGTGTTATGAAAATATAATTAAACATTTTGTAATTTCAAAGGTTTTATTAATAAAATAAAACCCAAAATCAAGTGTCTACGGAAATTTCTCCTTTCTCCTGTTAATTGTAATCATTCAAGTTACAGTTACGTAAATTAATAATGCTTTAACTAGAACTAGGAGAGGCTAAACTAGAAGTAAGCACAGGTAACTTAGGCTCTGTTCATTTAACAATTAATATCTTTACGTATTATTTCTCCCAACAACATTGCAGTTTTTCTGTTTTAATTAAATCATACAAATGTTCTTTGATTCAGATTGCATGCAATCCATATGTACTGTACTTCTTATATAATATTAAATAAGATCGAAGACTTGTTTATACAGTGGAATTTTATGTATGATGTCTTTCCTGATTTTGCTTTTTGTTGTTAATGAACTATTTTAATAAGTATGGAATTGTAATCGTAAATTATATTTGAAGCAAAGCTATTTAAAAATGTCATCTTAAACTGTGTTGTAAAATTTAAAAAAATACTTAAAACCTCGTTCTAACTTTACTTAAATTAAAAATCTGAAATCCAAACTGATGGAAGACCTGAAAATAAAATTAATAATACTTCAAAAATATCTAATAAAAATCTTCTAATTTTAAAAAAAGGACTTGTATGTGTTTTCATATTCTTAAAATTAAATTAAGTGATTTGTTATGGCTAACTTTCTCTTTAAAATAGTAACTTTGTAAGAATATTAATGAAATGATTTATATCTTTAATTTGAATTAAGGCATATTTCATTAGACATAAGATTAAGCATATATTTCATTAAATAATATTGTAAATTTCTAAAGAAAGTGTATTGTATAATCTAAGTATCATACCTGTAATTGTTTGGGTTTCTTCAACTTGACGTGTCCAGTTTTATAATCACCATATTTTTCAAATATTTCAAAAAATCTGTAAATATTCGAGATAATATAAATTAATAAAATATTTCTGTATTAGAATTTCATAAAATTTATGAAAGAAGCACCATTTCATCTAGAGAGGAAAAAACAAGAAAAAATTTTTATTTATCAAATAATCTTCATTACACATATTAAGAAAATTACAATCTTTTCTATCTCATTGACAATGATTACTAATAGTAGTTGAATGAATAAAACTTTTGACAAACAAATGTGTATAATTTTTTAACTAAGATGTGCAAATAAACAGCAGTGATGAAATCAGAAATGTAAACTGTTGGCAGAACAGACATTATTGCTTAATATAGCATTACAGTTAATATTTGATTGTTATTCTGTGCCATTAGCAAGTATGACCAATTGGATAGACTCTTAAATATTTTTTTTAACATAATAAATTTAGCATTTAAATATACATCTCATTGACAATTGATTATACATGTAGATACTTTTAAGTTGAAGATCAATTGTATAAGAATTGTTATGTATAATGAATTGTCTGTGCTTTTGATTTTGCTAGTTTTTGCCAAAATGTAGATCTACTTAGATACTGATTTTAATAGCTGTTAATAATTCTCTTGTAATTTACAAAGAATTTATATAGAATTTTTAATCCCTTATTTTATTATTTTAAGATTATTTTTGATCTTAATTTTAAATTTGTTTATTATTCCTATAATTTCTTATATATAATAGAAGACGTTTAATATTTATATACTAGCAGTCAAAGATCCAAATCCTTAGTTTAGTAAAGCAGCCAGTCAAAAGAAATCAAAACTAGTTAGCTGTAGAAAACTAACTTTATTCACTTTTCTTAACTTATGCCATGTTTTGCTGTATTCCTCATTAGAGACTTAAAATTTGAGTAAGTCACAAATAACTTACATCCTAAATACATTTTTAACAACAACCACAGTTTACTTGCTAAATCAATGATGTTGAAAAATGTATTTAATATGTAAATTGTGTGAGAATCCGAACTTTAACAAAAATCAATCATCGATTTCATCATACCTATTCGATAACTGTTGTCATCTATTACCTGAGAACATCTCGATTTACATTTTCTTGACGGCAAAAGCAATGCTTTCCTGTGATCTCCCAACCTCTGCATGCGTTACCAATTTTAATATAGTAATTAACAGTTGAAGGAGGCAGTCATTGCCTGTTTCACCATGGATATAGAACCCTGTGTCTCTCTATAGGAACACTGAATACAATCTCCTGCCAATAATGGATTATTGTCTCCATCTCCGAAGTCTCCGTCCCATCCTCTGCCCAAGGAAATTTCCTACTCCTGTCCCGAACAGAACCTTCCATGCCTTTCTTTGAACTGTTTCCAGTGTACTTCAAACTTTCAAGTATAAAATACTCTAAAGACAATCAAACGATCATCTCATATACAAGTGACTCTCTCCTGATTCCAGGTATTTATAACAACATGTGATTTCACTATAAACTCTCTCTCATGGAACACATCAATGTCACTCTCATATCCAATGTCTAATTATCTTGTTACTGTTAGCCTGTAGATCTAGTAACGGAAAATAGATGGGTATTGTTTTGTTAATCTAGTATCTGAGTGTCTTGCTTCCAATGCTGTCTCATTTGCCTCCATCCAAATCCGATCACACCATACGCAGCCACTTGCATTACCCACTTTCTAACCAAAACAATTTCGCTGCTGCAGCTTCCGTGTCACATGAGACATGGTGGTGTCAGTCCTGACGAGGCACCAAAGAGGTGCCGACCCTCCAGTCACAATTGTGACTGATGCTAAACAAGATGGTACTCAGTGCAAAACATAAATGATACTGAGCCAATATTAATATTCAAAAGTTTCTAATCAAATAATTCCAAACTCCTAAAACTGCTCGTACCTGTACATATTTTTTAAAAATTTCAATTAAATAGTTATCAACTTTTCAAAATAAAAATTTATCCTTCAATCCCAAAATATAAAAAATGATACTAGTTCAAGCAAAGATAAAGCTATTTATAGCTGAAAACGATATGTTGTTATCAATTTACATCTAATTACTTATTACCAATGTAATGTTAAAAATCAACCTCTTGGTAAACAGTAAACAAATACAATAAAATTTAGAACATGAGATAAATATGTTGATGATTTATAAGAAAACAGACTAAAAAGCTACAGCGGATAACAAAGAATGTTAAGATAATCATCTCAAAACCAACCTAAAATCAAAACTTTTAATTGAAAGCATAATTAACAGTCAGTGATTTACTGAAACAAGAACATACAATATATGTAATTTATATTGTATGCATCTTCTAGAAGGAAGGAAATAATAAAACAACTTACTTTGGATGTTTAACTTCCATTTTCATTTTTTGTTTTGGAGTTCTATCTCCATGACGAATGACTGCTATTACGCATCGTAATTCCATCCTAAAGTGACATAATAATTTGATTTAAAATTTAATTTAATTAATTTCAGAATAACTGCAGTTCAAATATCAGAATAAAATTATATGTATTTACATTTTACCAAATGTTGTTGGAACAATGGGTGGATCATCCAATTGGAAAGGTATTGACCATGGAATATGAAGGGTTGGTGCAAGCTCTCTAAGGATCATATTTCTACAGAATCAATTTTTTATAAAATTAAAATATTTATAATACTATCTAAAAACATTATAAATATATAAAAGTTAGTATTTTAGAAATACTTCAAAAGATATTATCATCATTTTTGTAATGTTCTACATATAATTATTTAATTCATAACTTCAAAAACTAGCATTGATTAGACTAATTATATTAGAAATTTACAGAAAATGTTTTAACTGTAAATGATAAGTGTTATAACTATTTTATATTTTGTGTATTTGTTATGCTATAAAATTTGAAATTATTCTAAACAATTATTTCAATAAACTTTTGAATATTCATTACAGTTTTATCTATGCTTACCCTAATATTTTAGCACAATCATCATAATACTTCATGGAATTTTTTACAAAACTGAAACCGTTGACGTCGCAGACGTACGATTTTCCATTTGCTCGTAATAAATCAAATCCGCAGACAGTTTGCTAGAAAAAACAAATTAACAATTTTAAAAATGATATTTGTTAATATATATTTCAATTTAATAACAAAAGTAAAAAATATCGATAAACTTTTTCATATTACTGTATACAAAAAACTTTTTTAAACTGGAATTGTAAGTCTAAAATTATCATAAAAATCAAATACATTTGTCATTTTATTGAGAATTCAAATAGCACAATCCTTAATCTACATAATTCAGATTTAAATGAATTATCTATAGTTAATGTTTAGTGAATACTGATTTTAATTAAACTTGTGATTGAAGTCTTACTCTAGATTTAACTCAAGGTAGTGAATGACCTTTAGATTATTCAGTATGTAAATTTAGTCACAAATAATTAAATAACTATGTTCTCTAAACAAAAGTTACCGATATGGCCAAACAAACTGCTGAGTTATCAGCCTATAATATGGATATGTTTGCATATATAAAATAAACAATAGTTTAATGATTGATTAAGAAAGTAACAAACCTTAAACGCCAGGCAAACTTTACGAGCAATAAGTTTTTCAATATTACTCAATATAACTGGATATCTGACTTCTTTTCCTTCTTTATCCCTTTCTACTTTTCCATCCAATGCAGGTGATTTCCGTGCTTCCGCATGTGCATAATCGGGTCCAACAGTATAAACCTAGTAAATAAATTGATTATTATAAACAAGAAATTAATTTTATAATTAATTTTTGACAAATTTCTAAAATTATTGTTGTATTTATTTAGTTTTTAAAGTCTAAATCTACATTTAATTGAATAATTAAGAAATAACTTATTTGGATATTTGTTATATACTGTTGCAAGATCACAGCTATAAAGAATTTATTCTGGTTTATTCATAATGGAGACACTTTCAGAAGAGGAAATTCAATCCTTCAACAGAAAAAAAAATATATTTTTCTACTGTATGACTGAATTTAGTTTCTTCTGGTTTGTTCTTTTATTTGTAACAAAACTCAAAACTCATCAATTGCACATATGACAAGTAATGTTTTGCAAGTAAATAACTGATACTAATCTGACCAATAATTACGTATTACACAATTTTATGATTTGTTTATTAATTTTTCTCACTGGTGCTCCTAAATGCCACATTTCCTCAAATAAACCTGAGTCTCATATAAATCCCAGGTTGAAAAGCTTGAGAAACATGCCAAAGTACTGTGCTGTATAGGTTATGTAGTATAGAAAGACAGATAAGGAAAATTGTCTACAAACAGACAGCACTTTCAACTCAAAGATTCACAGTAATATTAATATTTTTGGAAATAGAATTATAAATATTGTTGAATATTGAGTATGGGAAAGTTGCATCCAGTTCATAAGTTAAGAGCTTATCAGCCAAAGGAAAATTAGAAAAACTTGAAAAGGAAAGATATGTTAAATTTGGACCAAAAAATGATAGTCAAGATCCTGATTCCAACAACATTGAAGTAGATATGAATAACAATGTAACAAACTGAATCAAAAGATACCAAATGGGATTAACAATAAACAGTAATTATTACAAATGTAATTGTTACTAGAGATTTTCAGTTTCAAGTATTCAGACCAAGTCTTTTCACTTTTACTCACTTGATAGTAGAACTAAAATATGACAAGACCTAGTCCAAAGTTTGTACATTTTAACAGCATAAAGTAGGAATTGTCCGTTATCAAAGCATTGTTAGTGAAGACACAAGGAAACAAAATGTAATTATTAAAGATAACCTGCTAGTTGTATTTTATCTTTAATACTTTGCAAAGATTACTAGCTTAGTTTTGTCATCATTTCTACAATACTGACATTAGAGCTTGCACAACAGAATTTTTAAGTTAATATGAGACTATGCATTAGCAAATCATAAAAATAATCAAATGCTTTTTCACCAATTGGAAACACTGTTCTCAAGATATGAGTATGCATGTTATATTCATTTATTCTGTTATTTTTATAAAGATTTAACAAAAAAGCAGAGAGAAGTAAAAAAATGCCAAAGAAATCAAAAGTTTAGAAATTCTTGAAGGTGGTCTCAGTCAAAAACTTAATGACCAGATGATCGAGGAAGTTCGGGCATCAGTCTACTGCTCTGGGGTTTAGTGCAAGTTGAGCAACCCCCACAAATTTTTTGTGGCCATTCTGGCCCAGATAAGCCTGGTCCTATGCTTTCAGCCATCCCATTATGGACCTGGCCAAACCCATAAAGGATAAGAAAAAAATTGGCTCTTTTAGTGCAACAAAAGAGTAGAAAGAGGGTAGAAAGAGTAAAAAGGAAAGAAAGAGAAAAAAAAAGGAACTAAACTGTAAGTGAAGCATTATGTGTATTTATAGTAAACTTTCTAAATATTTGATTGATTTATTTCTGTTTAAGATATGTTGTTTTATATAATAGTGTTTCATTTTGTGCACATTTGATATGTCATGAAAAGTAATTTGATAATTATAATTAAAGAGGTATTGGCAAAACAGGATATGAATTTTAGTTAGTTCTTTTGCTATATGTATGAAATCTTGATATACAGGCCTAAATAAAAACTAACTAAACTTCACAAAAGTATTTTATTTGGATCTTCATAATATATAGGTTTGTTTTATTGTTAGTATCATAAATACCAAATTTCAACAAACAGGAATTATATATAGAATTTAAGCATGGACTCAAAAATTTAGATTTAACTTGGACTCAGGGTCTCAAACTGAGTTTTGCTAAACCCTAGTTGTAACCCATAAATATTGGGTTGAGTCATAAATAAGTTCCGTTAGCGAGTAAGTGTAAATGACTGTCAAATACTTGCCAGATGTTGTGTTGCTTCAACTGAGTTTTATTAGTGGCTATTAGCAAATAGTCTATAAATGTAAATTTTAACACTGAAGTGTCAATAATGTAATAAAAAATTATTTTTGAATTCATTTAAAATGGAACATTTGAAAGTGCATGTACGCCATATCATGTTGTGGGAGTTTAAACTCGGCAATAACGCTACAGAAACAACAAAAAAGATTTGCAATGTCTACGGCAGTGGTGTAATTTCAGACAGAGCAGTTCGAAAGTGGTTTACAAAATTTCGTTCTGGTGATTTCTCCTTAAAAGATGAAGAAAGACCAGGCCGCTCCTCAGACTTTGACGACGACGTTTTAAAGGTCCTGATTGAGCAGAATCCACGGCAAACGACGAGGGAGTTAGCAGAGAAACTGCACACATCCCAATCAACCATCAATCGTCACCTCCAAAAACTAGGAAAAGTAAGCAAGCTGGGAGTTTGGGTTCCACATAACCTCAGTGAACGGAATAAAGCAGACAGAAGGTCAATAGCTGCTACCTTGCTTTCTTGGCAAAAAAGGAATCTTTTTTGGCTAAAATTGTTACGGGAGATGAAAAGTGGATCACATACGAAAATGTTATTCGAAAAAGACAATGGGTTGACAAAAATTATCAGCCACAACCAGACCCTAAACCCAGTGTGCATGGAAGGAAAATTTTGTTATGTGTATGGTGGGATTGTCGAGGAATTATCCATTTTGAGTTGTTGCCACGCAATGAAACTGTTACTGCAAATGTATACATACAACAGTTAGAGCAACTTCGGCTAAAACTTTATGAAAAGCGTCCTGCACTTGTTAACAGAAAAAAGATCACCATATTGCATGACAATGCAAGGCCACACACAGCGAAGATTACACAAGAAAAAATTTTGGAGTTTGGCTGGTCTGTTTTGCCTCATCCACCATATTCACCGAACCTGGCACCAACAGATTTCCATCTTTTTCGGGCACTGCAGAATGCTTTACAAGGGCAATGCTTCCAAAATGATGACCAAGTCCAGGAGTTCATCCAGGAGTTTTTTTATTCGAAACCACCAGAATTTTATGCAAGGGGAATTGACAAGTTGCCCGAAAAATGGCAAGAAGTCATTAATAATGATGGTGAATATGTGTTAGATTAAAGTCTATTTTTGTACATTTTATTGGCAAATAAATTTCAGTTTAGAAAACGGAACTTATTTATGACTCAACCTAATACAATTAATAAATGGTTTGACAGTTCTAAAAACAAACTAATTAAAGTATTTCTTTAAATTTTTATGCACTTGTCTCCTGATGCAATGTAATAAACTGAAAAAGCTTTGAAAAAACTCTGGGGAATATGTTTTAAAAATAAACCCAGCACGGTTTAAATTGAGGAAATACGATATTTAGATTTTACCAGGTTGTTCAATAAGTTTTGTCGTTCGATAAAAAAAACACAATTTTATGATTTGAAATACATTTTATTATTCAATATAATTTCCCTCAACTTCAATACACTTGTTCCAGTGATCTTCTAATTTATGGATTCCATCCCCGAAGTGAGAATCCGGAAGACTGTCGAAATACGCTTCCACGGCTGCTATTATTTCTTCGTTCGATGAAAATCGTTTCCCACGCATGAATTTTTTAAGATGTGAGAACAGCCAGAAGTCAGAGGGAGCTAAATCTGGCGAATAGGGAGGATGTTGCAACAATTCGTATTTTAATTCGCTGATTTTCGCGATGGTTTTTTGAGCTGTATGAGAGGGTGCATTATCTTGATGAAAAATGATTTTTTTCTTCTGTAAACCAGGTCTTTTCTCACGAATTTTTACATCCAGCTGGTCCAAAAGATTACAATAATAGTCTGAGTTTATTGTTTTACCAGTTTGGAGATAATCCACGAACAAAATTCCTTTTGCATCCCAAAAAACTGATGCTAACACCTTCTTGGCCGATTTCTGGATCCTAACTCGCTTCGGAGCCGAAGTACCGGGTTCACACCACTCCTTAGCCTCTTGTTTTGATTCAGGATCATGATGGTAGACCCAAGTCTCATCCATAGTAATGAAACGACGCACAAAATCCTTTTTATTTTTTCTAAAACGCTCCAAATGTTGCTGAGAAAGTTGCATTCGAATGTGTTTTTGCTCCATAGTTAGCGAATGCGGCACCCATTGTGCACACAGCTTTCTGTAACCCAAAACATCAGCCAAAATATTGCTCACACTGCCTAATGAGATCCCTAGGGCTTCTACTAAATCTCTCTCAGTTAATCGACGATCTTCCAAAACCATATGCTGTATTTTTGCTACGATTTCTGGTGTTGATGCACTTTTTGGACGTCCTTCACGTGGATCGTCTTCGAGACTTGTACGGCCACGTTTAAATTCAGCAACCCATCTTTCTACTGTTCTAATTGAAGATGAAGAGTCCTTATACACTTTTACCAATCGTTCATGAATTTGTTTTGGTGCTACACCTTCCAAAAATAAGAATTTTATCACTGCACGATATTCAATTTTTTCCATTGTAAAAAAATACACTGACACGTCAACTTTGAACAGCTGCAAATATAGAAATGAGTTGACAGATCTACATGAAACTTCACACGTGTTCATAAAAAAGTAGTACTATTTTTAGAGTAATAAAACGACAAACCTAATAGCGCCATCTCTTATTGAACGACAAAACTTATTGAATAACCTGGTACTTCTTGTTCATCCCATTTTTTAAAATAAGCTGTTTGATATTTTGTTTACTAATAAAAATAAATAAGTACACACAATACTATTATGATTTAATTTCCATTTGAATAAGAATCAAATCTAAAATAGTCTCTCTGAAATATCTCCCATTTCAAATCATTTTATTTTTCATTAATATGTTAAATTTTCAGTTTTTGTTTCATTAATCCATTAAAA
The DNA here is from genome assembly GCF_030686945.1 of Centruroides vittatus. NCBI lineage: Eukaryota > Metazoa > Arthropoda > Arachnida > Scorpiones > Buthidae > Centruroides > Centruroides vittatus. The sequence continues at coordinate 2,076,221 of NW_027122679.1, forward strand.
CAAAAGATTAAATTAAGAATACCTTTACATCTGTTCCATCTGTAGGCATAAATTCTTCATAAATATAAGAACCCGTTTTCCTGACTTTACTTTCAGGCGAATAAACACTGCTACGACTACCAATCTACATAAAGTTTTAAGAAAATATTATAAATGATCAACAACAATAATAAAGAAAACACATGCAATAAGTATTTTAGCTTTCAAACCTTTCTAAATAATCTCTGGCTACCACCTCCAGCAGAAGTAGGGTAATATATATATATGTTGTGATTTTCTGCTGAAATTGGTTTCTCAACAAATGGTTTATTAAAAATGATACCATTAACTTCTACGTGATCTTCACCTTCGACAAGTTCCCTTTCTAAAATAAAAACTAATATCAGACAATAATTTATTCAATTAACATCTAATACATGTGACTAAAGTAAAATTTGTTTTTGATTACCTGAAGGATCTAAAGAATCTCTATCTAACACTGCATATCGAGGAAGTTCAATTCCTGCTTTTTCTAATAAACTATACACTCTTCTCCTAAAAACAGCATAGAAGTTTTAATATAAGTAAATACACTTCATATTCATGTTATATAGTACAATTATTATGAAATAAAACATACCTATCTTGAATATCATACTGCATATATAAATCATTTATAATAAATGGTTTCCTTAAGTTAGCATATTCTATTGCTTTCTTTAATGGAAAGCCTTTAGAGTGAAATGAAATCAAACAATCACATAAAGGCCAATCATTCACAGATTCCTAAAAATGCAATTGAACAAGTTCTAATAAATAAAAATTAAATACAATTCTCTATATACTGATTTCAGAAAAAGATTAATATTCGTTACTGAAGTAAAACTAAAATAATAAGTAGAATATATTCAGCTAAAAACAGCATTCTAACATGCACTTGAATTTTTATATGAATTTGAATGAAAAATTTTGGTACAGATTCTAATGACATTGTTTAAAGGAAGTTTGATATTTTAGAATTGTTTTTTAATACTTAAATTGTTTTTAGTACATATTAATATGGAAGAACTTGAGGACAGCCTTTTTAAATTCACTAAATTTAAAAAATTGATGCTACTTAGTAAGGTTTTGAGAACTTGACATCAATATTTAGTTTGTAACTCATTCATATAAAAAAAAAATTACAGAGAATGTATGCAAAGTGTAGTAATGTACCATCACAAAGTATGATGGTTAAGTGACTACTATGTATGATGTATTAAATCTAAAATTTTCAGGACAGTGGAGTGGACAAAATGGTTTTGTGTAGAAAATCTCTGAATTACTGATTTTAATACGAAAACTTCCAGAGAAAAGTGATTAATGTGTCTGCCACAATAATCTCACAAAAATCCATCAGTCAATTTTGGCAACATTATATTAATATTCTATAATTTTCATATATAGTAACATTAAATCTTTTAATTATTTAAAATTACAAAACTTTTTATTCTCTTTAAAATAAAATAAACATGCTGTTAACAAAGCCATAAGTATTTAGAAATAATAATTTATCTTTAATCCAAAAATACAATTATTGAAAATTACCAGGTTATGTTTAAGCTACTAATTTAAACATAGCCTGACAAATCTGACAATTACGTATTTAAATTATTATTAATGAATTGGGTTTGATAATGCCTTATGTATGATTTATCCTTTATCTGTAATTTAATTCTAATACAATTCTTGAGTAAGCTATATATCTGATAAATATCTCAAGTAAAGTCACAAAAAAGTTAATTTTTTAATCAGAGTAGACAAAACCAAACTGAGTTCAAAGCTTTTATATCTACGTGTGTGTATGTAGGAGGGGTGCATGCATACATGTTAGTGATCTTTTATTTTAAATATATTTTATACACAATAAACGACTTCTAATAACACTGTAGTGCGTAACACAGAGACACAGACTAAAACCTTTCACAGTATTGTATACGATAGAGAACCAACTAACGTTTTCAGCCTCCACCGAGGCCTTCTTCAGGTTGAGAACTAACGGTCATCCTCACCAGACTGCCAGAACAATGTTGCCTGTAAAATAAACAACATAGGTGTCACGATACACCCCTCTGCCCAGCACCGTTCGAATTCTTCAAACAGGTACCTCCACGCATGCACGACCAAGTCCCTGTCCTTAAAGTCGATGCAGGTGCCTTCAACGCTGCCCATGCCTCCAGGTGCCGTATGTGATCGTAACGGAAGGCACGCCATATTAACTTCACGCTCGGGACGTGAAAGGTTTTAGTCTGTGTCTCTGTATATTTTATACGTCTAGTTATATGTTATTAGTTATAAATATTTTAAATATATTAATCTAGTTATTAGTTATAAATAGAATATGTAATTTTGAAAATGTCAGTAACACTTCATAGTACTAATTCCACAATGGTTTGATTTTTATCAACAATTTTATAAATATATAAAGATCAATCAATAAGTAATGCATAATCCCCATAATGCATAAGTTGCCATTTGTAATGTTTGAAGCATGAAATTCAGTATTTAAGACCCTCGTTCTGTTAGCTTCCAAATGAGCATTAACAGTTGTTTATTTTTTATGCAGGTGATGCATAATGAATGGTGAAATGGACACCCTACTAAGTCAATGGTCAGTAATACAGTTTCTCTACAAATCCCTCAGAACTAAGAGATCATACTTGCAAGCCGAGAACATCAAACTGCATCGCAATAATGCAAGACTGCCCATTGCACAGATGACACTGCAGAAAGTGACACAACTAGGCTGGATGCTGGTGCTACAACTACCATACAGCCCAGACTTGGCACCATCAGATTTTTATCTGCTTGGTCATCTGAAAGCACATCTACTTGGAATAGTATTTCAGAATAATGCAGAGCTCATTGCATGTGTCAACCTCCACAGTTTTATCAATGTGTGTTTGTGTAATGGAAATAATGTTGGCTACAATGTGAAGCCAATGAATCCTACATTGAGTGACTGTTTTCTGAAGCCAAAGAACCAAGGTTACTACCCACCAACTTTCATGATTCAACCTTTGAAAACTGCAGAGTTACAGGCGATTGTGCATTACTTATTGACCGACCTTCGTACAAACTCTTAAAAACTATGTAATTTAAAAATGATTTTGCATACACAAATAAAAACTAAAATTGTACAAAATTCTTAATCTATGGTTAAGAATTTATACAATTTCGTCTTCATTTGGACTCTTACAATAAATTCTTAATTAAAAAAGTACTTCCTTAAAAACAGTTATCTTTGGTAATGGACATTTTTCTGTCTTGTGATTCAAATCAATTGTAGGAGTATATTAAAAAGTTATATATAACGTTACTTGTAATTATGATTACGTTACATATAATATACCTATTTATATACAATATTTACCATAAACATATAAAATGTCAACAATATATCATCAATAAAAGATTAAAATAATTAAAATTTACATTTAAAATAATTTCTTCGGCAAAGACAATCGTCTTTATATATTCAAATTCTTCGAGTCTTGTTAAAATCTCTCTCATTGGCTTCGATTCAGACTTCTTAGCCATTGCACAGATTCCAACTATCACTTGCTTTCCTTCGGATATGTCGTCATCGTCAGAACTAGGATCGAATTCCTAGAAAAATTGATTTTTGGAATATTAGTTTTAGTGATAAATAATAATTTAACAAAAGTAAAATTTTATAACAACGAAATTAATTTAAGCAAATTTCTCGTGAAAATTTTTATTATGAAAATGCATAACGTGTAAAAATCTTAAAATTATTAAGTTTAAAAATGTATCTTTGAGACTTAATTTGGGTACTGATATTTATTGTTCCCCTCTCTCATAAAATTTTAACAAAAGAATTACCATGTTTGGAGCATTCAGAAAGTTTCCAGAAAATAGTTGTTATTCGTAAACAGCAAGCTATAGTTATAATTAATTGATGGGAGCGTAAACTCATCGAGACTTGTTTTATCAGGTATTCACGTTTAGCCTCATCAGACTTTTTTTTTATTCCCTAATTTAAAAAAGACATTAAAGGAATTGTAAAAGCCTTACTGTGCTTAATACGAATATTATTGTTAATTGTCTACTTGGACTTTACTTATTGATAGGACTTATACTGGTGTTTAAAGATTGGCACAGTAATGAGTTAGTTCAGGAAAAAACAAAATTTTGTAGTAATAATTTCTGCCAGAAATTATTACTACAAATTTTGTTTTTTCCTGAACTAACTCATTACTGTGCCAATCTTTAAACACCAGTATAAGTCCTATCAATAAGTAAAGTCCAAGTAGACAATTAACAATAATAAACATTAAAGGAATTCGCTGGTAGTAGATAGATCAAGTGAAATGTTTTGTAGGAAAGTGGCTAGAATCAAAGAACACAGATTTCTAACAAAAGATGGCAACACCATATGAAAAAATATTTTAACTTAAATAGAACACATGTTGAAAAATAGTGTGCTAAATTCAATTTTCCATCTTATTTACATTTTCTGGAAACTTTTTCAACACCCCTTGTATTGTTTACAATTATTAAGTATTCGAAATCAAATAAAATTTGAAACTGGTCATTAAAACACTATATTTTTATATCTGAAAATATTCGGACTGTTTGCATTTTTTGTTTTATTTTTGAAATATACTAAATCAAACAAAAAGTTTACTTGCGAAGAGCCTAGCAGCACCTTAGACTTAATCAGATTTTGCGATGCTATAAACTGATCGATGCTTGTTACTGTTCTACTACACATTGCAAATAGCACTTAAATCTCGAACACTTATTACACGATTGAGAGATAACACTTGAAATTTTAAAAGTAAAATAAAATTTCATAGAAACCATTACTTTATAATGCTAAAATTTGATTGTTTTCATACAGTATGAACAGAATCATACGATAATCCAGACTCTCTAGATAAACATCTTAAAAATTTTCTATGAATTGCTTCTAAGCCTGCCTAACTAACACTACACTTAGAAGTCAGTAACACGTCGGACAATACTCAATTGCAATGTTGCCAAGCCTGACATGTGGTGTCATCAAGCTCTTCGCAACACTTCTTGTGAGTAAATTTTTAATTTAATCATGGTACACGAGTGTGTATGATTCAGATAGGTTCTAAACTGTGCAAAAGGCAGAAGTATTTTCATCAATTTTAATTTTCTTACTGCATCATTGAATTTCTGTGTAATTAGTAAATTTTAAAATAAATTGACAAGGGATCTTATAGAGTAGACTCCATTTATCATACATACAGATATTTTTTATCAGCTAAGTTAATGTTATCAAAATTAGTAGATCTCAAAACATGTAACTTAATAATAATTATAACAAAATTAGTAACAATTGTCAGATTTAATAAATCTTCAATTTATACATTTTAATTTCTTTAGCATGTCCTTTTAATCTCACAATCAACAAAGCTATAATTTCCAATAACTGTAGTCTTATTTACCTACCTTATCGGCTAGTTATTGTTACCAGTATAAGTCTAAGTGATTACAATACAGATTCTATAAACATACTGACACTTTTACTAGCTACTTTCAGCACCAATGTTTAAGAAACATTACATAAGCAGTAGAACACATTTATTCTACTGTTTATGCAAAATTTTTGCATAGCTTTTATTACTTAACACAATAAAGCCATTATGACACACCACCTCCAAAGCAAGATCTTTCTGCAGCAATGCACTTTTGCCGATTATATGTATGTATATTATACTGTATATATATATATATATATGGCTCTAAAAGTCAGTTAACCAAGATATTTTATTATGATGTTAAGATAGTTAAAACTAGTTTGGAAACTGTTAAATATTGTCATTTGTAATTCCAATATAATTGCTTCCAACAAAGTGTCTAAATCAGAAATAACATAATAAATAAACACAAATAAGAAATGTTACGTTCATAATACTTTGTTTTCAAATCCTTTGTAAGATAAATTGATAAATCCAAATTTTAAAATTATATTATTCTTTAGTTCATAATTAATCAGATTCACAATCCTATGCATTTTATTGAAACTTTGAGGAAAAAACTCAATCATCAATACCAGTTCAATATTACAAAAAGGTTCACTAATAAAACACTTTCATTCATTTAAAATGGACATTCTCGGGTAATTCACAATGTAGAATGCAGAACAAAAGTTACAAATTCAAACCGTTGAACAAGTTCAAAAACAAAAAGCTTCCCGATGGCAGAAGCCCGCAAGTGCATGGCAGTACAACTACACAGTTGTTGGGAACATGTAAACTTGCAATATAAAATGTAAAATTATAACATCTTTTAATATCTAAATGAAATTTGTAATTTCTGTTCTGCAATCTACGTTACCTGTAACTTACTCGATGACATCCATTTTAAATGGATAAAAACATTTGTATTAGTAAACCTTGTTGTAACATTGAATGGGATTGGTGTTTGAGTGAGTTTTATATTAAATATAATTGGTTTCTAGAGTGTCTATAATCGGTTTCACTCCTCACTTATACAAATTTATGATTTATTCAGACCTGTATAAAAATCCAGTAATTTTTAATTAAAATTTGATTTAAAAATAAAATTCAGCACCAAAAAAATGTTGCTTTTGTGCAAAACATTATGTTCTATGGCAATATCTGCACTCACGAGTCATAGAATTCTATCATTATTTCACATTTAGTTAAGATTTATGTCCTATTTCACAGTTGATTTATTATGCTACACTTGCTCTGCATTTTTTTTATACAGTCAAACCTGTCTATAATGGAACCCCAAGGGACCAAACAACTCTTCCATATTAGACAGGTTTCCGCTATATACAGGACCTATTATAGGTATCCCTTGATTAATGTTATTAATAAATTTCTCAATGTTACCACATATATCAAAATCACGTTAATCAAATAGAGTGGTACCTTGGTACTCGACCAATCAATCACCACCTGCTAGAACAGATTTTTATTTTAACTTTAATTTTTTCATTTATCCATAAAAAAAATTCTCTAAGAAAAAATGAGTAACCAATTTAAAAATAAAATGAAACCTTACAGCTGACTACCTTCATTTGACATAATTATACTCAATTCAGTTCATTTTTTTCATAAGTGAAAAAAACAAACTGTGTGCAGAACACAACCAGCAGCATGTTTTACAACCATTTCAAGTACATGAAATGTTTCAACAATACGTGTCTGTGACACACTAAGATTTGTTGCAATTTCATGAGTTGTTATTGTTGTTATTTGTCAATCTTTAACAATTTCTTCCCATAATTTCTCTTTTGATAGCTTTTGGGGGCCATTTGTTTTGTATCCTTCAGTTCAAAATTTCCCGAACAAAACTTTCAAAACCACATTTGACACACATTTAGAGTTTAGAAGCATCTTTCCCATACACAGTATGAGTTTTTTTACTGTTTGTACAGTGTGATATCTTTTACAAAACTTAAAAAGCATGCACAATATGCCCATTGTGCATTTTATCGGCAGACATTTCAACCTGATTTTATTCAAACAAAATGTGATGTAAAAAAGTTTAAAATAAGCTTCAAAACAAAGAATACAATCTCTCATCAGGAATAATGTATTAAATTTCACAACTTATAATTACATTACATATTTATGTTAAGTAATAATAGTGGTTAATAAAAATACACAAAAACTTTCCATTCAAATCCCAATAAAATTACTGTAATACAGTAGTCGTATTTTGCTATTCTGTACTGTGTGTATTTTTTTACTTTTTTATGATTTTTATACATGCTAGGCTTGAAAACTTCTTGTTAAATGTGTGTTAAATCAAATAAAGATACCGATTTTTCTGTTGTACGGCCAGATTTTCTGTTCCGTTTCCACATTTGGACAGGTTCCACTATATACAGGTTAATTTACATTACTTTTTGCAAAAACTTCAAGGAACCAAAGACATTTTCTGTTAATGACAGGCTTTCTCTATATACAGGTTCCATTATAAACAGGTTTGACTGTATAATCTTCTGCAGTGTTTTATTCTTGATATGATGGCAAAAAGGAAAAATGTTTTGCTGCTTCTGTTACAACAAGAATATATCTGACTTCTTTACTTAACATTAATTCATTTGTTCATTTTAATATTTCAATTATTGATGTATTATCATAAATATATTCCATGTGTCATACTGAATAGTAATTTTCTATAATGAATAGTACTTGTATCCATGCATATTTTGTCAATTAAAACCTGAATATTAGATTTAGTACAGTGACATATTTATCTTTCATATTTCAAATTTTCCAAAATTTTGGAATATCCAGATTTTTGTGTATCTGGATTAAATGTCATTCCATCAAATCTGGAAAAACAAGTTTATTCTGTATAAACTTGTTTATACAGGTCTGGAGAAACAAGTTTATACAGTTATTATGTGAACCCTGATTGTTTAAGTTGTGACAGACGTATATCCCACCTTAGAATTGTATAAGATGTAAAAAACAGTGTCTATGTGTAATTGACAATTGACAATCTTTAGGTCACTTTCAGACAGGCTGCTTGGTTGTACCGAATAGCATCACTCAGTCACGTGTATCAGCAACTTGGCATGCCACTCGGTGATGACCATCTTTGGAGGGCCATCGCCAAGGCGGTAATCTCGGTCTCCCTGCCGCAGATGTGTGCCACTAACATGTCTGTGTTAAAGCATACCCTCAAAATACAGAAATTTTAATGGTGCAATAAAGTGATGCTAATCAACGGCATAACTAAATAACTCATCTGAAAGCAGACTTAATCTAACAAATCAATCAAAGAAAAATACTTTCAACTATATTTATCAGTAATCTTTAAGGTTCAAACAAAAGACAGAAAATTAATAGTAAATGGCAGAATGTCACTTGCATAAATTCAATTCACACTTGTTTTTAAAATTAAATTATTGCAAGAATTTTTAAACATGTTTAAGTTAATCATATACAGTCGACTTGCCTCGAAACAAATACCGATAAAGCAAATTTTGTTGCTGCCCCGGCAAAACACCATTGTCACAACATTAATTTTCACACACTGAAGTGAACAAAAATTTTACCAGAATTCATTAAACCAAACTGTAAATTACCTTCCAACCCCTAAGAAATAACCCTATTCTCAATAACAGTTGCTTTTTACACTTTTTAAAGTGAACAATAAAAAGTGGTACAGTAATAAATGTTCCATTTTCAGTAGAATAGATTTTCTTCTCTTAGTAAGTGAAGACAAGTTCGATCTACAATTGTAGAGCAATTAAAACAGCTGGTTTTAGCAAGCCTGTTCTACTCACAAAATAGGAGTTGAAGTTTAATAATTCCTGCTCTATTCTGATCCTGGATCTTATCCTTCTCATTTCTTAGGATATCAAACACCATCCTGTAGAAACCACCGGTGGCCGAGTGGATAAAACTACCAAACTCTGGTAGTTGGCCATGGGTTCAAAGCATGCCAACCAATATTCAGGCCACGGGAGTTTTACAAATTTTCTTCGTGTTAGTAACACCTAAATAGGGGCCAGTTTTCCATAAAAGACCTCCCGAGAGGCATTACCCTCCCTCGTAGTGGAGCCCACGTGTTGCATCGCTATAAACAAATAAAACCAAACTATCTTGTAGCATAGCATTTTTTGTACAAACACCGTCCTACATTTTTCATAACTTAGTTGATAATGCTTTCAAAATGCATTTATTAAAGAAATTAACTCATTAGATAATACACACTATTTAAAGTCTTACAGTAAATTAATGCCAGATTGGTATTCAATTGTATTACAGGTCATATCTTACCATCAATTTTAATAAAAACTATCAAAAAGAACTGACATTAATCCAACAGGTCTTAAAGCTGCCCAATGTCATCTGACAAATTTAATCTCCTTGATAAATGCATTTTAAAAACATTAAATCTGCCAATTAAATTAACAGATTAAGATAGAAAAAGTAGAATTTTATGTTTTGATCCTGTTTACTGACAAGACTGTTGAACTTTTCACCCGTCTTTCAAAATTTAATTATTGCTTGTCAATTAAACTTCTGCCATGTTTGTGATCCTCTTACAATTTTAAAAAAGTCAACACTATATGAAATTTTTATAAAACATCCCTTCAATAGGACTGTCAAGGGTATATTTAAAGGAGGTGAGGTGTATGCCGTAGTTGCATGTTTATTTTTATAAGCCAATAAAAATAATACAATTATATATCTTTATTTTATTATATTAATTTCATAATGATTGATAATTTATAAATATGAAAATGAATATAATATAATAATTGTTTGAATTAACTTCACTAAAAAAGAGCATAAGTTTGTAATGTTTGGTTGTAACTTTGAATTAATTGCTCTACTAATGCATTCTGTATTAGTTTATTTCATTAAGTGGCATTTATGTGGTTATTTAATGTTTTTACTTACCATCTTCATTAAACCTGTAAAGTTATTTCAGTGTTTTGTAAAAAAAAAAACATTTAATGTAATGAATTTATTTAAAAAACATTTTCTTTTCAATAATGATTTAACTAGTTTTTTGTTCAGTATTTTATGAATTCACTCTGAAGGTGAATATAATATTCAACACATTAGAAAATTTATTTGCATGACTGTACAGGTACTGTACATTTGAACTTCAACAAAGCATTTTTGTAGAGCACAAAAGTCTCTTCCCAAAATTTGGTTTTCAAAATTAATAATTACCTGTTAGCAGAATTAATCTATTAAAAATGTGTATTCATACAAGTTCACTCCAAGATCCTGATACATAAAGCATTCCATACAGATAAATTTCAGTAGCAAACATAATAAAAGTTAAATATGACAGATTTTATTAAACCTTGACTTTAGTTTTGAACTAATTACTAGCAATTATTAAACACGGTGTGATGCACATTTTGAAATAATTGATACCCTTAGAGTATTGTATATTTACAAGCAACTTGTGAGACACGACAGCTATTCGGACTGTTTAACAATTGAAAAGCTTGAAAAAATAAATTTCAAAACTTTGCAAATTATAACAACTAGAAAAAACGTAAATATAAATTCAGTACAAAAATATGATAAAATTATTACTCCTTTTACTCCTAAGATTGTATTCTGAAGTATTGTGATAAGAACTATGCTAGTTGTTTTTTCGCCCTCTGTTTTCTTTACCTGTTTAATTGTCTCGCATTGTAAAAAGAATTGTGTAAATGCATTTAAGGATTAATAATAGCATGGTTTCTTTGAAAATTTGATTTTAAGTGAATGTAAGACATTATTCAAACTGCAATCGACAATAGTTGTATTTGAAATTTTTAAAAATTGTAATCTGAAGTTTATGTTCTATAATTTGTCTCCATTTGTTTGGAATTTGTTCTTGTTCTGAACAGTCTGATGATGGCCAGTAAAGGGGATAGAAAATGTTTGCTTGAAATAATCTTTGTCGTCGTTTTCCGAAATTCATTGTAAATGTGTTCATGCTTAACCAGTTTGTAAGAGTATCAAGAAAAATGCAATGCCATTACAAATATTCACTTGATTAAATATTTCTTACACAGTAACATTTTTCAAATACTAAAAGCTTTAATATTAAATTTTTGCTTCATAAAAAGAATTTAATTACTTCTTCAAATAAAAAGCTATAAATAATATAAAGTTTGTAATTCATTAGTAATTATAAACAACAATCTATTGTCTTTCAAAAGCAAAACATTAAATTTGAATAAATATGTAAATTATTTTAATGAAATTAATTAATTTTACATATTTTATGCTTATCTTTATTCCAACAGATTAATATAGATTAATAAGTAAATGTTTAAATTACAATAAGTAAAACTTTGTTTTTACATCTCATTGTTTTATGTTTATCTCTAATCCAAATACTAAAAAAGTGTTTTATATCCTATTATATATATATAGTCAAGTCTGCATAGGTCATCATAGGTACAACTAGACACCATCGGTTAAGCAATCAGTTTTCTGTGGTCCTGGCCGACTTACATAGGCATTAATGTTAAAAAAACTCTGGTTTACTCGACACTGTTTAACTCGTCACCACTGGATAAATCGCCATACTTTTTCTGTTCCACACTTGTTTAGACATCTGATAAGTTTATTCCCTTCCTGAAAAAAATGAGTTCACACCACACAGCTTAACATTACAGCAGAATACGATTTTGCATTTTCTCACCTTTCATTCACGCGTTATTTGAAGCAACTGTTTCACATCTGTGTTAGAAATGAGTATCCGAAAACTAACAATGATTACGCTGAAGGAAAAATACGAACTTGTATCTGAATTTAAACGTAATAAAACTTTGCAAGCCAAATTTGCAAAACAAGAAAACCTTCCAAGAACAACACTGGTGGGAATCCTGAAGAAAAAAGAAAAAATTAAGAAACTTTTTCCTGGATCTTCATCGCGGCTGTCTCAAAAATGCCAGAGAAAGTCACCATACATGGGATGTCAAAGATGTTCTGGTACATTGGCTAAAAGCAAATTCTTTCATTGTATCTTCCTATTTCGGGGCCAATACTGAAACAAAAAGAGATGGAAATCGCTGACATACTTGGAGTAGAAACCAACTTTAGTCAGAGAGAAACATTACATGTACTGTATAAAGTATTACTGTATTTTCCTAATTGTAGTTTTGTGGTTTTTTTCCAACCTCATTTTAGTCATCATATTGGATAACTTGACACATTTCCAATTCTCCTTGGGGTGTCGACTTATGCAGACTTGACTGTATATAGATTTTCTTCATATATTTATTCAAATTCAAAACTAAGTTACAAAAAAATATCAGTAAAACTTATCTCCAATATGATTTAAATTTATTGTTTATTATTTAAAGGAAACAACATTGACAAATTTAATTACTGAAGTTTGTTATTCCAGCACTCAATAATATGGACTTTGACTGTCACTATGTCTATGTATTTTTCTTAGTTCACGGTTGTATCTGACAGTCTGTATGGTTTGGTATCATCCTTTTGTGCACTTGCAGGGGTTTTATATTTTTTAATTAATCCTCCAATCATGCTTGCAGGATATCCATGTTCCCTAGCAATTCATTTTATGTAATCTAATTTTTTTATTCTGTCCAACATGCTGGAAGTGTGTGAGAAGACTCTCTTGACCAAAGACTGCAAAGTATTGTATAGTGTCAAGACTGCAGTCTTGACACTATACAAGTTCCATGATTTGGAAAAAATGAGCAATCAATGGTAGCTGGGTTTTCTATATATCTTACAAGGGGAACCCATGCGGTTGTCATTATCAGCTTTGACGAAATTTTGTGGAATAGTAGTATTCACTCACACTTAAACTCTACCAAAGCTGCAGGACCAACTATTCAGGAATTCTTGAGAAAATCACAATTAAAGTTTCTCTAGAATTATTCATATCTGAGCAGAAGTGCCATTTACTTGTTCACAGTGTGGTGTGGTTAGTTAAGGCATTATGTGAAGTGTTATTGTATCTGTTCAAATGCCATATGCGATATATATATTTTTTACATTTATAATTTCATCTTATTGTTATTAAATTTGTTATGTACAGTTTTTAAAGTCATTGAAAAATCATTTTTGATTTTGAATACTCCATATTTAGAAGATGCATATAACATTATAATCACATTTTGAATTGTTTAACATAATTTAGGTTCTTATATTATACATATCAATACATTTATATTACATTTTGTATGTAGGGATAGGAAGATATTATAATAAGCAACTCACCATCTGTACTCTTTCCGGCAAAAAATACATTATATATACTGTATATGATATATTAGTAGGTAGATAGGCCTAATCTAATCAGGAAAGGAAACTGGACACAGAAAATTATGCTTTCTGTCTGAACAGTTCAGTTTTACCAGAGGTCAAGGTGCCACTGAACTCCTTTTGATGTAGAAAGGGAAGCCGACCAAAGTTAACAGCTAGGATTTTCTCTTTTCATTTGCCAGTAACCCCAATGATGGACAGTATAAATAAAACCATTAAGAATGCAAGACAAATTGTTATAAAAGACATTTTTGCTTATACTGTATTTGGTTCGTGAGATATGGATATCCCTATGGCATCAACAAACACTAGTGCGCCATAGCTATCTCCTTAAAACCGATACAGAAATAGCCAATTGTGAAGATGCTATTAAAATATTCTCTCTGATTCTCAACCAGTTGGGTGTACTAGATTTTTGTGACATGTTAAAATATGCATTGTTTGCATCTCAAATAACACGTGAAAGAAATATTTTCAAAAATGTTAATGAAGTTTGTTTTCCACCCTCTGCTAGTAAAACATGTAAAGGTTGTGCAAATGAAGTAGCATGATTATTTGTGCATGATGCACCGAACTATTATGTTTTAACTGTTTTTATGATAAATATCATCCAAAATGTCATATTTCTGTCAAACTGTAATTGTAAGTATTTATTTCATGTATATTTTTTTGTACCAAAAAATTTAAATTGTTGTAAAATAATTTTTGAATTCCCTATTTTATAAGGAATAATAAATTTAAAATTCAATAATTAAAAATGCATAAAAAATTGCTCATAACAAATTTAACAACAAGATTAAATTATAGATGTAAAAAAAATTATCACACATGGCATTTGAGTCCATATAGTAATGCTTTTCACACTATGTCATAACTAATCATGCCACACCATGAACAGGTAAATGGCACTTCTATGCAGATATTAATAGTTCTAGAAAAACTTTAATCGTGATTTTCTTGAGAATGCCCGAATAGTTGGTCCTGCGGCTTTGGTAAAGTTTAAGTATGAGTAAACACTACACATCCACAAAATTTTGTCAAAATTGGTGATGACAATTTCTGAGATTCCCTTTCTTAGTGAAGATACAGCCATCTGTACTGTTATGACATTGTTAAGGAAGTGGGCTGATAGGTCTTCAATCACACTCCTCTGTGAGCTATATAAATTTTTGCACTCTCTAGTAATTTACTTATGCTCTTGTGAAAGGATACTTTTGAAATCCTGTTTAGTTCTCTCCATACAGTCTTTAGAATTTCCAAAATTGACTGAAACTATTTTCATTTCAAACCAAATTTTAATTTGGGGAACTGGAAGTGGTCAATTGGGCTCAGCAGACTGTTGGGGGCAATAATCTGGCACCACTCTGGTTGCTCAGATGCCAGATTAACAAACTAATACTATATTTTTATTATTATTATTATGTTGGGTTAAGTGAGATATACTCGGTTAACACCGGTGGCTGTGTACTATGCCGGACCAGAGTCAAGGCATAGTAACCAAAACAGAAATTAAAGAAGTGTATCAGTGTGTGTGTCTGTATTCGTGTCTGTATTCAGGAATTTTCTCACAATATGACATGTATTCAATATAGTGGCTTTCTGCAGTGTGATGTATGTGTTTCTATTCAATTCCAATGTGCCCAGGCTTTTGTGTAGTATGTGTGGTATGACACTGTAGAGGACATTCACCATTAAATAACAAATATAATATTAAAACTTTGAAGACAGATCTATATTAAAAAAAATGACTTTTATTCACTTTCACATCCCAAGAACAATAGTATTGTTTATTGTTCCTGAGATGTAAAAACAAACAAAAAATTTTTCCTTTTATATATTATAGATCTGTCTTCAAATTCTGTACTATATTAAGGACTTGATAAGGAGAAAATTTTTCTTTTTAAATAAGAAATATTTATTAAATGTTTTTAGTTGTACAAATGTTAACAGATTTATAGAAAAATATCTCAACAACATGTAATAAATGCAATGGAAATAAATTTATTCTACAAATTTGTACTCAAGAAATAATAATTAAAATGAGCAATTATTTTATTGTAACATCATCACAATGCCAGGCTGTGATTTTTAATCATATTTTTTAACTTATTTAATTTAAAATGTATGCTCTCCACCTCAAGTTAGTAGTCACGCCCCAGTACATCATACTTTTCCTTTAGCAACTGAGTCATGCCGGTCATCTATCTAACTCCTTTTGGGGGAAATTTTTGAATTAAAAGGCGACTTCTGGTTTGCATCAAAAGGTTGCATAGTTAATTGGGGCCTCCTGCCCTTAAGCTTTCCATATCTGGGCTCGGCTTTCGTATATGTAACTCTGTTCTCAAGATTAAGGAAGGACAGACAGATAGACAAAGACGGATGACAATGGAAATTTCTAGGCCTATCAGTTTTTCAAATTGCAGCCTGACTAGTCATGTCATATAAAATGTTAAGTACCAGCACATTAACACATATGTAGACATTGAATGTATTCATTACAGTAATAAAATTTAAATATAGTATTTCTTTCTATAAATAAAAAATAGAATTTTTTTTCAATTTCAGACAAGTATATAATTTAATATTTATGGTTTAATTGAAAAGATTCTTTGCTTGAATAAAGCTACATCACATTAAACATCAATGTGTAAAAGATAAACTGAATGAATGTACTATGAAAAACACCACTATCACCAATAAACCAGAAAAAAGTTTTAATGCAAAAATGAACATTTTCTGCCATTTTTAATGTTCATCATCAGGTTATACATCAAAATATCAAACACATAGAATAACCAAGTGTTACTTTTTTAACATTTTAATTTTTTTTTTAGAATAAACATTTTAAACTAGATGAAACCTTCTAAATGCAATTTTTGTTCCATTCTATCTAGTTTAAAATGTTTATGCTGTTTTGTTCAATGTAACGCCTAACAACAAACATTAATGACATTGAAAAACATTTGTATTTGCTGGTTTATTAATGATAGTGATGCTCTTTAAAGCTATAACTATGCAACAGTTGAAACTGGATTAAACTAAGTACAAATAACAAAACAACACCAGTAACATCCAGCAAATAATATACTTTACTAAAAAACATTTTTGACAATTTTAAACCATCATCATGTTGAAAAGCAGTTGAACATATATATATATATATAACAAAATTCAATCATCACTTTAAACAAAATCCAGCAACAAGTTGTTTAACTTTATAGGCAACATTTGGTGGTGCCATCTGTTACAATATTTTATTAAAAAGAACTTTTTATATTTTTAATTATCATCAAATGGCAAAAAAGGCTAATATTGATGGCAGGGACAGGTTTTATAAAAAATTGTAAATGCTAATAATGAGTAAAATCATCATTAAGTCCGACCCTACTGGAGATAAACACGACCCCCCTTTTGACCTCTAATAACCAAAATTTAATGGCATCAATCCCCCTAATACACAAACCTCCCTGCAAAATTTCAGAAATTTTCGACAAAAAATTTAAAAGGAGTTATTAAAGCTTTAAAAACCTTTAATAACTCCTGTGCTTTTTGAGAGCTTAAAAAGGGTGAACAAAATTGTGCCCCTCTCACTCACTCACACACACACACACACATATACAGAAACCCCGCAAATTTTTTTACATTTCTTGATATTTGAAGGTTCCAGAGTCCAAAAATGTAAAAATCTTGGAGGTAATTTTTTGACCATTTGCCATACTTTCTCTCTGTTATATATAACAGCTGGGAAAGTAAAATAAAATAATTATTTCATTAGTGGGTGAAAACACATGACATCAACAATCACATCAAATAGATATTACAAAAATTTTGCTAATTTAAGATTTATATTATAAGTGTACTTCAAAGATGGACCTCCATGCTTTAGAGATCATCTTGGCATCTCTAATTTATTGTGGTGTTCTGAAGACTGTTTTCCATCTAAAAAATTTTTTGTGGGTCTCATCCATTCCTTGTACTAGATTTTCGATGTCAGGAGGAACTCGTAACATATGTATCAAGGTGCAGTTATTCTATCCAAATGGGTCTACCGACCACAGCATTAGCAATATTTGCAACCAAAAACAATGTACAGGTACTTCTCAATGAAACCAATCTCATACAAACAATTAGGGACTGGAACAATCTGAAACATCTGGAAAAACTCCAAATTTACAAAGCTACTAGTCAGAACACTACAATAAATTACAGAGATGCCAAGATGTTCTCTAAAGCATAAAGTTCCATCTTTGAAGTACACCTGTAATTTAAATCTTAAATTTAAAAAAATGTTTGTAATATCTGACGTAATTGCTGATGTCCATGCTTTCCACTAATGAAATATTTATTCCATTTTGTTTAAATTTTCATATATATGTTTGACTGCTTTTCAACGTTATGATGATTTAAAATCTGAAAATGTTTTTGTTTCTTTTGTTTTTTATTTAGTGATGTATATTATTTGCTGAATACTACTGATGTCATTTCATTATTTGTTCTTTTAAAGCTACACCACTTACATTTATCACCTGAAAACAATAATTTTTTCTTTTTAAACTTGTTTCAAGCAATGAAATATGTTGAAATATAAAACAAATGGAAAATTTAAATTTAATTTACCTAATCGTCCATCATCAAGTCCTTAATATGAAGCCCATTATCACTAAGTCAATCTTAAAGATTAAGTCCATTATAAAATGAATATTTTCTTATTAAATTCTTATTAGAATTAAAACAATTATTTTTGAACAACATTAAATAAATTCCTAAATTCAACACTTTCACTGCCAATTGATGCAATTTTGAATCAATTGAACACAAAGTTTTTGATAAATTTTACAAAATGTTAATTTTTGGATGTTATTTATTAATACCTAGTAGTGAACACTATAGAGATTATACACTGGTGGAAATTGAAAGTGTTACACCCAGATGGAATTGGTGAAACTTCACAAAACTTGTTAAACATGTACAGGGGCATACCCAGAAGAAATTATCACAAACTGAAATGAATTATGCAAAGTGTTATTGTTGTTTGGTACATGTTTCAGTAAGAAGTATGACCATCTTAAGCATGGATACACTCTTGGATCCTTGCAGACATTGTATCAATAAATGTTTGAATGTTTTGTTGGAGTATATCTCTCCATGTCTGCACTACTTGTGCAGTTAGTTGTTGTACAATGCACGCTGGATGGCTATGAGATGCAATCCATCTACCCATGGCATCCCAGACATGCTCTATAGGGGATAAATCTGGGGATTGGCGACCAATCCATGATTGCGACACTTCGCAAGGCCTGTCTTTTGATGGCAGCAGCACAAGGACGGGCATTATCCCGTTGGAAGATACCATTTTGGATGGTGTTCATGAAAAGTGTGACTACTGGATGGATCACCCTGTCCACATACTGGCGGATGGTTATTGTGCCTTCAAAAACCATCAACTCGGTCCTGCTGTCATAACTGATTGCCCCCAAACCATGACACCAGGAGTTGGACCTAAGTGGCACTCTGAAATCACAGCAGGGTGGGCTCTTTCTCCAATACATGTCACCGACTATTATATTGGTCTAAACAGAATCAAGATTTATCACTACACACAACTGTATGCCATTCATGTGTCCAGTTACGTCTAGTAGCACATCACATTATTTGTTGTTAGCGATGAAATCTGGTTAATTAAGGGAACACATTGCATGGGGATCCAAGACTGTAGCATAGCATCAAGCAATCGGTTTAGATCTGTGCTGCCATCCACAGAATATGGCAATCTTCATGTGGCATTGTCCTCCTGCATGGACCTGTACCAGGTCCGTGCATATTGAACCCTTCCTGCATTTACCATGTGCCCACTCTTTGTACTGACATTGCACTACAGCTAGTACTTTGGGCAATTTCATGATATGATGCTCCCATTTCTGAAATGCCAATTATCCAACCTCTTTCAAAGTCAGACATTTAGATGTACAGAGTTCTCACTCATCAATATGGCATAGCTGATCACCAACAACCTGTTCACTAAAAAGAAACATATTCCACAACACAGTTCACAACTTATAAACTAAACACTATAGCAATTTTGCATAACAAATGGCTCCATATATAATTTCCATACTGAATGATCAAATAATTTCCATATTGAATGATCAAAAATTAAATGAATTACATACAATGGTATGTACTTCATTTAATTTTTGATCATTCAATACTCTTCTAAAAAAGATTTTTTTGTCCCAATTTCATATGCCTTTGGCAACACTGGGTGGGTGTAACACTTTCAATTTCTGTCAGTATATTTTATTGCTTGGTTTCATACTTTCCCAGGACATATTTAATTATAATGGTTTTTCATCGTTTTGCCCTCCAGTAGTTGCAGGTGACTCATTTTTAAGTCACCACATATAATTCCATACATATTGCTCAAAATAAAATTTTCTTATTCTTAATCTGTGTATGACACTGACATATTATAAAAAAAGAAATTTGCATATTCAGTAAAACTTTTTGTTTCAATGGTGGCAGCAAAAGTGTTAAATTTATATATAAATATATATTTTTAATTACAACAACATTATTATTATTTTCTGTAAATTTTTTAATTTGATGTTATTTCATTTAAATATACAACACACACATTTTAAAAAGTTCAAAGTGATATATGAAGAAGTAATTTATTATTATTAAAATTTCAAATGTTATAAAAATGTAGGATAAAAAAGATAGAAGATAATTTAACTTTTACTTCAAGAAAATTGTGTGTGTTACAGACAATAGTACCTGAATTAAAATTAAAAAAAAAAACCACAAAAAAACCATTATTAAAAAATTTTAAAAAGGTAGGAAAATAAGAATCATATATGAATATCATAAAACTGCACTGGTATATTAATATTAATAAGAAATGAGTAATATTGACTAACACAGTGCCTTCATCTTATTGAATTTTGTTATCAAAAATAACTTTTACAAAATGAATCAGTAGACACAAACATTCTTCATCAGTGATGTGTAAATGATATTCATAAAAAACTGATTTAAAAATATATCTGCATGCATTTTATAATGGAGAAATTGGGAAAAAACAATAAAACAAGGAGGAAAAAATACACAAGTTATTAAAATTCTTGAATCCAATTAATCTAATGGGAAGGTAAAGGGAGTGCATTCCAGGTACCATTGAAAATAAGGTTGACAGTTTCCAGGAATATATGATGTAGACTTGAATGTAACACACACACAGGGATCGATACAGCCTGTTAAAACTTCTGAAAAGAGAATCAAGAGAAAAATATTTTAAGGTGATAATTATACAATTCTTTCATCACACCAACTCCAAACTACTTCCAAAAACATATTAAACATAACTTTCATTTATTAAAATAAAATTATATTGAATAAATGAATAAAATAAATATTCAAAATTATTAATAATTATATTATTTGAAAATAAATATTAAAAAAAAAGCTATTTTTGAGTATTCTGATATTAAAATATATTCAATAAAATAATTGTTATTGTATTTGTTTCAAGATCAATTCTTTTAAGTTGTTTCCCTCCCTCAACTGGAATAAAAAGCTTGCTAATAAAACTATTACTAATAAACAAATTCAAACTTGTATGTCTAAAATATTTTATTTATAATATTGATAAAATACAATTATTTCATTAAACACTACTTTCAAAATTATGTATTTAGATGTGATTTGAACTTATTTACAAAAGAATTGCTTACTAATGGAACAAAACACAGAGTTTTATTTGAAAATATTAGCAAAATCTTTGAAATATTTTCACTTTAAAATGTTAGCAGCATTTGATATATTTTGTTCCATTATGGCAATTTTTGTTAATACGTTTGTGAAAAAAGACATTATATTGATTTTGTTATTTTATCCTTGAAAATTAATTTTATACAACTATTCTGATTACATTTCCTATTGTGTAAGAATAAGCGAATATTATAAAATAGCTGACTACTTTATGTTATCTTATAATCATTAATTTTGTAATAGAAATTTTTCAAATTATTATTACATGTATTTTTTATTTTTTTATTTTATGCTACCGATTTTTATTATATCAAATTTTTACATATCCAAATCCGTTTAGTATCTTTGAATGTTAAGATGATAAATATTTTTTCAAAATGTATGAAAATTTTTAACAAATGACTTTCAATTAAGGTAAAAAAATTTCATTTCGTAATTTAAAGAACAGCCATATTTACACTAGGCTATTTAAAATATTAAATTGAAAAAATAAATATTTTAGATTATTCATAAAACAGAAGATAAAATTTAAAAAACGAATATAAAATATATAAATATGCATTTCAAAAGAAGTTTTACACAGACATTTCATTCATAGCCAGGCAAAAGGAATGTTTGATGAAAGCATTGTACAGAGGCTTACCAACAAAGAAAAGTTTTTAGTAAACAAATATGTTTAGAAATAAAACACTGTAAATTTTTAGATTTATAGTTTTATTTCTTAGATTTGAATAACAGATGGGAAAATAGTAAAACAGATTAAAGATCTGCAACCAGAAGAAAAGAGGGAAGATGTTGGAAAGATACAGTAAAGAGAGACAGTGAACTGGCCACAATGGATGATCAGTCTAATGCATGAGAAGATAATATTAGTTCAGTTTTAGCTATCACCTACAACCAGTGCTCTTTTTCTAAAATAATTTCTGCCAGTATGCATATATGGTAACTGAATATATAGAATTATTTTTGCTGAGCAACTGCCAGTACTATTTGCTGACTATTGAGTATTTATGCTATCTGCCAGTATGGCATACTGATGTGTTTAGCCCTGCTTACAACTGATATATTTTTATCTATTCCTATGACTGTTCAATTACTTGTAATAGATGAAAATCAACAACTTTAGTGCCTTTGACCGGTGTGCTTCTCTCTTCTTTCTCTGTAAAACGCAAACGTTTTCGAACCTCGTTGGTTCTTCGTCAGGCGTAACGGAATTCTGTTCGACAAAATTTTAGAAAAAATTTGCATTCTGGAACGCTGTCGCGTGTAGCCGATGTCGTCATATTAGACTTGCGCGATGTGAGTATAGCGCTACGTCAGGGATCTGTTGAGAAAGGCTTCCCAAGCCGATGATAAGATGATCTCCTTTTTAAAATTGATGCAGTGCGTGTTACTGCGGGTGTTGAGTAAGATGTATATAGCTTCAAGCCATTTGAGGTGATCTTGTCGAAACGTGGGGTGAATGATTGCGGCACGGGTGAAAAGAGGCTCTATTTCTTGATCGGATGAATAGACTGCTAGGGCGGTGTTTTGTCTATGGTGTAATATGTCCGCTTTGTGCTCTTTGATCCTCGTCTGTATGTTGCGTTTGGTGGATCCGATGTAGATGGCTTCGCTGTTATCTCTGTGGTCGGCGATGGGTATAGAGTATATTCCCGGAAGTCTGTTTTTATCTGGAGCGTCTTTTCCGTTCCTAAGCCACTCGAAAATCGTTGGGCATCTCCTGAAAGCTAAGCGGATATCCTTTTTCTTCGCTATTTGGTAGTATATGGTCTTCAGTTTAGGTTCAGGTAGTATATGGTCAACTTTGAGGCACTACGGCTTCTTTCCACCCACACCCCTCCTTCCCCACCTAAGTTTATACCGATCACCTACAATCCGGCACTGAAGACCATATACTACCAAATAGCGAAGAAAAAGGATATCCGCTTAGCTTTCAGGAGATGCCCAACGATTTTCGAGTGGCTTAGGAACGGAAAAGACGCTCCAGATAAAAACAGACTTCCGGGAATATACTCTATACCCATCGCCGACCACAGAGATAACAGCGAAGCCATCTACATCGGATCCACCAAACGCAACATACAGACGAGGATCAAAGAGCACAAAGCGGACATATTACACCATAGACAAAACACCGCCCTAGCAGTCTATTCATCCGATCAAGAAATAGAGCCTCTTTTCACCCGTGCCGCAATCATTCACCCCACGTTTCGACAAGATCACCTCAAATGGCTTGAAGCTATATACATCTTACTCAACACCCGCAGTAACACGCACTGCATCAATTTTAAAAAGGAGATCATCTTATCATCGGCTTGGGAAGCCTTTCTCAACAGATCCCTGACGTAGCGCTATACTCACATCGCGCAAGTCTAATATGACGACATCGGCTACACGCGACAGCGTTCCAGAATGCAAATTTTTTCTAAAATTTTGTCGAACAGAATTCCGTTACGCCTGACGAAGAACCAACGAGGTTCGAAAACGTTTGCGTTTTACAGAGAAAGAAGAGAGAAGCACACCGGTCAAAGGCACTAAAGTTGTTGATTTTCATTTACTTGTAATAGTTTAACTCAACAAAATACTCACAATAATAAAAATAAGTAAACCCTAAAACTATTTTAATGATATAGGACTTATAAATCAGGTATAAGTTGATATTTTAGAATGTATAAGAAATACACGATATTTATGATAGTTTCTCATATTT
Source organism: Centruroides vittatus (assembly GCF_030686945.1). Classification (NCBI taxonomy): domain Eukaryota; kingdom Metazoa; phylum Arthropoda; class Arachnida; order Scorpiones; family Buthidae; genus Centruroides; species Centruroides vittatus. The sequence goes on from NW_027122679.1 coordinate 2,100,473, forward strand.
CTTACACCTTATTGCAAATTTTTTAAACATTCACAATAAGGTGGACATTTATAAAATGGGAAAGAAGTTATTGGATTTTTTAGCATATCATAAATGAATTTTATTAAATATTTTTATACTTTTAATTGAAGCAATTAAAAGTTTTAATGTTGAATTAAATATTTAATTTATTCAAACCAGCTTCAAAAATTAAAAAAAAATATCATATGATTCTCATTTAAATAAGTCATAATTTAAAAAATGTTTATAATATTGAGTTATACTTTTAAAAATTTTCAGGTGAGACTATTTAAGAAAAGTCTTTAGCATATTTAATTTAATTTTTTATTCAATCCATTTACAACAAAAATGAATATAATTAGATGGTAACTCGAACTACATGCAATTCAGTACGATCATAATAAAAATTCAACACTTAAATTTGTAACATTTACAATTATTTCAACACAGATGATGATTATTGCTATTAATTTTGTCAAACAAAGATGATATCAATAAAAATTTGTATAGTAATTTCCCTTCTGATGTTAGTGTTACGTAGTATCATCATATATACCGTATTTACTCGCATATAAGACGAGGTTTTTACTCATTTATCACAACTTCAAATTCCTAGGTCATCCTATACATGCAAGCAAAAGATTCTTTGCATTTTTGCAAATAATTTTTGTGAACCGTGTATTTGCATTTTTTACCGAATGCTTACCCTCCTGTATTTAAAAACATAAGTATTTTATCTGGGTCGTTTGAATCATTCTTGTGTATTATTAGGAGTAAAGATGAATAGCAATAGGAAAAGCAAAGCTTTTGAGTTGAATTCTAGATTGAAATTCCAAAATCACACGGGAGTTTGATATAAATTCTAATCCATTCCTATGCAAAAACACATGATCATTCGGAAATCAGAATTCAGAGAAACTGATAAGTGTAATTGACGGAGAGTGGATTCGACTGTTAAGAATTGGCCAAAAAAAAGTTCCTGATTGTCTGGCTTTACATGAACAAATTATGTTGTGGATTTTACAAGGTTTTTCCGTAAAGTTTAAAATGCCAGTAATTTTTGCAGGACAATGTGTGCATTTATATGCATTTGATATTTTACTTGTGATTAAACAAAATAAAATTAGAATTGTATTAATATATCTAATTTTCTTTATTTTGATCTTTAAAGTCACACCTAGTCCTATATGCAAGATCATCTTATATCCAAGTAAATACAGTATGTTGTGTGTTTGTTCTATGTCACCATATACTAAAGTCAACAATTATTTCAAATTTTTCATTAAAGTTATAGATATTTCTCCTTAGAATTTACTGTTTTCTATATGAAGATATGAAAATGTATTTTCTCAAAACTGTTTATATTTATTATGAACTAATTTAATTTTTTAATAATTTAAGAAATTACATTAGAAATTTAAATTTATGAAAAAATTTAATTATGAAATCTTAAAAACCTAAAATAAACTGTTTCTAAGAGTCAATAAATTAATTTTGCTTTATTCTGTTCATATTTTGAAACAAAAATATGCAACAAAATTTATTCAAAATAAATATTTTTGATAAATCATCATTTTAATTTATTGATGTTTAATTAACAATGTGAAATTTCATCCAATAAATGTTTATATATAATATAAATGAGGACAGAATACAGCAATTTGATTTCAAGAAACATTACATTGAATTATATTTTCTTAATATAATGATTTTATACACTTTTATTTTAAAAATACTTTTGAATAATTTCAGGAAGCTAATAATCTTAATAGCAGGATTTATTGTTATGTACACATAATACATTATAAAGAACCATCAACTTCACATTTGCTACTTAAATTACCTCAAATTTTGAAGAACTTGCAGAAAATTAATTGGATTTTATAAATTCAGAAATATTTTAATTGTATCAATACAAAATATCTAAGATGTTTTTCAAAATTTTTTTTTTTAATTTATAAATTGTAATTAAAATATAAAAAAACATTTATGCTAAACTTCTACATATTCCTAAAAATGAATGCTCAACACTCCAAAAACATTTGGATTACTCTCTAAAATTTGATTAATCTGTGATAAAGCAGTTAGTGTAAAGTAATGACGAGCAATCTTTTCTGGTTGTGAGCCACAAGTGAACTTTGTAGGCTTCTGATGGGCTATATGCATGTGTTTCTTAAAATTACAGACTGTAAGCCTGCTGAGTACCAACATACTTCACAACTACCAGTACACTAGATACTAAAATACCAGTATGTTAATTATAGGCAAATTACTAATATATAGTTTATTCTCATCTTTTCACTGGTCAAGTTTAGTTTGAATGTTCTTTGTCATGAATATCAGCTTAATTAGGAGTGTATAATGGCATGGGGCAGAAAAAGAGAAAAATAAAACTACATTACCAAAGCCACAGGGACCACATATTAGGAAAACACAGGCTGCTCATGCAAAAGGTGTAGAATAAAAATTAGCACAGTTAATAATATAAAAACATCATAATTTTAAGTAAGTTTCTAAAAACTATTTAATAACACATAATTTAATGTAAATACAGAAATAAGTTTAAGTTGTTCCTAATAATAAATTACTACAAAATTTAACAAAATTAAAACCAAATATTGTCACTCTTAGAAGCAGTTTATTTTAGATGAACCTCAATAATCAATAAATAGCTATAAAAATATATCTGATGTATTAAATCTAAATAATTTAGATTTTAGATATAATTTGTTTCTGTATTTCAGATTTAAATTGACAGAATACTTACATTTATGAATTTACACTTATTATAATAATTTTAAGTGTAAGATGTCCTACCTTTTCTGTTCTAAAATAATGACATAAAGATTTGTCTTCTTCGCCTATATAAAAGCATGGTCTCGATTGCCTCAGACCTTGATAGCCTTGTTCTAATTCTGTGTAAGACATACCTTTCCATACAACTAATTGATGAGCTGCAATATTAAAATTAAAGATGATATATCAAACAATTTCTAAAATGGGCTAATAAAAATAGAACTAAGTCTAATTTCTTCAATATACACTAAAGTAAGAATATAATTTATATAGAGCATCGATTATCCGACTTAATTGGGGACTGGGGTTGGTCGGATAACTGAAAAGTTGGATAACCAAAAAGTATGAAAAAATACATTATTAGTATAGTGTATTAGGCCTGGTTTAAATACTAGCCTCTCTTTCGTGAACAGCCAGTGCTGCAAGCTAAAACATGCAAAAATTTAACAAAAATAATATTAAAGTAGCCAAGACATAACCAAATATTGTAGCACCACATCACTAGCAGACATTTGAATTTGCCGACTAGAACGCGGTCTGTTAACCGATAATTTGGTTAATCGGGGGTCGGATAATCGATGCTCTACTGTATATGCAAATCTGAATATAAATCACCCGCTTAAGGAGATTTATAAATTATATTTTCATTTTTATATTAAAAATAGCAATTAGGAAATAAAACATTTATTTCTAATACAAAAAACTGTTCTAGTTAACAATCATTATTATTATTATTATTATTAATTTTTTTGTATTATTCCAATAAATGTGCAGATACTATACCAGTTTTAACATATTATAAATGGTACTTTTCCTTTTTTAAAATTATATTTCAAATGTTTTATAGGCTAATTATTAAGTAAAATATCAGAAATGTAATTTATATGCCAACTCAGTTTCATTTAAAGCATATAATTAAAGGATGGCAAAATATTTTAATATTTATAATCCCAAATAAACTTAGATGGCATACGTAATAATTGTACTTGATTCCAAAGAATAAATTTTTCTAATTTTGACAATATAACAGTGTTCAGTAAGATATGAGACTACAGGATGGTCATTTTACCAAATATAAAAGGATAATTCTAATAAATTACTGTCATAACTAGTACACAAATACACAAAATCTATTATATGTTCAGTTATTAAATCTCTATCCAATGAGCCAAATCAGTATCCCGCTACTGAAAGAAACTGCAACAGATTCTGTGGAAAAAAAAATTTAAATTTCCAATTTAAATTAATTAGCAATTGTTACAATGTTTTTAATTGCTGGTCATTTACTGATATGACATTTGCATTCATTTCAGATTTTGCTGAATTATAACATTAACATATTGAAAGTCACTCATTGCAATATTACACAATACATTTGAAAATTGAAAAAAAAAGCAACTTTAATAAATTAGGAAACAGTCGACTTCACCGTGGGGCTGATTGATCTTGCTGGAAAACATACATCACAGAGGTAAATTTCTTTATGCTTCTCAGTTCTTGTAATGGATTTGACCTTTATTGTTTCATTTTTCTTATTGTTTCGTCACGCATGATAATTTTCCTCTTGACATTGTAAAACAATATGCTTAGATTGTTTTAGTTAAAAAAATTCTCTCTCAATGTAATAGGAACTACATTACTGATAATTGGTTAAAAAATGCATCAGCAAATATACCAGTAACTTGATATTTTTTACTGGTAAATTTGATAAAAATAGGTAGACACATAATATATTTTTAAAGCCAAATAATTATTTGTATACAATTCCATGTATATTTATATTTTTATATATTGAAAACACAGAAAAATAAAATTTATTTAAACCATAGAAGCTGTTCATCTTTTAAATTATTACTTTACAATTCTTTACAATTTTTAAAGTATCATATTACAGCACTAAGCTAGATGATTTTTTTTTTTTAAACCTGTAAGACCTAGAGTACGATAGCAATTTTAGTTGACAAAATGGTATGCATTTATTTGAATACCAACCACTTTTAAATCATGGCAACGAAATTATTATAGCAAGTTCTATTTTTCAGGCAACAAAACTATTACTTTGCAAAATAAAAGGAAATTCAATTGGACATAGTGCACTAGTGATTATTTAGTTTTTGCTCACCAATCAGTCTACAACTAAACAATCAGTTTGCAAATTTTTGCATTTGGAGTCAAAATTTAAAAATTAATTATAATTTCCTGGTAAACTGGTAACATTTTGAAAATTTTCCTTTTACTGGTAATAATACAGTTGATAAATTTGCAACTCTTATTACGTACAATTTTCAACTTATTTTTGCATTAATTATAAAATTTCATCATTAATTTTATATTTCCATCAATCATTTTTGCAAATCATTCAACACTATGGAAAGTAAGCAAGTTTTAGAGGACAATGTCATTTAGATGGCCATGCTTGGATCCATAGTTCCTTCTAGTTTGTTTGTATAAGGATGGTTTACGATTCTAGAAAATTTTTATGGCAACTGGCAAATATAGAATTTTGAATATTTCCATAAATTTTATTTTAATATGTATGAATTTAAATAAAAATCGTAGAATTAACAAGCACTTCTTCTCTTTATTAATGATTTTCAAACTTTGTTATGAATTCTGTATATTTCAATAATTTTATTTCTCTGGCCGTAATTTACCTTTCGAAGCCACATATTCTTAGTCAATATTTTATATACAGTCAAACCTGTTTTTATGCGGTGGATAGGGACCGCATTAAAAAAACGCATTAAAAAAAAATCTCACGAAACTTCATGAATGGCTGTAAATAATAGTTTTCGCAACACAATTAAAAAAATAATTTTTTTATGCGGTCAACAGGGACCGCATAAAAAAGTCTCACATAGAAAATAACTCAAAACCGTACGAAATAGAATTTATTGACAACAGATGTCAGCACTTGACTGCATCGTCTGGTCTATTGTCTGTTTTACATATTTTTGTCCAGGTGGTGTTTTGTTGACTTAAAAAGTAAATTATTTCATTTTTCGCATATTCATGCAATAATATTACTATAATAAGTGCATTTATGCTATAATAAGTTTATTTAGCTACAATAAGTCAACGTGAGACATGACGAATCGCACGAGACTAGTCGCCAACTATACCGCACAAATTAAAAATTCGCATAAAAAAAATCGCACATTAAAAGACTGCATAAAAACAGGTTTGACTGTAATTTATTTTAACACTATATGAAAATTTGCAATAAGTTCTAATTTTTCAAAATGAATTTTATGATTTAAAACTTAACATATTTTATTACTTTTGCCTAAAAACTCCAATAAAACATTTTATGGTCATTCAATTCATAATCCAATTTTTCAATTAAAGACAAACTACTACACTACTGGGCTACATTTATAATTAATTATCAAAATTAGTCTTAAAAGAATTTAACTAGAGGTAGGTAGTTAGTCTGCCATCTCTTGATAAATTTAATAATTATAAATAAATTATTAATTTTAATTTAAAACGTTATGGAAAAAACAAATTGGCCCAGACCAGGACTCAAACCAGCAAACGAATAGCACGAAAAGTTTTCAGTGTTCATTTATGTAGCGATTCATTTTGTTATAATTTAATTCAATTATTTTTTTTCTGAAAACAGATTATTTTTCATTATAAAAATATAATTTAAAAAATAACAAAAGTAATCTAAAAAGTTATATTTCAACTTCACTCTTTGTTACTATACATTAATTATAATGCTTCGCTCGGCAGAACAGATAAATGGTTATTCTATTCAATAGAAATATCACGTAAAAATAAACATTTAAAAAAACCCAAGACAGAAATATATTGTAAAATTACAAAAATGAAGACTAATACACAAACATTTTGAAGTCTTTTATGCATTCATTCTAATTGGAACACATTTGATACTAGCAAAGTCAGCCTTTCTTTACATTATCTTTTAAGCAATTTGCATACACGTAAGAGAAGATCCTATAAAGAAAGGTTGACTCCACTAGTGTCAATTGAGTTTCGACAGTTAGAAGGGACAGACTTCGAAATGCTTTTCGTATTGGTCTTCATTTTTGTAATTTTAAGCTAAGTACACACGTACTAGTATACCCGAATAGGAACGCCCGTCCGACATACCAACACGTGCATATCTGGCTTTAGCAACGTGTTACACAAGAAAATGCGTGAAAATCCATGTATAAAAAATATATGATTTTTATAAACGATCGCTATACTTGAATATATTTTCCACAAAATGTTCAATTATTTCCGCTTCCTTCCTTTCTTCTTTAATAGATTTTTCCTTAAATTTTCTCCAATTTAACTTGTTTATGTAAAGTATAATTTTGCTTTATTACTTTCTCAACTCTTATATTTAACAGAGAAAGTATGGCACCGGGTCAAAAAGTAACCCCAGAAGATTTTTACATTTTTGAACTAGGGACCTCAAAATGTCGAGAAATGTAGAAAAATTTGGGGGATTTTTCTGTATGTACGGATATTTGTGTGTGTGTGTGTATAGAGGAGCACGATTTCGTTCACACTCTTTCAATCTTAATAACTCAGTCCAAAAATTTCTGAAAGTTTGTTTATTGGGGGATTGATGCAATTAAATTTTGGTGGTTAAAGGTCGAGGGGTGGGGAGATAAAAGAGGTCAGAGTTAATGACGATGTTACTGGTTATTAACACTTACAATTTTTTATAAAACTCATCTTTACCCCGAAAACTTAACTTTTTGCCATTTTATAATAATTAAAAATATAATAAGTTTTTAATATCACAACAGATGGCGCCACACGCAATGCTAAATGTTGCAGGGAAAAGTTGTGACTCGTTGCTGTATTTTTTTTCTCATTTCAATCGATATTCAGAAACAAATCAACAAAAACAAGAATTGTCATTTCACGGATTTATATTCGTTTGACAGGACTTTTTTAAGACCAAAATAACCAATCAATTAATCGATAATGGACGAGATGTAAAAACGTCAAAGGCTCTAATGCTGTCAATAAATTAATTGCTTATATACGGAATTTTCTGCAAACCAAAGTAGTTTAAAACACTCCTAAATGCGAATTTACGTAAATGTGGATTTAAATTTTTACCTTTTCCTGGCTAATACATAAATATGAATAAATACATTACATCGTCACACTTTATCCTAAAGGTCGTCTGTCTACCGGTGTCTTACAACACCCTCTACTGGACGAAAATAGCCAACAAATTTTTTTTTTTTTTTTTTTTTTTGATTGAAAATATATTCGATTCGAAAAATAGATTAAGAATATTCTAACTGAAATAATTAGCGCTAATAATGTATAAGTTTATGAAACTGAAATATATACATTAAAAAATATATAACGATATCGAAAGCGACCTGTAGTCGTGGCTGTTAAGGCGTCAGCCTGTCAGCCTACTGCTCTATCGTATCCGAAAGGTTGAAATACCCCAGGAATTCTTTATGGTTGATCAGACCTCGTCCCTCACGATACAGTCGCTTCCATCCGGTAGGTATGAGAAAGCGCTCATAATTAATACTTGCATTGCGCTGAGATATCGACATGGATTTTCTTAATTTTTCGAAATGCAGAAAAAAAAACCATGGACGTTTCGTTTAAAAATGACCATTAAAAAGTTCTAAAATTATGAGAAAGTGTTTCAATTTTTTTTTTTTTTTTTTTTTTTATTTACTCACTAGTGGCCGATTGGATAAGATCGACGAACACTGGTAGCAGTTCGCGTTTTTACGCCTTGCCAACACCGGCCACGTGGGTTCCTTGGTTTTCTTCACGTGTCTAAACCATAAAATATAAAAAAAATTCGACTATTTAAATATATTCAACCTTGACGACAGTCCGCACTGCGAATGCGGACTGTATGAGGAACAAACACTTATCTGTGAGGACCCGAACGGGGGTCGACTGGGAGGTCCGAATGGAGGTGTTAACAAAATCTTAAAAATCTCCCTTTACAACGCAAAGGGACGAAATTAAAGATCTAAATTACACAATGAAAGTTTATTTTTTGAAATATTTAAAACAATGGAAAGGAATAAAGTCGAGGAACACGCGACGAGAGAGGAATCATATTCAGTCGCGACGTTGACTTCTCCCGCGTCCTCCATCGGGTTTCGAATTGGCACCAGGTGACAATGAGAGACCAATGGAGAGGCGACTTGGGGGAAACACATTATAAAACTCATCGTTTTCAAGGACATTTTTGGTTCTTGGATGCGTGAGTTTCCTCTCTTGGTCGTGTGTGCTCCCGAAACGTTGGAAAAAAGGACCCCTTTCGGACTCGGAGGAAGCATCGTCAATTGCTGTCTTCTAGCTACCTCCAGATCGTCGGTTCGCCCGGAGGGAAGCAGCCGAAGGACATGCTATACGCCCCGGGACCCACGGATATTTCGCCGTCCAAGTCGAACTACAAGTCACGTAGACACGAACTTTCGTCGAATTCTTGTTTTGGACAATTATTCTCGCGCTTTGTGTGGTTCTACCTCATCAAACAAGAGCAAATTGTAAGGAAATTTCTATGTTTATTAAACGGTTTTTGGTGGTAACCTGTCTCAGTGAGTCCGTCCACTCCCACAAATCCGTTTGACCGCTCGACCGCCGTAACATTCTTTCACTCCAATAAGCTAACCTCACATATCCACCTAACTTTCCATTGCCATAGGTACAGTACACGAACATTAGGGATGGCTTAATGAGAGTGGCAATTTTGGAGGAATACAACCGGCTTTGCACCCCACTTCAACTCATCCAGACACATACAATGTACCGTACCACCACTTACCGTACCTTTATTCATATCCCACAGCAAAGCTCTTGTGGTCTTTTTCCCCAATGGCACACGCAATACACAGGTTTCCTCTTTCTCATTATATAGTTAAGATTAATTGTACAGTTAGTTCTTTTGTGTTGACTCTTGTTTATTTGTAGTTTTTCGGTTCTGTTTTGTCTATCTTCCATTGCTCTTCGTGTTGTTTTTTGTCTTCTTATAAGTTAATTCTAAGTTAATGTAACTATTCTGCTTCTTATAGGGCTTGATAGCTTAGTTTCTGTATTATTTTTGTATCAGTTTGAAGACTTTACTTTTAAGTATTGTACTTTACTCTGTCTAGCTTAAATGTAGCTGCACTATTTATTGGTGTATGCAGTATGCTACAACTCGGGGTTTCTTTTAGACTCACCGCCTCGCGGCCTAAAACTGCACGCCAACATTAAAGCTTACATTCCACGTATATGCCGACGTATGAACAGAACAGATGCGAAGTCTCTCGTATATGCGTATATACGCGCAGGTTAACAATGCACATCTGTCGCTTAAGTTGGATTTAAATTTTGCGTGTAGCGCCACACGCAAGAACTTAAATGCCAATAAAATACGTTATAAAATGTTTGCAGAACTTTTTAAGTGACGTTTTTCGTGACGGGGAAGGGGTCCATGAACTGTTGTACACTTAATTAAAGGGAGAGTTTTACCAAAAGTACATCACTGTAGACAACAGGAGGGAAGGGCTCAAGAAACTATACACAAAATTAAGAGACGGTTCCAAATCTATATTTGCATATAGATATATGAAATCATAGAATATAAAAAGTTTAAATTATCTATTTTAATTTACAGTAGATATACTTATATTTTTATATGAAAAAAATAAAGAAAAATTATCATTATATCATTGTTAACTCATTAAAATGAATGATTATTTTTCAAAGTCATAATGACGAAGCAGGAAAATAGACACGACAAACGGAAAGTGTGTTAATTATGTCGTAATTTCAATTGATTTATTATTAAATTTTCGAAAGAAAAGCAGTTCTAAATAATATTCAATAGAATATTAATTATCGATTTAAACGAAATACTTCATTAATTAAAATATTTATAATCTCTTCAATATTGTATATTTCTAATATAAAGGAGATACAATTACAACAAATGACTTCCTGTAAAAATAAACCAGCAACGAGTTACTCAACTTTCCCGACAACATTTAAAATTTTAGTGGCGCAAACTGTTATTATATTTTATTTTAAAAAATTATATTTTTAACTGTTATAAAATGGCATATTTGAGGGTAGGCATGAGTTTTATATATGCTAATAACGAGTAAAATCGTCATTAAGTCCTACCTTACTCTAGATACACACGACCCCCATTATCTCCCCACTCCCTTGACCTTTAACCACCAAAATTTAATAGAATGGATCTCCCTAATACACAAACCTCCCTGCAAAATTTCAGAAATTTTCGACAAAAAACACGGGAGTTATTAAGCGTCAAACAGAGTGAACAAAATCGTGCCCCCAACACACACACTAAAATCCATCCATACAGAAACTACCCCCAAATTTTTTTGCATTTCTCGACGTTTCGAGATCTTAGGTCCAAAACATGTAAAAATCTTGGAGGATCATTTTTTGACCGATGGCCATACTTTTCCTCTGTTATATGTAACAGCCGGAAAAGTAATAATATTAGCATCCTCTTATATAGTCATATGGTCATATATGTATATAAATGCAATTACACCCATCTTTTCTTGCTAAATTTATATTTTTGTTACTCAAAAAAGTCTAATTTTTAAAAATTAAACGCTAGAAAATCAAATTTTATTCAAGTTTTTTAATTGTTAGTTTTATATAATCGATGTTTAGAAATTTAAACTCAGAAATGAATCATAATAGCCTCTAAAAGATGGACGGCATCTACACTTTTAAAATACCTGTTCTCAAGTGTACATCGATTCCTCAAAAATTTCCTTTTTCTTCACAGCTTTCAAAGATGATTTACCTCCGTTTTGAATATGTTAAAGCTTGCTTCTCATCATATATTCGCCCCATTGTGGAACTGATGAATATAATATATAAAAACCCTATTATTGTCCACAGGAAAACTTCAAAGTGATTCTAAAGTAAACTTGTAGTGAATTAATTCTAATTATTTTTTATTATTAAACAGCAGAAATTACTAGATATATTCTACTATACAAAATATTAATAAGCACTTAGTACTTATAAGTCAGACAAGTCTGAAATTATAAGAAGGGGCCAGTGCAATATGATTAATGGGAGCAAATCAATTTTATTACAGCCAGAAAAAATCGAAAGAGACAGTAAAATTAATATCAGACATCATAGAATACTCGATTGATGAGATAAGGCAATTCAACACGTGGATTACTTGCCATGGGAGTGGCTTTCAGGAAAACGTTTTATGGAAAACTGGCTCCTATTTAGGTGACACGTGAAGAACCATGAAAACCTCCATGCGGCTAGCTTTTCGGTGAGGTGCGAACCCACGAACCAGTGTTCTATAGTTTTATCCACTCAACTACTGGTGGGCAATTATGATAACATGGCAATTAAAATCTAATCTGCTTTACTTATAAATATTACACGCCATATAAAACAGTACATATTCTCTAAAAAAGATTAGGACATTAAATTTTTTTCATAAATAGCAATAATAAAAGTAAACTAGTTAAAAACAACGATCTATACTTTTAAATATTAAATTTCAATTTTTTGCTCCCAATTTGCTCTTCATTCCTCAACTTTTATAATAATTAACAACTAAATGAGTAAAATCATTTAAATTTTCTTAAACATATTCAATAACACAGAGTATTACTTACTCTATGCTCAAAGACAGGTAAGGTCAGAGATTCGTGGATACTTACAATCATATATTTATACTGCATTCTACTGCGCATCGTATAAATATATCATTCCAATTATTCAAGAGTATGCTATATTTATACGCCTTCTATTTATATTACGTCAATCATGAACCGAGTGTTGCTAGGTTTCTAGTTCCGAAAAGTTTGGCATTGGCACATGCTTGGCAGGTGCTCTAAATTTATATCTCAGGATATTCTTTCATAATTTAAATACTTTTTATATACAGTTCTTTGTGTAATAAAGATAATATTTTAAAGAGAATTTAAATTGTTGAAGTCCTTAAGAACAGCAATACTTAATGAGATATAGAAAAAATTTCAGCAACGAGTTGCTTAACTATCTCGGAAACATTTAGAACTGCGTGTGGCGCCATCTGTTTCATTATAAAAACGTTTTATATTTTTAATTACTATAAAATGGCAAAAAGCTTAGTTTTGAGGGTGGGAATGGGTTTTATAAAAAGTTGTAAATGCTAATAGAGTTAGTGGAACTGAGTTGAGCGCCACCTGTACGCAGGCAAAGAAAACTGCTTCGGGAAAACACGTACTGTACGTCTTTGGGTTGGATACGTACTGAAACGCGGTGATTGTTTTCTTCCTGTGATAATGAACTACAGCTTTCTGCCACACAAAACTTCAAAAAATAACTGTTGTGTGGTCGGTTGTAGTGTTACCTATATTTACCTATATTACTGCGCCGCCAGGTACAAAGTTTTGTTTGTTCCCGAATGAACAATACCCTAGGAGGAAAGAGAAATGGCTGGCTTCAATTTAATTCCTGTGGTTAATTATATAAAGATGTGTTGCATTCTAACCAATCTTCTGTTATAAAACCTTAGTTGGCTCTATTTTAAATTTAGTTCTCTAATATTAGCATCCATACTGGATACTTTAGTAATTTTCTCTTTTCTTTTATATTATTTTGTTAATCTGACAGATATTAATTGCCATATGATGTGATATTTGAATTTAAGAGATCTGTGGAAGAAAAGAATAAGAAGCAAAATTAGTATTTTGAGAAAATGAAGGTAAAAGTTCTCCCTGTTAATACAATACTATTAGATACTGTTATGGTCCTTATCTATATATATGGTTAGTTATAAATTTCATTATTTACCATGCAATGGATATATAGTTTACTTCCACACCAACCTTTGTACAAAATTAAGAGTATAATAAATATCAGAATATTAATACTGCTCAGTCCTAATGATCTACAGTCACTTCTCGAGTTTGACGAAAAACTTTCATAAAAAAATTTTAAAAATGTATCAATTTTTTATAGTTCTCGTCAAATATATATCATATACATATATATCTTGCACGCTTCTGACGATTGATTGCGTCATCTTTAGTTTTGTTGTACCCTTCGCGTGTGCTTGTGTGAGATGGCTAACTGTTTTGTTGTAAGTGCAGTCACTTCTCGACTTACGTCCGAAGTTGCAGAACTGAACCCCGTCGTAAGTCGGGAAGTGACTGTATTGACTAATGCAGGCATTAATTTGACCGTAAACTGCTGAATGTACTGTACGTATATATTATATATTATTTAAATATATACTTATAAATAATATATAAATTTATAATTTATTAAATTTCTATTTATTAAAATATATTTAGTTTATGTTACATGTAACATACAAAATTCATGTATTGCAAAAATGCTGTTATTCCTCAATAACAATCAAATGAGCAAAATGTTGAAACAAAAGTAATGAACATGAAGTACTAAACTTTAAAATTATCACATTGAAAAATCGCTGGTAAGATTATTGTCATCAGAATCTTCCTCATTAGAATATTTTTGTATGGTTGAAGCAGATGATGGTTTCCAAGTGTAACGTTTTATCGTTGGTGCTCTTAAGTAGCTCCTTTGCTAATAACAATGCTTTACAAGAATCGATAAGAACTCGATTATGTAGTTTAGTTTTTATTAAATTTAATTGCAAAAAATACGTACAACTGCTGAATGAGGAAGCAATAAAAGCATCTATTTACTGCCAAAGTAAAATAAAAAATATATAATAGAAATATAGAATAAAAACGAATGTTTTGAAAGCTACTAAATTGAAAGGAAAGGTATTAGGATTTCGTGAATAGTACTAGAAAAATGGTGTTGGGTATCTTGGTACTGGAACAAGTAAAAAGGTATTAGATTAGTACAAAAGTATTAGGTGGAACAACACTGGTGCCGGCTTTGTAGCCCCGATTCTGTTACTCGGAGTCGCCGCTAGAGGCGCCTCGATCTAGTTTCGTCGTTCCTTCCACTAGCTCTATAGCCAGTAAAATCATTAAGTCCGACCCTACTCAAGATATGACACGCGTCCCACCTTTGTCTTTCCAACCTCTTGACCTTTAACCACCAAAATTTAATAGCATCGACCCCCCTCATACACAAACATCCCTGCAAAATTTTTGAAATTTCCGACAAAAGGCAACAGGAGTTATTAAACTTCAAAGAGGGTAAACAAAATCGTGCCCCTTCACACACACATCCATACATACCGAAAAAACCTCCTAATTTTTTTTTTCATTTCTGGACGTTTTAAAGTCCCGTGACTCAAAAAATGTAAAAATCCCGGGGGTCATTTTTTGACCTATCGCCATACTTTCTCTCTCTTTTTTTTTTAACTCTTTCCGCCCTGTGGGCACTAAGAGGGCCTCTTTTAGTAGGCCCATTATGGGTTCGGCCAGGCCCACAATGGGGCGACCGGGTGGTGAGGGACGGGGCCCGACATATCCGAACGGACCACCCCCGAAAAATTCCTGGGGATTATTCGACCCGTTCGGATTCGATCCCGGGTCCCCCAGAGCGGTAGGCTGCCACCTTTACCACTCGGCCATCCGGCCTGTGCCATACTTTCTCTGTTGTATATAGCAGAGCCGGAAAAGTAAAAATATGAACTAAATAGGCTACAAATTCTTTTGTCATCGGAAAGTCTAGAATCTGAATTTAAATGTGCTTAGGCGCGAACCCATGACTAACTATCAGTGTTCGGTGATTTTATCCACACGGTCACTGGTAAGCCCACGAGCCGAAATAACTCATAGTGATTCCTATATTCCACCATACCTTAATATCAGAATAAAGAGCGATTCGGTGGCGTGTTATCCTATGGGCAAAAAAGGCATTTGCCTGAGACCGTCATCAACAAGGGACCCCAAATCAATGTTTTATAAGAAAATATTCCCCAAAAATTTTCCCGAAGAAAAATGTCTGAAGTTAACACGACACATAGGCCGAATTCAAAATTTTCAGGACCACATGAAGCTATAACACGCCACTGGAGCAATTAAAACGATCTATCGATGTATAGAAGACTGCAGTAATTCATAATAGTTGTTTTTATACTTATTAATCCCATGTGTCGCGATACCGTAACCAAATAAACCATAACCTCAAATTTTCAAAATATATTCAATATTGATTGTGTTCAGTAATAAACTGATAATCAATCGAAATAAAACAAATAGTTTTCAGGATAAAGTTGCAACTCTTCGAGTATTTTCTTCTGAATTTACGGTACCAAAATGGAGAAATGAGTAATAGCAAAATAAAAAAACTCAAGGTATAGGACAAACGATAATACGCTGTTTGTTTGTCAGCATTGTGCTGGGAGTACACGTAAAAAAACTTAACAAACAATATCGATTTTTTTAGTCCTTAGTATCATTGTGTGATATTTGCAATGGATTATTTCACAGTTAGAGCCAATATTGCTATCAAAAAACAGAATGAAACTATGCTTTATCTAGTGTTATAGTAGCTTTGCTTAAAATTAGATTATTGACATCGAAGATTAATTAAGAAACTAGAGTTGAGGCAGAACAGATTGTCGAAGTATACAGTGAATTAACAGTACTATATTAAAAATTAAACCCTTGATGACTTAATATTATAATCTTGTAATTATAAGTTCTGTACAGTACATTCTTTAAAAACTTGAAGTAATATCAAACAGAGCTTCAACTAGTATTCCTTGTAAAAACTTGTGATAGAAAGCTGCAAAACGATTGAAAGACTTATCCCGAATATGTTTACTTATTTAATAATATAAAAGCCGTCGTTTAGGTGTGTAAATTCCTTATAACTTCTGTAATTTTTGTCCAATCCAGATGAAATTTTGGTTGTATTTGTTTTATGTCCCGACGGAAAGTATAAGCTATTTATTTTGCGGAAATATTACCCATGGAATAAACGTTTTATCGCGCTTTATATTGCAGTGACGTCAGTGACCTCATTTATTGCATGCTCGACCAGGGAATTTTCCTTAAATCCAATATAATTTAACTTTTTCTGGCGGATTCCTATTATATATTAGCAAGAATAAAACACGTGCATATCTGCATTTAAAACATCACGAATTTGCGATGTAACCGTGAAAAATTAATTTTTGTATAGTCAGGCCTCCACTGTTGAATTATTTGTAGTTTTTAATGTGGGTATAATTGTTAAAAAGGGAGTGGAAATCAATCGTCCACGGACATTTTCTTAATTGTATGATAAATAAATAAATAAACAAAATCCGTAAGTTTTAAAAGCAAGAAAATATTACATCATTGTGTAGTTAGGCCTAACATGATTGCGTCTGCACTGAATATATAGACTTTTTGTTCATAAACAATACATTATTACAATTATTTACGCAACGTTTGCATCGTATTAGGTATTAAAAGTAATTTAGACGTGATTTAAATTACACAGGAATTTGTGCGTCCCTTACACGGCCTACAAATTACTGCGCAATTTTTATATAAGGTACTGGAGCATCCGCGGATACAAAGGACCGTATATGCAATTATACATTATATTACGTTTTAAAATAGATTTTAAAGCTAACTTATTCTCTGCCTAAATATTAAAATTGGAATTTTCAAAACTGCATAAGCATTATTGCGACTCGGTGTACGTAAGTCGCTTATAAAGCCAATTAATTAAAGTCTGCATATTAATTTCTTTTATTTGTGTCACGTTTATTACTTTTCAATGACCGAGTTCAATGTTAATATTTTTATTTTTTTTTTCACAATTCGATCATTAGTCAATTATTTCAAAATCAGCGACGAATTACGCAACACGGGAGTGCTTACACATTAAAAAATCGTCAAGTTCGTAAAAATCTGTCTAATTGTTAATAACCGCCTGTAAAATTTGATAATAAACCTTAATTAAATTTAAATATATATAAAGAAGTCATTGGATCTGTTTCCAAAACATAACGAAGCGTGATGAGGATATTAGTTCCGTCGTCTACCGTCAGGATCGCTCCGGTGGCAAAATAATTCAGGTGGCGCTCGCCAGGTGTCGGTGCGTCACCATGAATAATTGTTTTCCCGAATTAACTTTAGATTTAGATTAGTCTGAGGAAATTATCGCGTATCGTCGAGTCATGGCGAATATAAAAAAGTCCCTGAGACTTTTCGGTGATCTGGGGAAGTATTTAGACTTCTATTCGCAGTTTAATCCATCTCCTCTTTCTATCAAGCAGCTGGCCGATTTCGGTAAGTGGCGATTCGTAAAAAAAAATTCATAAAATAATTTATTTCTGATATTAAAACGTAATTTAAGACATATTTATATACCTATAAAACTAAAATATAATCTGTTTTTAATTTAAGCAGTTAAAATAATAAATAGCATCATCCGGGGTTACTCCACATTTTAAAATAGCGAAAATGACGTCACATGAAAACACAATTACGATTCGAATAATATATTTTTTTAATAATTATATTATTATTATATTCGAAAATTTGAGTGGCGAAAAAAAAAATAAAAAGAAAAAAAACAAATAAAATTAATAATCCTACACGTGAGATTGTTTTAGATTAGTTCTATACTTCGGAAAGCAGCCGACCTTGAAACGTTATCTCATTGGCTGATGGCGGAGGATTGTTGGAGGTGTGCAATGACGTCGACTGTCGTCTGTCGACTGGTAGAAGTCCGTTGTGTGAGTTTCGATGTAGGCGTTTGTCCCGTGTATTTTTAGAACAAAAATCTTCGGCTTATGATAAAAATTTGCTTCGAATTATCGTAAATTATTATACTAATTGCATTTAAAAAATGAAAACACACGAGAATATTTGCACGTGCGCGCGATTTTTTTGTGTTTGTGTGTGCGCACGTGCGTATGCGCTCAATTCCCTCCCCCCCATCTAACGGAACAGATAGCCTACTTTAATGGCGACTCGGGGTTTTTATCTGTTTTATTTTTGCTTTCGACATAAATTACGTCATTTGGTGTGGACTTAGATCTTAATTATCGGTCTCTGTCCACTCTTGATAAATTTTTCAATAATAAATTTGTAATACGTCTTATAATTTTTGTATTTAAGCGTGTAAATTTATTTTTCCTTTTTAAAAAAGGGGGGGGAAACCTGTTTGTATTTGGGTTAGTGGAAGTTTAATGTTTATGAAAAGTTAAATTATTATAAGGTGTAATTTATAACATGTTTTCTTGAGTTATATATGATTATGGTGGCATTGTATGGTTTTTTGATAGTTTACACCTTTTAAACATAAATTAATAAACATAATGCCTGAAATGTGAACTTTGATATGGTTAAAAAGACATTGGAACCTGATTTAAAATGTTGGTCTAGGTTAAATGCAAAGTGTTGAGTATATTAGTGAATGCTCTAGCTTAATGTTCCTCAAATTCCATTAATCTGTGGATTATAGTTTGAATAGCACCGATCCGTGAACATTTTGTTACTGAGCTGTGACGAGATTTCACTTAAAATTTCGTAATTTTATGTATTACGTTAATAAAACAATTTTAAAATGACTTTTTAAAATGTTATTTTATTGCTTCCGTTTTCCTTATTATTAAAACACCTATGCCAGGTAGTGATGCATCCAGAGGGGGCCAAGGGACTCTGGCACCCCCAAAATGAAATAAACACTAGTAAATTTTCTAAAAATCTTTTCCTAATTAAAATTCAGTTTTTTATTTATATTTTATTGTGTTTTCTGTTTCTATATTATGAATTATCATCACATAAGGTGGAAATTTTATTGAATTTGCATTAAAAAGATTCTTTTTGTTTGTTCAATTCTGCTCCCCCAAGATTAAATCTTCAGTGCATCGGGAGGGAGGACTGATGATTGAAATTGGGCTGGGAAATAACTTGAAAATAGCCTGTAAACCCATTTTTTACAAATGATTAGAACCAAATTTTTTTGTATTTTTCTTACAAATTCAGTCAAAATTCTAAGGGAAAAAAAAAATGCATTTGAACTTTATTCTCAGTTTTATAATTTTGATTTAATTTCACAAAAATACTGGTCCACAAGGGATTGGAATGAAAAGAACTGATATACAAACACAGTTTGAGAAGCAATTCTCTAGCCGATATCATAGAATGCATGTAACGGTTGTAATTGGCTAAACTACTAATGTTTATCGTACTTCCTGATAAGTCTCGAGTTTTAATTGTATAGGAACGGTTGTTTTCTAGACGAGGATAGACAATTTGTTTAGATGTTTTTTTGAGTTGAAATTTATATGTAGCTATATATAAAATATTATGCATACAATAATAATAAAATTGCATATGATTTTATATACTATATTTATCACTTTTTGTTTGTAATAAGTTATTTTAAAATTTTTATGGAATAAAACAAAAAAATAATTACTTTTATTATTTAACTTTAGAATAGTTTAGTAAAGTTTTAAGTAGGTCAAGGTTGAGGATATTATTTGTACAGGTACTTTCATATTAGTACAGTTTTAAAATTGAAGTTAAACAAGAAATATCTTGATTTAAAAATAGTATTTATTCTATGATGATAATATATAAATAGATTTATAAATTCTATATAACAATTTTTTTCCATAAATGTCTTTAACTGGTTTTTACATGTCAAAATTTCATAATTGTATTCATTGAGTATATGTCATTTCTTTTCTAAAGGGAAAAGAAATGACATATATAAATATAATGAAATTTATACATCTAATATTTACTTTAAATATTTATATAACAAATATATATGTTGTTATTTATATAATATTTTTGAAGAGTTTTTGTAAATATTGATAATATTTTTGAATTTTCAAAAGCATTAGTATGCTGATCAATGAATATATAGTATTGTAAGTCAAGGTTGACAATTTAAACACCTAGTCAAAGCTACTAAAACTTAACTGTAAAAAAATGATACTTTAGTGTAAGTTTTGAAACTGGTTTCTATAAATAAACTGGTTGTACAATGTGAACAAACTGGAATTTAATATAGAGTTGTATCAGATAAAAGTATTGGAAACTTAGTTTGCTGGCAGACAATATAAAATTATCTGCCAACAAAATTAATTAAAAATTTATATATACTTCTATGTCTAGAAAATTAATAACCTTACTCTCAATATGAAATTAAGTTAATTTAGATCATGGTCATTCAACTTTCACTGAAGCAAATTGACTTATAAAATTATTTTTTGTTACAGTAAAGTCCTACAGGACTGCCCTTCCATTAGAAAAAGTGAAATAGTCAAAAAATTAAAAATACAAAATAACAAAGTTAAAATGTGAAAAGTACAAAATATAAGATGTAAAATGTATAAATGGTGAAATAGGAGAAAAATACAAAAATTACAATACGTTAAGATACAAAGCACATAAGCATAGTTAAAACAGAAAATTTAAAAATCTAAATTATTAAACAAGCAATTATTTATTGTGACATCGTCACAATGCCAGACTGCAATTTTTAATCATATTTTTAATTTATTTAATTTGAAATATATGACATTAGAAATTGCCAGACGAATTATTTCTAGTTAAGTGGGGTGGGATTCTTAAAGTACTGCACATTTTATTAGCAAAAAAGTAAGTGTTAAAAAATTTAAAATTAAAACGTGGTCAAAATATATCATACAGTGAGAAAAAAAAAGAGGATGTTCCTAGTCTTGATCTGGTTACATCACTGGAATTAGTAAGAGGTAAGTTAAACAATTTGTTAAAAAGAAAGTATATTTTGAGTGAATTTGTTTTCCATAGAAGAGTTGGGGTAGCAGCAGTACACCAAATAGGTAAACAGTAATTGATAATAGATTGGAAATTTGGTATGGTATGAATTAATTAGCATGATATGAATTAATCTTTTGTATATCATCAAAAGATTTGTCCAAGTAAACTTGAATGATTTTCAGAAAAGAGATATTATGTAATAATTTTCAGACTTCAATTGGGGGAGAGAATTCTGTGAATACAGAATAGTTGCATATTATACCCATCCGAAATGTAATTTTTCTCTCAATTGACTAAGAAATTTGCTCAGTAATTTTTATCTGCTTGATTTCATTCATCAGGATGAACTTATCTATCTAGTTAATTTTTAAAAAATTAATATAACTAAATTGGAAGGAATAAACCTTGAAGATGGAGAGAAGAGGATGCCTTTCCACTATGGTCACAGGAAAATGTGTGTAGAGGTCACAGTAAGAAATGCTGAAGTGACTAGTAAGCCTATAGAAGACACCTTGTGCATTCATTTGCTGAAAGTTGGCAAAGTTCTGCATAAATACTGCATGTGAGCAAGGTGTCATTCTCTGGTGCAGACTTAGTAGAGTGACCAAATGAAGTTGTGTTGTTAATGCTGCATTGCTTCAAAAAATGAAGAATGTTGTTTTTGATAATCTCTTTGTTCCGGGATCATTTTGATATATCGAACTCATGTCACCAGTGACAATAGCTCTCTTAGTGATGACTTTGACATTTGTACGAGGGTTGTTCAAAAAGTTCCCGAAATTTATTTATTACAAAAAAAATACTTCACTTACAATTTGTCAGGGTTCTCTTCAAAGTAGTCCCCTCCCCAATGTATACACTTATCCCAACGGTGTTTCCACTATTTGACAGTCCTGGAATGCTTTTTCCAGAATGCTCATAAGTTCCTCCGTCATTTTTTTCTATCTGGAATGGTTGCAAATCTTTTTCCTTTGAGCGTGTTTTTTAATTTGGGGAACAGGAAAAAGTCACATGCGGCCAGGTTGGGTGAGTAGGGTGGGTGGGGAAGCACAGCAGTCTTGTTTTTGGCCAAAAACTCACGAGTTCTGAAGGACAAATGAGCCAGTGTGTTGTTGTTGTGAAAAAACCACTCTCCGCTCCTCCAAAGTTCTACCCGTTTTCGCCTGATTCTGTTTCTTAGGCATTTCATAACCCTAGGGTAGTACTTTGTGTTGACTGTCTGGCTTGTAAGTAGGTATTCGTGATGCACAACCCCTTTTCATTGAAAAAAACAGTCAACATCACCTTAACATTTGAGCGAACTTGTCAAGCTTTTTTGGGGCAGGGAATGTTTCACCCACCCTCACCATAAGCCTTGGTAATCAACTCAAAAGTTTCCATGAAGGATTTCCCGAGTTTCACACAAAATTTCACAGAACAACGCTGCTCCTTCAAAGAGCTCATTTCAGCAGATCCGATTTTTCACCGAACCCCCACAATCACCACTTCACATAAACGACCGTAACTAATTACCAAAACAAGATATCAACAAATGGGTTGAAACATGTTACTTGGAAGGTTTCTGCAGACAATGCCTCCAAGCAGATTAAAAAATAACCAACTGGAGGCGCGCTATTCAAAAAGTTCGGGAACATTTTTAACACCCCACATACAATCTGTTAACTACTCTGAAACCACTTAACCAATTTGAGTCATCTTTTTGCATACAAATAGAATCCACTTTGGTCTAGGTCATGATAGAATTGGCATTTTAAAATTCAACTTGTCACAAGAACTATAACATTGTGAACTTTGACCTTGTAAACTTAAGTTTATGGACGAAGTTGGCACCAGAGCACATGCTTGTTGGACTTCAATGGACCTTTTTGATTACATTGAAATACATTGATTATTCCCAAGGTTTTTTCTTTTTATAATAAAACAAATTATTTAAAACCTTGCTGATTTATATTTTGTAATATATTTAAATATATTATGAAATATAAATTAGCAAGGTTTTAGATAATTTGTTTTATTATAAATAAAAAAAAAAACCTTGAATAATCAATGTATTTTAATGTAATCAGACAGATCCATTGAAGTGCGACGAGTGGAGCAAAGTGTCTGGCCCATATGGGCAAACCTAATTATTAATGGTGCCATATTATAGTTTAATAAAATCCAACAGATCATTTCTGCAAGTGGCTGTGTATTAACTATGTCTTCTTGACATGACAGTCAATGCAGAGTGATATAGTATTGTGCATGTTCAGAAATCTAGAAGTTCAAGGAAACATGCCAAATATGGTTTTGATGTGCACTCCATGACAAAGCATCAGCTCAAACATTAGACTTTCTGGACACAACACTAGTCAAATTAGTCACCCACCTGGCTTACAGCCATAACCTGCCACCATGTGACCTATTTTTATTTCTTAAGTCAAGGAGCATCTTTGGGTGAAATTATGCAGATGCAAATTTAGTAGTGAGCGAGCTGTTGCGAGCAATATAGTTCTTGCAAAGGAAAATTATGCATAAGTGAGAAATATCGCTGGTGAGAGCAAATTTCTGGTTCTCACACATATCTGATAGGGTTTGGTATTTATTGCGTCTCACCACATACTCTCGTCTGCATAGTTGCACCCTTTGAGGGAGCAACTATGCAGACGCTCCCACAAAGATCTTACCAGTGCTGAAGATGCAGTTACCACTTACAATGTATAGAAGACATCCCAAAAGAGACATTGTGCCAATCCTTCCACAATTAGTTTACGAGAATGACACTTTACATAGATGACCATGAGGAGTACTTTGAAAAAATGTTAAAAAGATGAAGTCAATTACTTATTTTCGTACAAAACTCGGGAATTAAAGTTAAATTCAAATTTGAATTACAAAGGTTATACAAAATAAAGGTTATACATTTCGAGTCCTTATTTCTTTATTTTCTTCCCTTTATTCCGATCAGGAACCACCATGCAACTTGCAACTTGAAGTCAAAAAAACTTCTAAAATTAACGAACAAAACACTATTAGACGACATACAACACAATTAAAAATGATCTTCGGCGCCGACCTGTCTTTATAGGCTACAGCGTCTACAAAGCATTAAAAACTGTTAGTCTTCCACAATATCGGAATAAAGGGAAGAAAATAAAGAAATAAGGACTCGAACTTATGTTTGTATAACCTTTGTAATTCAAATTTGAAGTCAATTACTCTTAATAAACTGCTCTTTATTTTCACTGTTTTAGCCTCTTGTATAAATTTTTAATGTAATTGTATTTTGTAATATTTTTTGTAGTGTATGAATGTATTTAACATAATGTTGTAGATATTATGTTGTGTATGTATGTAATGTTAAAGATGCATAATCTACATGTGATTAACTGACCTTATACTATATTTTGAAATATACCTAGGAATTTTACAATTCATTTGTGAGGTAATAAAAAAGAATTTTGCTTGTATTTTGTTTCAATTGTAATAAGTACTGGAAGAAATTTGTTACACCTTGATAGTTATTTCAACACTTCCTGTCTTAGTAACTAATTTGCATAATTACAGACGGACATTAAATTATTATTCTAGTTTATACATCAATGAAATTAGAATTACATAAAATATTTTTCAATTTAATGAAAATAATAATTACTTACAAAAAACTGTAAACAAATTTTGTAATTCAAAAAGTAAAATTTTACATAAATTATTAGTTCTGTATTAAAAACAAATTCTGGTATGTTTTATCTGATTGTGCTGATCATTTGTGAGTGATGGCTTATACACTGTTTTAAATTATTAAATGCTGATTAAATTATACTGACCTAATATTAGTTTGTAGATTTTTTGCAATTAAATAGTTTTCCAATAATTAATTATAAATATAAACAATTAGCTTAATGAAATTTTGATTTTTTTTTTAATGCTGATTCTGTGTGTTAATTAATCGCATCAACAATATAATAAACATGTACTATCTTAAGAATTTCAGATTTTATATTAAATAGCGAGATCAATTTTTATAAAAAATGATATGAAGGGAGGGTTAAAACTCTAAGAATTTAGTTGTTACTAGCTGTTGAACAAGATTGGAAATTCACATTAATAAAGTAGTTGTAATTTGATTTATGAGAGAATTTTTCTACATGATAATATGAATGCTCTGTTTTTTCTTTACAATGATATTTTAGGAAATATATGACTTAAGACTATGGTCAGCTGCTTCTAACAAACATTTTAAAATTTTTATTTGAAATTATTTACATTTTAATATTAGCTTTATCAATTTTGCTATTTTGGTGATGGTGAGATAGACTCTAAGTAACTACAGTGAGTGTAAAAATATTCACACTGTATACGTAGTATTCTTATACACAAAAAAACTGCATAAACACTACTTTGCAAAAAGAAGTTACAGTATGTGATGGCTAAGTATGATCTATACTTCAGTGGAATATTTTGAGTTGCAGTTATTAAAATTTACTGTTATACATTTCCAAGATAATAAAACAAACAGTATTAGGTCCAATATTTGTGCACAAAGTATTTGTACACATTAAACCAGTGGTTCGCAAAGTGCATGCTGCAGCACCCTAAGGTGCTGTGGCTTCTTCACGGGTGCCACAAAATGTTATAAAATTTTTATAATTTTACTTAATTTAAAAAATATTGACTATTTTGCTATTTCACAAATTGTACTTGTTAGAATTTGACATAGGGTGCCTTGGGAAAATCTGGATTTAGCAAGGGTGCCGAGAATCAAAAAAGTTTAGGAACTACTGCATTAAACACTTGTAGGTAGAAGAGTATGCATGATCAACCACATATAGCATTACTAGGTTGTCATAAGGTGTTACTTCATAAGGAGTTATAAAGATGAGTTGCATAGGAAAAGAACCAACTCTGGAAGAATGGAAAAAAAAAATAGTTCTGCATAATGAGTGTAGATCAGTGGTGTGCAAACCGTGGATTGCAAGAAAATTTTTTGGGGTTGCCAAATTCAAGGAAATGTATTTGACAATAAAAAATATAAGGCTTTTCTTCAGCAAGTATCAGGTACTAGTAAAATAGTGAAATGAAATTATATTATATTATAAAAACAGAACTATATTTTTTTACAAAAGCAATTGTCTGTATTAGTACTGTGAGATCTGGATTTTTATAGCCTGAAATTTTAATTATTTCCACCTCTGTTATACAGCAGCTTAGTCGACAAAATTCCTTAGCTGAGAAAAATATGAGACCCTCTTCCCCTAACTGTCAAATATCTGTTGTTCGTACACCGTGTGCAGATCAACTTGCAGCTTAAGTTTATAGTTAGCATCGGAATTCATCATTTGTTTTGGATTCCGGGAACACCTATAACTTTAATCTCAATCAGCCATCGATCACGTGACCAATTTTCCCATCGAAAAGCTATAAAAGATGCTTCCTTCCCCCACCTCGGAGTCTCGAATCTACGCCACAACTGTGTGTACGGCTCCAACGTCCGAATCCCGCAATGTTTCTGAGTGCCATCTTCGGGATAATTAACTCAATGCCTCGCCTTCGCCGCCTGGAATATATATAGTGATCTATTGCCACTTTTGCGTAGATAATTGGACCTAGCGTATTTATTGGAATCCGTCTCGTACAGAGTTTGCCAAGAGGTATGAACTGGTATTTGTAAACTCTCTCTCCAGTCCCCTTTTCACGTGTATGAGGGTGGAATTGTATTATAATTAGTTTCGATTTTAATAAACCTTGTTTTGTTATAAAATGGTGTTTTTACTTGACTGTCGGCCACACCCTTGGCGCTGCTGACCTCCTCCACTCACGTAATGTGTAACAGAACGTAACTGCCATCCTTTAACAAGTGAGTAGGTCACCGACCTGTCGCCAGAAAGAGAGATACGACTTCCTCTTACCTCCCCGGCTTTCTCACAGTACCTAATACCTATATTTCAGCAACCGGCAAGCAAACAGACTTAGTGATACAGTGGAACCTCGCTTAATGAGCATAATTTGTTCCAAAGTCTTACTCGTAATGCGAAACACTCGTTAGGCAAAACAATTTTTCCCATAGAAATTAATGTAAAATATGATAGTGTGTTCCACACCGAAAAAATGCTCAAATATTTTATGTATAACGTTTATTCAAAAAAAAATTGTACAATATACACTGTTAAGGAGCGTGAATCATCATCATCTTTTCTTCTATCATGGAATGAACCATCCTGGAATAAGAATTCAATTTGCAGAAAAAAAAAATCACAGCTAATATGTTTGATAAACACTCCAAACGATATGCCAAATTCTTTGGTTATGTCAATGCTATAATTAAATATTAGAAATTAATTAATTTGACTAGAAATAGACAGTTATGTTTCCATCTCGTATTAAATTTAATAATTATAAATAGTTAATTTTTAATTCAGACATTTCTAAAATTTAATTTGGAATCGGTCATTAAATTTAATGACCCAAGAATTTGGCGTATCGCTTGGCGTGTTTATTATGTAACGGGCTATGTTTATAAGTAATATGTGTGAACACAAGTTCGGAAAAATGTGATCACAAGCAACACTAAGATGCCAGCGGAAGGAGTGCTAAACACAGACTGATGGAGCATACTGCGTGCGCACAATTTGGGACTTCCCTCTCCTCATCACTCGTTATGCGAAATATTGCTCATTAAGCGAGGCAAACTTTTACAATTTGCTTTGCTTGTTATGTGAAATACTCGTTGTGCAAGGTGCTCGTTAAGTGAGGTTCCACTGTACTGATAATGTTTGCGGCAATTATGTGTTTTATTTAGACCTCTAATAAGGCAGAAACATAAGGTCAAATCCCAGAAAGAATTTTACTTTAACTACATTGACGATTAAAAAAACATCTACTGTCTATCCAGGGGTCACGACAAAATTTTACACAAATTGGGGGGGTTTGAAATGAAAATAGTTTGCTCATCACTGGTGTAGATCATTAAGCAAAATTGCAAACAGATTCCATTCAACTGTTCTATACCTCATAGATGGATACTCAAACACTGGAAGACTTTACAAAGAACACCCATCTCTTAGTTCAATGATGATAAGTGCCTCGAGATTACAGTGGAAGTGGAAAATAGCACTAGCAAGAAGATATCACATAACATAGTCCAAAATGCTTTGTGCCAGAAAGGATGCCATCATAGAACTGACTAAAGAAAATGCTGAATCAGCAAAATAAACTGGAAAAAATAATATGGTTTGCTAGAGAATATCACAGCTCATCCCAGACCTGGAATAGTCACATTTTCTGACAAAATCAGATTCATTATGTTACAGTCCAATGGAACGTGTCTGGTGTTGTGTAAACCAAATACAGAACCAAACAAAGAAAACATTTCAACCAGGTTGAAACATAGTAGAGAATCAGTTATTGTTTGAGGGTATGAGTGTAGCAAGAGTGGATGCTCTACAATTCTTCCATGGTCTAATGGATCAGTATACTTACATCAGCATATTGAAGGAAAATTTGCCCATTAGTGTTTAGATGAGGGGACTTCCCAACAATTATATCTTCATGCAGGACAATGATCCAAAGCATACAGCTTGGAACGTGCAAATACAGTTATTATGCAGCACCTCAATAATCTCAAAACACCACCACAAATTACTGACATTTATGAAATATTTTGCTTATAAAAGTAACAAATTTAATTTTTTGATATTTGAATAATTTTAAATAAAGATATACATTTCCTAAATATATTTGAAATTATTATTTATTTCCTTCCTTTAGGGAGGTGCACACAGATAACAAAACTTAAGGGGACATCGAACATCAGTGACTGCTGCCACAGATCACCTCTTTGGCCTTGACAATTAAAATGGGTGCTCGGTTAAACTTGTTGACATTCAATGTTTCCTTAATTTTGCCACCTGTGTTCTTCTATGTTCATTTTGTCATAAACCTGCATATCATAACATATAATTCAAAGGAAGATCAATATTTTTTTCTCCCCTTTAATTACAAGTATCTTGTATTTAAAAATATTAAAATATATCCACAATGAACTTTTAAAATTAGGAATAAAGATTTTTTATTTCAAGCAAATGTTTTTGGCCTTATTTACTGGCTGCCATCAGACTGTTTAGAAACGTTTGCTTGATTTAAAAATCTTTGTTGCCTGTTTTAAAGGTTTGTTGTGGATATGTTGATACTATACTTAACCAGTTTACACTAAAATATATTTATAAATACTGGAAACTTCAGTATTGAAAGTATTTTAAATTACATAATTGAATTTATAAACAGTATTTGTCAAGTTTAAAACTTCAAACATTGGAATTGATTCTATATTGAAATTGTTCACAATATTTGGCATTGTAAATTTGTATAAGGGAGAAAAAGCCTTTTCCGCAGCGGGATATATATGCAATTCATTAAGAAGTAGGTTGGGAGACAGCACCATCAATACCATTTGTTTCTTGAGATCCTACTTCCAGAAAAGTCAAAAAAATAACAGAAGTAATTAATTTAATTTTATTTAATCCTTTAAAATATTTTATTCAAGACAAGACTAATATTTTATAACTTCTACTCTAATTCTATTAAGTAAGAGTTTTTAACTTTTATTCTATAAGTGGTTAGTGGACTAGGCTAGGCAATTTTATTGTGAAAATTAGTGAGAAACTGAGACTACCTAGTTAGGTAAATTGTTAATTAAATTAATGAGTATCAGTATCTTAGATATATGATGATATTAATGTATGTGATTCATGATTGTCATAATAATAACTAATTACTTACTCATTACTTTACTAACACTAATAATTAAATTACTTATAAATAACTATAGACTGATATGTAGAGCCTATATAAGAAAACTAGTAAGACTGATAGCCACTTAACCACTGATTATCCGTCCTTACATTATTATAATATATTAATATAAATTTATTAGTAGAATTACTTTTGCTATTATTTAAGTTAAAGATTAGTTAGATTATAATTATAATGTAAACATTTAAAGTTAATTATTTCTATCTCAAGTGATAAACCGAACCAAAGTTAAGTTTACTACCTAAATGTGTAAGTTTTACTGATTTATAGTGACCAGTCTAAATAATAAAAGTTTCTTAAGTATTTAAAAAAAATGTTTTATTTCTTTTTAAAAAAAAAACATAAATTGCTGGATAGATAGATAGATAACACTTTATTGCACCAAAAATACATCTGTGCTGGATCCGCGCTGGATCCAGCTGGAATCATGTTGGTCCAGCAAAAATCCAGCTGGATTGAAAACACTGCTGGATTGCAATCCCTAGTTACGCGTCACGTGAGTGGAGGAGGAGGAAGGATGGGGTCGACGATAAGGCGAAGCCAACAGTCAAGAAAGACACCATTTTATAACAAAACAAGATTTATTAAAATCGAAACGAACAAAACTACACTTCTACCCTCATATACAAAAGGGGTCCGGAGAGAGAGAGTTTACAAATATTTGTTCATACCTCTATAAATTCCGTAATAGACAGAGTCCGGTGAATGGAGTCGGAGTCTGGACATTGGCACTTAAAACTTAGTAACTTTTGGGTCCGGTCGATGGCACAGTGCACGTCATACTGGAGAGACGATCGGAGAGCCCTTAGGGGGGGAAGGAAGCGTCTTTTATAGGTTTTTGATGAGAAAACCAGTCACGTGATCGACAACGGATTGCAATTAGGGCCATAGGTGTTCCCGGGATTCAAAACAAACGACGAGCTCGGACGCTAACTGTAAATTATTGTGCAAGTTGATCTACCGGCTGCGAGGGAATAATGTCTTATTGACAGATAGGGGACGATAGTTGCCAGTCAAGGGTCAACATTTTTTTTGGTTATGGAATTTTGTTGATTAAGCAGTTGTATATCAGGAGTGAAATAATTCAGAAATTTAGGTTTTTAATATCCAGATTTCACACAGGTATCTCTTGATTAACATGATTAATTAATCTCTCGATGCTACCATGTATATCAAAATCACGTTAATCAAATATGGTATCTATGTTAAGTAAGACAGCTGGTAAAGCCATGTTAATTAAAACTTCTGCTGCATATATAAAGGGATTGCTGCAATTAATTTCGCACATTAATTGAATCCCATGTTAAACAAAGAATACCTGTAATTGGTTCAGCTGAACATGAAATAGATTTTTGAATTGTTAGGAGTAAGTATAAGATTGTTTGAGTGAGTGAATCACACAGGAACACACAACAAAAATAGATATACTCCAGAATTAGTAAATCCTGTATATCTGTGTTGTGTGTTTCTGTGTGATTTGTACTCTGAAGCAATTTTATGCTTACTCCTAACAATTAAAACCAAGAACAAGATGCAATCAATTACAGATTTTTGAATGTTTTAAATAATAAGAGTGGGGAAAGAGAAATTGAAATGCATTGTCTACATTAAGAATTAATATTTGAAGCGTGCAATGCCATAAGGTTGTAAATGCCATTTTTCTCAAAATATGTTTTATTGAAGAAATGAATTTTAAATGCAATGTTTTTTCCTACAAAAAATATTGTGGCGATAGTGGCGCTCTAAGTGGCTATATTTTAAAGATGAATTTATGTGCAAGCGATAACATTTTAAGTGCCAAAGTGCAAGCCACGTGACTTTTGCTACGTAAAATGTTACGGTTTACATTTACATCATTTTGTTATTCCAATTTGTAACGCAGCGAGTTTTTTACACAGAACCGGATAACCGAATCCCAGTTTATTAATAGTTAACCTGTATCACCTTATTATTTGATATTTCAAAATGATATTCGGACTTCCATTAATCTTTCAAATTTGAAGTTTTTAAATACATTTTAACTTTTATTACACTAAATTAATACCTTATTGTTTATATTTTCCTTTATTTATCATAATTATATTACAATTGATAAAGATTACAGCCCAGTTCAAGTACCAAAACTGTGGGCCCAACATTGTTGAAGCAGTCACTAATAGATTATTGCCAGTTTTTAATGTTAAAATTGATATTGAATTTGTAAATTGTGTTTAATAATTTAAATGTAAGTTTTTGATATTCAAAACCGTTTTTCAGCTGTAGAAACATTAATTTTATGGTTGCAATTGCTTTTGGCATTTACAACTTTATGCACTTGCACAATTTTGGCATTTACAACGTTATGGCTCTAACCCTGTTTTTAAACTTTTTTGTTTCCTTACCAATCAGACTTAGGTGTTTGAAATTAAACCCAATGTTTTATTCCAAAGTGTAAATTGTTAAAATAATTTTTATAACATTTGATTAAAGTTTGTTCATTAGAAAAAGTGTTTTTTCTCTCTCCTGAAAAGTTTGTTTTTTGGCATTTACAACATTATGGCATTGCACGCTTCATTTATTTTCATTTTCAAAGTCAACGTAGTTGAAAGCATTCAATTAACTTGACTTAAAGTTATTTAAAAGTAAAATAATGAATATATAAAATGCATTCAATTAAACAATGTTTGAAGAACAAAAATTACTTGGACTTTATTTTAAAAACATTAAAAACTTTATACAGCAATTTAAAAGATTAGATTTCTCTTTATATATAAATAAAATGCTTTATTTACTACTCTGCAGTGTATATATCACAATTATTAAAATAATAGTAAAGGAGGTCAAGAAAAATAAGATTAATGCCATCAAACAGAGATAAGTTTCTATATTTAAACATTTATCTGTATACGATACTTGAACTCATAAAATTACATGTTATTTTGAAAAGGATAAAGTACAATGATTAGAATAACATACATTATAAGTAATAAAAAACATTATATTTATTCATACATTATAAGTAATAAAAAACACATTAAAATATTATTATTAGCTTGATTGACATAAGTTTACATTAGAATTTTAAAGATATTATTTATATAATAACTTCTCAAATTATTTTAATAAATAGAAAATTTGAAAATGTAAACGTATGAGATTCAAGATTATATAATGGATATAACTTACTTTCCATTGTTTTTAATAATTTTCTTTATTGTAAATATCCTCCTTGGAGAGTTTGTAACATCCTCCATCCGGATGAAGTTTATCTTGCAACTGTAAAGAATCCTCTGGAATTGATTGGATTGTTTTGTTGACAACCAGCTGGTTGCTATGCTTTCTTTTTATGTACAAAATTTTATTTTAAAAAACTATATATTTTATATTACATTTGTCATATAAAACAAATTTTGAAAAATAAAGCTAAAAGATTATTTTTTTTAATAATTTAATTTTTAAATTGTAAATTAGTCAGTTCTAACTAAAACAGCTGAATTAAACTCAATGAGCATGTAAATGTATTCAGTTTTAATAAGGAATTTGTTGTGGGTCTTACCAATGATTTCTTCCTTAATTTCTATTTTCTACAACTAGCCAATACATTTGTTTGGTGCTTTCTAATAATTTAAATGATAGGCTGTAAGTAATGAAGTCATTATGTAAATTAGAGATGATTTCTATAACTTATAAAAGAAATCAAAACTATACAAAAATATATACTTTAGTATCTTTATATGTAAACTCTTCTAACAGCTATTTATAGAAGTGGAAGTAAATAACTCTAATCAATATAGAAAGAAAACATGAAAAAATTAGAGTAGGATAGTAATTTAATTGTAAAAATTAAATACAAAACTCAAAAAAGATTACTAAATTTATTCAAGTAGAAAAATAGTTTTAATGTGAGTTTATCTTTCTTTTTATTGAATTAAAATAAATTTTTTTCATATTTTAGAAATTTTTATTTTTGAGTAAGTTGTTACGCCTTTCTGATTATACTGACGATAAAAATCAGCAGAAAACAACATCAAGAAATAACTACTGATAAGCAAATTTAGTTGATTTTTTTTATAACCGAAAAATTCACAAAATTTTGATGCATATTGTGTGACTTTGAGAAAACTCCGGCATACCACAAAACAAGTGGCATGTCCTACTGTCTTCCGGTGTGATGCTGCTCCATGACAATGCAAGGCCACATGTTTCTGCACAAACACAAGGTCTAATCAGTTCTTTTGGATGGGAACAACTGGATCATCCACCTTACAGTCCAGACCTTGCATCCAGTGATTTTTACTTGTTTCGATACTTAAAGGAGTTCCTTGGTGATCAATGGTTCAACAACAATGAAGAAATGAAAACTGCAGTCACGGATTGGGCTTCTTCACAGGAGGCAGATTTCTTCGAAGTCGGAATTTGAAAAATTGTTGAGCGATACGACAAATGTTTGAACAAAACTGGAAATTATGTAGAAACGTAGATAAAAGTATGTAAAATATGGGAAAAAATATATTTTAATGATATTTACAGTATTTTTCTTCTTATTAAAAAATGGACCTTATTTAAAAAGTCAGCCTTCGTATAAAGGCAATTCTCAGATTCACTAATTTATTACTTTAATGTAAAGACTTATATCTTAAACCAGATATGATTTTTAAATAATTTAACATGTTTAAACAGTTAAATTTACCACTAAATAGCAATTCTTTTACTAGTACACTGCTGTGAGTATTAATAGTTAAATAACTCTGTAATTTACATTTTCTCTCATAGATGATGTATACAATAAAATGCAGCATTAGCCCTCACTTAACACACTACCAACAAATCATTAAAGTTAGACAATGTTGAGCATATTAGTACATCAATTACAGACTAAAAAAGTTCTTAAACTCATCTAGAATACAACAGTTGAAATCGGTCCCAAATCTACTTGAAAGAGGGACGATTAACTTAAGTGAATCCAGCCATAAAATAGCGTCTAAACTGCTTGTTCCCTATACTACAGAGAACAGCTACTTACCAATATAATACCAAGCATAGAATAAGAAAAGTGAATCAGTAGTATGTATGACAATTCAAATTTTAAAGATAGAAGTATCAATAAATTACTCAAATGCACAAGTAATTGGTTTTCATAAAAGGAAAAAAAATATTTACTTTTAGCTTAGATAAAACTGGATCACTTGAAGCAGAATTCAGATATGATAAAAGTGAAAAATGGTATGACATTTCACGGCTTTCCACACTTAAATGTCACTTCAACACATCTGAAATTATTACATCTGTGATGTTTCAAACTGATTAATATTTTTATTGATGCTTAGTTTAATAGAAGCTGTTTAATTAGAAGTGCTAATTAAATAATTACAAGATTTTGTGACATCATAACAGTCAAGCAATATAAAGTTCGGATTTACTATCATCTATTATCTTCATCCACAATTAAACAAAATACATGATGTCATATTATGGAATTTGTCACTTTTTCCAGTAAACAACACAGTAAATTGTGAAGTAGGAGCTTATCTCAACTTTAAATCAAAATTTTCTTACACTGCTGATTTCTTGCAGAATATTTGTATGTTTAAGACAATACTAAGTTTAATAAAGTTTGAAAATTAAAAGTTTTTATCAAAAGAACATACTGTAAGTATATTAAATAATTTTAAACATCTAGTACAACAACACACAATTTCATCATCAAAGTTATCTACTCGTAGCATTACTATGATGAAATCATCTTAGCCGATAAGATATAGAATTAGATAAGTAACTAGTTTTTTGCAGTTTAAGTCATTTGAAAAATCCATTAAATTCTAAATTGCATAAACAAACTCATTCTTACTAAATGACGTTTAATTCTTTTCCCACCTCTAACAAAAAGGTGTTTAAAACAATTCATTTCTAAATAGTAAAAGCATCTGCACTCAGATTTACCTCAAAAGATATGAGATGTTTGTAGAAAAAAAAATTTAGCTTATAGCAAGAAATTAATTTCAAATAAAAAACCTTTTTGGAGTTACTTGGTTTCAACATTAGATGAATCTCAAATTGAAAGGTTTGAAAAAACAGAAGAAAATAGAATCTGAACTTTTACATGCTTATGGTAACACCTGCAAGTATTCATTCAGATCAGCTTATAGGTTGAGATTGTGGAATTTGCTTGCAGTTTATTTTACAGGGTGGGAAAGAAAGTCACCTAACTTCCCTGCTACAGAATATAGAATGTATCCAAAGAATGTACATTGAACACATCATGTAATGTGCATAACTCTAACTGTTCGAGATAGGTCAATAAAATCTTTTGGCAATCAATTCCTCGTGAAATTCTGAACTCTAAACGATGTGTCACACAACTCCCTTCCCATTTACAGTTTCAGAGTTGCATTCAAGATGGTGGCCATGCTTGATTGATTGCCAAAAGATATGCTTGATTGATTGCCAAATTAATTTCTTGCTATAAGCTAAATTTTTTTTTCTACAAACATCTCATCTTTTGAGGTAAATCTGAGTGCAGATGCTTTTACTATTTAGAAATGAATTGTTTTAAACACCTTTTTGTTAGAGGTGGGAAAAGAATTAAACGTCATTTAGTAAGAATGAGTTTGTTTATGCAATTTAGAATTTAATGGATTTTTCAAATGACTTAAACTGCAAAAAACTAGTTACTTATCTAATTCTATATCTTATCGGCTAAGATGATTTCATCATAGTAATGCTACGAGTAGATAACTTTGATGATGAAATTGTGTGTTGTTGTACTAGATGTTTAAAATTATTTAATATACTTACAGTATGTTCTTTTGATAAAAACTTTTAATTTTCAAACTTTATTAAACTTAGTATTGTCTTAAACATACAAATATTCTGCAAGAAATCAGCAGTGTAAGAAAATTTTGATTTAAAGTTGAGATAAGCTCCTACTTCACAATTTACTGTGTTGTTTACTGGAAAAAGTGACAAATTCCATAATATGACATCATGTATTTTGTTTAATTGTGGATGAAGATAATAGATGATAGTAAATCCGAACTTTATATTGCTTGACTGTTATGATGTCACAAAATCTTGTAATTATTTAATTAGCACTTCTAATTAAACAGCTTCTATTAAACTAAGCATCAATAAAAATATTAATCAGTTTGAAACATCACAGATGTAATAATTTCAGATGTGTTGAAGTGACATTTAAGTGTGGAAAGCCGTGAAATGTCATACCATTTTTCACTTTTATCATATCTGAATTCTGCTTCAAGTGATCCAGTTTTATCTAAGCTAAAAGTAAATATTTTTTTTCCTTTTATGAAAACCAATTACTTGTGCATTTGAGTAATTTATTGATACTTCTATCTTTAAAATTTGAATTGTCATACATACTACTGATTCACTTTTCTTATTCTATGCTTGGTATTATATTGGTAAGTAGCTGTTCTCTGTAGTATAGGGAACAAGCAGTTTAGACACTATTTTATGGCTGGATTCACTTAAGTTAATCGTCCCTCTTTCAAGTAGATTTGGGACCGATTTCAACTGTTGTATTCTAGATGAGTTTAAGAACTTTTTTAGTCTGTAATTGATGTACTAATATGCTCAACATTGTCTAACTTTAATGATTTGTTGGTAGTGTGTTAAGTGAGGGCTAATGCTGCATTTTATTGTATACATCATCTATGAGAGAAAATGTAAATTACAGAGTTATTTAACTATTAATACTCACAGCAGTGTACTAGTAAAAGAATTGCTATTTAGTGGTAAATTTAACTGTTTAAACATGTTAAATTATTTAAAAATCATATCTGGTTTAAGATATAAGTCTTTACATTAAAGTAATAAATTAGTGAATCTGAGAATTGCCTTTATACGAAGGCTGACTTTTTAAATAAGGTCCATTTTTTAATAAGAAGAAAAATACTGTAAATATCATTAAAATATATTTTTTCCCATATTTTACATACTTTTATCTACGTTTCTACATAATTTCCAGTTTTGTTCAAACATTTGTCGTATCGCTCAACAATTTTTCAAATTCCGACTTCGAAGAAATCTGCCTCCTGTGAAGAAGCCCAATCCGTGACTGCAGTTTTCATTTCTTCATTGTTGTTGAACCATTGATCACCAAGGAACTCCTTTAAGTATCGAAACAAGTAAAAATCACTGGATGCAAGGTCTGGACTGTAAGGTGGATGATCCAGTTGTTCCCATCCAAAAGAACTGATTAGACCTTGTGTTTGTGCAGAAACATGTGGCCTTGCATTGTCATGGAGCAGCATCACACCGGAAGACAGTAGGACATGCCACTTGTTTTGTGGTATGCCGGAGTTTTCTCAACGTCACACAATATGCACCAGAATTGATTGTTGTGCCTCTTGGCATAAAATCCATTAACAAAATCCCTTTCCTGTCCTAAAAGACAGTTGCTGTGATCTTTTGTGCTGAAATTGTCCGTTTGGCTTTCACTTTGGTTGGCGAAGATGTGTGTCGCTATTCTATTGACTGTTGCTTGGACTCAGGAGTCATGAGAGACACCCAAGTCTCATCTCCTGTAACGATGTGGTTCAAAAATTTATCTCCTTCCTGTTCGTATCGAGTCAAAAATGATAAAGCACTGCCCAATCTTTTTGTTTTGTGATCATCAGAAAGCAGTCTTGGAACCCACCAGGAACACAATTTTCAATAATTCAGTTTCTCCGAAACAATGGTATACAAACTGAACTTGAAACCCGTGGAAATTCAATTGATAACGTTGAAATTGTGAATTGTTGGTTCTCTTGAATTTTGTTATCCACATCGCAAACCAAATCTTCAGAAATCAGAGAAGGTCGGCCAAGGCATGGCTCATCATGCACATTAACCCTCTCATCGTTGAACATTGTCGCCCACTTTCAAACTTTACTGTCACTCATAACATTATCACTGTAAACTTCACAAATCTGATGGTGAATTTCTGCTGCTGCCAAGTTTCTTGCACTCAAGAATCGAATAACAGATCGTATCTCACAGTTGGCGGGCGACTCAATTTTCTTAAACATTATAAACTTCTACAGCTCAGTACACAGACAGATGATATGGCTGCAAATGGCATCTAAATGCATGCCAAGCTTGCTCTGAGTGAGCTTGCTCTTGCACATGCACACTGCCATGATCACGCGTCATTCTCACTCTCATTCACAAACGGACCTTATTTAAAAAATAGCCCTTGTATATATACAGTGGTGCCTCGAATAACGGACGCTGCGAACAACGGACTTTCCGGCATAATTGGTGACTGCTTCATGTGTGTGTTCTTTAATAGCGGTAGCTCTGCGTCTTCACTACTACGGGAGTGCGCTGCTGTTTGTAGACATTTAGGAACGACGGTGAAAGAAAGAAAGATGGCGGCACCCGCAGTATCGATAGTATCGTGATGGAGGAATCTATACTTCTAAAATATGAGCTTTAAAAGGCAAAAGAAGGGTCCCAATTGTAAAATTTAACCATAAATGGATTATTTGTTGAAAGAGCATTCAAAATAGCCTAGAAAAAAAATTCGTAAAGACACTTACATTACCGCGTGCTCTAACTCACATTTTCACAATTTCTAAATTCTCATTCATAAAACCACATAATGGACCCGGAAACGAAACTATCTGAGCCATAGAGGATGCCACGTTGCTTTCCACCATAAACTACTGCTACAAGTGGCCATTTTTGTCATTCGACGGCGTGCACTCCCACCGGAATTTAGGAATGCATTCCGCAGGAATTTTTAAACGGATGTTGCTCGCGCAGAGTTACGCGGAGGAATAAAAGAACGCATCCCATGTTCATTTTTTTATGATACAGTACGGTTATTTTGCGCTGCGGAACAAATTAGATGTTTTAACATGTATTTCTATGGGAAAATGCGTTTCGTATAACAGACGTTTCACTTAACGGACGTGCACCTGGAACGGATTAAGTACGTTATATGAGGCACCACTGTATTATAAATATCTGATACAAATGAAAAGATTCTTTATTTGTAGAATAAATATTAAAATTTTAATATTGAATAGTTTCATGTAATAATGTTTTTGTAATGTTTCAATTGAAAGTTTTAAAATAGAATTTTCTTATACAGATTTTAACTTTCAAGAGCCATAAAATAACTTTTTTAAAACATCTGATTATATTAAGATCCATTAATATGTATATTAGAAACTCCAATATAAAGTGCTCTAATTTCAGTTATCTTTGTGATAATTATTAATGTGTCTCCAGGTTCTGTTATAAGATTAATTAATACAATAAACAACAACGTACGGTTATCAGATAAGATAGTTTTTGTAGACATAGCAACCTAATAAGGATGATTTGTAAAATTTTATATGCAAAGATTGGGTAGTTGGCAATAAAGCTTGCTTTTAATCAAAGAAACAGTAGTAAATTCCTTGTATAATTCATGAAACTGCAAATTATAAACTATTTATGTTTCTGAAAGTGGATTCTTTTCAAACTATGAATTTGAAGCATATAAAGATGAAGCTTAGAGCTTCAAAAACATTTATGTAATGATTACTGTTTTAAGATATTTATTTTGCTACAAAGATTATTAGATGAAGAGTAAATTATGCAGCAATTTGTATAAAATTTGACAATCCTAGATC
This sequence comes from Centruroides vittatus, assembly GCF_030686945.1. NCBI lineage: Eukaryota > Metazoa > Arthropoda > Arachnida > Scorpiones > Buthidae > Centruroides > Centruroides vittatus. The sequence continues at coordinate 2,141,316 of NW_027122679.1, forward strand.
TGTGTTGCTTCCCGATATCTGGTACTGTACATTTTAGCATGCATTGATCTCGACCACAATCGATGCACCAGTGAATGGGTTAATAACCTTTTACCAGAATGTCTGGCAACCACCTAACAGGATGGCAGAAGCAAATGGTGCCACGTTGGCATTTGCAGACATGTTTGGCATTTCAAGGTAACTCTGGGTTAATATGGACGAGAGTAGTAAAAATAGCTTTAATAATATAACTATAGAGGGGGCTATATTTCTTCGTCGGAGCTTGCCATATTTGCGACAAGTGCAACGTGCGTCGGTCGTTGCACCGACAAACTTGTCGGCAAATGGTGGAACACGTTTTAGTACATTGCGGTTTGTCGGCGTGCCGTTCGATGCATATTTGAATGTACCCAATGCTCTTATGATACAATAGAGAAGCAATGGCTACAATGGATTAATGAATGAACATTTTAATAATTATCAAAATGACTATTTCAATTATTCACCTAGCTTTTTATATTTTCACAGCCTTTTTAGAATACTGGAATATGTTTTGCTGTAAACTTGAATTAATTGCTTATTATATCTTGACGTGGCATAAATTTGGCTAATGTTCAGACATACCCTGTAGGTCAAGTGATGAAAACAAAATCGGAGATCAGATTAGTATGCTTTTATTGACATTGGAAATGCATTTTGGACTTACAGTGCCTCATCAGTCCAACCACCTTGTGTAGATGACTAAAATTATATAATACAGACAAATTTAATTGTCAGTTACAAAATATTTAAATATTTATCACACATGTAAACTGTGCCTATAAGTAGAATTTGTAGCACATATAAAGATAACATGATGATCCTGCTCTTAACGACGATAGTTACCGTGAGACTGCATATCTACCTATTTAATTTAGACATCTTTACAAATAATTCTAGCTTACACTTATATAATTTTCTTACCTCCTAAATAACAGATTTTAGAAGAAAACACCAACCGGTTATAATACACAACTATAAAATTTAATTTGCGCAATACTAGTTAATGGCATTATATGATCTTCTTGTTCTCAATGGATTTCCTTTTGCTTATTATACATTGTAATTTTTCCATCTTTATTGCTTCTCACACTAGCAAATCTAAATTGTCACTGATAATCAGAATGTAAATGATAATTTATACTATATTTTATGAAATAATCAATAGTATAGTTTTGTCTTCTTATTTGTATATTTATTTAATATATATTGTAGTAATTTAATAATAATTTTCTGTAAACTAAACTGTTTTATTTTAAGAATTTTTAGATTAATTGAATAATTTATTTCCTCTCATAAATTGCACATTAATTATTTTAAATTTGATGAATTTTATTTAATAAAAATGTCTTTCGGATAAAAAATTTACCTCAATTAGATAATAGAATTTGTTGTTTATATTAAAGTTATCTAATCTTGAAATTTATTGCAAAATAACAGGTTCAAATACTATTGGTTACATTTCTTGAATCAATTTTAAACAAAATACAATGATTATTTTAAATAAAAAAAACATTTATAACAATTTTTAATTGTAATTTATATTTCTTTTTTAAGGTAGGCAAGCATGCGAGAAAACATCCTTTTTATTTTTGAGAAAAGAGCTTCCAGTTCGCTTGGCAAATATTATGAAAGAAATACAGTTATTGCCAGAAAGTTTATTAAGAATGCCATCTGTTATGCTGGTTCAAAGCTGGTAACTTTTGATTTTTTTAAAATCTAATTGTGTGTTACTCTTAATGTTTGTTCGAATTAATAATAATTTCTAGATACTTGCGGGTTAAGTCAAACGTTTCTGCTAAGTTTAATGGTTTATTACATGCCAATGAAGAAATAAACAAATCTTATTCAATGTGTTAGTAATTCAACACTCTCTATCACAGGAAGTGCACAGAAAGGAATTGAAAATAAGAATTATATACCTTATTGTTCAGTTAGTAAATACATTTTTGGACCAATTACATCAGCAGACATAAATATCTGTATAAATGGAATAGATTTCATTCTCCAAAATTTGGGTTTATCACAAAATTTATGAAATACATAAAGCTAGAAAACAAAGTGTGAAAATTCATGCTTTATGTTAAATACATAACACATGATTATTAATCTGAATTGCTAGTAATTATCATTTGAAATATCCAGGGTAGAATTGAACTATTTAAATTGATGATCTTTTAAAACATCTGCCTAGAATCGAGTGTCAAGTTAACATGCAAATGCGTTTCCAGTTATCCCATCCAAAAACAAATCTACTCCTGTAGACATCATAAATTTGAATGTATGTATCATGATCCAAAAATTTACATACTTTTTCTCAAATTTAATTCGAATAATAGAAATTAAAAAGTGTAAATATATATAATGTACAGTACATATTTTGAAATATATGGATTAGGATGTGTAATGAAAATATTCATTGTAATATTTATTATTAATAAGTATCAATATAAGAGACCTTCCAAAGGAGTGCTACCATTTTAAATTACTGTAATTATTTTTATTATTATCTGAGAAGTGTGCAACATACACCACTTGATAGAGTAACCATTTGAGTTTCATCTCTCGTCTGCATTCAAATGTCTTGTTGTCTACTACCTTTAGGAAGTGGCACAGACGAAAATTTTGACTCTACAATGGAGAAAGCATTTTGTAAAGTTGGAATCGCTCGTCATCGTGTAACAGGAGTAACTGTGGTAGCATTGTGGCCGACGTGGGGAAATGACGATGGGTATGCCGTATTACAAAATATTATGCAGCTTAAAAAACCAGATAATAAAATAATTACAAACAAGCAATTATTTATTGTGACATTAAAAATTGCAGCCCGGCATTGTGACAATCATATTTTAAATTAATTTTTTTTAATATACAATATATGCTTGCCACCTCAAATTAGTAGTGTCTTGCCTCTGTACATCATACTTTTCCATTAGCAATAGTGTTGTGCCAGTCATCCAACTCCTTTTGGGAAAATTTTTTAATTGAAATAATGCAACTTCTGGTTTGTACTGGAAGTTTGTATATAGTTAATTGGGGCCTCCTGCCCCTAAGGTTTCCATATCTGGTCTTATCTTTCATCTATCTAACAATATTCTCAAGATTATGGAAAGATGGATGGACAACATTGGGAATTTATAGGTCTATAACTTCTTCAAATTGCAGCCCAATCACAATAAAAAAAACAAAGAAAATTATTAAAGTTTATATGTATATGTTACTGGCAAAATCCGATTTTATGCCAAAGCATGTCAGGCCAAACTAGTTTAGAATTATTATTCAAGTATATTAATGGTTAAATATATTAATGGTTCAAATAAAATTAAAAGGCAATCAATTAGATGAACAATATTTATTCAAGCATAGTCTACTTAATTATAAAAAACGGGGTTAATGTTACCCTAGATATCGAAGGTGGCGGCTTGTCTCCGATTCCAGCGATCAGAAGACGGGGAACAGTGGGGACGCACGTTCTAACCTAACCTAACCTATTCTAGTAAATTATCATAATTATTAGAATAGGTTAGGTTAGGTTAGAATGTGCATCCCCACTGTTCCCTGTCTACTGATCGCTGGAATCGGAGACGAGCCACCACCTTTGATATCTAGGGTAACATTAACCCCGTTTTTTATAATTAAGTAGACTATGTTTGAATAAATATTGTTCATCTAATTGCTTTTTAATTTTATTTGAACCATTAATATATTTAACCATTAATATACTCGAATAATAATTCTAAACTAGTTTGGCGTAAAATCGGGTTTTTCCGGTAACATATATACATTTAATACAAAATGCAAGATATAGTGCAAAGCTGTTAAGGTATTGGCCTACAATTCTGGGGGAAGGCAGGATTGAATCTAGGGCAGTTAAAAGATCCTGGAAATTTTTTGTAGGTGGTAGCCTCGGATACGTCAAGCCCATTTCTCGTCACTCGGTCGTCCATGCCGTGGGTCTGGCCAAATCCACAATTGATATGAAAAAAAGCCCTCTTAGTGCCTACAGGGTGGAAAGGGCCAAAATACAAAATAGTGGTGAATGTGAATTGGAATATTTTCCTTTTATATATGATTTTTAAATTTCCATAACATTTGAAAGATTTCTCCTCATAAAGAGATTAGAATTACTAATGAGCAGTTGCACTGTTTGAGAGAGAGAACCATAATAATTAAAACGGAACTCAAATAGGATGGTCTTAAATTAAAACATCAATTTAGATTTAAATGCAATTAATTACTTGATTTTCAGTTTGCATTTTAATGTTCATTAAATTTAAGTTTTTAAAATTTAAATAGAATTGAAAATTCAGTTTAAATTCTTTAATTCAAAAGTTAAAACATTGTTTGCGTAAAATACTTTACAGGTACGAACAAAGTTTTGAAGAAATCTTGGAATTTGAGAAGGAGTCTCCCGATAACAGTAAAATTTTATTCGAGTAAGTTGCCATTTTTATCTGCTTTATTTGTTTTGAATGCATTTTTAATTAATTTTTCAGTTTAAATGTATTATAAATTACAAAATACATATATAAACAAGAACATCTATCAAAAAACCTTGTAACTTTTATATAAATCAGAAAATAATTGCATTGATTTAGAATTTGCAAATGACAATTTACATCACTTTCATTCAATTTTACATATAACATTTGGTTATATTTTCAACAAGAAATTAATGAAAATTTTTGATTAGTTTATTTTCTTATCTCAATTTTCTGTAATAACTATATCGTTGATGCTATCGTTTTTCACAAACCGAACATATAAAAGTTTAGTTAGCGTTGCATAGTTATGACAATTAATTTGCTAAGTTTTATAACAAATACATCATTTAAGAAAAGTCGAATGCATTCATAACTATTTACAATCTCCTAAATTATATTTTTGTTCTCTATTAACACAACGTACAATATTATAATTGGTAATGAACAAGGTTTTTAAGGTCCACCGTTCAATCCCACAGAAATTCGTTTTGGAATTCTCTGATCTCTCTGAAGGATGCCATTTTTCTCTCGGATTCTTGTCTAACTTCAGCTACCTTCAAAAAAAAAAAAAAATAGACGAATCTAAGTGATCGAGTATGTCTGAACAAATGTTGCACACACAAAATGACATGTAGAGGAAGCACCTCTGCAGGATTGGCAGAATTGCAAAAGTAATAGTGCTTAGGAGGAAATATTTAGTTTACATACAAATGATAAAAACTGGTTGCAATGCTGGCTAAGAAACATAGTTCTTGCTGAAAACTTTTTTTTTTTTTTCACTTCTTTGAATTGTACATTATTTTTATATATAAAAGAATATCTCAATTACTGAACCAAGTTTGTACATTAACTATAATATGATATTTGCAATATAAAAGAAACAGCTTGAAAAAGTACAAATATACTTTATTTAGTAAGTAACAGAAGTAAAATTGGTCCTCACTGGCATAAATAAGCGTATGTTTACGAACCAATAACTATTTCATCAAACTTATATTGGTCTCTGCAGAAGTCTTGTGGTGTCTTTTGATGTATTATACACCCATTTGAATGTACATGCATTGTTTGTTCATTTTGAAAGACGCAAAAACTCGTTCTCTCAAATTTACAATACTCAACAATTAGGGGATACTGTATTATCAGTCCAGTAACTGCAATAGATTTGACTTTTGTTTTAAGTAATAGTAATAGATAAATAATAAATTCGGTATAGTTTTTCATCACTAAATCATAATGAACTTTATTAAAATCTAATAAATAGATTCCCATTCTGGGACTATTATAAGCAGTGGAGAAACAAAAGGGAAGAATCAGAAATTCTCTACAAAATAACATCATTCTGAAACTTTAAATTGATTATTATAAAAAGATGTTCTTTGATTTAAATTCTTAATTACAATTTCATTTATTTTAATAACAGTTTTTATACAAATCAATAATAATAAATATTACTGTAAACTTTTAATTCAAATTACAAGAGACCCAGCAAAAGTTTTGAATTATTAAAAATGTCTAATACCAGTAATCATTCCACCCCAAAATATCGATTGCATTTCTATAAATCAATTAATTTCTATCTGCAGTCCATCTGCTAAGTTACATGTAGCACCATCTGTTGGCAAAAATTTAATAAAATATATATTTTTAAAAAGTATACTTTATCTTTTTTTTTCTGTAATTAATTACTACAACAATGACACATGTCTTTTTTGTGCTAAATCATTACTGAGACAGGCAGTGCATAGTATTGCCAGCATGGAATCAAATGACCTGTGGAAACTGTGTTTAATTTTCCATATCTAATGACTTGGGGTTTTTTGTTTCCGAACGGAACTTTCTTAATTCTAACAAGTGCCCTCCGGTAGTCAAGTGGATAAAATCACCAAACACGTAGTTAGTTAGTTGGGGGGCACTATAGTCGCTGAGGCTGTTGGCGTGTTTTAAAGTGAAGTTGTACCTGTTGCAGCTAAGTTTTCGTAATTGCTTTTTATTATGAATAAATTTGTTAAATCTAAAGAGTGTGTGGATCGGGATAGTGCCAAAGGAAAGGAAGCAGCTTTTGAGAAGAGCGCAAGGATATTAAGAACACCACCAGGTAAACGTTTGCGGTCCTGTTCCACTGGAAGTGCTGTTAAAGCAAGAGACACTAGAAAGAATTTGGATCAAGAATTATTCTTAGAAGAGATAAGAGGTATGTTGAGTGAAATGAAGGATGCTATAGAATTAAAAATAGAGACGGAATTACATTTAGTAAAAGACAATTTTGTGCAAATGAACGATAAGATTAATATACTGACGGAGAGAATCAATAAATTAGAATCCGTGCACGACTGTGGAAATGACCGTAACAATATGCAAATTATCACTACTCTAACCAAAAGAGTTAACACACTTGAAAGCAATCTAAGGAAAAGAAATTTGGTATTGTTTAATGTGGAGTTGAATGATAGGGAAAATCTTTTTGATACAGTATCGAAGTTAATTCGGGATGTTGTTGGTTTATCGAATGTCCTTTTTGACTGTGTCAGACTTACAAAAAATACCAGAAATAATACGATGGTTTTGGTTACCTGCATTTCCATGCAAGCGAAAAGAAATATATTGAGCAGCTGGAGGAGTAATTGTACCAAATTGGATGTTTCTGACTGGAGGAAGGCAGTGCACATAAGAGAGGACCTTTCCGTTGAATGTAGAGAGAAGAGAAAACAACAGATGGGTAATTTAAGACAGGCCAGAAAGGAGGGGAAAATTGCATATTTCAAAGGCGATAAATTGGTGATAACCCTGCGAATGTTTCCACCTGACAGGGATAAAGATGAGGATAGCTGTGCCAGTGATTCTTTTTTAGGAGTAAGCATGATTCATTAAAAGTTCTCAGTTGGAACGTGAACGGATGGAAGAAGGAATATGAAATGGAGTATTGGAGCATTGTGAGAAAGTTTCATATCACTTGTTGGATGGAAACCTGGTTGGGTGAATTAGATTCAAGAAAGCCACCGACAGATGTAAGTAATGCATACGAATTTTATAAGATTAACGCTACTAGTATATTCGATAAAGGGCGAAAAAGAGGTGGGATGGTACCGACGATTGATAAAGAGTTGAAAGAGGTGGTGGTTCATCCCGTTGAAGATTGGTTGTTTGAAGTACACTGGAAAAGTATTAAATGTTATAAGTTACTTGAGTCATTTTTCTTCATTTTGAAAATGAATCAAACAATATTTATTGGGTGATTTTAATGGCAGAATTGGAACTTTGAATGAAATGGAGTGGGGAGGTAGTGTTTTTCCCTTATTGGATTATAGTGTGTATCGGAACTCGCAAGATAAATGCATCAATAAGATAGGTTTGAAGTTAGTGGAATTGTGTCAAGCAAAAGGGTTGATGATTGTGAATGGTCGAGTTAAAGAGGATGTACAGGGAAAATATACTTTTTTCTCACACTTGGGTAAAAGTGTAATTGACTATCTGTGTATAAACTGGTCTGGCAGCTGAGAAATTACTGTACTTTAGTATAGATGACTGTATTGAGTCTGATCATATGATGCTGCATCTTGAAGTTTCTGCCAAAGGGTTGGAAAAAAAGGGCTACTCTAGACAATCGGTCCAGTTTAATAGACGATGGAAGAAAGAATGGCAGGAGGCGTTTGTAAGTGAAATTCAAGGTATCTGTTGGGACAGGCAATTTGATGATAGCATGAGCAAATTAAATAATCTTACTATTATGGTGTCTGGTATAATGGATAAATTTAGATATAGAGATAAAGGGTAGGAATAATTCAGAGTGGTTTGATGATGAGTGCTTAGAACAAAAGGCTGATGTGAAAAATAAGCTCAGAAGATGGAGGAGACTTGGAGAGGATTGGAGATTGGAAGAATATTTATTATCAAAACAAAATTTCAGTGCGCTGCATGTAAAAGTAAGAAACAGGAATATTTGACCAGTTTTAATCAACTGCTTTTAAAGTGTAAGTCAAGTCAAATGTTTTGGGAATGCATTCGTAAATTACAAGGTAGAAGTAAATTCCGTATACCGGAGGAGATTAAAACTGAATTGCTTGTGCATTTTAAAAGTTTACTGTTTAGTGATAACCTAGATAAGGAAATTGTTTGTTTGGAGATGGTAACTGTAGGTTATCTTGACAGGCATATTTCTCTCGAAGAATTAGATATTGCTTTGAGTGAGGCAAGGTCAGGTAAAGCAGCTGGCCCGGATGGTATTCCGATGGAATGTTGGAAACTGGTAGATGAGCGATTGCGACAGAAGCTGTTGGATATTTTTAATGAAGTCCTGGCAACCGGAATTTACCCTGACGGTTGGAAAATGGCGAGAATATTTCCCATTTTTAAATCAGGAGATATAAACAATACAAGCAACTACAGAGGAATCGCATTGTTAAATACTGTTAGCAAAATCTTTTCAACGATCCTATGTAAAAGACTGATATTTTGGGTAGAGAGTGAGCATATTATATCAGAGATGCAAGCGGGTTTTCATCAAGGGTATTCCACAGTGGACCATATTTTTGTTTTGTGGAATTTATTAAAAGAAAGGCTAGTCAAAAAATGCCGAAAAGTATATACTTGTTTTGTGGATTTCCGGGCTGCACTCGTCTCAGTGAATCATCTGAAATTATGGAGGAGGCTTGCTGATTTGAGGTTAAGTTATAAAATATTGAATTTATTGCGATCGATGTACACGAATACGTCAGCATTTTTGATGGTTAATGGTACTACTACTGAATCCTTCCACTGTAACAAAGGAGTTCGGCAGGGATGTCCGCTAAGTCCATTACTGTTTTCTTTATATATCGATGGTTTGGTAAATAGATTGAATGAGATATCAAGATTTAATGGCTTATGGTTAGGCAATAATACTTATATCAAGGTTCTGTTGTATGCAGATGATGTGGTGATTATGGCTGATAGCCCGTTTGAATTACAGCTGGCAATTGATGGTCTTATGAGTTTCTCAACTGAGATGGACTTACAGATTAATAATAAAAAAACTAAGATAATGGTTTTCCAAAATGGTAGTAAAAGATCAAGTAAGCTTAAATGGTTTTTGGATAAACAAGAGATTGAAATAGTGGAAAAATATAAGTACCTGGGCCTTTGGTTCAAATATAATCTTAATATGAAAGACCACTTTGAGATTACTGCGAGAAAAGCAAAAGGTGCTTTGGTGAAATTATCTAAAATCATTAATATCCCAGGGTTAGCCTCGTATGCTCCACATTTCAGGTTGTTTGATTCAACAGTTAAATCCGTTACGTCGTATGGTGCTCAGGTCTGGGGTTTGGCTAATGTCAATAATTTTGAGTTAATTCATAGAGAATTTTTGAAGAAAATGTTGGGCCTCAGATTTCATGCATCGAATGTGGCTGTTTTGTGGAAACTGGACGGGTACCACTGAAAATCTTTTTTATAAAAGCAGTTCTAAAATATTATGTAAGAATATTGGAATTACCTAGGGATAGGCTACCTAGAATCAGTATCGAAAGAATGTGGATGAAAGCGGAGAGTAATTCATGGTGGCTGGATTTTAAAAATTGGCTGGAACGGCTGGGATTCGGTGATATGGTTATTGAGAAACAAATTGATAGATGGAAAGAACGAATACCGTCCATAGTATTGAGATGTATAGAACTAGAACTACAGGAAATGAAGAATGTGCTGAATAGTTCTGGGTTGCTACGATATTATCGTCTGGTTAAACCTGATTTTGGCATGGCAGGATATTTAAGGGATGTTGGAATCTCTATTGCAATGAAAAAACAGATTGCGAAACTGCGGTTAAACTCTTTTATGTCAAGAAGTGCCTCTTTGGTGTGCATAATTTGCAACCAGATCTGCAGTTATAGTGAATGGTGCTTCCATATGTTTAGTAATTGTGGAAATGATATGTACGGGGAATACTTAAGAATGTTGCGTGGTGGTTCTAACTCCAATTTCGTGGATTTGTTAAAATTTAACAAGATGTTAAAGAAATTAGATGGTTTGAGTTAAGAGAATTTATTGTTTTGTTTTTCCCCCCTTTGATATTGTATTGAATTATATGTCAAATAAACTATTATTATTATTAGTTAGTTAGTTAGTTGTGGGTTCGGACACATAATTGCTTATTAGAATTAGTTTGGTTTGTGACATTGTCACAACATTCGTAATTCTTTTTCTGTTAGATAGATATTAATAGAGTTGTGCCAGTTAAAATTTTTAAGTAATGTGACTTCTAATTTAAACCAAAAGTTTGTATACAGTTAACCTGGACCGCCTGCTTGTATGCTTTTCATATCTGGTCTCGACTTTCATCTATCTAACTCCTTTCTTGACATTAAGGAAAGACAGATGACAGTGAGAATTTATAGGCTACAATTTTTCAAATTACAGCACAATAATTTTTCTATAAGTGCAACATTTATGAGAACGTAGTTTGTTTAAATTTTGGCAATGGATGGTATATTTCATTATAATGTAGAATAATTCCTTTTATAGTAATTTTTATCACATGTGGGGGCCATCATGACCTATCCATTATGGATGACTTTTCAAATATTAATAGTAGACCAGTATAATATTTAGTAGTCATTGACCTCCTCCTGGAAGAGAGGATGTCAACAACAATGACTTTCGGTCGAATTACTTTGATCCTCTGCCGCAATGGTCCCTTCTTCCTATCAGACCCGTCAGTACGGTGGCATTCAAATAGGAAAATTATATAATACGAGGTTACTGGCCAGCACAAAATATGTTTTAAGGGGTTGTTGAGGGTGCTGAGTTTAAATATTTTGTCTGTTTATTGCAAAATTTGATTCGTTGACAGATTACCATTTGTTGTTCATCTATGGATGGTAGAGTTAATATTAGGAATAAAATATAAGAAACTGTATCTTAAACTTTTTCACATTCATATTTTCAAATCGGTGTCTACTTGACCTACGAAACTGCCATTTCATACTGTCAGAGTATGATGATAAACATGACAATGGTAGGCCGTAATAACCAAACTCTTTAACAAACTTTAAAATGAAAACCATATATAAATCTAATACTATACTATATAACTACAAAAGGTTATCTTTGGGTACTTGGTGTAATAAATCCTTACGTAAGATTACCTTTATAGTATCTGATTTATATAACTACAATCTAATAGAAGGGTTAGAATTATGGAATAATCTACAGTACAAAATCTAATATAATAGCAAGGTTGAGGTCGAAGTTTTCAATGCGAAAATGTGTTTGTTGGATGTTTGGCACTGCTTTCCTGTAAGCCTAGAAGTTTTGCAGCGGCATTTGGAATGTCGAGCACGATTCCACCGACTTTCCAAACGCCATTGCCGAACTTCTAGGCTTACAGGAAAGTGGCGCCAGATGTCCGACGTACATGTTTTGTGTTAAAAACTTTGGCCTCAACCTCGCTAATAATCTTAATCTTTGTTCTTGTCATTTTTGCTAGTAATATAACAAACTTCATAAAATTAATGCAGAAAAAATGCATTGTAAAATGATGATAAAACTCTAGGATAACGACTAAATAACATTATAGAAAAATTTGAGATTGAAAGGAAGGTACAGCGGGTAATTGGTTAATGAGCACAATTCGTTCAAAGACAATGTTTGCTACCCAAATTGTTCGTCGACCAATTATCGATTTACCATAGATTTTTATGGGAGTGTGATGATTTATTTTTTGGGGTCTCTATATAAATTAAATTCAATTCGTTCTGATTTCTTATTACATTTATTTACATGAAATAACAAACTAAAAGCAACCTCTTTTTCACGGATGGTACATCTTTGTTTCTCAGATGTGATTTATGTTACAATCAAAAAGACTCTAGAAGATAAAAGAGTATCTACTGTAGACCTGTTGAAGCCATACTGCCTGGTAACATCAGACATCTACCCATTCTATCTTGGCTATTATCTCTTACTTAGTTTCTATAGTGAACATTCTTTTCGGGCCCCATAATATTAACAGTTTTTTAAGATAAAAAGTTCAGAAAAGCACTTACAAAAATTGGGGGAGCATAAATCAACCAGTGCAAAAAAGGTTATGTATAGAACTGTCAAAGTCTCGGTCCGTAAATCATTTGTAGATGCCAGTAAAATACAGGGTGTCCCAAAAAGATGTACTCACTCTTTGATAGACGATTAATATGTTTTTTTTTAATTTAATAAATCAATAAATAAATACATTAATTTAAAACCTATTAACTTCTTAGGACTGTGTGTTTGTCAAGACATGTCTATTTACAAAAAATATATTTATATATTTGACAATCAAAGAGTGTGTAAAACTATACAGGGTGTCCCAAAAAGATGTACTATCTTAAACACTGCATTGCTTCTTCTTGTGTTTGTTGTCAGAGTTGTTCACAGTCCAAACTGTTCATTAACCGATCATCCGCTGTATGTAAAAGATATGACTCAGCGCCCATTAGATCATTTGGTCATCTTACACTTACATTACACATCACAAATGATTTTGGATAACTTGAACAAAAATTACATAAAGGATCTTAAAATCTTGAAATAATGTACGAGGGCTATTTTTTAAATAAGGTCCGTTTGTGAATGAAAGTGAGGAGAATGCGCAATCACAGCGGTATGCATGCGCTTCTGCTCCGAGCAAGCTTGGCGCGTGTTTTGGCGCCATTCGTAGCCATATCGTCTGTCTGTATGCTGAGCTGTAGAAGTTTAAAATGTTTACGAAAATTGAGTCTCCCGCCGACCGTGAGATACGATCTGTTATTCGATTCTTGAATGCAAGAAACTTGGCAGCAGCGGAAATTCACCGTCAGATTTGTGAAGTTTACGGTGATAATGCTACGAGTGACAGTAAAGTTCGAAAATGGGTAAGAATGTTCAAGGATGGGCGAGTTAATGTGCACGATGAGCCACGCCCTGGCCGACCTTCTCTGATTTCTGAAGATTTGATTCGTGATGTGGATAACAAAATTCGAGAGGACCGACGATTCACGATTTCAACGTTATCAATTGAATTTCCACAGATTTCAAGATCAGTTTTGTATACCATTGTTTCGGAGAAACTGAATTATCGAAAATTGTTTTCTCGGTGCGTTCCAAGACTGCTTTCTGACGATCACAAAACAAAAAGATTAAACAGTGCTTTATCGTTTTGACTCGATACGATCATCCACACAGTCCAGACCTTGCACCCAGTGATTTTCACTTGTTTCGATACTTAAAGGAGTTCCTTGGTGGTCAACATTTCAACGACGAAGAAGTGAAAACTGCAGTCGTGGATTGGGCTTCTTGACAGGCGGCAGATTTCTTTGAAGTCGGAATTCAAAAAATTGTTGAGCGGTATGACAAATGTTTAAACAAAATGGAAATTATGTAGAAAAGTAGATAAAAGTATGTAGAATATGGAAAAAAATATATTTTAATGATATTTACAGTATTTTTCTTCTTATTAAAAAATGGACCTTATTTAAAAAATAGCCTTCGTATTAATAATACCCATAGAGAATTGCAAGTTACTTAAGTCTTAATTGCAAGTTTACCGTGTGTCAAAATTTTTCAAATATGTAATTATTTTCGTCAACAAGTTATTTTATCTGGATAGAATTGAAAACTTGGCTATAGATGTGTCTCGGACAAGTATATAAATGATTATAGTCATGGTCTGATTGCATGCCGGCTAATACCACCAGTGCGCTTTAAAACTGTTATCCTATAAAAAGGTTTGCAAGGTTCACTGTGGTTGAAATTTTAGCATATCCATTGTTTAGATGTCCGAATGCCGGGTGTGCCTGTGCGATACACTTGGAAGTTTTACGCACGGCCATTGAAGTTTGAGAAAGTCCTCACCCGACCGTGAGACTGTAGCACAGAGGGCACACCAGTCCGAGGAACTGTCTGATACGGCCGTCACTTCTGTTAGCAATAGGAACATACGTTGATTGTCCCTACGTGTAGGCTTGCTGGTGTGTTTGGAAAATCCTGCACCCTATCGTCATTGTCAGTTACTGCACTTTCCAGACCCAAATTTTTTTTTTATAATTGAAGGTCACATTGCTCAATTCAGAGGGAGTTTGTAAGGCCATGCATATACGTTGAGCATTCATAGACATTTAAATACTCTTTAATTTAAGACATGCAAATATATATATCTCTCCTTTTTTTTCTGTAAAACATTTGAAACTATTTTAATTTTAATCAGATGGCACTTTCCCCCTATTGCTGGTTTACCCTATTTAACTTTGTTTCCTCTTGACAGATTCTTAGCAAATTAATATTATTTACTCTTCTTAATAGTTGAATGTTAATAGTTGAATTATTTGGAGCGTCTCCAGATAAAAACAGACTTCCGGGAATATACTCTATACCCATCGCCGATCACCTACAATCCGGCACTGAAGACCATATACTACCAAATAGCGAAGAAAAAGGATATCCGCTTAGCTTTCAGGAGATGCCCAGTTGAATTATTTTATAGTTATCAAACTTCTAAAAGTTTAGAAACATTTTGCAGTTAATTTGATATTTCAATTAATTTTGCTTGAGGCTACTTTGATGCATCTGTAGATGTGCATTCTATAAGCTTGGATTATTTAGTTCTGTCACGCTCTCTTTTCCCCTGCCAAAGAATGAGGTTCCTTTGCATTGTGTGTCCAGCTGGCACATGATATCTGAGAATGCATTAGCTACATAGACAACAGAGCAAGAAATGTCTTTTCTAAAGATGAATGGAGTTTGATAAATACCTATTGAGCTCGATAGACTCGAGGACTGACAAATCTAAGACTTCTCTCGGCTCCTTTCCTCGTGGACCTTCCCATAGATTTCATTTGGCCAACTAACGATCTTCCCCTTTTTGATTGGATTTTTCATATTGTCACAAGAGATTTGAAGGTTTCTTGGACGGAAGGACCGATCCCGGGATATGTTTTAACTGAATGGATGAGAATCTGATGTCGATCAAAATTACAATGAATTTGTGGTGCCACAATGCACCATTGCCATCTAGCACGACTTAAAATTCTGTTTATCTATATAAATATAATAAATTGAGAACGTAATTCTACCATTGAAATTAACACTTTAAATTTCTCTCTCTAAGATTTTGGGACAAACTGTCGAAAATACGCAACCGCCACACGAACGTGGTGCAGACGATGGCTGAAGGCGTGATCGAGCTGAAGGAGTCCCATCCGGTAGACCAGCACGTGGAACGTAGCATCCAGTATTTCCTGGATCGATTTTACATGAGCAGAATATCCATCAGGATGCTCATCAATCAACACAGTAAGTTTTCTTTCTCCAGTGTTAGTTTTAAGAGCAAAAGATTTGAGTCATAATATACCTTATATATCGGTTGGCAAGTAAAAAAAAAACTTTGTTAGCAGGAATCTGCATGAAGGATGTGGCATTCTAATTTTAAGTTTCGAAAATTGTGTGTTCGTATCTATGGCTCTCAAATAAATCTTTTAAAATTTAGCTTTGTCTTCTTGAATTTTTATTTGTAGCATTACTATTCGGTTCAGAATTAAACGGCCATCCCCGTCACATTGGCAGCATCGATCCCAACTGCCACGTTTCATCCGTGGTCGAAGGTGAGTTTCCCTAGGCGAAGTGGCCGGCGCATCGGAGTATTTACTAATTGCATTTATTTTTCAGATGCCTATGAGAATGCGAAATTTCTCTGCGACCAATATTATTTGACGTCACCGGGTATCACCGTAGAGGAGCATAACGGTAAGTGTCTTTTGTTACTTATCCCAAAAAGAAACTGCAAATCTCAAGCAGACGAATTTCTTTTAGTCCTGTCGCCGAATAGTCCGGTTTCTGTTGTATACATACCTTCGCATCTGTATCACATGGTTTTCGAACTTCTGAAAGTAAGAAATGTTTCTTTTAAAAATTCATTTAAAAAAAACCATAATTTTAATAACTCATTCTTTAAGAATTCCATGAGAGCAGTGGTAGAACATCACGGAACTGCGTGTGAAGCCTATCCTCCCATACATGTTCTCATCGTAGTGGGAAAAGAAGATTTAACGATTAAAGTAAGGAAGGACACTGTTACGTAAAAATATGGTCGTCAGTTGTTCGTAATTTAATAAGAAATGTTTTAGATTTCGGATAGAGGTGGCGGAATTCCTCACGGCCACGTTGATGCTCTCTTCCAATATATGTACTCCACGGCACCTGTTCCTCCGCGATCAGGATCCAATTCTGCCCCTTTGGTAATTTCCAGACTTTTACGAAATGCCAAAAATTAGAGTAATTGACATTTACTTTCTCTGCAGGCCGGATATGGGTATGGGCTCCCTCTTTCACGTCTCTATGCCAAATATTTCCACGGCGACCTGATTTTGTCCTCGTTGGAAGGTTACGGAACGGATGCGGTGATATATTTAAAGGTAAGTTTATTTTTGTTACCGCAGAAAACGCCTTCTATTCTCATGCTAATGACAAGTGTACTTCAGGCATTGTGCGATGAAGCCAACGAACTGTTGCCCGTTTTCAATAAAACCACCAGCAAACACTATCGGGCAGTGGTCAGCAGACACGACTGGAGCATACCCGTTCTGACTCAAAACGTTCCTTCGTCTCGCTGGTCCAATAATTGGCGACTGGGCCACCTGGCGGATCAGTCCACCGGAAATCGACCTCACCTGGCCGTCTAACATAGTTTGGGTTACGAGAACTCTTATCTAATCTAGGATGTTTTACACCTTCGTATCCCAATGTGTATAGTTTTTAAAACACTTTGTACGCATTAATTTTTTTATTTATTCTTTTTGTACTTTATTCTCAAACCCAGAGCCGATTGCAAAAGTAAAAGAAAATTGTCGGACATGTTTGCCAATTGTCGGCTCTTAAAATAATCTACGTGCAATAGACAAATTGCAAATTAACAATGGTTTTGGCAGTTGCAATGTTTGAGAATTGGATGTCGTAGCCGTTTTGTTAACGCATATATTTGTATAAACAAAATCCGACATTGTAATATAACGAAATTGTTTTATAGTGTAAGTTACTGCAATATTTAATAAATGTGAAATTACAAATTATCGCCATTTCTTATCAAAGCCATTGATTTTATTTTAGAAAGCCTGTTGCGTGTTACTGAACTTGGTTAAATTAAAATTATAGTGATATATTTTGTAATTTTCTTGCCTGTTTAAAAAAAGTATGTAAAAGCTCCAGAAATATTTCTAATGAATGGCCACAGAGCGTCGAAACAATTTAATTTCGAACGTATCTTTGGGTCTTTTCCATAAACCTTAAGCAAGGATTTTAGTGGCTACGAGAATCAGCCGGTCTAACTGGTGGCACTTCATAATTTTATAATCTATACAGTACGTAAAACATAAGTAATTAAGTTTAATCTTCCTTCGGATAACAACAATTCCTATGCAAGTATTATGGCATAATAATTATGTGAGCAATGGGTTAATTCAAAGTTAGTAAAATGAAAAAGTCCATGACAAACTCCATTTAAGTGAAAAAAAGCATTGCTTTGTCCATAAAAATCGGCAATTAACACAATATTAATCCGGACAAATTGTTGAATCTGGTCTATAAAGATGAGGATATTTGATGTAATTGTCGAGGGTTATTTACGATCTATTCTTTTACGGAAGAGTGGTCAAAATGTAGTGATTTGTCGAACTATGATGATCCAGATTACTTTTTGATAAGAACAATGCCACAAATTAACTGGTAAATAAAACAATGCTCGTCGTGCAAATAAGTATGCCAAACGAGAGTAAAACTTATTTTTCACAGAACTAATTGTCGGGGATACAACAAGAATAAGAATGGGTCCCAGTATTGGCGTATACGCGTTGCCGTGCTGTAGCGTGGAGGAAAAACAATCGGTTTTTGTAAATAAAAAGACGTCGCTTCCAAAAAACTTTTATTCTGGAACATGGTGATCAACAATGTTCCAGAATAAAAGTTTTTTGGAAGCGACTACATCTTTTTATTTAAAAAATTTTCATCATCCAGCGAAATTTTAAAATCAGTTTTTGGTTGGGACTGCACTACAGAAAATGCAGTTGTTGTTTAAATTCTCAACAATTCGTATTTCAAAAAGAAAAATATTCTCGCAGATAAATGTCAGATTGTTGGCGAAAGTGTGCATTTATAAATTATATTGCACATGTTTGAACTTTATTTCTAAAACAAATCTTTAATCTTTATAACAAACAATTCGGTAATAAACATTTGAGTTTTGAACAACAAAATGACGAACTGCAGATTGCGGCAATTCGGGTGGACGGGTTCGTAGTCTATTTCTTCTCGTGTTAAATTCTGGCAAATGGTGCCACGTATTCTCTTTAGTGAGCAATTTATGGAATGTAATTTCTTCTTTACATTACTTTCGAAATATCTGGAAACGAATTAGAATGCCAAATTTTACAAATGAAAATGTCTGTCTGTTTTAGGAGAAGGCTGGCATATTTGTACGGCTTTTGGTTTGATTGGCAACTGGACTTTCAGAAGTAAATCAGTCATTGACAAAAAGCCAATATTGCTGCAATAAAATATATAGCACGAAACAACAAATTTGATTCTAACATTCCGTTCTGCACCCTTTAACTGCAGTTACAAATGGCATATAAAAATATTTCGAGACGTGGTAATCTGCTTTCCGTTGTCTTACGAAAGCAATAAATGCATGCCAAGCTTTTTAGGTGCATAATTCTTGGCACCTCAAATGAAAAATATGGCTGCATATATTTGGCTGGTAAAGACAGGATTGTAACTAATTGCAAGGTGGCCAGGCTCTAAGACAGTTTGTGATAGGTGCTGCTCGGACTGCAAGAAACTTTCGAGTGATGCGAAACCGTGCAACAGTGAGAGATGACGCTGCGGGCTCGTGTGCTGCAAAAGGGAGCCGACAAATTTCTTCCCGCTGCTGTATCCGAGAGAGTAATTGCGGAAGTGTCTTCTGCCGGTCCTCTCCTCTCTTGCAGATTTGAGCTGCGCGGAGTGGTCTGCACGGGAATCAGCAACCAGGCCTCGTCCCTACAGTGCCCGTTCTTGGAGACAAACACGTTTCCTCCTGCAGAAATTGAACGAAACTTACCTGAAAAGAAAGGAGACTGTTAACAATAATTTTTGAGAAATTTAAGCTATTGAATGTACAAATTCTAAAAACCAAAACCTAAGATTATTGCACTTTTGAACATATTCTCTTTTTGTGGAGGGGCCAAATGAGTTGAAAAATTTAGCATTATAAAAATGCTTGTAAATGAGTCCAATAAAGAGTCTTACCAAGGGAAACTTAAGCTTCCGTACCAAAGAAACTGTTAGGTATTATTGTATTTTAATACTTACGTAAACCAGAATGGCACGGTACCAATTTTTTTGTTTTGGCGAGTTTCAATATTCTTTTATAGTACAGGTATACCTCGAGTTACGTCGTCCTCAATTATACGTTTGTCAAAAAAGTATATGGAAAAATAAAAATCAAGTTTAAGTCATTTTATTCGACTTTACATCCGTTCGCCACAAATATTGAAGTCGTAATATCACTAGAAAAGCGTTAAAAGCACATAAAATCATATTAAAATATGTACATTTACAGTAAATGTTAATATAAATATCATCATAAATCCTAGAGAACGAAACATGAAAACATCTGTGTTTCTGTGTTGTCGTCTTAGATTGGATTAGTTTTTTCTGTACTATATTAAAAGCTAAAATTTGTTTGTTTGTTTGTAAGCTTAAAATGGATTATTATTAACCATATATTATTAAAAATGCATTTATAAATAAAATACAGAACTGGGAATGGTAATTTGTGGTTTAGCCTAGTGACAAGTAAATTCGACTTCCGTCGCATCTCCCGGAACCAATTACCGACGTAAGGCGAGGTATACCTGTAATCTAATAACTGAATTAAATTAGTTGGTAAAATTTTCCAACTTACATTATGGTAAATAATTTTGTTGCACAGACTATGATACCACTTTACTGTCTGGCCAACCTGGGAATGCACTCTCCTTAGGCATTGGACTAGTTAGCAGGGGTGAGGTATTAGCATCGGTTAACATACAATACCTTGTGTTACGGGGATTAAACAAGACGGTTAGTGGAGAATTCCGGAAAAGGTACTCGAAGAATAAAAACATGTATATGTAGGTTTAATTTTTAAATATAATTTTCATTTATAATAAACATATATTTCTTTAACATTTGTGATCCTAAAAAGGACTGTACTAATATTGTTTTATGCAGAAGAAATATAGTCACGGCAAAGCTTTTCTTGACACTTCTCTCTTCGTTATTAACGGAGACAAGTTCTACGGCGTCTTCTAAGATTCCATTTTTATTCATTTTCGCAGACTTCAAGTTAGTTCTGTCCAGTCGAAAGCTACACAATGTGGTGGCAGCCGTAGAATTTCGCATCCACATTGCGTATCAACTTTTTCCAATTTGTAATTTTTTAAGCTGCTCTTCTAATTCTAAAAAGTCTGCTTCTCTAACTTTGTTAAATAATGATGGAACTGCAATGTTTTCTTTTACTATCCAATATCGTACAGTCGAAGCTATCTCAAATCAACTTATTCTCTGCATTTTCAGTCTTAATTGGAATATATCAAAATTTATCTGGAATAATTTTCTCCCAAAATCTCTGTCTCAAATTATGAACCGAAGAGTCAATTACAATTTCGTAAAATTATTAAAATCTGCGTCGTCGTAAGTCTGGCACAAAACCATTTGTAATAATTTCTTCAGAAACTATTAATCTATTTCCATTACTACACAATCGTAATGGCTACTTTGACTGCATTCTGTTCCAATCTTATTTGCTGTTATAACCTCTTCTTTTTCATCACCTTCTCTTTATTTTAACAATGTATAAATAATCCTTTTAGGTACACCTGTTGCCGCAACTGTTCTTTCTACCATTTTATCCAATGGCGCTAATAATTTTTTATGGTGTTTTTCTTCAAAAAAATCACTTACTTTTTACTGCTGTTTCTAATGTACTAAAAACAATTCACAAAATATTTAATTAAAAATTGAAACAGAGATCATTTTTATATACATTTTGTAGAAAGTCAATACTTTTCAAGTAATGTGTAATTTTTTCTATTTGACAAAATAATTGTTTCCTCGATAATTTTAGGATTCTCGATTCTAGGATTCGTGATCTACTTTTTCAAAAGTTTAGAATCTTAAATGGTTGCTTTTAATCCGAGACGACGTAAACGATGTCTAAATGTTAACATGATGCAAAGACTTTGAGTAAAATGAAAAAAATTAAAAAGGCACCGTTTCTTTTTGTTTACTTAAGACAACTAACCTGCAATCATGTGTAATAGTGGCAATTTTCCACACCTACTACCATGTTCTCTCGAAAATAAGACTGAGTCTTCTATTAAGTTTTGCTCCGAAAGGCACATTAGATCTTATTTTCGGGGAATGTCTCATCCAAAGGTGCTTGCTTGGGTATTTACAAATACTTATTATTATTATTATTTTATAAATTAAATGTATTGAATTATATATTATATATTATTATATCTGTCGTGGGTTGCAACAGATGTATGAAATAAGACTATCTGGCTGATGACCTTAACTGGGGCTTATATTACAAGTTTTCCAAAAAATTGTGTTAGGGTTTATTTTCGGGGAAATACAGTAGATTTTTCATCAAATTGACTGACTGAGTTGTTCTTCCAACGATATCCATACAAAATTTTTTCCCTCTTTCACAGGCTCTCAAAAACCACCTGGAAAATTGCTGTCTTACGTGTGATCATGCACAGTTTTTCTGTCACGTGATAGCACGCACGAGGTGGTAATCTTTCCACTCTGTTTTTGATGACTCGACGTCATCAAGAATGACATGGAGGGCTGATGCGATTGCTGCAAGAGACAGTCGTGACATGGTAGATGTCTGTCGGCTATGCACAATGTAATGGCATGGCAGTATGCAGTCACTGCGATCTCAAATGAATAGAGAGGTTGCGGCCAAAGTTCAAATGTTAAACTCGTATGGCAAGCAGAACATTTGACATTTGAACTTCAAGTAAAACACGTTGCACACTGACTCATGGGATATTGTTGAAAAATGGCGGAACACTTTAAACGACGACGAATGTTACTAGCAAAGGTAAATAAACAAACTGTTTTAAAGTATTTATAGGATGTTTAATAACACTAAATAATTATTTTTAATTAGCGTCGTGTCTCCTACCGTACGATAGGACTACCTCATACTTTTGTTGAGGGAAGTAGTGGCTTATGTAAATCCGAAAGCAACTCGGGAAATTATTTTTAGAAAATTTACAAATGTATTACACTGTTGATGGTAGAAGATGCCATGAAAAGCAAACCTACTCCTACAGAATTATGATAAGCCAGGCCTCAGCAACCTATGACCTGCAGGTCACCAACTGACCCATTTCATAATTTCAAGTGACCCACTTGAGTTCCGAAAATAAAGTATAATATATACTTTATATAACTGAAAATAAAGTATAATATATACTTTATTTTCAGATTCAAGACATTGTGGAAAGATTTGGAAAAATCAGAAGATTATGATCTTTCCATGATATCAATGCGTTGGGCTTCATTTCCTACCACTGACCCGAAACGTCTTCTTAATACACATTTTTGATTGATTTTGACCCACAGCCAAAAAAGGTTGCCAACCCCTGTGATAAGCTATTATGAACAGAAATATATGTGAAATCTATAGGCACTTCACATCACTTGCAATAAAATTGAATAATTAAATAATTTCTGGATTAAAATCATCTGTTTTCTTTACAATATTATTCATAAATGATTATTTAAGCATTTATGAATAATATTGTAATTTTAATAAAATACGTCATAATTTTAACTCCAAACACAAAAAAAATGAAGAAGTTTAGGCCGAACTTCTACTCGCCATGCTAGACGTAGCGAATACCATTATCAACCTTCTAGAATTGCCAGATGGCAGCGCTTGACATGTGATGTTCAGGTTTTGGGGTGAAAATGTTGGCTGCAATCTCTCTATTATCTTTGCAAGATAGCCTGGGTCGCTATGACCTTTGACAATTTGTTGTTGTGGCTTTATTCTGTACCCGAAAGATACAGGCGTTTCTCGGGAGGACCAGAAAATGATTTTTCTGTTCCGTCGTTTATTTCCAGCAGAACTCATTCCGCATTAGCCTCACACTCGTAAAGTTTGAAGGCAATACTGTTCTAAAATCATGCAAACTGTACATATTATTCTGTAAACAGAACATAGGTGTTGTACATTTAGTTCACAATACTCTTCTCTGGACATACCAAATTTCACATTTAAAGATTTTGAAAAATCCTCTAATTTGAGGAAAAATAATGCATGGAGTAATTAAGCCAACTTATGCGTGAGATTGTGAGCTAGAATACGGTAAAAAAAATCTCTCTTGCTTACAGTTAGAGAGAAGATTATTAAGAGGGTTGTTAACTTGTATGAATGTTTAAATGGCTCCTATATTAGTGAAAAAATAAGCCTATTGACACACACAATTTTGAATAGTTTTTGCTTGTTGAATGTTTAGAGGAGAAAAAAACAGCAAATTAGATATTTCCTAAAAATACTCTCATATATTATAGATAAATATGTGATTGCTCTTAATTATCTGGGGCATGGGAGGATCCAAACAAATACATTGATTTAAAGCTAGCTTGCCACATGGTGTCAAGAACTGTATCTGCTTCATTTCAGTTTACTTAAACTTATTTAAAGAGTAATGTTACCATAAAATTTTTGGAATTTAAGTATAGAAGTTAAAATGTCTTACTAAAAGATTCATTTTATCAATTGTGTATAATATAATTAATGTGTTATTGATCAAATATACAGGATGTCCCAAAAGTTTCCATACATACAAAGGTGGTGTAGACACACGAAGAAAACTTAGAACACTGTACGGTGGCCAGCCCATTGGTCAGGCACGAACCAATGACCAACTACCAGTGTTTGATGATTTTATTTATTTGGCCAATTGTGGGCTTGATTTGTGTCACTGTATGGAGACGTCTCTTTTGGGACACACCGTATATAAAATTAATACTATTATTATAAGAAAAAACTTACTGTCGTCAGAAGCGATGCCCGTGGTCAAACCGAGTGAGCTTAGACGTTCTTTGTTCTTGGGGTAGAGGACCTGCTTGTGTTTGCATCTGAAAGTTTTTGCTAATTTAAACAGATGATGCAAAGGAATAAGAGGATTCTTTAAATTTAGAATCTCTTTGTTACGAGGTGGTTCGACGGAAATTATTTTTGCCATTTTGTCCCCAACACGACAAAGATCGAGTAATTTCAAAAATTTGCATTTATCTTCGGTTATTAATTTATTATAGTCCAAACCACTTTTTGTATCAGTATTATCAAAATTATTTTCTTGTAAAAAACTCAACGTGCAAACATTAACCGTGTCGCCCGTGCCGGAGATCGGTTTCGACGTACAGGTGGTTTCGGAAATACTTTTCCCACGTATGTCACAAGAAAAATGATTTAAACCGGTTGTTTCATAGGATGCATTGCCATGGAAGGACACATTTTTAGTGGTAATATTAGTCTTTTTATGGGATCCGTTGGTTTTGGAATAATTGTTAAAAAGCTTGTTCGAGACGTTATTATGATCGAAGATCTCTGTAGTTGCTTTCTTGGTAATTTCGTCTAGAGATAGCGAATGGAATACTTTTTCGCCATACTTTTCGGAAAGTTTTACCAATTCGCTAAAAGTTAAACTTTGTAAACTTTTCTGGTCTTTCATATCCAAAATATCTGTTAAGGCAACTTTTGAAGAATTATCCACACTGTAGATTGCCTTTTTACAATTTCTTGCATCAAATGTCGAATAAATTTTATATGGTTTGTTATTGTTGGAGGTTTTCTCTTGTTGTATCTGTTCACAACACGATTTAAAATTTGGAAAACAAACTTCACTTTTACCAACTTTATTTGATTTTGCTCTTTCCTCCACTTGTAAATGCACTTTGTTACAACTTGAACGTTTTGCTTTCGAAGACGACAGATAATTTAAACTTTGAACTCCGGTTTGACAATGTTTGAATTCGTCCGCCTGTTTCGTTCGGGGAGCAATTTTCCGATATTTTCTTAAAACAGCCAAAGTTTTAGGATGCAAATTACCCGAGGGAGAAAGTTTGTGTCTGCATTCTGGTTCTTCTGTACCCGTCATAATTATCTCTCTGCAGATATATTTAGTATTTTGAATGCTTTCGCTATTTAGATTATCTGCATTCGATGTAATCTTTCCTTTCGTCAAACCTGGATCCACCAAATTATTTGTATCTAGCCAAAGATTACTTTGATTTTCTGGAATGACATTGGTCCAAATTGATTTGTTGTTTTCAGAAATATTGTCTGTCGTGTGGTTAACGTTATCGTCGTCACATTTAACAAACTGTTTGGCATTATTGTTCAAATCGATTGCTACTTTCTCTTCGGGCATGTTTTGCACTAAAGAATTATTATTGAAATTCACATTTTCGAGTTTTAAGATATTGTTACCTTTTCCCATTTTAATTACATCCATTAAATTTGGACAGCAACGATCATTATTGCAATAATTTGGTGGTACGAATTTCAGTAATTTTTTCACTGTTTTTTTGCAGAGAACGAATTTCTTTTTCCCACTTTTCTTTATGGTAAAAAAGTCTCGCGATTTATTTACAGTCTCTGGCAAACAAGGAGAAATTTTAACAAAAGTTTCTAGTGTTTTTTCATATTTTGAAATCTTGCAATCCATTGCAGACAACAAAGGATTTGATTTATCAACGATACTGTTTTCCACTTCTTCTTGTCGAAAGCTCGAAAGTAATGAAGACTGACCATTATCAGACGTGTCTGAACATTCGGCTAAGTTACGGGTCTTTGGAAAAGATAAATTATTTACATTTTTGGTTATCACAGAATGTTCCACATCAATATTGGTGTTTGATTTTCCAATTTCACAGGAACTATCTTCACTTTTTACGTTTTCTCCATAATTAGCGTTGTAAATATCACTCTCTTCGGGATTAACCCGGTCTCTCGAACAAACTAGATTATTCGAGTGGTTTTCGAAGTTTAGACTAGTGTGTAATTTATTGGAAATGCGAAGTCTTTTGCACTCGACATTTTTCGAATTTGATAAAATTCTACGCCTTTTCAACAGTCTTCCAACCCATTCGCGGCCGTCAGGCCGATTCATTCGAAACTCCTCTGCGTCCTCTCTGTTCTGACTGCAAGGCAAGTTAACTAGGTAAACTGGTAAACAATCGCTCTTGGTTAGTAAGGCTACATTTTGAGGTTTTGGAAGAATCGGTTGTAATCTGAGGTAATCTATTAAAGAGAAATTATTACGCATTAATACAAAATGAAATATAAAAATACAGTAGAGCATCGATTATCCAAATACCGATCAACCAAAATATTGGTTAACTAAAAGCATTCCAATCGGCAAATTCAAATTTCCACTAGTGCTGTGGCGCTGCAGCACTCTCCCCCCTCCCTGCCAACCTAAACTGTAGACCTACTTTACTGTACTACTTTATGTAAGGTATGTATTTGAAAGACGTGTGATACAAAATATATACAGTATAGTTTTGTGTTTAATATATTTTTTCGTAAATGATCAATTATCCGAACAACCCCAGTCCCAAACTGTTTCAGATAATTGATACTCTACTGTAAAATATGTTAAAGTTTGCATAGAAGCTAACCTGTTATATCACCCATTGATAGCTAGAATCTAATAAGTAATACCTTTAAACTAACACTGGCGCACGACACTTTATTGGCACTCTCCTCCAGAAACACATATAGTTTGTCTTGGAGACTATTTGGGCACCCCTCTGCGAGTGGCACCCGGGGCATGATACACCCCCTTGCTATGCCACTGCAAGGAGGAGTTATTGGAGTCAAACAAAAATTGTATGTGAGAGTGTAACTGATTACAAAATAAAGGCAAAAGGATCATTTATTGCAGAAATAAATTGGCAACAAGTTGCTAGACTTTCCCGGTAACATTTCAAATTTTGGTGACGTCATCTGTTATCATATTTTATTTAAAAACTTTTTATATTTTTAACTATTATAAAATGGCAAAAAACTTAATTTTGAGGGCAGAGATGGGTTTTACAAAAAAAGTTGTAAATGCTAATAACAAGTAAAATCCTCATTATTTAAGTCAGACCCTACTGGAGATATGCACGACCCGTTATCTCCCCACCCCTTGACCTTTAACCACCAAAATTTAATAGCATCAAGCCTCCTAATAAACAAACTCCTTGCAAAATTTCAGAAATTTTCGACAAAAAACCACGGGAGCTTCAAACAAGGTAAACAAAATCGTGCTCCCCACACACACACTATCCCCTAATTTTTTTTCGCTTCTCAACATTTCAAGGTGTTCTAAGTCCAAAAATGTAAAAATCTGAAGGGTCATTTTCTGCTGGGTCACCAAACTTTCCCTCTGTTATAACAGCCAGGAAAGTAAAAACTACAAATGAAAGGAAGTTCTAGTACCCTGTAGGGCCACTTATAACACGAATACACAATGTGACATGGGTAGGCATGAGGGTGCTGTACGGCTGGGATGGGCAACCTTTTTCTATGTAAGGGCCGCATTTTAAGACTTTTGAACTGATGCGGGCCGCATGCAAGAGAAAGAGAAAAAAAAATGTTGATAAATCAGAATTATTTATTCATATATAATTATAAATTAGCATAGGTATACTTAATTTAGCTTCTGGAACTGATGTAAACGTAATATATTGGAAATATTTGGTTAAATATTTGTCACTGCTAGTTTTAAATTAGTTTCCATGTGTCTGTTAGCCGGTTGCTTGTTTTAATTTGTACTAAATTCATTGCAGGAAAAACTATTCACATACATAAGTTGTAAAAATAACATTTGAATTTTTGCTGCATACTTCCTTAAGCTGGGAAATTGATATATTTATTCACATTTTATGCGTCGCGGGCCGCAGGTTGCCCATCCCTGCTGTATGGTGTCCTGTGGCACTCGGTCCACAGTTGCTGTAAGTTATCTTCTAGTTCATCCAAACTCCTAGGCTGTCCAACTTGGCATCCGGGTGATCTCAGACACGTTTGATTGGTGACAAATAGGGGGACTGGGCATGCCAGGAAAGTGTGGCTATGTGGTGGAGGCAGTCTTGTGACAAATCCACTCTCAAACTCGGTTAGTTACTCATATGGTTTTCAACTGTGATGTAAAGACATCTCTAGTGATACAGCAGGTAAACTACAGATAGGATGCCTTTGCATGCTTTTTTATAGGCCAAGGGCATCCCCCTTGTTTTAATTTTAATGCCCACTGTTGGTATTATGCAATAATTCTCAAGCAGATATGGAAATGATTAGTTACCTGCATGCCAAGTTTTGCAGTGATACAAGAACTCCTTCTTGGTGTGCTAATTTTTATGGCAATGAATGCAATTTTTATCTGTACTGTACTGTACACTTAAGTTTATTTACATTAACTCTTGTTACTCTATTTAAAATATTCATAAAACTTTTCAGTTTTTTAGGACATTCTAATACTACATTAATTCAAATGTGAGTATCTATTATTTGTGCAGGGTGAAATGTTTCAAAAACTTTTTCAAATTTTTAGCAAAACTAATAATTTCTTTGGATAGAGCAAAGCACTTCCGATCTTGAATAAGGCAAAAGCCCATTAACATTACATATTAGAAGATTATTCTCCAGATGTTAAGATATTTCTTGTAACTGATGTAGTGTGAAAGGTTGCCTTTAGACTATAGAATAATCTAATATAGTTCAATAATTATCTTGACAATGAATACTAATCACATATCCCTTTTTATTTATATTAATTATTCTACTCTACAGATTTATTAGAATATTCTAATAAAGTATAGTACCACTCAAACTTTTAAAATTGCAGTTTACAGGTTCTATTAAGGTTTGAATGGTAGTACTATAGTTTACAATGAATGCAGTTTTGCTGTAAAGTATTCTAATAAAATATTTAAACAAAATTCAAACTTTATATTAAACCTGAAGCCTTAAAAATGGAGAGAGAACCATTAAGTCAAATATGTAATATCAATTTTTGAGAATGAAATATTAAAAAATTGTGTGAACGACATAAATTTAAAATCTGTAAGAGAAGCCCTTTAATTGTATGTAGAGGCAATTAAAAAACCAGTTTAGACTCATTAACCTTCACTCTATGGAGGAACATTCCAGTTATTTGGTTGACTGACCAAACCCAATATGACAGTTACCAACTTTGAAATATTGATGCTTCCAACAAAGATTACACGCAATTTGCTTGATTGGCAGATTATTGCATATCACTAAATTGTGAAAGAAGCAATTTTATAATTTTATTTTTCAAACGACTGATTTAAATTGCTGTTCCACGAATCTAGCTTGGCTCTGTCAGCCGACTGTATTTGGTCGGTTGATGTTATTGCTGTTAGAAACAAAGAAAAAAGCAAATAATCTGTAGATATGCCAGTTAAATTAAAATGCAAAAAATATAACAGGGAATTATTTCTTTGTCGTGTGTGTTTAATAAATACACCGCCACCTAAAGACAGTTGTTTCACATTTTTATATTTAAGATGTAATAATTAGATTTATTCGAATGCGACATATTTTGACATCTATATATTGGGATCGATTAGAAGAAATCTTTCATACAATGTTTAAATGTTATGTGAAATGTTTGTTAGCACATTTGAAGTATATTTATGTAAGTTGTAATCAAAAGCAAAGAACTGACACACAAAATGTAACCTTCTATTGCAACCTGTATCATATTTTAGACTATTTACAGTGAATTAACATTGCTAGGAGATAAAAATGACTCATTGCACGTGACTGATGTCCTTCTAATATTAGTCTTGAAATTGTAATGTAAAAAGATGCGTTTAACATGTATTGTGTGTGCCAATGAATTCACCATTTTTTCAATTTAGAATTTTAATATATATTGTATTTCATATAAGAAATATACTCAAATTATATGCTCACATAACTGTACCTATTTATTTATTTACAGTAGAGAGTCGTTTATCCGAACCCCGGTAATCCGAATCGCCGGTAATCGGAACGATTTTCAGTCGGACTGTGTCGTGCCGAATCGAACGTTTTTGATACTAGATTTACTTCTAAAGTATAATTTTCGTGTTTTTATATTTTTCAATATATTTATTCTGTTTGTACAAAATGCAGAAATAATTTTTAACGATACAGTAGCCTCGATTATTATTATAAAAATTTTCGTCAGGCTTAAAATCGACGAAAATTCAACACGAAGCAACATGCAACGGACAAAAATTTGAACATCGGACAGGTTAATATATTTTTTCGTACATAATCGGTTATCCGAACAACCCCAGTCCCCAATTGATTCGGATTAACGACTCTCTACTGTATTACTATTTAATGTTTAAGAAGTTAAAATCAGCAGTTACCTCTTATCTTTCTTGTCATTCCAAAATAATCTTTAGTGTCCTGTAAAGAGTTTAAAACACATTAAATTTTCTATGACGGTTAAATAATTTGTTTAAAATCATTAACAAACACAAGAATGACAGTCAAAAATAAAGATATTTCAATCAAGTTTGTTAGAATAATCTGTTTATTATATCCTAATGACATTACACCACAGTATTTTGATTAATTACTTTAAAGATTAAAAAAATCGGCAACGTCTAGAAACCTCGTTTATTAAATTTCTTTTTTTCTATTTGACAAATGTTATTTAAAATATCAGTTAGAAAACTTTTATAATTTAATGATTATTTAAGCAAATTCATAATAATCAAAAACTTCTAATTCTAATGATTGAAAGACAGCTGCAAACTTCTTGCATTTTTTGTTTATTGTAAGATTAACACAGGTTGATTACCAATATGTCATCTGTAGACATGTGTAATTTTAAAATGACAATTCAGCAGATTTTTTAATATACATATGTATGAGTAGATATAAAAATCTTTAGTGGAAAAATTTTTTTATTTTTATAATATAAATAGAAAAAAACAAAATTTTATTTCAATTTACATTTTAACATTTGTTTAATTTAATCAACAAGAATATTTACAAAATAATTTTTAAAAATGTAAACATATCTCTTCACAAACACCAGAAAATCCTGCAAAAATGTAACAGAAAATACAATAAACAAATGTTTTTGACAATTTCAAATTGCCATCGTCTATGTTACTTTTTTTGGCTGGCTTTTCTGATGTTTGTGAAGAGATATCTTGTGCAGTTATTAAGGGTTTTTGTTTATGAAAATATAAGCAGGTTCCACAGAAATAAATCGAGATAAATGTCACTTAAAATATTTTCATGAACTTTACTAGAAAACAAAGGGTTACTGTAAGTGTACTTGTTTCTGAATATTTTTTCAACTGTATTTTTGAGAATACTGGGCCTTGATGTCTGATGGTAAGAGCACCGGATTATCTAGTGGAGGAGTGGTATCAAATCTCTTGATAACCAGTTTCCTTTCCTATGGGTATCCAGAGGAAGATCTCCACAAATCAAGTTGGCACTGATGTGGAGTCAGTCCTACCCGAGCTACAAATACAGAGCTGTACACACACACACACACACACACACAATCTCTCTCCCTCTCTCTTTCTAATGCACCTTTGTGGCACATTTTAAGGTGGATTCCTTTATCTTTACTACAACCATCAAATCAAGAGATGCCCAGATAATATAATTGATGAGTAAAATTCTTTAAAAATCCTAAGAAAATTAAAATTTTAGAAATCGAAATTTATTATAAGCAATTGATGTATCAGTTAATAATGAAAATAATAAATAAATAAATATGTATGTATAGAATACAATGATTTGAAACTAATGTTTATTATTATTAAAAATTTGCATTAGTAACAAAATATAATATCAACCTAACAACTTAATATTTACAAATGAACGCAATTAAATATCCAATTCTAAAAAGAATATATTTGTTTCATTAAAAAATTGTTTAAATAAGCGGAATAATTTTATTTATAAACTCTTACATTGTTTTCAAGCAAGTAAACACCAAAATATTTTCAGTTAATTATGTCACGTTCAATTATCTTTTGATAACGAACTGTAAAAATTAAATAGCGTTTAATCAATCCCGTAGACAGTTGATAATTACAGGGAAGTTTTAATTGCATTTAATAAAGGATTTATGCGATATTTTAATATAACAATTCTTTGTAAACATCGCTATTATAGTGATAAACTTTCTAGCTATAAAATAAGTACACGTATGATATGATGAGAAAAGATGCGATATTAAAAATATTACATACTGCATCCTCTTATTATTATTAAAAAAAAATTTCAGAAAATGAACTGTTAATAATTTTTGTTCTTAAATATCGTAAATGTTTAATGTTTCGTAGTGCAAATTAATTTTAACTTCGTTAGAAATATCTGCAAAAAAATAACAAGAGGATCCAAATTTTTATTATAAAAAATAATCGAAAATTTAAATTAAATTAATAAGAAATTTTACGTTCGGATTAGATCGAAATTAAACATTAAATAAAAAATTAAATTCATTTAGAGTATGATCAAAATTTATGACGTGCTTCTAAACGCATTTTGTTTCGCTTTGCATATTATAAACTAAAATTATTTATTCTAATTCATTTTGTAAGATGAGAAATTATTACTAAAATTTGATGCAAATGGCTGTCTCCTACAAATAAAAATTTAATGCCAAATGCAAATTTTGCTAAAAAAAATTTACGAATTTATTTATTTATTTATTTTATAAAATAATAATTTCTTAAAATTATACGTGCAGAAACTATTTAAAAAATAGACAGAATCCATTTTTCACGGGGGATAAAAAAAATTATTCTTGGTTTAACAGTCTGTCAAGGTTTTTTTTTGTGTGTAGTGTTTGCTGTCACAAACAGGTGAC
The DNA here is from genome assembly GCF_030686945.1 of Centruroides vittatus. Lineage (NCBI taxonomy): Eukaryota > Metazoa > Arthropoda > Arachnida > Scorpiones > Buthidae > Centruroides > Centruroides vittatus. The sequence continues at coordinate 2,174,752 of NW_027122679.1, forward strand.
TCTGACAGTGACTACTATGTCTTCCTTAACAGTCCGTGAAAGGTAACTTTTATTATACTTGTGTTATCGGGAGTGCTAATATCCATTTGAAGGGTAACTTGTGGTGCGTTCTCGGTTAATTACGAGACGACGTGGCAGTGACAGTCCGTACTCTGGATCCTGCCAGGCTTCAATTACGGTGACGTGACAATTTTGGACGAAGAAAAACTATCAAAAGGGTTTATCTTAATCGTTCTAGTAAAATAACATATAAAATGGAAAGGAAATAATTTTACAATGCGAGATTTTTTCAAAACAGACATTTAAGAACAAAAGTAATCTGATGAAATATATTTACTGTAAATTTTTTGTAAAAACTTTATGTCATTCTTTGTCTAATTGGAATTTACAGATTATAGTTTTTTTTTTATTTATGAACTACAGGGAAATGTACTTTAATAAAAAAAATATACTTGAGTAAAATATAATTATTCTGATTATTATTATGCTTTATAAACTTTCAAATTGTTAGATAATTTTAACAAAAACTTAAATTCAGTTTTTTTTTTAATGAGAAGACAGCACATTATGCTTGAGTAATGATGACATAATATCATTAAAAATCTAATTATTCATAGGAGGAAAAAATTCAAATTTTCAATTGAAAAAAATAAAACCGGGACATTAATTTCCGAGATATTTACAAAATTTTAATGCAAACGATTGAATTACCGTCATCGGTATTATAATTTTAAAAATAAAATATAACCTATTTTATAAATCATTTTTTTCATTTACCACAATTTCTTTTAAAGACAATCCCAACATTAATATGACATCTGCGTTAGAATACAGATTGGTTTTGCTGTCGATATTGTAATTTCATAACAACAAAAGTAAAACCAAATCGTATTGATATTTTGCATTAAACAATACAAGTTTCTAATAGGTTAAATATTTAAACTGGAAGCATTAAACTGTTATTGAACAGCAAAATGTGAAATTGTTTTCTTATTTGACTAGAAACGTAACTCCCGACCTATTCTTGTTTACGTAGACCGGTTTTGTACGGTTGACGGAAAATGCGAAAAAAAATTCCGTCGAATACCAAACTTTACTCAAATGTAGAATCTGTAACATAATTAACTGTGTGTGGAATATGCAACTCAACCCAAATAATTACAAAATTTCCTCTCATCTCAATCAAATTACTTTTAAACAATTTTCTTATGCATTGTTATAATCAACAAAATTAGGCCCCGTGGCTAATAAATCTTCTGAGAACTGTTACGGAACAAATTCGAAAACACAATTTAAACTAATCTTCTGATCTCTTAGGCCAGTGACAAGCAAACTATGAATCGTGATCCTAAAGGGATTGAGAGAAAAATTTTGATAATGATATAAAAACAAAAAAGTGAATTGTTCAAGCTTCACGCTATGCTACTATTGGATAATTAAAACCAAAGAGTACTAAAAAGATAATTGGGGATCATAGTAAATTTCTGTTTTAAAATGGGAGGATTGCCAGTAAAAAACTTTGTAAAACACCGTCTTACGTTACTTTTTGTTGGGCTGCAATTTGAAAAAATTGTGACCTATAAATTCCCACTGTCGTCCGTCCATCATTCCTTAATCTTGAAAACAGTTTTTCAAATTGCAGCCCAACAAACACAAACCTGTCTACAAAAGCCTCACACTGATACAATGCTGCCATAAATAAAAACAAAAGGTAGGCAATTACCCACACCGTGTATTAAATTTAATATAGTGAAAACTGGATTATTTGAACTTGAGACCAGGGGTCATTCAAGATAATCCACAAACTCATTTTTGTGTTTTTGGTACCTAAAGCAGCACTGGGATTTAAAGTTTCACAAACTATAAATACGGTATTGCATTAACTGTATTTGAAAGTAAATTACATTAGCTTTTGAGTAAATTAATCTTACGCACACAATGTAGTTTCATGACACTACAATTGACAGATGATATAGTAATTACTATCTACATGGAGAGTTTGGTCACTGTAATTATACTCTGGTATGTACTGTACTTGTACAACACTACACATTCTAATTTTTTTTTTTTTTTCAAACACTGTTTTAGATAATCAAGTTTCTATTGTAATTATATTAAGACTGCATAAATATAAAAACTGGAAAGAACAATTTTATTTGAAATATTTAAAAAGAATTTGGTTTCTTGTAAATATTAAATTTAAGCTAAGATTTACAAGAAATCATAATAATTGTATAATTTGACAGCAAAGACACTTAGATATTATAAAAAGTTCCTAAAACATTTTCAATAATATTTTTACCTAGGACATACGTATAGACATTCCTTACTTTAAAATACAAAACAAAAGCTGTTGTCACTGGGAAAAGAATATTTTATATTGTAAGAAAAGTTAGTCGTCCAGAGAATAGCAACTATTACCAGAGATGCAATGTTTTTGATAATGCGGAAAAAACTTTTAAATCGATAATCTTGACATTCAAGAGTCTGTCCTAAGATTTAAGTGGAAATGCATAGACCTATAAACAAACTGCAATAATAGACCAATCTGTTTCATAACAAGAAATGTTATGAAATAAACTGTCTCAATGGTAAAAGGATAGTAAATCCCTACTAATCACCACCTGTATTGAACAGATAAAGTCCTTTCAACATTATTCTTATCTTCAAATACACACCATATGCTGCCAAATTTCTAGATTCAACACTAAAATGGTCAAAAGTTTACATGTTTTTGATGTAGGTCTATGTATCATACATCTACGTACGTAATATGTAAGATATGATCTGTGGAGTGAAATCAACTTGAAAATTATCAGGGGCTGAATTTCGGTGAGAACTGAAAATTCTGCATATTTCTGAGAAATCTCCTCTTGAGAAATTACCAGCAACTTCCCCTTACCAGTCTGCAATCTGTGCTATTACATTATCAATTACAATATAATGTAATGGAAGGAACCATTATTTTGTTTTATTCTATGTATTATTATAGGAGAGAGTTGAGAAAAAGCATATACTATGCTCCCATCCATACTACTAAATTACAAATAGACAGCCATTTGGATGAGTGGTTAAAGTGGTAGCTACTGCTCTGGGAGACTCGAGATCAAATCCAGATACAGTGGTACCTTGACATACGAGTTTAATTCGTTCCGTAACCTTGCTCGTATCTCAAAGCAATTTTCCCCATTGAAATTAATTGAAATGCCATTAATCCGTTCCAGCTCCCAAAACACCACCTCAGTTGTTTTTGTTAAGTGTTTTTGAATAAGAAAAATGTATTTACAAGAAGAAACATTTATTTATAAATAACAAATACATATTCTATAAAAACATAATAAAAGAAAAAGTGAAGTGCTTACGGAAGCGCTTAATTTTCGTCACTGGTCTTCGCTTTTTTCGTCACGCTTTGCTCATTTTCACCTGCAGATCGTTTAAAAAAACTGTCCAAGGAGGTTTGTTTTTTCCTCTCTTTCAGGATATTGCGGAAATGAGTTAGGCAAGTTTCGTTGAACAACTCCGATGCACGACTAGTTGCAACTTTTTCGGGGTGATTTTTATCCCCGAACTCTACAACTTTCTCCCACATTGCCAAGATCTCCTTTATATCTCTTGTAGAGATAACCTCCTCCATCTCTGGCTCCTCTTCAAAACTAATTTTTCGTTGAACCACCGTTTGCTGCTGCGAATGTAGATCGTGTAACTCCTCGGTTGTCAGCTCCTGAGACTGTTCCTCGACGAGTTCGTTCACATCTCTCTCATCCACCTCCAGACCCATGGATTTTCCCAGAGAAACAATCTCCTCTACCACTGACACTTCGGGTTCCAATCCCTCGAAGGCCCTTTCAACTACAGCCTCAGGCCACAGCTTCTTCCATGCAGAGGTTAAGGTTCCTCGTTGTAACACCCAGCCAGGCCTAATCAATAATTTTTAGGCATATCACGATGTCAAAGTGGTCCTTCCAGAACTCTCGAAGGGTAAGGTTTGTGTTCTCCGTCACCTCAAAGCAGTGCCGAAAAATGTGCTTGGTGTACAACTTTTTAAAATTAGAAATCACCTGCTGATCCATGGGCTGCACGATAGGAGTGGTGTTGGGTGGTAGATAGAGAACCTTTATAAACTTGAACTCTTCGAGTAAATCATCTCCAAGATTTGGTGGGTGAGGAGGGGCATTGTCGAGGACAAGAAGGGCTTGCATGGGTAGGTTGTTTTCCTGTAGATATTTTTTAACAGAAAGGCCAAACACCAGGTTTATCCACTCCACAAAGAATTTCCTGGTGACCCACGCCTTCGGATTTGCCCTCCACATAACTTGCAGTTTTTCTTTTAAAATCTTATGTGACTTAAAGGCTCTGGGATTTTCCGAATGGTATACTAGCAGAGGCTTGATTTTGCAGTCGCCAGTCGCATTGGCGCAAAGTGCTAGAGTTAATCTATCCTTCATGGGTTTGTGACCTGGCATCATCATCTCCTCTGCCGTTATGTAAGTCCTATTCGGCATCCTTTTCCAGAAAAGCCCTGTCTCGTCACAGTTGAAGACTTGCTGGGGGATGTATCCTTTGGCTTCTATCAGTTCGGAAAACGTTTTGATGTAAGCCTCAGCTGCCTTCACATCCGAACTTGCTGCCTCACCATGCCTGACGACGGAGTGAATGCCGGTCCTTTTCTTAAAGTTGTCAAACCAGCCCCGACTGGCTTTAAACGAGTCTTCCGATTCCTCGTTTGTGGAAGTGTGTGGGATCTGCTTCAGCAAATCACCGTAAATCGCTCGTGCCTTCTCACATATGATGCTTTGTGTTAAGGTTCCTCCTTGAAGCTGCTTCTCTGTCACCCACACCATCAGTAGTTTTTCCATCTTTTCATGGAGAGAGGTCCGGAGCTTAGAAATTATTGTAACGCCCTTAGCTGGCGTTATACTCTTTATCAACTCCTTCTGTTTAAGCACAGTACATATCATTGATGTGCTACGCCCGTACATCCTCGCCAAGTCAATTACTCGCACACCTTGCTCATGTTTTTCTATGATTTCACGCTTTAACTCAATAGACATCATCTTCTTCTTCGGACCCATAGTTATAAAAATAAATGTGATAATGTTTTGTAAATGTACAAAAAGCAAAAAACGCGAACCCAACTTATCAAAAATGCTTCGAAAACGAGGGAAACAAGCACACAGACTGAGGTCTAGTCTGAAGTGGGAAAAACCGTTAGACGCTGCACACGACCCCAACATGCGTCCCGCATGTTGGGGTCGTGTGCAGCGGTGTAGTGTGCGATTCCTCATATCTCAAATCTTGCTCTCATCTCAAAGCAAAATATCGCTCGCTCGGCGGCTCGTATCTCAAAACACTCGTATATTAGGGCACTCGTATATCGAGGTACCACTGTATGTAGAAATCCCCAGGAATTTTTAGGGGGTGATCTGTCAGGATATGTTAGGTCGATCCCTCACCATCTGGCCACCTCATTATTGGCTTGGCTAAACTCATAATGAGCTTTCTAAAAAAGTCCTCTTAGCATCCACCAGCAGGCAGGAAGTTATATTACTGTATTATCAATTGGCATATTTAAATCTCAAACAATTTTACAACTTTAAAAATGTTGTGTTAATTAGGAAAATTATAAATTTGAGGGAACTCCTAATAATTTAATATCGATAAGATTTTTGAAATATTTTAATTTCTTCCAAACCCTCACAACTATCCTTTACGCTCTCAATTTAAGGGCAGGCGGTAATGAACTAGTCTAAAAATTGAAGTGTAAAAAATGATTAACAAACAGTACAATGTAAATTGTTCTTGTCATTTTTCAATTTTCATTTTACTAATTTTAATTGTCTAACAAAAAAGAATTAATTAATTTCCAATTAAACTTTTCCAGTTTATTAATAATTTATTAAGGGATAATTTAATAAATCTATGCTTTTGTAACAGATTAAATTATTGTCAATGAAATGAATGCCAGTGTTCTATTATTTTCTCTGTTAAAGAAACATTGGTAATCATTTACTTGCAGACATTGCATAAAGGACAATTTTCACTAAACTGCCAGTCCTGTTTTCTGCCAAAAACATCATAAAACCAACAGCAGTGGCTTATCAAGTTCGTATATAGTTAATTGGGGCCTCCTGCCCTTAAGCTTACCATAGCTAGTCTCGACTTTAGTCTACGTAGCACTGTTCTTCAGATTAAGGAAGGACAGACAAACAGACGAGCGACAGTAGGAATTAATAGGTCTACAATTTTTTCAAATGCAACCCAATTAAAGCAAGAAATTTTTTATTTTGTAAAGAAATAACAAAAGTGTGCCATAACTCAAAACAGTTAGAAACCACAATACTAGCTTATAACACGAACTATACTAAGATTCTTATAAAATTTAATACAAATTACCAGAGTTTTATACTTTTATTTCTGTGATTTAAACACAAGAATATCAAAACTATGTTTCTTACTTATTTCATATTTCATACTTTCAGGTATTAATAAGCAAATAATAATAATCTTGTTCATTCTAAAAGTAACATTTAAGCAACACTATTAATAATAATTATTTTTCGGTAGTGTAATTTAAATCTGGTGATTATTAAAACACGATTCAAAACTGAATACAATAATGTCTTTTCAACAAATCTCCGAGTCATTGTATCTAGAAAAATGACAACAAATGGTTTCTGAATTACATTATTATTTAATTAATTTTAAATGATGGTTTTTCAATGTTTATTATAAATTTAAGCGTTAATAAGGTGGTTAAAGTTTGTCTTAAAAGATCAAAAGATCATTTAAATTTGATATTTTAACACAATCGTGCATCGAGACATAACGAACTTGAAAATTTCCTACACCAGTCTTTATAATCTTTGCTTTAACTATTCTTAGTTACTTTGATGTTTCACTTAACAGTTCTTTTTGTCTAATATTGATCAATAGAATTTTTGGACTTTTATAAATTAACTTGAGTTAATTAGTCTAATTATAAAACTTTCCACTTAATTATAAAAGTCAATTTTGTTTAATCTAATCAACACACTCAATGTATAATCAATGTAATTAGTATATTGTATAACAAGAAATTTTTGGATTATCTTTGTAGTCTTCTTCTAAAACTTTATATATATATATATACATATAATTTTTTGTTTAAGTAAATTACTTGTAAAAATCTCATAAACCAAAATTTAATAATAAAAAAAAAAAAGCTTCATCTTTATTTCGTGGCATTTTCAAGCAAAAACTCAAAGATAAGAATGCGGCAATATCGAGTTAAAATTGCTTAAATATATTTACGAGAAAGTATGCGTGTAAATAAACGGCAAATAAAATGTTTAAAGTCGAGATTTTCCTCGAGAAGTTTGACAAGAAAAAAACAATTCAATTCATAAAACCAGGTGTTAGTAAATATGTTAAGCAATAAAATTTTTAAAAAATGTGGTAATACGACTGATTAGAATTGTGGTGATTTAACGTACTTTACACAGAATGCAGAAAAAAATTGCCATCATTTTTTTTTAATGTCGTTCTTATTGCAGTAAATTGAACAAAGCTATTTGCTTTTTTTCTACTGTGTTATTCTATACATTTATGTAAAACGTTTTAAACTGTATGTTGTATACCTTCAAATGTTTATCTGAAGATTTGTTTTCGTATTTCGTGCTAATCCAACAAAGTTTACTTTTTGTTAAACATTCATTAGCTAAGAAAAACAAACTGCAGTAATTTTAAACACGCTATTCTCCCTATTAATGTAAGTTATAAAAAAAACTTTTTCTAACACTGACTATTAGTTTATTATGTTAGTAGAACATATGCATATTTAAATTCGTGCTTAAAAACAATTTAATTACAAATGCCTCAGATAGAATAAAAATTGAACTTAGCATGGCTCAGTGCAAATAGTAACATGTTCGGAGCATAGATTTAAGTAAAAAATCTAAGCAGTAGGTCAATTTTTTCTTAATGGACATGTTATGTTTTGCATCCAAGTTTCTCATTTCAAAACTATAGAAATAAATAAAAATTACATTAAAAAAATCAGAATAAAGTTTAAATTTTTTTAAATTTATTAGATATTTTTTTGTTACTTTTCTTACTTAAGACACCAACATAATTGAAAACTATAAACAGAAACGTTTTTGACTCCTTCGAGTCAACATTGACAGAAAAATCATTACCAACTTCTAAAACATTAAATGAAACTGATAATTTGAGTGCAGAAAGAACTAGAATTAGAGATTTAAAAATTTACGAATTGTGTGCAATAGAACCATGATAGAACATTAAATCCTAAAAATTGTTTAACAAATCTGTATTAATCCTATAAACTTTGTGGCCAACAGACACCCCAACACTGACCAAAAAGAGATGATGATAAAAGAACGGGGAAAGAACTGGCAACGTCACTTTCAGATCTTCCAAGCAGACGAGAAGGATGAGATTGACCATGTGGCCAGTGCAGTCCTAGCTTTGCTAATGTATTTTTTAGATTTTGTGTAAAAAAAATTAAAGGAATTCTTGTTCAATGTATCTTGAGTATAGTTTTCTTTGTAATTGAACCTTCTGAGCCAATAGAGGGGGTAAGCCCAACTAGTTGCCAGCACAACTTAACAAATTTATCTTAAAAATTAACCATTTGATGATTGCTTTATTCAATACCGATTTCCAGCATTTGTCAAGGTTTGCCACATCATTTGTACATATCACCTTTAGGTATTTAGATGTCCAATACATGTATATTTTCTTCAACCGTCTTATCAGCAATCCTTCCTGGTATTCCTCAATTAGAAGGGGGGTTTGCTCCAAACAATGCTTACTGCTTTATGAAACCTCTGCACATAGGATGTGTTATTCGAAAGTATAAGAACTGAACATCAGTGACATTTGTAACATTTTAAAGAAAATATGATACTTAAATATTACCTTTTTTTTAATTTTTTGTCTTTGATGGTGGGAGTCTTGGTCATATTTATTTTCCGAATGTTCTTTATATTTGTTTTTCTTTGAGAAAAACAAATATAAAAGATTGGATTTTTCTTTTTCCAGTTTTCAGTAGTATCAGATTGCATTCTACTCAGTTAATATTAGTGCCCAGTTCTATGCTGGACCAAGTATTTTCAAATTGTTTTTTATTAATAGAATTGTTCTGAAATTATTAAAAAGAAAATTCCTCCTAAAGAAAATTCTTATGACAATCAACAAATAAACTAAACCTTGATAAATCTAGCTACAAATTTATTGAAATAAAAACGTTTTCTATCAGATTTTACTGATCTTCAGTTACAAGTAAGGAATTTGATCCCGGCCCTTATTTCTAATCCCGGGATTTCGGGATTATACTTAGTCAATCCTGGGATCATTTCGGTATTGAGGGTTAATAAAAAATAAAAAATAAAGTCTTACAGAAATCAGCTCTTTAATCAACAAATCAAAATTTAGACAAAAATCAATGTATTTTATGGTATACACCTAGCTAATCTAATCACTCTAACTAATCAGACTTAGAGTAAGACTAACCAGACTTAAAATCACTCAGTCTTCATGTTAGTTATTCTTTTTCAAGCATCACTGAGATCTCTTTAAACTTACATAAATTGAAAAAAACCTTTATGCAGGGCCAGATTTACATAAGGACATTTGGGGCCGGTGCCCAGGGCCCCAACAAAATAGGGGCCCCACAAAACTATGTTTAAACATAAATTTTTTTTTCAATTACCGTGACAGCCTAGTGTGGCCTAATCATGAGGGCCATAGGCAGAGAAAACCAAATCTTACAAATTACAAGAGATTACAAAAGTATAGAAACCAATGTTTTTACTTTGATTCTTGAGCATTTGTGCCCGATGTCATTGGTGTGATAAGCCCTTACTATTATCTGCCTCATGGTTATAGATATTTTAATTAATTTAAAAAGTTTTATATTAAATGATAGGCAAGCAATTCTGTTAAGAGCACTCGCACTGAACAGTTTGCTTCATGCAGTCTATTTTGCAACTTTTTTAAAATTATCTCGAAAATCTCAGGATCAGGAAAACTTAATCCCGAAAATTTTGGGACTAGAAAGTGGTTGGGATCTTGGGATCAAATCCTCTAGCTACAAGCTTTTTGAATTATTTAGAATGTATAATTATAAATTCAAAATACTGAAGTCACAAATATGAAAATTTTAAGAATTAATAATTAAAAGTAATAAACAGAAAATTAAACTTTGTAAAATGAAATAAATTAATATCAAAAATATTCTTTTTTAAATTTGTAAGATGTAATTCTTAATAAAATGCTCAAAAATGTAACTGGAGATCAGTAAAATCTGATTGAAAACATTTTTATTTCAATAAATTGGTAGCTGGATTTATGAAGGTTTAGTTTATTCGTTTATTCTTGTGACAATCTTTGCATTTAAAAAAAAAAAGAGAGAGGGAGAGAGAGAAATTTATTAAACGTTATAAGATTAATTACTCTTATAAATTTTTAATCTCATAGATGATTTATTTCATCAAATAATAAAAATAAAAACACAAAAAGTTTGTGACGTCTTCATTTCTCATATTAATATCAATATATCGGTAATTTAACGAATTGTTTCTCAAACTTTTTGGACTATCACCATTTAGTGCATATATTTCTTACATTTTTTTTTTGTTTCAAAATGAATTTTTGTCTTCCTTGTCTTCCACCACCCACTTCCACCCTCTGCCTTTCAGCACTCCTTGAATCTTCTCCCACCCTCTGCCTTTCGGCACTCCTTGAATCTTCTCCCACCCTCTGCCTTTCGGCACTCCTTGAATCTTCTCCCACCCTCGTGGGGGTGTTAGTGCCCACTTTGGGAATCACTGTTCTGATGAAAGAATATTCCCGTTGACAGGAGGACTAAACAGTCATATTTTGTGTGTTTGAGTCCGTTTTTATTGTTAAAAATTTATACTTAACAAAAAGTTTTAAATTAATTGATTTAATAAAAATTTTACTCTCCAAAGTGAGAATAACACTGATTTTAATCATTTCACCAAATCTTGTTGAAATACATATAAGCTAGTTCTTTGTACAGTTTAAAAGACAAATGGCTTGATCAGTGGCAGTTAATATTTTCATTATTAAAATATACTATATTTAAAAATGGATTGTGTACAGATTAAATATAGAAATTTAATAATAAAACAAAACTTGTGTACATTAACTTAGTCTTTCGGTGATAAATTATAATACAAATTTTAAAATGTTAATACTTTCAAATGAATGTGCTTAATTTTAATGTCTACTAATGTTATGGAATGCACAAAATAGTTTGTGATGAGCAATTTAGTTTATTATAATGCAAAATTTTATTACAAAATTTAGCTTGAGAATAAATCAAAAACTTGCATATTTTGTCTGTTTAAAATTTTGTTTTCGGAATCATCTGTGTGTGTTGCAAGCATCTGTGCACTGCACGATTTTTATATTTACGCTATTAATCAAAACTGTTATTTGTGGAAAAGCTTGTCAGATTCAGAAAGTATTTATTTTTTCGAAAGGCGATACGTACTTATTTATGCACATAAATGAGTACGTATCACCTTTTTTACGTACTTAATATTTCTAATCAATATATTTTTAACCAAATTTTAAAAAAATTATTTTAATGCATCTCTGTAAAGATGTCGGCAACGTGTGTTACCGACATACAAGATCCATTTGAAAAATTTCAAGACAGATGTCACATATACCCTTTTGTAATAAATCAATCTGTCAATGCTGAAACTGTTTCTACGAGTCTTTGCCTAACATTTGACCGATTTCAAGTCTTTTTCCAGCTGCTGTAGAGTTCAAAGGTCTGTTTTGGAATGCTGTTGATCTCTCTTGTAACTGCATTCCGAATCTTTTACAGTTTGGAATTTCCACTTTTTAAAGCAGAATGGTTGGCACGAATGACGTCTGGAAAATAAGATAAATAAAGTAGCACAATGGAAACTTTTTTTTGTCAAAAAATGCTTCATAATTGTAGCATTATGGGATAATGTCAGTCACAATGTACAGATTCTTCACTTATAAGTTGGAACTCTAGAGATGTCGAATGTAGGTTCGAATCTGGTCGAGCATTAAGCTGCTTTCGAACGGGCACTTCTTACAATAGGTCACGTTGCATCAAAGTCACGTCTCTGTTCTGTTGTGCTAAGGTATAAGTGTTTACGTGGGCACATTTAATTTTTACAAGTTGTTAATCAAGTATTAACATTTAGTTAATCAAGTATCGACATTTTTATTATCTTTTGTCTAGGACTGTATAAAATGGGATATTTTTCTACTTCAATAATTAGGTTATCGTCTTACATCATATTTATCTCCATTTTTTTCCTGTCATTCACGCTCACACAGAATGATGGAATGACTTTGATTGGCTAAACAATAAAATTCCTTCTGTCAAAATTGACTTGGGATTAATTCCAACTTAATGACGTTGTTGCCCCCAAAATGATTTCCTGGCATATATCATCATCATGTTATGGCACTTATGTTACATTATGTTGCCTATCTGAACACAGTTTAAGTCAAAAGACCACAGTAAGTGGTTCGTATCAGCAGGAATGTCACAATACATTAAGTACTCTTGCAATAAAGTTAGTCTTAAAATTTTTTAGACAGATCTTATATTTTATTCATCCGAACATATCAGTTACATAGTAAATTATATGATACAACATGATAAAAAGAAAGAAATGAATGGACTCTGTTTATACGTTAGATTTTATGATAGTTGATTGCACCAAAATTATAGCTTTTAAAAAATTTACAAAAGATCTATAAAGATATTGGAACTAATGTCAGAAAATTCAGTAAAACATACATCAGTATATGAGGCATTCAAGGCATTTTAATTTGGTTCTTTGTTCTACAGTTTTTTTTAATTTGAAGTAAAAAAAAAAAAAAAAAGAGAGAGAGAGAGCTGCATAACAACTTTCAGGAGGCCTGTTATTTATTAAGATTAAATGCTTCCCAGGACTTCAACATCCTATCTTTGGATCCAAGTCCAGCCAAACATAAATAAAATACAATGTTAAAGTGAAGAACAAATACAAATTTTTGAACAAAAGTTTATATTGGGTTGTTCAGAAAGTAATTTCGTTTTTTCCATAGAAAAATAAACGCAATATTCTTACAATAAATAAATATTTTATTGAATTATATATTGATCGTTTTGGTCAAATACCTGTTGTCATTGTTTCTGGTAGTAGCATGATTTCACATTCATAAAAGTTTTGATCGTTGTTTACAAAAAACTGATGCAAGTGATTTTTGACATTGTCATTTCAAGTAAATGTCTTACAGTTAAAAAAAATTTGTATAGACCGGAACAAGTAATAATCCGAGTGTGCCCGATCTGGCAAATATGGTCGGTGTGATAACGCATCCCATCTAAGCTATAACAGTTTCTGACGAGTTACCAAACTTGTGTGAAATTTGGCATTATCATGGTAAAACACTACACTTTGTTTGTTGATCAATTCTGGCCTTTTCTGTTTGATGATATTACTCAATTTGTTTACTCGACGGCAGTACACTTTCAAATCGATTGTTAAATTGTCTGGTAAAAACTCAAAAAAAAATTTCTTTAAAATCCAACCATAGAGAGCATCTCCCTTTAATAACATGTGGAACCCATATATCGAGCTTTGAAACGAAACCAATTCGTTTTAAGTAATAATAAACGGTTCAATTTAACAGATTTAATCTCGTAGTGATTTCACGTGTTGTTATACGGCAGATTGCTTCAATCGGTACCTTTATTTTGTTTTCGTTGGCTTCAAATGGCCATCCAAACTGTGGTGTATCTTCGATATTAAAATTGACAGAATGTAATTTTGTAAACCAGTTTTGGCACTGTCTTTCTCTCAACACCTCTTCTCCAAACATATACCACAATATTTTTCTTGTTTGAACAGCATTTTGATCTTTTAGTTATAAAAAAGCAAAATATGCCAAAAATGATGCTTTCGATTTTCCATATTTGATGGGTCACCGAAAAAAAAACAATTGTACAGAATCAAACAAATATTTTTATAAATAAGCCTTAAAATGTCAGCTGTCAAAGTATATAATGAAAATGTGGTTTAAAATAAAATTGGCTGGTAAAAATACATCTAATTCCTCTAGTAATAAAAAGACGAAATTACTTTCCAAACAACCCAATATTTAAAAAATGACAGTTCACATTATAAAGAAACTGGGAATATAATCTATATCTGTAACATTTGGTAATAGATAATTGACAAATTTAGTCTTTTTACAGAAAATTATTAATTTTGCATTATATTATAAATATACATTAGAAACATTGAAAATAATATCATTTTTGTACATATTTTTAAAAATTAATTTAAAAATAATAAGTTAATCTGTCTATAGCAGTGGCGTGCCGTCATTGGAAGCGATGGAAGCGCCAATTCCACCTTCCAATGACCTTCCCTTGTATTTTATAAAATATAAATTTTCATATTTCAACGTACTTTGCATTAATTAAAATTAATATTTTATTATAACTGCATTATGTATCTTTTACACATTTCTATACTACATGTGAAAAAAATGATAAGATTGCTATTGTATATTCGAATAAATCAGTGGCGAAAGGAGTGTCGAAACCGGGCCAGTTTCCAATCAGCCAGATTATATAGGCATTGGAACATGCAGTTTACAGAGCACCAACCTCACCCGGTTTAGCTGGTAGAAGTGACACACGCATGAAGCATCTAATTTTATATCCCGGACTGGTTCTGAGCTGTTAGCCGCCTGCCTGTCAACTTTCAAGCAGCCAGATTATAGGCATTGGTGCATGCGCTTTACAGAGCACCAACGTCATCCGGTGTAGCTGGTGGATGCTTCACACATAAAGCTTCTAATTTTATATCCCGGACTGGTTCTGAGCTGTTAGCCGCCTGCCTGTCAACTTTCAAGCAGCCAGATTATAGGCATTGGTGCATGCGCTTTACAGAGCACCAACGTCATCCGGTGTAGCTGGTGGATGCTTCACACATAAAGCTTCTAATTTTATATCCCGGACCGGTTGTGGGCTGTTAGCCGTCTGACTGCTAGATATTCAGCCGCCCTCACCCAATTATGTGAATCATGAGTAGACTAGATCAACAGCGGGCCAGCTACGGCTCGCGAAAAGTTTCTATCCAGCCCGCGAGATCTTTAATAGATTATTAAATTGGAAAAATAACTAATTAATAGTTATTTTTCCAATTCTTTGTAATTTTCAAAAACGATAAGAGAAATAAATGTAGTAATTAACTTTTTATTTATTTATTTCTTATTTGCAGACTAAAAAAATTACAAGTCACAAGAAGGCGTCAATTGACTACTACGGCCCGCGGAAAAAACGTAAAATTTATTCTGGCCCGTGTTATAAAAAAGATTGCCCACCCTAGACTAGATTTATAACTTAACCCAACCGATAGGAATTTACTGCCATGTTTTTTATGATAGTTCTGTATAGTTGACGGGAGTTTAAAAAAATCCATTAAAATATTTGATATATTAATTCTGCGTTTATTCTGCTCTCCCGTCTTATATTGCTTAAGGATTTCAATGTTAAACCGGTGATATTACGATCTAGTATGTCCCATCTGTAAGGGAATGCAGAAAAAACGTGTACAATTCTAGTACAGTGTTAAAAAATTAACTGTTACTTTGGCATCATTATTTACAACCAAATTTAATGAATGAGACGTACAATGGTACAAAAAAAGCTCTAGAATTTATTTTCCTTAAATTTACGATTTATGTATCGGTTGTCATAAAAATTTCTTTCCACTTCTTTCCCAAGACTACAGATATTCAAGTACAAAGTAACCGGTTTCGACTTATTTCTACTTAAGAAGTAGTTAAATAATTAAGCGATTAGGGAATTAAAAACATAAATAAAACCCAATGAAAGAGTTGAAATTTTACTTAGAAGCTTCACCAAACCAATCTCTCGCCGAGTACAGTGGGGTCTGATCTCTTCATAATATTAGATGTAATAAAGACAGAAATTTTTCCAGTTCAACAAGAGTGACCGAAAAGTTGTAAATTTTGGAAATTTCCGTAAACACTTTGTCCTAAAACGAATTAGTTAGAAAACGAACTGACGGACAATCTGTTAAGTTTAACATATTTAGATTTTTACAGCTATGGTGAGAAACGTTTAAAATCTACAACAACCCTGTCGCGTCCTTTAATAAATACTAGTGATGCGACAAAAGAGGCATTTGACATCGACCGGTATCGGCACCCTCGGGATTTGGCACGCACACGCCTACCTGGACCGTCTCCGATTCCATTCATTAGCCACTCGTAGGGAGCTATTTCACTAAGTGGATTGTTTTAAGATTTAAAAAGTAAAGAATATTTTGTTATTTTTATGTACGTTTCTTCACAAAGTTATATTTAATTATAAGTTTCTTAAAAGTATATTCATACAATTGAAGAATTTTTTGTACTAGGTATGTATATTCATCACACATTTTGTTTTACCAAGTAAGTTTTTCTGATAATTTTAATTTTAGCCCTTAAATCGTGGCTAGTGATTAAAAAATTTATTTTAAAAAAGTTTTGGCTCAAACCGTATAATGAAAAAGAAAACATTATTAAAAGAGAAAGACCAATGCCTAAATTAAATATAAATACCTGGACAAAAAAATTTCGACATTTTGACGATAAAATTTATGACGAATGACGATTCTTTCGTAAAATTGAAGCAATTTGGAAATCAAAATAGAATAGAATTTAACATTGGTAGACAATATAAAACAAATATTGAAAATTATAACATATCTATTAATCGTAATTATCTTATCTAAATTAACAGATGTTATATGTTTTTTCTCAAAGCAAGAATTGGCATTTAGAGGGCATAGGGAATTTATTGAATCTAATAACGGAGGTAATTATATTGAACTTTCTTATTTATTAAGTACGTCAGATAATCTATTAAAAATACATTTAAAGAAGTATACGGTTTTTACTGGCTTATCGAACAAACGAATACGAACGGGCCCTGACGCGCAATTAATTGATTGCCCCTGAAAGTCAGCTTCTTACAGAAACACAGCTTCCCTTTCATCAAATGTCACGGCACGCCACTGGCCTCTAGGTCAAATTACTAAGCATTTAATTATTAATAGCAGCAGTAATATGACTCAATCTAATTCATCAATTGTTTAACTTTAATATAATTATCAGGAGTGGAGATTATACTTTGTGTGTGTGTGTTTTTACATATCCCATGCCAGGGTAAAGTGATATCCAGCTGAGTGCCACAGTGAGTATTATAGGATGTGGGCATTGAGTCACCCCCAATTGGTGCCATGAATAACCAGTATGGTTATATTTTAAAATAGTAGTAATATTTAAATGAAATATGATTTTTGAAAAGGCATTTAAAAAAATTTACATAATGTTCAGATTATGTTTGGACACTTGTATCTAAATTATCTTAACTACTTGGAAAATAAAATGTTGGATACCGGGGTACAAAAATTCCCTAATTATTCAAAACAACTAAAAACAACCAATCTTTTGTAAAAAATATTTTAAAAGTTATAATACTATAGCATTTCTCAAACATTTTAGTAATATTTACTGTTTTTTTTCTAACATAACCAAAATTTTCATTAATTTGAATATAATCTTGAGTGTAAAGAAGAAATTATTTTCCAGTATATTTGAATATTTAATGGTCATGAATAATGAATTTATTAATACCGTGGTGCCTCATACTTCAAATTTAATTGTTTCCAGGAGGACATTTGAACACCAAATCAGTCGAAATCTGAAACAATTTTTCCCATTATAAAAATGGAAAGTGAATTAATCATTCCCAGGCCCTAAACAATACCCATTTTGATAAACTTAAAACAGCAAATACACATACAGTAGAGAGTCATAAATCGGCACCCTGGTAATCGGAATGGCCGGTAATCGGCACGATTTTCAGTCGGACTGTGTCGTGCTGAATCGAACATTTTTGATACTAGATTTACTTCTAAAGTATAATTTTCATGTTTTTTATATTCTTCAATATATTTATTTTGTTTGTACAAAATAAAGAAATAATTTTTAACGATACAATATCCTCGATTATTATTATAAAAATTTTCGTTAGGCTTAAAATCGCCGAAAATTCAACAGGAAGCGACACGCAACGAAGAAAAATTTGAACATCGGACAGGTTAATATATTTTTTCGTACATGGACCGTAATCGGAACAAATCCCTAATCTGAACGACCCCAGTCCCCAATTGATTCCGATTTTCGGTTCTCTACTGTAATTTAAGGTAAAAATAACCCAATTAAATACCGTAAGAATAAATAAAAACATAAAACAATAAATTAAATATGTAAATAATGTGTAATAAAATGAAAATTGCATTTACCAGTTGCACACAGTCAACTTTGGCATCTTAA
Source organism: Centruroides vittatus (assembly GCF_030686945.1). Lineage (NCBI taxonomy): Eukaryota > Metazoa > Arthropoda > Arachnida > Scorpiones > Buthidae > Centruroides > Centruroides vittatus. The sequence goes on from NW_027122679.1 coordinate 2,193,175, forward strand.
ACATGGCCACTAGATTACATTTTTCCAAGGTTTCAAAGATGGCCACAAATGACAGCCAAAAACATTCAAACATAATAGTATGCTGGTTAAGGTTCGGTGCACTATCTTATACAATAGCACCAGTTTGTGAACAACACAAGTACCAAAAAACAATGGTGTTAATTTACAGTGTATTAACATCAGATGTGATTTAACATTTAGCTCTCTTAAACTTTAAAAAAAAAAAAGGTTCAAATTTTATTCATTTAGTAACTTAGAAATACCTTTAATTTTCCATCATGTGGTATTTTTCAGTACTAACATTTTTAAAAACTTGTGAAACATTTCAAAATAACAAAAGCAATTTATTATCATACTGGATATCTCAAAAGTTACTATCTATTTCAATGACATTAGATTTTTTTAAATGTTATATTGTCATAAAGGTACGTATCTTTAGTGCAAATTTGTGTATTTACAAAACATTAATTTGTTTATGTTGAACTCTGTGTAACGTGCAAGATAAAATACCTGAAATGCGAGAAAAGTAGAAACAATTTTGAAAGGCAGTTGAATAAGAAAGGTCCAACAAACAAAGCTATTCATGAGTTGTTATGCTGGAAAGTAGCTTATGTTCAGGGAAGAAACTTACCACTCTGGCCTCTGTGGGGACACCAATGATCACTATGTGGACCACTAATTTTTTGCAGTATATATTTTGAAATAAATGTATTTTTCATGTTTAAACCAATTTTTTTGTAATTCCAATTAATTTTCAAAACAGTTAGTGACTTGAGACACCCTGTATTTTGTAAGCAAATATGAGATATGTTACTTTTGGTAAATTTTAACTTAATTATCTCAATTCCACTTTGTTTTTAATCATAGATAAGTTCTTTAATTTTTTTAAAATGATATATAATGGATATATTTATTACCTTTTGAATCAGAACTCCCATAAATGGTTTCAGTTTTTTAAACTCGGTAATAGTTTATTAATAAAGTAGAATGTTGTTAACTATTAGAACTAGTTAACAAAAATCAAGCACGACACGGTTTCAAGTCGTCATAAAAGTAGAATGTATTCTCATTTTTTTTTGGTTGAAATTTTATTGTGCCTTGAAATGCATTTCAAGTATCTTGGTGTACTCCTCAGTCAGACTGTATTCTACAATCATATTGTAAAATATTATCTGACCAAGTGGGAGTACTTAGGTACTTGAAATGCATTTTAAGGCACAATAAAATTTTATTGCATCAAGTGTTGATACATAATCTTCAGTTAAAGAAGAATTAAGTTTATTTTTTCAGATTCATTACTGAATGTTGATGATGATGATCATCATCATGCTGAATGTGGCAATACAACACTTCTAATGTAAGACACAGGACAAGTGTGTGTTGTAAGGCATCAAATACAATAATATATAAAATTTAGTAGAGATTTTATAAAAACACATACCATTAGTAAGAGACTTATAAAGTTACATGTTTTACATATAGTATGTGTGCTCCATCATCTCTCAAGTGAAACTAATCACCCCACAAATCACATTGCAAAAACTTTTGTAGAAGAAAAAACAAGTACAAACCTATCTTAAGTGAACAATCAAAAAATTCTCCTTGAAAATGCCATAAGTTGTTATGTTATTTGAACCTCATGCAAGTGAACATGTCTCAAGTGAACAATTCCATTAATTGAACATTCCAATTTTCTCCAAATCATCTTGTATTCCTTTTAAATGACCAATTGTAATTACCCTAATTGTTCCCTATACAATAATAAGTGTATGGTTAATTTCTTGTGAAATTTTACTCTTGGAAGCAAAGTTAAGTGAAGTGCAGAATTTTCTAGACATCCTGAAACAGATAATAAACAGTTGGTATCTATCACATTATAGAAACAGTCAGCTTTTTACTTGTACTTATGATTAAAGTAAGTGTTATTTAACATAAATAAAACAAATCAAGGAGCCATGACTTGTCAAGAGAATGACAATTTTATGATGATTTACAAAAAAAAATCCAATCATCATTATCTTAAAACTGTGAGCTTTCAGATTCTATGCAGCAGACACAATCCTTCTTCAGCTCTTTGTTTGCCACAATGATTCTCCAAATGGTAAAACCTAGTCCAAATGTTTTAGTGTAAACAGGGCCATCAAGAACTTTATGATACCTGGGTAGAGTGGACTCCTTTAGCAAACAAATTAAGAATGATATAATAGATACATTAGTCTACAGATTAAACCATATAGTTTTGACCATTTGCATATTTATACACACAAATATAAACTTGTCCAATCCTGGGCTAGCTTTTAGAATAAATACAAACTACAAAGGCAGTTTTTATTTCAAGCTCTGATGGTCCATAAAACAAAGACAAGTGTAAATAACAAACTTTTGGTACTTAATAAATTCAGTTAAGTGCAAACATGGTTACTTTGACATAATCACCGTGAAGATTGAGGCGTCTGTCATATCTGTGGACGAGCTTTTCCATCCCCTTGTCATAGAATGTTGCCGTCAATGACTTGAGATGGGCCCTAACATTGTTTTGAAGGTCGTCATTAGTCTCAAACCTCTGCCCTGCTAGCCACACTTTCAGTTCAGGAAAGAGATGGAAGTCTTTACAGATTAAAAAGTTCCAAGCTAGGTGGAAGTCTTCACCATCTTTAAACACCCAGCATATAGCCCACATTTAGCACCAAGCAACTTCCATCTCTTTCCTGAACAGAAAAAGTGGCTAGGAGGGCAGAGGTTCGAGATTAACGACGATCTTCAAAACAATGTTAGGGCCCATCTCAAGTCATTAGCGGCAACATTCTTGACAAGGGGATGGAAAAGCTCGTCCACAGATAAGACAAATGCCTCAATCTTCACAGTGATCATGTCAAAAAGTAACCATGTTGGTACCTAACTTTCGGTAATAAATTCATTTTGTTATTTACACTTGTCTTTTTCTTTATGAACCATCGGAGCTTGAAAAAAAAATAGCCTATGTAATTAAACATCTGGTGTGATAGCTGTATCTAAGATCATCAAGTATGATACCTATATATAACTTAATAGATTCATTAAAATACCACATTCATGTCCTCCCAGTATTTTTTTCAGCAGTGTGTATCCAAATAAAATTTTTGGTAATAAAGAAAAATATTTTATTTTGAACAAAATTATTCATATTTTATCTTTACATTAAGAAATATACTTTAGATTTCTGAATGTCATCTTGTATATCAATAAAAGAAATTAGTGTAAATGAACTACATTTCAAACAGATGGTATAATGTTAACAAAACAAAAACATTCTTTATTATTGTTTATTCAAGAAACCAAACACTATGTAAGAAAAAAAAAACATTTTCATTCTGGATTAAATCATCATCAGCTCAGATAGTAAATGATGGAATGTGAAGGTCGTTCTAAAACCTAATACAAGATCAAACATAAAATTTAAAATGACCAAAACTAAAAATAACAACGCATGCACACTAAGCAGTAAATACTAACAGGAAGTTATCACACAGCCAAAAGATCAAAACGAGAGGCATTGCTTGTTATAAAAGCCTTTATAGACATACAAAAACTTTATTTCTTCTTGTGTCTTTTAAATAAGATTCACTATCTAGGGCAGGGGTCACCAAACTTGTTTGATTGTTGACCCTCTACAAGTTTTCGAAACCTCACATCAACCTTCACCAAAAAGCTTGTGTTACAAGGGAAAGAAAGCTCTTACTATTTTATTACATTTCTTTTAATTTTACATTTTTTACATTTATTGTATATATGTTAATAATAACTTTTGTAACTGACAATCAGTGAGATGGATAAGCTTGATAATCCTTAGCAAGATTTCCAATATTTAGTTCAAAATTTGTAAGTTTCGGTCTTTTCATCGACCCCCCAATAATGTTATATCGACCCCCAGGGGTCGATATTGACCACTTTGGTGACCCCTGATCTAGGGACTCTGTTCATCTATATCATGGGTTCCCAACCAACGGGTTGCGACAGGTTTTCTGTGGAGTTGCCAACTTATACAGTAATCTAAAAAAAATATTCACTATAATGCAATTTTTATTTTTAATGGTGTCTTGAAATTTGAATAATTTCATATATCTTTTTAAAATTAAAATAAGTGTAATCTAGGTATGCTATTCTGTCACAGTTGGTTGAAACGTGTGTTGAGAGTTTGAGAGTAATGGTGAAATGCCTCTATTGTTTGAGGCAATTCATTCTTGGAAACATTGCCATGTTTGAGAAACTCTGCAGTGTGGTAGATGAATCTGAAGGTGAAATAAATGAAAATTTGAAAAAGGAGATTACTGGGCATCTTGAATCCCTTGAAAACGAACTCCAGCATTACTTCCCTGAGCTGAAAGAAAAAGAAACTACATTGACACGAAATCCATTCTCTGCTTTCCCTGATGTAGCCAGCATTCCTGATGAATTACAAGACAAATTCTTGGATTTGCGGAATGATTCCTCGGTACGTAACTTGTTTAACCTGAAGAAGACCGAGTTACACGGTCGAAAACGTTTGTTTTCAATTAACTATCACTGGTTTTTCAAAGGTTGTTGTGAGTGAATTGTATAATTTTATTTATTTTTTTTTTAGAGAAATGAAAAGCAAAGGGCTCAGAAACTTAGTACTCTCCAAATGAAAAAATAGTTTATTGCCTGCAGACCTCTTCAGCAATATAAAGAAAGTTGTTGCTGACAGTAAAGCAATGATGCAAACTGTTCTGGGAATATGACACTAACAAAATGCACACCTCACCTGGCCAACCCAATCTGCAAGAACAGAGAGAAGAGGGTCCAAATCCCAGAGAGCAGTTTGAAGAAAATCGGTACAGTATTTTTGCAGGTTGTCTGGCACATCAGTTTATTTGGGAGAGACCATGAAATGAGAAATTTCTATATGGTAAAAACCGGCATGCCAGTTTAAGCGAGGTTACATGTCCCTCTTTAGAGGGTGCATTAAAAAAACAAATGAGTTTTTATTCTAAAACTGTGAAACTGTCAGAATTACATCAAAAACTATGATTATATGTTTAATTTCTTTTATTTTGTCAACTTTCTAATGATGAAAAATATTCATGGAATTCCAAAACTGCTTTTCTTATTTTTATTTTATTGTAATTTTATTCAAAAATAAACATTAAATTTAAGAAACTCACTGTAAATTATCTCACCTTACACTGATTAACATAGCTTTGTGTGAAATTTGAGAGAAATATATTATTTTTAAGGTCAAGGTAGATGGTCAGTATAGCCCTCACTGACTGACCTACTACTAATACTACTACAAATGTCAGTAAGTCGTTAATTGTTTTATTGTCTTATAAATGAAAACACACTTCCTGATTTTAAGTCAGTCAAATTATAACATTATTTTACAGTACTCAGAAGAATGTTTTCTTTAACATTTAATTAACAAATAGTTTCATTAGATATGATTAATTTTATATTTTAGTCACAGTTTAACTGACATGCCGACTGACTGGCATGTCAGTTAAACTAATGTTTCTGGCATGCTGATCTCCCCCATTTATATGCAGCATGCCAGTCAGTCTGCAAAAATACAGTGACTGTTTGTAAACTTGCTAGCAGAGCGAAAATTTTGAAGGATTCAGTTCACCAGATACTGAGACACAATCTACGTTGTTGGGCTTACAAAAGGCAAGTTGAATCAGTGCTCACTGATGAACAGGAAGTGAAACAAATTTCTAACGTGGGTAAGTCACAATTTCCAAAAAGAGAAAATCATGATGATCCTATTTTTTGAAGATTTTTCAAGATGATTAAGAGAATTATTTCAACATGTACAGAATGTACAATTTACAAAATAGAAGCAATCAGAAGCCAATGCTAAGAGCACAATCAAGATAAAACAAAAAATTTCCTGCCAGAGTCATGGTGTGGTTCAGATTTATGTTCTCTAAAATTACAAGTGGGATACTAAAATACTAAAATTACTATGGAATGGAACAATAGATCACAAGGTGTACATTGAAAAGGTACTTCCAGTTGCAAAGAAATTTTGGAATGAAATAATGAAAGGTTTACTCAGTTCAAACTTCCACTGAAAGATGGTGGATGGCCACCCACCCAAATCAAATTTCCGTATTTTATTGCAAAGAAACAATGACCTCCAAATAATCCCTATTTGAATCCTCTAATCCAAACTATTCTGCATAGAATGAACCACCAGATGAAATGGAATAATGTAAAATCAAACATGGAACAATAAACATTGAAGCACGGAGTGAAACAAATCTGCAGGGAGAAAGGCCAAATGTTTCTATCTTGGACAAATCGGTTGTATCGAATGGCAAAAATGAATGATTCCTACTTGTAATAATATATTAACACATTCTGATGGAGGAATAAACTTAGTTTCATTTAAAACATTTGGTATATAACTTAAATATTTTCAGAGCAAAACTGTCAGGACCCATTTTTTCGAGACATCCTTTTGATAACGATCTGATGTATCATTTTTGGCTTTGGTCATTTTAAATTCTACATTTGATCTTGTATTTGATTTTATAACCACCTTCACATTGCATCATTTACTATCTAAGCTGATGATGTTCTAATCCAGAACAAACACATCTCTGTTTTCTTATGTAGTGTTTGGTTTACTGAATAGACAATAATAAAGGATATTTCTGTTTTGTTAGTCTAAATAATTTGAACTTATTAAATTTATTAATGAAAGCTACATAAAATTTACAACTAAAAAAAGCCTTCTTTTAGATTAAAACAAAAAATCTAAATCAGATTTACTTTCAAGTTTCACATCTTCAAGAGTAACTAGAGAATTAAGAGAATTCAGAATTAAATCAAAAAGTTTTAAAAACCAGTTATATGTTAGCACAAATGCACAAAATGGCAAATCTGAATAATTGCTTCCTCTGATACATATAAGTGAAGTTTTAATTGTATATTTTCATAATAGGTATGTGTGTGTATATATATATTTATTTATTTACACTTAAAGCGCATTGTTATTGATTGACATCAATTACTGTAATTTCATGTGGATAACTTGTGGCAATGTATAACCCATATTTGCAAAGATGATACAGATATACAGTTTTGAAACTATCATCTCAAATACTTATTTTTCCTTCCTTCTGTCACCAGTTCATTACAGATGTGATTTTAAAAAAAGGAATATCCCAAACAGTGCAAGTTTTAAAAAAATACAAATTGTTACTGAATGCCTGTATATTTTTTAATTATTATTCACTTCATCTCTATTTTATTCATCAAATAATACTAATGAGATATATAACAACAAATGTGTCATTGTAGATAACTAAAATAAAAAAAACAAAGAATCAACAGCTTCTAATAATTCTCTAAGAGTCACTTCGAACGCTAGGTTATTCATCAGAAACTTATCAGATTTAAAGATGCAATGTGTAATATGTAGATGCCTAAAAGAAAAATAACAAAAATCACACAGCTTCTAAATAATTCTCTAAGAGTCACTGATGGAAAGAGAGGAAAATTATCAGAAACTTCTCAGTTTTAAAGATGCAAGTTTAAGTATAGTGTGGCCTGAAGGAAAAAGTAACAAAAACACGAGAGCTTTGATACTGTACAAAACACATTGTACACTTTACTAACAAGTTGGTAATATTTAATTTTATTGATGGAAAACTACATGCTGTATATATCTGCCATCATGTTTCAAGCATAACTCCATTTGCTGAACAATATCTTCCTCATGGCATTACATGTGTTAAGTGATTTCCTCCTATCACACATTAAATGTTGTCCTACAATGCAAGACATGGTCCCAGTGAAGGATATCTAGCACATTGTTTCTTAACAATTCCCAATGTTAGATTTCGACTACGCATGTTGCTGTTTCACACATGACACTTACGGTACACACATAAACAAAAAACTTTGGTTACCTTTTTCATTCGGTCACCCTATAGAAATGTATAACAACAACATTTAAAGTGCACAGAAGATACACAGAAAATGAATAGGAGAAAATTAAAGGCAAGAGAAATATATACATGCCTTTTGTGGTTTTGAAAAAAATAAATTTGTACTGGCAAATGAACATGTCTGCAATGCACAAAGGATTTTTCACATTTAGTACATTTATCTAAATGTACTATCATTTGATGAGTTTGCAATTATAAGTTAAAACTGACAGATAATCCTCGCACCTACTTTCAAACAGACTTTTAAATATAGATAACCTGCGAGTTATCTTCACAAAATTATGCATATTCTGATATCAGGTAATAAGATGTTTCAGAAACATCATATTTAATATAATTGATTTTATTTTGTAATGTATTACTGCATTCCTGTGCATGCAACGTTTGTACATAACATTATTTAAATTCCTTTTATGTTCGATTTGCATTCTACCAGTAGAATCTGAAGATGGCCTTTGTAAAAGTTGAAAACGTTTGTTCTTCAACAAATGTTTTTATTTTTCTCACTGGATTTTCGGTTTGGAAGTGTTGTCATTTAATATATTTGCATCTTTTATTCATTTTCTGAATATTAAAAATAATACAATTGAAACTTATGATTTAAGCCTATCTTATAAACACAAAATGATTAAGATATTTTGTGTTGTAGACATTTCACTTATGTGAAAATGAAACAATACAACTAAAATTAGGTGAATTGCACTAAAGTTATACATATAATTTTTCTGCAAAAATGGATTGACCAATTTTTGTTAAATAAATAAATAAGGGTGTTTTTATGGTGTTTTTCATATATATAATTTATAAAATTTCCAGCTTATGGTAGATGATTTAGTTTAAATAAATAAATGCAAAACATGCTCCGATATATAAAACCATATGATTATCTGAAGAAATAAACCAAAACCAATAAGTTCATGAATCCAAAAATGATTCAAATTCACATCATTTGATAAGTAAGCAAATTTCATGAGATGTTCATCCTATTTGTATTATCAATCTATTACTATTTTGTAAAAAATGGACTACAATTGTGTTTGGTTTACAGTTTAAAAGATTTTCCACAATTACATTAAATTTTTAAATTCATGAATTAAATAAAAAAAACACAAGTAAATCATCCTATTTACATTTTTTATCTCAATAAAAATTCAATTTTCAAGAGGGAAAAAAGTATTTAATCACTATGTATATTTGTGTACACAAAACATGATTCAAAACACTATTCTTTTCCATACATAAAGTCAAAATATGAAAATTATTATTTTTCTCTATTTTGACTTTATGTATGGAAAAGAATTAATCCTATTGTGGTTTTATTCTTGAAATAATAAATGAAATGATACTTTAATCAATCTTATAATAAATTTTTTATATAGAAAGAAATTCGAAATAAAAATTAATTACTATTATTGATTCATTGAGTAAAGTAAAGATTATACACTTTTATAACAAGTATGATATATTCTGGAAATATTTAACTTTTCTACAGAATAAATGTCAGTGTACTGTTAAATAAATTGTGCACTGCTTCTTTTGTATGTTAGTTCAAATGTGCCATAATATGCTATATATACAATAGAATCTATTTACTGTGATCACAATGCTAAATACAGCATTAGTAATTATTCTAAATTATTTTAGTAACATGCATTTCATAAAAACGAAAATATTCTGTTAATGTCCAGTAATTAATCAATATGACAAATTATTTATCATATGATCAGAGATAAAGCTACTCAAGAGCTTGAGGGACCTTCTTGTCCCAATGTCAGAAAATTCTGCCGAGTACCTACTCAACAGAATTTCCTGACATTGGGTGGCAAAGTTAGGAAAAAAAAAATTCTTGACATTAATAAAAATACAGCAGTATAAAAAAAAAAGCATTTGGAATGGGAGAAATGGAAAAAGGAGTCATCCTTCTTGACTGGCATTTTATATAAACTATCAGAATCAGAGATAGCACTCATCAAAGTCGGTCTCTGTACCCCAATGTAAATGTCTAAATATGACTCTGTAGATGATAATTATATATTTGGATTAATTTCATTTATTACTTTACTTAGTTTTGGTTTAAATCTTTTGTGTAATAATGAAAATATTGTTTTGGTATGGTAATAAAGTTTTAAACTCCCTGTCTTATAACAACAGATGTTAATTCATGGCTATATGAACTAGTACTTACCTAGGAAATCATTTATTTTTTCTATACTAGGATAAGAACAGCATCGTTATCTTCTCAAAAGTATCAATTAAAACGTTCAATTATTCACATCTAAACGGGGAAAAAAAAAATCACATTAAAGAATTATTATAATGTGAATTATTTGGTTTAATCATTAAACTGATATAATTGTACAAAGCAAAGATATAAATTAAATAATTACTTTTAAAAATTAAATATTTTATTTATAAAGTGAGGTTCTCAAGTTTGGTATATTTCACAAATACAGTACTTTCAACAGATCTTTAGGTAAAATTCAACCATAAAAACAATATGTTAAAGATATAAAATTTGTCAGAAATGACTGCATATAAAATAAATTAATATGTAAAATAAAATAATTATAAACTCCAAAGTTATACTAGGGTCTGTGGAGAGGAAGGATAGTGGAGAAACAGACTCCTGGGAAGACCGGCGATTGCGGAGAGATGAGGAGATTTTAAGGGTCGAAAGCGGTCCCGTTCGTTGCAGCTACGTGCGCCGTCCCCTTCAGCGCCCAAAAAGTTACGAATACTCGTAAATTACAGTCGTAATCGACGCTCGTCTAACAGCGTCAGCAATGACGGCCGGATCAACGCCACGTGGCCGCGTTCGGTCGGATCACTTCCCGTCGCTATACCAGATGTCTCTCGTTGATTAGAACCACAATTTCGGGATTCCTCGACTAGGTAGGAGGTTCCTAACAATAATTTAGTGACGAATTTTGTCTACATACGAAACCTTTTTAATCTTACGAGGTCAACGAACTTAAAGCAGAGGAATAAACAATCCGATATTTTCCCACGCTCCTACTCGTGAGAGGGGGACCCTAGTAGTTAATATGTAAAATAAAATAATTATAAACTCCAAAGTTATTAATTACATTAATAAATTCAGATACATACAAGATCAAAGAAATAAATATTTGTATGAAATATATTTCCTTGTGAACCTCTTTTATATAGAGTATTTCTATTTGATAACAGAAGTATCATCAGTTTTCCTTAGAAGATTTGTAAACACAGCCTGATTGAGAATCCAAGGTACAGGTATCTCTCGCACAACACAGCACTTCTACAACATTTGAAAACTGAGAATATCCCCCGTACAACACGGTTTCCGGTTTCACTCTAGCACAGTTGAGAATTTGGGAAATCCTCCATACAGAATTTCACAACTTTTAAGTGCAAACTCTTTTATTTGATATTTTTTTATTCAAGTAAGCCTGCAAGTTGTCTCAAATTTGTCCATGGATTTTACAATATTAAAATTTTCAATTTGTTTTGTGCCTTTTGTGAGGTTTAATGAAGACTGATAGTACAATTTTTTTTCTTCCTTGTCCTAGCTTTCCTATCAATGTGTCGTCATTGTCATTACTTTCATATTTCAGCCTTTAAGACTGTCATCGTGCTTTATTTTTACAGATTAATCTTCATATTTTGTAAAGTTTATTTAAATATTTTTAAAGTTTCACGTATCTAAATGCCTTTCACCGGTGCGCGTATCATCCACAACAAAGTAGTTACAAACGTTTTCGAACCTAACGGTTCTTGTAACTACTTTGTTGTGGATGATATGCGCACCAGTAAAAGGCATCTAGATACGTGAAACTTTACTGTTCTCCAGTGTAGATATTCTACCATCTTTTAAATATTTTCAGGTAAGTGTTATTAATCTTTTTTTAACTTTAGGTAAGTAATAATTTGTAAAAATGACAAACAAAATATCTTGGTATTCGAACAATTCGGTATCCAAACAAATTCTGGGGAAAAAAATTGAACCAATGTGACCTACTAGAACAAATTTTTAATTAACAACATATTTTTTATTTTGTCATCCATAAAAAATTTATGATATAAATAAAAAAATGAAGATGATGCCAAATATTCCTGATCAAGAACAACAAAGAAGCTCAGAAGATAACAATACTTTGTAAAAAGAAAATACTCTCTCTCATTTAACTAAAATTAATATTAATGCATAACACAGTACTTTTAATTGTGATTGATAGTTAATTATTAATTGGAAATAAATTATCGATAGCTTTAATAAACATATTTCTCTTAGTAACAAAAAAGAATGGTATACTTTTGTTAACTTTCGGAACCTAACCCCATGTTTTGTATTAGTCCTTTGTTTCGTAATACACAGATTTGCATAACACGGCACTTTTTCAGATCGTAACTACCATGTTATATGAGGGATACCTGTACTTAGAATTATTTTGAATTAAGATTAGAATGTAGAAAACAAACTTTTCTTATAGCCCCTGTGCAATATAGTAGCATTCATTTTGGAAGACCCTGTACAATATAGTACAGGGCCTTCCAAAATGAATGCTATCATTTTAAATTCCTGTAATTATGTTAATTATTATCCAAGAAATATGTGATGTACACCAATCGATAGAGTAACCACCCAAGTTTTATCTCTCGTCTGAATTTGAATTGTCTTGTCATCTACTATCTCTAAGAAGTGCTGTAAATAAAAATGGCAATTCCACAATAGAGAAAACATTTTGTTCTGCAATTGTAAACATGGAATCACTCATTGTGCAACACAAGTAATCTGCCGGAGCTGCAGCAGTAATGTTAAGGCTTCTGTGGAAAGAGTGATGATGGATTTTCCGTAACAAGTGTAGGAAGAATTTCAGTACTGGATGGATGCATGGTGTGTGACACGAGGTACGCACACTGAGAAATTGTAAAGGGCAAATGTGAAACTTTGACAGTTTTCCAATGTTTTAACATATATTACAGTGTTCTCAAATAGTAATTAACATAACAACAATCTTTAATGGTAACATTCTCTTTGAAAGACCCTGTATATTTCATAAGTTTCAAGAACTCCAAATTCCATTCCAACTTTCAAGATAGCCTTAATTAGCAAGAATTAAAAGTTATTTGATGACAGTATATGAATGCAGCAATCCTTTCTAGAAGTTACATGAAATAAACCAATGCAGAATAATAAATCTAAAGATGAAAGATTTAGTAAATTCTATGCTTTGTTCCGACTATCTAAAGATACGTAAACAAAATAAATTTTAACAAATTACGAAGCCAATTTTGAAATCTATTGCACTTGCTATAACAACTATTTAAAATATTGCTCTATACATGTTAAAATTTAATAACATTTAAAGACTAAACATCTTGGCTTTAAAAATTATTAATGTGAAATAAACAAAACTTTTTAATTTGTTAACTGTTTTTGTTTCTTCAAGTTGAATGACTGTTTCAAATATTCAAATCAACCAGTAGTTTGAATTTTTTTTCTTTGAAATAGATAGCAAATTCAAATTTAAACTTTTACATTTTAAAAAAACTGGCAATGGCTCTTGCATGACTAACTTTATAAAGATTGAGTGCTGAGGAAGTTGTGTGTAGCACCGTCTGCTACGAGATTTTATTAAAAAATAAGATTATTATTATTATATTATCACCACCATTGTTATAAAAAGGCAAAAAGCCTACTTTCGTATTAATTATTTATTTATTATAGCCGACTCTAGCCCGATAATTCGGCTTTGGTGGATGTATAGCTTTGTAACGGGTTAGTCGTTATTTATTTATATTTGAAATATTAGCAAATTTTTAAAAGAAATTATTAATAATAATGAGTAAAACTTTCATTAAGTCTGACCTTACTTGAGATATGACATTCGATCCCCTCTGTCTCCCCATCCCTTGACCTTTAAAAAATTAAATAGCATCGATGCCTCATATATAGAAATTAATTTGCCAAGTTTCAAAATGATTTTATTTTATCCAGTCCTGATATATAATGCAAAATAAATGTTGACACACAAACACACAATTGGAGAAGGTTTTTTTATTTTTAGGTTCCTGGAGTGTCAAAATGTCAACAAATTAAAAACTTGAGGGTCAAAATTCAACCAGTTAACCTACATATTATATTATATAACAGCTGGGAAAGTAAAAATTGATATCCAATCAAAGTTCTTAGTATCTAAAACTTTGATTTTACATCATTTGCTAATTTACATTTCTTTTTTTTTTTGGCAATTTTAACCAGTTCATTCTTAAAATTTTTTAATAGACGTTTAAATTTATCTACTTATATTTTAACTAAACATTTCTTTAATCCATTTTCTCCTCCTCCTATTTTTTCAACTTTGAAAAACAGGGAGTGATTAATATATCTTACAAAGTAAGACAGTATGAGTTGGTGTCTAGTGATGCCAGATGTTTCTTCAGTTCCTCATTCAACTAGGATCACTTGACTCCTTTTCAAGTAAGTACTTTGAAAGGATAATAAAGTAAAGATAGTACAGTGCCGAATGCTTCGTTCTTTTTGTTTATGCCAATGACTATACATGTTATAGAACCTTATATCAATACATACTGATTGTAGAGACAATTTGTACAGTACATGAAAAGAGGAGTATTTTTATTTTATTTTAATCACTAGGCTTTCATATTACGAATTAAAGATCTTAGGACCTAAAATGGGATCACTAATTTTAAATTAAATATGCAAGATTTCCAATTATTGTTTTGACGTTAATAAAAAATATTTTTAAACACCCAGTAAGTCTTTGTTCCTTTTGCACATAACACAAATAAATATAATTACACAATATTATGCTTTTTGTTTTCAAAATTTAGAACATTTATAACGTTTATACTTAAGTAACTTAAATATACAGAGTGGATGTCATGCCAACCACTATACTCAATTAAGAGAAAAATTCACATAAAAAGGCATTAAAGAACATTTTTAAGAAATGTTTTATTTTCTGCGAGTGCTTTTGACGTATATATACCGTATTTTACGGACTATAAGACGCACTTTTTTCTTTGAAAAATTGCCTCCAAAATTAAGGTGAGTCTTATAGTCCGTAAAATACGGTAAATGTCGTCTTCAGGCAGAAACAGAATCAAATAGATTTTTGAACAAATTTTTTAAATGGAACAGAACAGATTTAGCCACTTAGAATGTAACAAGTTTAAAAATAAGAGAACTTAAAGTATGTTCTAAGCGGCTAATGCCATTTTATTCCATTTAAAAAATTTGTTCAAAAATCTATTTAATTCTGTTTCTGCCTGAAGACGACATTTACCGTATTTTACGGACTATAGCTAGACTAAGACGCACCTGAATTTTGAAGGCAATTTTTCGAAGAAAAAAGTGCGTCTTATAGTCCGTAAAATACAATATATATACGTCTAAAGCACTCGCAGAAAATAAAACATTTCTTACATTTATACTGAATTTTAATGAATGATTATTGTATACAAAATACATTTAAATACAAATATAAATTTTACGAGTTTTTGAATTAATGTATCTAACATTTTTGCATTAAAAAACATTTTTTAATAAATTAAAACATCTTAACGGACTTTCTCTTCAACAAAAAAAAAATTTTCTGACCTAAAATTTCCAATAATTTTACTTTCGAAACTATCCTTTTATACCCTTTTGGTTTCGGAGAATTAAATGTAGCCTTCCTGCTGAGAAATATATTTACTGCAAAGAAACCCAAATTATTTTACAATATATCAATTTAAATGTAAATAATAAAATTGCAATTTTGAAATACATTAAATCATTTATTGTAAAGCATTCTAAAAGATCTCAGAATGATGTTTTGCATAAAAACATGCAAATTTAAGAAGAGTAAGATTCCTCTTACTTAATATTTAGGGTTTAATCAGATACAAAATAAGCAAAAGTCCAAATATCAAATTTGACCTTGATATATCTTAAAGACTGTACTTTGTAACAGTTGATGAAATAACAGATGACGTACAAAGTTCCAATGTGATTTTTTACACCTATTACTTTATAAAAATTAATTATGACCAAGCAGTTTTGTAATTGGATAGTTAGCTACTTTATACAGAGTTTTTATTAGTTTTTAATTGTACAATTAATAAAATATTTTATGTATTTCATATGTGGCAATTTATAAAATACCAAAAACTAACAAAAATTATTTAAATAATCAAAAATAACATGATTAGAATAAAATATTCTTCCTTTGTAAGAAATTTCTCATAAAAATAGCCAAGAGTCTAGCTGCTTTATTGGTACACTTAACAATTCCAATAAATCAGCAAGACTGAAAAAAATTTTCTTATGGCTCTGGAGTTCTTTACTAAATTATATATTATAACAAAATGCCAAGATAAAGTAATGATCTAATTCTAATGGAATACTTTTGGACATAACTTAAATTTTGAATTAATAGAAGCATTACCTGGTAAGGTGGCTTTAATACATCTGGATAAACAAGCCAAGGACATGGCACGTTTTGAATAAAATGGCCTATATCATTGGTTTGCTTATCTAGCTATATTAAAGCCATTTTACAAGGCGGTGTTCACCGTTGTAGTTTTCGATACATTTTCTAAACTGTCTACCCTTTGTCATGGAGCAAAGCAACAACGGGTAATTAACATTAGATCCTACGATGTTTCTAATTTATGATAATTCTCTTAAGGTGTCAAAATGTATTTTATAGGAAAATAGTATTTTTATTTTCAAGTTTATTAAATTTTTTTATAAAGAAAAAATAATGTTTTTCTAACAGAAACATTGCAATATGTATAAATTTACTTTTCCTTTTAAATTTAAACATAAAATATTTAAAAAAAACTGAAAAATTTGATCTAAAAATTTGATATTTTTGTTATATAAACCAGATTTGATTCAAAGTATATATTTTGTGATATCCGAAAGTTCTACAATGCGTTAATTTATAATTACTTTTGCTATATAAACATACATAATCCCAATATTATTATCCCAAATAATATTAATACAGACATCACTAAAAGTTAAGCGTAGCTTTAAAATGTCAGAACAACTTTTTTAACTACATTTAAATATTTAATACGACTGAATCATTCTCAAATCAATAAAATCTAAGATTTTTCATTTCAGAATAATTTATCTCACTAGAAGCAAATACTTTTGAACTGCTGTTACTGATGTTGATGAATAAAATTATTTTATAGCAAACAAAATAAATTTATTCCTATCAAATTATTATTCAAAGAATTTTATAAAACAAAAGTTTTTTCACAAAACTACAAAAAAAATCAAGATTTACATAACAATAGCAAATTAAGTCAAAACTACAGCTAGTAATGTTTAGGCTGTGTGTACACGATCGACAAATTATTGAAACATCATTTTTTTTTTTTTGGTCATTATGCTGTATTCATTATGTTCAAATGTAGGTATACAAGTGACGACATGACAAAACTGTTTCAATAGCTTCCAGAGTTGTGGAAGGATACAACAATATAGTGACATTTCTGTGTTACTGCTCACGAGATTGTGCAAGAGGATCCTGTCATTAGATTGGTCATTCTCGATATTGCTAACTGTACGACACATTCTTATGCATACAGAAAAAAAGTCCATTGAAGGAACATTGCTTAAAAATGGAAAATGATTGGCAATACTGGTCATTTTCACACTGGAGCTGTTGGTGTTGCCCATAGAAATGCTCTCTAGAATTTCTACGTTGCAGAAGTGCTCAAACATATACTGATTTTCCAGATAAAAATTCTGCCGTGTACACACATTGATGACACAAGTGTTTTGTTGTTCAATTTTTGCTATGCAGTTGCTAGACAGAGGGGGTAACAACAAAAAAAAGTGTTTAAAAATTTGTTGATAGAATACACACAGTTATACTACTGATCTTTTTCAAAATGAATCATGAAAACAAGCAGTTGCCATTTGCACAAAATAATTAATATTTGTAATAAATTTACTCAGATACATTTGAAATTTCAGACACTACAGTCAATAACTTTCCAAAACTGGTATATATTAATTTAAACACAAACAAGACACCTACACAAGCATACCTCAAATTACTAATTTTTACTAATGTTTTCACCTGTATATAACAGACATCTTCAGACATATATAATACAGAACAAAACAGACAAATCAAAATCGCACAAGGTTTTACAAACACATTACAAATTCAGTTTAAAATTATTTTTTGTATATATTACAAAAGGAGTTTAAATTATTTCCTGAACAAATTACAACTCCTTTTATATACAGATGAAAACATTAGTAAAAATTAGTAATTTGAGGTATGCTGGTTTAAGTGTCTTCTGTGTGTTTAAATTTCAAAAATTACATTCGAGTAAATACAACTTCCTTGCTGAGAAATTCTATTTCACGTAAACTTTTATAGCTAAGATAAAATATTACAGTAGAGCATCGATTATCCGACCCCCGATTAACCGACCACCTTCTAGTCGGCAAATTCAAATGTCCGTAGTGATGTGGCGCTACAATATTTGGTTATGTCTTGGCTACTTTAATATTATATTTGTTAAATTTTTGCATGTTTTAGCTGGCAGCACTGGCTCCATTATGAAAGGGAGGCTAGTATTTAAACCAGGTCTAATACACTATACTAATAATGTATTTTTTCATACTTTTCGGTTATCCGACTTTTCGGTTATCCGACCAACCCCAGTCCCCAATTAAGTCGGATAATTGATGCTCTACTGTACTAGTAAAATAAGAGCATGCATTCATGATGAAACTTTATGAATAATTAAGTTATTATTTTAAGCATTTTTATATTAAAAAGAATACTTCTTTAATAATAACTATTACAGACATTTTTGGATCCTATATAAAAAATTTCAAATAAATTATGGCAAACAATCTTAAATTAAAATAATTTATAATTACAGTAAGACCCTGCTTAATGTGGGGGATGTGTTCCTAGATGACAAAGTGCTAAACGAAACAGTGTTAGACGAGGTCATTTTAACATGGAGTAAATAGTGAAAGGGGAACACGCGACCAAAAATAAATTTTACTATAATTTTAAGTTATTTTTATATTAGTTTGCATTATAATGTATGTTAAATAACACAAACATATGCACACAGAAATGTAAAGTTCATTTTTTGTGAAGAAGGTCCTGGCTCTTCTGAAATTCTTGTTTTTTTTGCAATAAAGTTGTGTACTTTCATTTGTCGCTTTTTTCTTTCCTTAAGCAAATGTCGATAGCAGAAGATCGTCTTGCTTTTGCACTCCTTTCAAAATCTGGATCGTTTGCTAAAATTTGATCAACAATTTCGGTTTTCATTACCAAATTTTTATGAAGGAAATCTGTAAAGAAATTTTTTGGGTTCTTTGTTTTCAGAATCTCTATTTTCCAGTTCTACATGAATTCCTTGTTCTGCCAGTTTTTGAATGTCGTCGTTGGTAAAGCTCTCACCAGAAACCTGCAGTAACTCCTCAATATCCTGCTCGTCTACATCTAGTCCTGCTGTATCGATTAGGTTGACAATTTGGTCAACATAACGATACAGCGATAGGCTCTTCTTGTTGAGAATTCTTCGATACTTTCAGCCATAACTTCTTCCACTCTCCGTTCATGCATTGATCAGTTAATTCTTGCCAAGCGAAGTTGATATTGCCTATGGCATCCATGATGATGCATTTTTTCCAAAAATTCACCAAACAAACATAGATTTAAGGAAAGTAGAGCAGTACGATGAATTACCACCTTTTGCTGATTGGTTCGTGTTCGTAAATAATTGTATTATATACAAATCAATAAAATTCAGTGATAATTTGAATCAGCAAAAATTTTGAGTGTTTTTTAAGGCTTTGAGCAGACAGTGTTATATCAAATCAGCATTAATTGAGGTCTTACTGCATAAGAAAGCATATACAGACTACTACACTGCAGTTCAAACATATTTACCATAATTTTGGGCAGATAACCTACAGATTAAACATGTTTTTTAAAAGTCAATGTAAATGTAGGCACAAGTTACACAACGGAGAAGGTTGTACGCTGATTTTAAATTGTAATTACAAACTCATTAAATAGCTTCTCTTTTGTCTAAAGTTACAAAGTATTTTTAGAAAGCATGAAAAATCATTTGTACACTACACACACATTCATCTGACATTGTGATTTTCCTAAAATTACTAAATACATCTTTATACATACTTTATTTATAACTTCTCCACTATTTCTTTTCTATATGTTCAATCCATGATATAATTAGATGCTTCTACTTGAATTTGTATCTCCAAAAATAAATTTCCAGTAATTATCCCCATCTATATAAAATGATGCTGTTTCAGAGAACTTTGACAGTTAACACTTGACACAATAATTGCCATCCTAATAAAGCTATAAATTGATTGCTCTTTTTATTGACATAAAACTAAGTTTTGACAATTCATAATAATAAAATACATTTAAAGCAATAGACCTAGCTTGATTGAGCAAAGTATTTTGTTTGCTTTACTGCCTGCCATTTTGCAAATGGAGTCAAATTATAATTATTTCATCTTTATAATTATCAATCATCAATTTATTTCCTTCATTTTTTTTAACTCTTTAGTGTAGAAATTCATTTCATATTAATTAAAAATAACATTTGCATATAATTTAAGTTATTAATAAATAACTTTTGAGTTAGAAGACTATAATAAAATAAATTTTTTGCCTAACAATTTTTTAGTAGTACAGTGAAACCTCACTCAGGTGTTCACCTAAGTGGGGTTACAAAAAAATATCTGTACAAAATTGTAGAGTACAGTACTAAATCCTGCTAGAAGTTTAATACAGATTATAAAAGTAAACGACAAAGAATAATAATAAATTCACATAATACTGTACATCTTTTACATTATACTGTGATTCAAACTTTCATATAAGATAATGTACAGTAGTTAGTTATCAGAAAGAGTAAGTGTTCAGAGCTTTCTGTAAAAAAAAAAAAACTATTGGGCAAATCTCAACTAAATTTAGTATACACTTAAACCTGTTTTTGTGCAATTTTTTATTTCGGCGATTTGTTTTGTGTGATTTTTTGTGTGCGGTATATGAATTTCAATCAAATTGGTATACTGCACAAAAATAATTGCACAAAACACATTGCACATATAAAAATCGCAAAAAATCGCACAAAAACAGGTTTGAGTGTATATACAGTCAGTGACACACCCAGAGAGAGAGCCAAAGTGGTACCCTGCAAAGAAAAGAAAGAAAAATACTAATTTCTTCTTGTTCCCCGCCTGAAAGGCCTACGCTTTTCCGACATTGCACAGATCCAACAACATGTGACAACGGTGCTTTGTGCAATACCAAAAGTAGTGTTTGCTCACAGCTTCAAGTAGCTGTACAACCGATGTCAAATGTGTGTTGTCGCTAATGGCGATTACTTTGAATGCCAGTAAAAGTAATTTGTTTCTCTCTCTTGTTTCCTTTATTTTATGAGACCATTCACTGAACTTTTCAGACACACCTTGTAGTTATGTTGTGAAACAGTGTTATTAAGGATGGATACACATTGATACAGCAAAACAAACTTTATATGAAACATTTTTCTATAGATAAAACAGTGTAGTGCACATTGAATTAGTCAAAACAATGTTAAACGAAACATTTTAACTTCAAGCAAATTCATTTTGTTTGATGGCATACACACATTCATAGATCAAGCATAATGCCCTTCTATAAAACATCTTGCTACACTCTTTTTCACACACATACTGTGATCAGCTGTTGCAATTTCACACATTGAACCTAGTAGTACCTCAACATTGTTTCCAGCAATGAAGAAGTGTGCATAATTCTTACATAACCAATGGATGCAGCTGTATCAGGAAGAAAACAAAAAATGTTTGGATGGTAATCAGAAAAAAACTGAAGAAAATACTCTTCAAAAATTAAAAAAACAAGATCAAGTTTTCAAATTTTACTTGATTAAGCTTCGATTGTTTTGATTATATTGTAAATGTTATTAAAAATAAATTAATAAAATACAAAAATATGACACTACTCTACAGAAGAACATTGTGCCAGAAGAAAGGTTGTTTTTTTATATTAGAATAAGACACACATTTTTTAAAATTTATACAATTTCTTCCAAGTTTGTCAATGATATCTTTATTGTGATGATTTTTCTTTGTAAAATCGTATAAAGAAAGTCATTCTTCAATTACAACAATTAACCTTTCTGCATCTAGCTCCATTTCAACTACAAGTGCATTCAGTCAGCTACAAATGCATGCACACAAGAACATGTTTGTTCATTGAACAAGGATCCATGTTGCATATCTGACAACTTTAAGCATACTTAAACTTGTATAATCACGTCTGATGAGGACCACTTCTCTCACGTAAAAATGTCTTTACACAAAACATGTCGAAAAGTGTTTAATCCTGATTTATTGTGTTTCGTTTAATCGATGTGCATTGGGCCATTGAAAAACCTGTTTTAAGCATTTTTAATCGGAAACATTTTGTTTAAAGATGTCCTTGCTGCATCAGTGTGTGTCCAGCCTAATGGAGTGCATATCTAGTGTCTATCACTATTCTATAATAACTACTAATAAAAAACAATTTAAATATTTACCAAATATTAGGTTTAATGATTTTTTGTTTTTTTCAAAAAAAACTTTTATTCTAATACCCCTACTTAAATGAAAAAGAACATATTCCACATGTACTAAACAAAATAAAAACAAGAACCACTTGCATAGTTGATCAAAGTACTGAAATTAAAAATTTATGCCATACTTTTTTGTTAAACAACTATCCACATAAATTAATTGTCAAATGACTACCTTCAAAATATGTCAAATAGAGGAAAAACTAACAAAGATCAAATCTTCTGTAATTTAAAATATATTCCAATTTTTTTGAAAAACCCAAAAAATCATAAAACCTTTTAACATATCCTTGACCCCATTATTAAATAACCCCCACCCATAAGCAAATCCCTTAAAGATTCCAAAGTCATTGTTAAGAATAAAAATAACATAATGTTAAACAATAATGTTATATACAAATTTGAATGCAGTTGCACACCTACGTGTTATTATGTAGGAGAAACCAAAAGATTATTAAAAACCAGAATAGCCAAACATCTCCGTACT
This sequence comes from Centruroides vittatus, assembly GCF_030686945.1. Classification (NCBI taxonomy): domain Eukaryota; kingdom Metazoa; phylum Arthropoda; class Arachnida; order Scorpiones; family Buthidae; genus Centruroides; species Centruroides vittatus. The sequence continues at coordinate 2,216,257 of NW_027122679.1, forward strand.
ATTTATTAAATACAACTATAATAACTTGGCTGTTGCTATATATTGCTCTGTTAAAGGCTGTGAACCTCTAAAAAATAATGCAAAAATCTTTAAAAAAAATGTATTAAAAGGAAACTGCATAAACATCTTATAATAATAAAAATTCCCTTAAATAATAGAATAAATTTTAACACAGGTTTACAGTTTGACAACATATGGTAACTTTTAACATTACTCTACAATAAAACTGGCCTATGTAAATCTCATTTTCTAAGTAGTTTGTAACAACACTACAATGGAGAGATGCCTGCAATTTATTCCCAATCACATATATATATCAATATAAGAAAGCATCATGTTATTCCACAATACTTTAAAATAGCAAACAAATTTTCAGTTTAAATATTAGGTCATTATTACACCATACAACTATACTATTCTAATTAGAATTGTTATATACAGTAATACCCTGAACTTACGCGATAGGTGGGACCAAGCGATAACTGCGTAAGTCGAATTCGCGTAAGTCAGGGTATAATTTTGCATATAAATACATACAAATTATTTTTAATTGGGGCCGGAGACTAAAGAAAACAATAATTTAGAAAAAAATGTTTAATAAAATCTTAGATAATACATATGTATAACAAATTATATTATTAAAATCGTAAACCAAAGTTATTTTGATGTAGAAGGCTTCATAAAATCTAACAAATTCGTCTGACGGTCTCAAAGATGGTTTTTTTTTTCTCCCGCAAAATTTCCTCGTAGCATGCTAATAATTTTTTTATTTCTCGTTTTGTAGAAGAAATGCACTCTGCATTGGAGTCTATATTTTCTAAAATTTGTAACCCCTTTTCATTTTTGTATCGAAGTCTTTAATAATGTTAACTTTACATTCCAAAGATAAAGTATTTCTTTTCTTGGTTGATGCAGAAGAATCAGTTCTACTTCGTTTGGATGACATAGTAGAATCTCTTAAGTCTCCGTAGATATAACAAACACAAAAATAAATAACACAAAATAAATTGTAGCTATGCGTCGATTCCGCATGACACGTCCGAACACGTAAGCTGAACAAATAGTGTGGGAGGAGTGAGTAATCAAGAGTTGCATGGCGCTCAAAAAAAAGACGAATCGACGAGATTTAAAAAAACGCGTAACTTCGGGTTCGCGTAAGTCGAAGTAGCATAAGTCGAGGTATTACTGTACCATAATTATTATTCTAAATCTAAATACTGTAAAAATAGCATAATTTAATTCTTTTTTTTGTACTACTAGATATGCTATAAACAGAACTGAAAATGGATATAATACTAAAATGCCTATTCTGTTTGATTAAAACCTATTTTTACACCATTTTGCTGTTTTTCCTGTATGGTAAGTCCATTATAGCAATTTTGTGCTCACGTAGAAAACATCAATACAACCAGGACAAGAAGCTTTTAAATCAAGTAAAATTAGCATTAAGTCCAACCTTAGTGGAGATACACACGACCTCCTTTATCAACCCATCCTCTCGACCTTTAACCATCAAAATTTAATAGCATCAATCCTCCTAATATACGAACCTCCCTGCAAAAATTTCAGAAATTTTTCACAAAAAGCACACGAGTTACTAAGCTTCAAAGTGAACAAAATCATTCCCCCCCCCACACACACACCAACATCCATACATAAAGGAAAAAAACCCCCAAATTTTGTTTTTAAATTTCTCAATGTCCTGATTCCAAAAATGTAAAAATCTGGGGAGAGTCATTTTTAGACCAATCGCCATACTTTCTTTCTGTTATATATAACAGCCAAGAAAGTAAAAAATTAGAAAAATTAACCAACATACAAATTTAAATAATTAATTCAACATTTTGTGTGTAAACAAATTAATTAATTTGTATTAAAATTTTTCATCTTCTGAATCATCATCATTACAAAAAAAAAAAAAAAAAAAATTCAAAATTATTATTAAATATTGTCCAATACTGTTTACACTCCAGCGGAGCAAAGTCTTTCAATAATAATTTAATAATTATGTAGTAGTTCATAACTGGAATATAGGTTTTTTTAATTATATTTTAATCAATGTATATAATTTAAGAAAAAATTTCCTTTGTCTTATTATTTTCAAATACTATAAAAAATTTTTCGATAATGTGAAAAAATGAAATTTTATTATTTTTCTTGCCAAAATTGCTTTATATACTTTATTTATATTCTATTTGCTTAATTAATGTAAGAATTTAGTTTGGGATAATACACATTCCACAGATGGTCTTCTAAGGAAACAATGAAATTTACATCAATATTTTTAATTAATTTACTTTTACTTGATTAAACCTTTCGAGACAAAAGCATTTGCTCTCTACATTTTCTCTTATGTTAACATACACATTGGTTGACAACTGATTATTAACTGTCAACTTATCAGATTGATTTAAATATCCTTACAAATTCATTAAATTTTAATACTCTTTTTTTTTATATCAGATTTTGTACATATTAAAATCTTTCTATATAATATCTATATAACACACCAATAAATTCCATTTTATAGTAAAATTTGACTCTTTAAATGATATTAATTACGATTCCGTCTTCTTAATTTCCTTCATATCCACGTACTATCACTGGAAGAGTAATAAATAATACAAAATAATGCAAATGTCACTTTACAAAAGAGACTGATGTATTTTTGAAATGTTTCGAATCGAACGGCCAAATTTCACATCCAACTCCATACAAAAGGCTTCAGTCACCGCATTAAAAAAAATCAATGGAATCGGTCCAGCTGTTTCGAAGATACATTTCTGTACACGTGTCACCTTGTCCCAGCAGGCACCTTCATTCTTCTTGTCATCAGACATCTCTACAGATAAAATGACACAACAACTTTGTTTGTTTACATCTATTATTTGAAATTATCATTTCTCAAAATTTTCAAAAAAAATATTTTTCGGTTGTACCTAGTCTTTGGGCAAAAACGAACAGAGATATTAAATTCGGTTAATTTTTTTTCCTACTTTTTTTAATAACTACAGACAAAATCCAGTTGCTGCTTTGCTGTTCTATGAAAATTCCAAATATAAAATTTTATAATTTCAAAATAAAATTTTTAAAACTAATATTAAACTTCATAATATATTTCGAATTTTTAATAAACATACTTCAAACTTTCTATTAAAACAATACACCAACCAAAGCCGAATTATCGAGCTAGAAACGGTTATAATAATAATAATTTATAAGATAATTTGGTACTAGAGTTATAACTCTAGTACCAAACTGACATTCCTTAAATAAATATAATAAACGTCAGTTAATGGATTTCAGTTTAGAAGTTATTCATAATTTTTTTGTATACCCATTTAATACCTATTTGATACCTTGCTTACCTATTTAGACAAAATATATTCCTGTCAAATGAGAGATTACAGCAATGTTATCGGCTAAGAAAAGAAAAATTATCTGTAAAAATTTAGTTCTTAAGCAACTATTGTGCAAATTTCCATAAAAGAAAACAGTAATGCAAAAACATACTTGAGTCATACAGGATGGACAAAAATTATGTAATTCCTGACTAAATTAATACATGAGAAATACTTTCACAGTTTCCTACACTTTCAAATTATTTCTTCTGTCAATTTAAAAATAAAAAATGACGTAAACAATTTTAATTCTATTAAATTTCTTAAATTTTCGTCAGGATATTCCGATAAATGCTTACACTTCGTGTAAAATTATTGTTACATTAACTACTAATGTAAACAAACTGATTTTTAATTTTGAAAGTGCATAAAAATATTCATTTAAATTATTTATTTACATTAAAATTAATTGCTGCTATATTTAGTAATAGTTTTAATATATAAGATATCAAAATGACTCCTCGCTTTATATTTATACAGTTATAATCTATGAATCTCAACTTCCTATCATGTTTAATTTCTGAAGAGTTAATTTCTGAACTTCAAAATTTCCTTAGCTACTTAAAACGAGTTTTTAAAAATTAGTTATTACGTGCGAAACACTAAACTAACAAAAATTCTCTTTTTCTTAAACAAAGTCTATATGAACTACATTGTGCATTTAACAAAGATTTCTTAAGAAAACTGCAGACATATTTATTATCTATTGTTTAAATACATGTTTTCTATAAAAAGAATTATTTAAAATTTCCAAACTGTTAACAAAAATATATATATATATACTTAAAATACTTAAGATAAAGACAGTTAAGAGGAAGAAAAATAAAAATTTTTTAAATTACTTACAATCAATACAGTTAATTTAATCAAGAAAAAATATACTTATTTAAACTAAAGCATAAAGTTAATTTTCTTTATACTATTTTATGAAAATTTGGATGTTTATAGGCTAAAATGTCATCTTCCAGAACAGTGATACAAACTTTAACGATCCAGCATTTGTACAATTGTTCCCTAAGGTGAGACTTAATTTGGAAACATTCCAATAAGTTCTATCAAGCAGTACGTGAATTCTGATTTATATTAGGAGTTTAATTGATTGAAAACCTATTAGATTTTTTTTTAAATTAGTAATTTTAACGATGCTACAGAGCTAATTTTTTTTCTAAGTTACTACAAAGATTTAAAAGTATGTATATATGACTACATTTGAGAAAATAATTAGAAAAAAAAATACGGAATAATTATAAAAATAGATAATATACAATTAAAAAAAATAATCAATCTTGTTTATAAATTAATTAAAAAGTACAACTAAAAGGATTGGACTATCCAAAATGTTTATCATAGAACATCCTCCACAGCATTAATTTTTATATTCTGTAATAATTTTAAAGTAATAATAAATTATCATTTGCAGCAGATTAATGAACAAAACAAATATTTCACATAAAGTGCTTAGTTATTTTAAATTATAACATCTTCAGAAAGAACACATTTTTTAATCTGGTGATAAATTTTGTAGCTTTTTTCCAAAATTCTTTCAAGTTTTTTATAAAATTATCCATTTTTAATAAATTATCATAATTTTCTGCAGTAATGTCAAAAAGTTTAACAAAAAAAAACACATACTTATCACACCAGAACTGAGTTATATCATCATTAAAATATTTTATGGTGATTCTGAAAACTTACGTGATGGCAAGAAAAAACAACAAACAGCTTTTAATTGATAGGTATTAAAATATCTTTAACAGATCATTTATATGTTTTCCTCAACAATTACAAAAACAAGTGCATATGTCTAAATTTACATTAAATCTTGCAAGTATATGAATACCTGAATTCTGTAAAAAACTTTATACTAGTTTTACTAATATTTTTTACATACTTATGGAATATCTTTACTTTGATAAAGATTAGCTAGAGAAAATTTATACATTTATATCTTCTTTAAGTTTTACTTTGGACTGAGAATAAATAATAATCATATCAACACCTCCTTTAATATAACATGAAAAACATTTTTAAATAGTCCCTCCCTACTACTTGTTTTTCAGCTCATCTTCAGGGATTATGGAAAAGTACTAAGAACTACTTTAAAATGTTTTTAAGTCCCAATCTAGAAACTTCAAAGTTTCTAGATTTAGTGTTATATCAAGACAGAACTAAAATGAAGTTCATCAATAAGAAGATAAGAGATTTGTTGCGTTCATTTCAAAAACTGCACGTGGATTCTGTACGTTTGTCAGGGTAAAATTGACATCCGAACTTGTGCCGTACACGCGCACCCTTGAGTTCAAGGAATTAACGTTGACTGAAGAGGGGCAAAATGCCCGAAATGAGTGAATGTACTCGTAAATAAGACCTCGTCATAAAGGTGGAAAAAGCCAGGTGTTTGATAAATAACATGGTCTTGCGTTCAATGCTCAATATACAGTAAAAACACGGTTTCGAGAACATTTAAACAAATACCATTTTTTTTTAAAATTCTTATCAGTCATCTTTCTGCACATAGCCTAATTTGTTAGCTGTACTAATCCTTCAGGTTTGTAAGCAAAAAATTCTCAAACACACACACAGATTTTCATTACAGCCTGATAGCAACAACAAATAAAAATTGCCACAATATTATATGATCATTCAAATCTTTTCTGCCTTCAACAGGAACCAAACTTATTCTTTACATAAAATTATACTTATTATACTCATTCAATTATTTTGAATTCTACCTTTATAATAACAACATAAACTTGATTCTATTAGATATATTCATTTCTTTCAGAATATTCTAAATTTAAATTAAAAATCAAATTTATCAGTAGATGGTGCCTACTGCCTGCCTAAAACCAAATTACTTTATTTCTAACTGCTAAATTAGCCTAGTTACAGCCCAATAAATAATCAGGCAGTTCATCGACATTGCTTTCTTTACATAATCTATGTAAATGTTTATATTTGCTATGTTATCTTTTTGTAGAGTACAGTTCGGTCAGATGAAAAATTAATATCAGGTAACCAAAAAAGTTCTGTCGTTTTTTGTTGAAAGAAAACAAACATAAAAATGTATAGGAAATAACACAATTCATTCATTAAAATAACCACTCTCACATTTAATAACCTTTTCCCAACGGAAAACAAGCTTATAAATTCCATTTTTATAAAAGTCACAATCTTTAGAGTTGAAAAACTTCTCTAACTCCATTTCCATAGCCTCTCTATTTCTGAACTGTCGATTTCACAGATGATCATCTAGGCTTAAAAATAGGTGATAGTCAGAAGGGCTAATGTCGGGAATAAGGAGGGTGCAAAAGAGGTTCCCATCCAATGGTCTGAATTGTGTCAGAGGTCACACACACAACTTAAGGCCTATAGCATTATCGTGTAGGAAAAGAATGCTTTTACAGTTCACTAAAGCTGGCTGTTTTTTCAAAAGTGATTGGTGAACTCGACGGAGTTGGTCACTGTAGACGTTAGCAGTAATAGTCTGGCCAGATGGTATAAGTTCATAGTGAACAATTCCATTTGCAGTCCACCATACGCACAATATTGGCAGGTGTCAATTGATGAGGTATCCATTTGCTGAGCTTGTAAACTTTCCCAAGACTATGCAAATGTAAACGGACAGTTTCATCATTTACAGAAAACCTTTGTGCTAACATCTGACAAGTTTGAGCAGAATCTTCTTCGACTGCAGCCTATATAATTCGTCGTCATTAATGACATATGGCCGCCCTTCTCGTGGCGCATCTTTAAGCGACTCATCGCCGGAAGAAAATTTTCTAAACCACCTTTGGGTGGTGCGAGTGCTGACAGAACCTTGTCCAAAAGCCTGGCATATTTTTTGAGCCGTTTGCACAGCATTTGTTCCAAGTTTAAACTCATACAACATACAAGCATGAATTGTAGAGTTTGGAGTACTCATCTTCAGGTCAATTTTTATAATATTAAGAGATAACCTTTATATAAGATGAGTCAGCATTAAATCTTGATTAACATATCATTGGAATTTTAGTGCGATCTATTGTGTATTGTGTGTAACATTGTTTAAACTTTGTAGTTTCACAAAAAACAACAGAACTTTTTTGGTTACCTGATACGAGGCGTGTTTTTAAAGTAAGTACCGTTTTGAAATATAAAAAAAACAAGCAAACATTTTTAACAAAATTTTTATTTATGTGAAAGCCCATATTTTACACTATTTTTCTACATAATTCCCATTAATATTGAGACACTTATCGTATCGTGGGACCAGCTTTTGTATTCCATCCTCAAAGAATGTTGCCGCCTGATGAGACAACCACTGCAGAACAGTCGTTTTGACTTCGTTGTGTTTGTTATGGCGCTGCCCTGCCAGATGCTTCTTCAAATGCAGAAACAAATGATAGTCACTCGGCACTAGGTCGGGACTGTATGGAGGGTGGTCTAATTGTTCCCAGCCAAATGATGTGATTAGGTCTCGAGTTTGATTTGCCGTATGTGGACGAGCATTATCGTGGAGCAAAACGACACCCTTGCTCAGTAAGCCCCGCCTTTTGTTTTGTATTGCACGGCGCAGTTTTTTAAAAGTCTCAACAGTATGCAGCTGAATTGATCATTTCACCATGAGGCAAAAAATCAACAAGCAACACTCTGTCCCAAAACACCGTGCACATGATTTTCTGAGCAGAAATTGTTTGCTTGAACTTGACTTTCCTTGGAGATGATGAATGTCGCCATTCCATGGATTGTTGCTTTGATTCCGGTGTAACGTAGGCTACCCACGTTTCATCGCCTGTAACAATACGGCTTAAAAAATCATCTCCCTCGTCACTGTAGCGCTCAAGAAAAGTCAATGCACTGGCCAAACGTTTGGTTTTGTGCTCCTCCGTCAACATTTTCGGCACCCAACGGGAACACAACTTCCGATAATTTAATCGTCCGGTCACAATTTCATAGAGAACACTTCTTGAAACTGCAGGAAACTCTTTAGATAAAGATGAAATCGTGAATCGTCTGTTCTCTTTCACTCTACAGTCCACTTTTTCAATCAAATCGTCGATAATGACTGAAGGTCGCCCACTTCGTTCCTCATCGTGAATGTTTGTGCGGCCATTACTAAAGGCCCTAACCCATTTTCGTACCATTCCATCACTCATAACGCTTTCACCATAAACTTCACTGATTTGGCGATGAATTTCAGCCGCTTTCGAGCCTTTAGCACTGAGAAAACGAATAACGGCACGCACTTTGCAGTCGGCGGGATTCTCAATGAGCAGCAGCATTTGAATAACACACAAACAACAGTAAACACAGTCGACTGGCTCCGTAATTGCGTTTGTGGCTTCCCAACAGATGTAGGTACACAGCGTGCATGCACTAAGTGCCAACTGCAGCGCTCCAACGACGTTATATTAAAACAGTACTTACTTTAAAAACACGCCTCGTAGATACATTTTTGTTCTTGTGACAAAACAGTGTTATCATCAAAATAAAATGTACAATTTGTCAAGTTATATTAAATTTTAAAACATTCAACAATTCTTTTTGATTGCCTTCCTTAATTATCGACACGGTAAAGAAATTTGTGCTATGTAATGAGAACTAACATTTTGTTTATTAAATTCTTAGAAAATATTGATTTATTTGGTTTTTACAAGAATATATTTTTACATTTTGACAAATAATTTCCAAAAAAGCTTATGGTAGTTCAGCTACAAGGTTGAAACATCAAGCTCCAATAGCAGCCTACAAGAAAAGATCATTGAATTGGTATATTTTCATCATTTTTGGAACTTTTTTCAAAAAAGTAAATATTTTTTAGTTTTAGAAAACACTAATTTATATTAAATTCCTATAAGGAAGGACGTAACAAAAGCTAATTTCACATTTTACTACTATTTACTTCTTAATTAAAATGTAAAAATTTATCTATATGCAGCCACTAAAAAATCACAAAGTATTAAAATTTAATTTAATTTAAATGAATGAAATTATAACAGAATACAACCATTTATAAAACATGGTAAAAGAGCTGTGAACATTAACAAATAAAGAGTGAAAATCAATTAATTAAAAATCTTGAAATACAATAGAGTCAGTTCTAATGACTTTCTGACAGTCCTCACTGCCATTTTCAGGTTAAAGCACAGGAAATTAATATGTATTGTAATTGAGCTCATTGTATATTTTCAATATGCATATTCATTAAATTATTTAAATAACAACTTCAGTATTCCAAAAACCATCACATGCTAGAGTTTGACACAAAGACAGTTATACAATTGTAAAATATCAAAAATGTTATCATTAGAATTAGCTACATCAGAAAATATTTTTTAATTATTCTATTTACTAATTCATTTACTTAAACACAAAAATAAAGGCACTTCATAATATAATAAGAAACTTAATTTTTTATTTAGATGAATTCAAACAGAATTTCATTTAAAATAAGACCATGTTTAATAATGCTACATATTACGCTACTCTAATGTTTATTACTCAAAGTTTATTACAGTACCTAATATTAATTTTCAAAAATTTGTCATGCAATCAATAGCGAGGTTGGGGCCGAAGTTTTCAATGCAAAAACGTGTACGTCGGACGTTTGGTGCTGCTTTTCTGTAAGCCTAGAAGTTTGGCAATGGTGTTTGGAATGTTGAGCATGATTCTACTGACTTTCCAAACACCACTGCCAAACTTCTAGGCTTACAGGAAAGTGGCACTGAACGTCCGACTTACACGTTTTCGCATTTAAAACTTTGGCCTCAACCTCGCTAATAACAAGAATATGTTGCATTGCTCTATGCATGACTTACTTCAGAGATGTGAAGTGTGTTTGCATATGAATGAGTCATGTATGTGATGTTATCTTTAAAATATAAATGCAAACTATGTTATTTGAAAACCGGTGTGAAAATTTGCTTAAAATATTCAAAAGTTAATAACCATCTACTTATAATTGCCCATTTTTCTGCTGGACTTTGTACAATCAACTCTATTATGGTGACATTTCGGGATGTGCAAAAGACATTTCCACAACAAATTTAGTACCAAAACTCACCACTTTGGCACTGTAAGCAACAAACATTTTATTTGTAAAAGACACTCATGTTATACAGAGACCTTAACAGGAGATACTGCTCAATATGGTTCTCATTCTAAAGGTTCAAAACCTGAAGGCAATGATCACATGCAGTATGATACTGTCTTCAAGGCTGCCAAATTTGCAACATGATCTCAATAACCATCCTTTTTAAGTGCCTCCAAACCAAAAATTACCATTAACATTATGTGTGTCTGAGCTTTGCTCAAATACATATAATGTTAAAGTGCCAACTCTGATCTTTAGTATCTCCATGACCAATGAACAATTTCAAGTGAAATTTAAAATATTTGGTTTTCATAATGAGTACTATGGATGACTTAAATTTTGAATAAATTCTTCAGATTGTTTTGGACTTATACAATCATCATTTTGTCACTTAAATTTAAAAAGAGAGAATAGCAACACCAAGTTACCAAACAATATAGAAGGAATCTGTATATATTTAATAACTCTTTTGAGAGCTTACTGCCTCCTGTTTGTCCTTTTGAAGGTTTTATTTAAAGATATTGAGTGTTTATAAAATAATATCCCATTTTTTAAAATTTTAACACATTAATGGTCAATCAGCTATCATGTGACATGAGGTGGTGCAGACTGTCAAATGAAAATAAAATCAAATGATCTCAGATAAGGATCATGTGACAATGTCTTGCAATTACTTTTAATCTATGAATTGCTGCAAATCCAATGATTTAATAAACCAGCAACGAGTCGCTTAACTTTCCTGGCAACATTTAAAATTGTAGTGGCACCATCTGTTATATTTTATTTAAACTTTATATATTTTTAACTAAAATTGCAAAAAGCTTAATTTTGAGGGTAGACATGCCTTTTATAAATAATTGTAAATGCTAATAATGAGTAAAATCATCATTAAGTCCGACCCTACTGAAGATACACACGACTTCCATTATCTCCCCACCTCCTCAACCTTTAACCACCAAATTTTAATAGTATCAATTCCCCTAATAAACATACCTCCGTGCAAAATTTCAGAAATTTTTGACAAAAAGCACAGGAGTCATTAAGCTTCAAAGAAAGTGAATAAAATTGTGCCTTCCACACACACACACACACACACACACACAACATCCATACATACTGAAATAACATCCCATTTTTACATATTATTAGTCAATCAGTTATTATGTGACATTGTGTACTGCAGTCTATCACATGATCACACGACTGTCTGGTGAATATAGAATTATCATGAAAACTATTCTATTATGAAGTTATTGATGATCGAAAATTATTACTTGAATCAAGTTGAAAAGTAAAGCTCAGTGAAAACATCTAAATAAAGGAAACTTTTGAAAGTTGTGGCATAAGAATACTAAAAACAGATTTGACAGTAAGACTCGACATGTGAATAAAGTGCACATTGCACATACTACAACTACAGAAAGTTTTAGATGAAGCAATGTTAAATAAATTGGGAAAACAAGCATCACGACAGAAGGCTTTGAGCTTTACTTTGTGCCTTAAAGTTCCTTCACTTATATTGCTCAAAGCAGCTCTAATGTTCAACCAAATTACTATAGATGCAACAACTTTATCAAATCTGTTTCCAGTATTCTTATGCCATAACGTTCAAAACTTTTCTTTATTTAGATGTTTTTGATGAAAATAACTTTTCAATCTAGTTCCACCAGTTTTTTATGGAATACAGATTAAGATCTGAAGAATGAGGTGGTCAGGTGGTGACTAATTACTCTCTTATCACTGAAATGTTGTTGCAAAAACTGATGTATGCAGTGTCTGGTATGTGGAGGAACTCCATCTTGCATAAAAGTGACAATGCATTGTCACTGCTGAAATTGGAATACATCAGAAGTGCTGAGCATCTCGATATCTCTTGGCCATCACAGAGCATGTCACAGATCTACTGGGATTGGTTTCTTCAAAAAACAATGGTCTGAGGATAAATGTGGCTGTGAATCCAAATCAGATTGTAACTTTCCTAAAGTACAGTGGAAACTGCTGGAAACCTTGAGTTTCCTGATTGGATTCTTGATAAAACAGTTAACATCCATCATTGTTCCACTAAGGCAAAAAATGAGCCTTGTTACTCTGTAGGTTTTTCTATGGTCATGATAATCACTTCCATTCTGGCACTGAAGGCTATTGTAAAGATCAGTTGGATTCAATGTTCCCTCTGATTGTATGATGCTGAAAAGCACCCAAGCAAAAAATTTTCAGACAAGAAATCCAATACATGTACATCTGAATTATTTTTGCTAGAATTATGTCACATGTGAGTGTCAGATAGACAGGTTGCATGACCGCCGACAGACTGAGCCTGGTCTACTGAATGTGGAATATATCCTTTGTCTACCTCCCTGCCAGAACCACTTTTGTGTTAGACCTCATGCTGGTCACTCGTGTAGATACTTTGTTACATTCAATAAAGTTTACCCAGTAACTGTAGGTATACTCTACTTATTTTAAACTTGTCAATGTAACTTAATGTTACAAATTACTCATATGGTACTATCATCTCCTGAAACATTACAGATTCCTTTTGAATCGGCCTATATATAGAAATTATTTGAATCATCTTGAATACTTTTTATGTAGATATCCTACTGGCAGCTGTGTGTGTGGGAAGTAAATGCACCTTTACAACCAGTATGCATCTGTGCACATGAACAGCTTAGAAGGAACATTGGTTGGGTTTCCCTGTTGGAAACAAGCAACCACTGATTCTGGCAAAAAACAAGGCACAAACTTTCTCAGTACCTTCCACACTGCCGTAGAATACATCCAACTACCATGATACTTTACTTGCACTACTGTAGTATTGATTGTTCAACAATCCCTAATGACTGGTGAAGCGAGGCTTGCACTAAAATTAGGTTGAACTTCCAGCTGTCCATTTTCCTCAAACTGAATAATCATTCTCCTGAGAGCTTATGGAGTCCTAAGCATAAATTCTTACAATGGCAAAATTTTCAAAGAGCAGTTGCAGTATTGTCATTTTTTCATAAAACTACTTCACAAGAAATGCATGTTCCTGCATGATTTTGGCCATTGTAGTCGATAACAACAACATTCAATGGTTGTGGTTACTTTTATACCCAGAACTTGGCTACACACGGTTAAGTAAAAGAAACTGTTTTTCATTACTTGTAGTGCCAAATGTGCCACAGTGGTACTAATTTTCTTTATGGAAATAGATACCAGATGGCATAAAATTTCATCATACCAGATCTGACTGCATTTGGACTGATAAATCTCTCTCTAGACAGTATTAAATAAGGGTACTTTTAATTATAATCACCCTGTATATTAAGGTTAATAAGATCAAGTGCTTCTTGAATATGGTTTCCTTTAACACAATAGTAAAGTTGCAAGTGTCGCAAACAACAAAGAATTTGCTGCAGCAATTAACATTTGCTGAATTTACAAATTTAATAGGTAGAAAATTTAACAAATCTCATTTATTAAAAATACAGGTGCTCCTCTACTTATGAGCAGATTAGGTTCCTGAGATTTTGTTGTAAGTCAAAAACTAATCTATAAAATACATTTGTACACAGAATAACCATTTATGATTAGTGTTTGATCCTTCAGTGTACTTAATAGAATGCATTATACTCATTTACCTGCTCACCACTACTTAGTAGTAGGTGTTTCAAATATGGTTTTTTAACATAACATATTTAGTTTTATAATGTTCAATGCAGTTTCCATGGTAATAGAGTGATACTTTTTAGATTTATCTCCACTGCTAGATTTATATTACATTTTTGATGCATTTTTGAAGTACTGTAAAACTTTATAAAAATTGCAAGCAGTAACAAAAAGCACCATTACTCCAACATTACCAACTTTAACACCATCTCACAAGTGGCAATGGAACCTCGGAATTCAAGCAAAAATGAAAAATGATGATACACAATAAAAATAAGTCCACATTAATTATTTATTAAAAATTGATTATTTAATACCAAAGACTGAAAAATCAATCACTAAATTTTAAAAATTAGTTTCTTTGAAGATAAAATATGCAAATATACATGCCTCATTAAAACAATGTGTAAGGAACTGAGTCCGAACGTTATTTTTATTTTATTATTATTTCCGTTTTATTATCTTTTGTTTGGAGTTTATGTTTATTTAGGACGAAGGTTCCCCACCACTCTCTTGTTAGTAATGAAAAATGAAGATAAAACAACTCACAGAGAAATAAGCGCCGTAGGAAAAAATCTTGCGCACTTGCGCTGCCCGGCGGAAGTAACAGTCCGCAGAAAAAAAAATGGAGGGGGGAGTCCCCACAATCACTAATAGAGAAATACTTGATAAACCGTCTTAAACATCCCAGAAAATTATGATAAATATTTTGTAAACAGTTTATAAGCTTTGTCGGAAACTTAAAGCTGCCAGAACAGAAAGTTAATGTTAGCAACTAAGTATGTAAATAAGGGGAGTAACCCAGCTCAAGTGTGACGTCACCTCACAGTATAAAACCCGTACGTTAACCGAAGGAGGAGAGGTGATTTCCAAACCGAGGTGAATTCCAAATCGAGGCGACTGTGAGAGCGAGGTTAATTCGAAAGCGAAGTATTTTCTGATAGAAGTCCAGATTGATAATTGGACGATCCAAGGTGTTAAAGAGGAGTTGATTGACGATTTGACGATATCGAAAGGATTGAGGAAGTAATAGTTTCTTCGTATAGTGAGGTGACGGATAGACGTTTAATTAGTAAGAGATTTTGTTCATAGTTTCTAAGTATTTGATTTGTCGAATTTTCAAAGGAGAAATTATTATTAAGTTAAGCTAAGTAGCTAAGTTTATTGTCGGGTTGACTTGTTGATTTTCGTTAATAAATTTTGTTTGGATTATTGACATTTGTACGTAGTACATTCTAGTTGCTAATTAAATATATTTGAACTTTTGATCTGACTTGATATTTATCGTTATTATTACTAATTTTTCGGTGCACGCTTAAAAGCCCAGGCCTGGCAAACTAATCTCGAATCCGCGTAAAGTACCCATTAGGTTAACGGAAGTTTTACCGACCGTAATTATAGTCAGTTTCCTAAGATACTAAAATTAAGTACTTTACAAATGTTCTGTTCCAACTGTCCCTCCTAGAGTGAAAACCTTAGTGCCATTACTCGTTGTCAGGCCAAACAATTGACAATGCAGTTATTCAGTCATTAAGAAACTTCAGTGTTCTGTTCAGTAATGTTTATCCACAAGTGCATTACTATGTATACAAGTATGTTCTATCCACCGGTTTGTTATACTGCATCGTTATCGTTAAATGTCTACTTGCAGTCAATATGTTTTTGTTTGGAGTTATAATGTATACCCACTTATGCTTTATCATTAGCATTCATTGTATATATTCTGTCTATATATATATGTAGCATTACTGTAGCTATTTGTTTTAATAAATGCAATGCAGGAGCTCATTAACTCTTTTTTCACCAACTTTCCTTTCACACTTTTTTACTTTCCCTTCAATCCTACACCACTTACCCCTTTCTGATTCTCTTTTCTCACTAGGCAATACCAACAAGTAGTCCTAGTTTTCTGCCCCTATCCTGCAAAAGTGTACTATAGTAATAATGATATTGCAGGTAAAAAGGTTTGTTTCTTATATAAGAGTTTAATGAATAAGTACGTTTGATCCTCATAGGATTTTTTTACTGTGAGTTCAATCTTTGTGAACCCTTTAGGTTCACAAAGATAAAGATTCACAGTAAAAAAAATATTTGTATTTATTTCATTTCAAATATTTAAAAACATTCCAACATTTAAATGTCATTACAAATAATTTATTAAGTAAAAATACATAAGTGTAAAGTAAATATATAAAAATACAAAAATTAATGAAATTATTAGATAGATACAGGAATGAACAGTGGGTGTACAGTCTTACAATATTTAATAGCATTCATTTTTTATATATGAAATACCCAGATGTTATGGAAGTTGTCAACATCTTCGGCATCCACACACTGCTTGACCATCAAGAGCTTATAAATTTGTATTTTTTCTAAAGTTCTTGCCCTCATACCATCTTCCACCCATTTAGCTTCTTCCCACATTTGGCTCTCTACTCAACAACAAAATTATGGGGAGATGATAAAATTATTTAAAAGGTGGAAGACTGTATAAGAATGAGAACCTTAGAAAAAATACAAATTTATAAGCACTTGACGGTCAAGCAGTGTTGTCAATGCCTAAGATGTTGATAACTTCCATAACACCTGGCATTTCATATAAAAAATTAATTCTATTAAATAGAAATGATGGCAAACACTATCGTTAAGTTTTTTGTATTATCTTGGAATAAAATAATGTTTCCAATGACTAATTTTCAGCAATAACATTCCGACTTTCCTGATACGTTAACAATAAATTTGTCGGAAAATTATTTTATTTCAAATTGACTTACAAGTAGCATTCTACAAGAACTTTTGATAACTGCCTGCATAACAATAGTTTCATTTAAAAAATAAAAACATTAATATAAATGATAAAATTACAAATAAAATGTTAAGATACAAGAAAAGGTTACTCTCTAGTTTCATGACAAATATTTTTGCAATATTTTTTAAAAGTAAGAAAGTCGTGGAATAACTTACGTTTGATGGACCTAATAGTCTAAGCAGGGATCACCAAACTTTTATCACAGCAAGCCACATATCTGAGAGACTGACGAGCGTGAGCCACATAACCATGTTGTTCAACACAGTACACAAAACAAGGACAACCAGCATATTTATTTACTAATACACAAACACGATTGCTGCTCGTAATCACTTTTGTTATAAACTTCATTGCAGATACGTACACAAACAGCGCTCTGATATCCAAAGGCACAAAAAGTTGCCAAATTTTTTATTTCACTGATTTTTCTAATAATTATATTACTGTAAGATGCAAAAATCAGACTGGACCACTTCTGGCATTTTTACTTAGGTACACTTACTGTGAAGGTATAAAGATTAATGAAATAATCATCAACAATCTCAGATATGTGAACGATACAGTCATTCTCACTACATCAGAAAAAGAATTACAGATATTGTTAAAC
This sequence comes from Centruroides vittatus, assembly GCF_030686945.1. Taxonomy (NCBI): domain Eukaryota; kingdom Metazoa; phylum Arthropoda; class Arachnida; order Scorpiones; family Buthidae; genus Centruroides; species Centruroides vittatus. Next base: position 2,233,803 of record NW_027122679.1, read on the forward strand.
GAACTAGTATCAAAAAGTGAAGAAATGGGACTCACATTAAATACAAAGAAGACTGTGTATAAGTGAAGACAGGCACACAATAAAGCTGAAATGCAGAAGGAAGAACCTAGAATAGGTAGATAGCTTCTGCTACTTAGGAAGATTTTATTCAAACAATAATTTAACAAAGGAAATTAGAAGCAGAATTTGACAGGCTAAGGACAAGTTTAACCAGATGAAAAACATTGTGTGTGAAAAGAAATTAAGCTTAAATTAAGACTAAAAATGCTAAAATGCTACATTTTGGCCCATTTTGCTTTACGGATGTGAAACACGGACACTACGGAAAGATATGGAGAGGAAAATTGAGGCCTTTGAGATGTGGGCAATGAGAAGAATGTTGAAAATCAAGTGGACAAGCAAGACCGACCACTAATGAAACAGTTTTACAGATGGCAGACACAAAACGAGAATTAATAAATATAATTAAGAAGAGAAAACTAGAAAAAGTGGACACACATTGAGGGGGAAAATATGAAATCCCCACATTAGAAGGCAAAATTGATGGAAAAAGATCAAGGGGAAGAAGAAGATAGGGCTGGATGGACGACCTCAAGAAATGGATGGGACTGGATACAGAAACTATTCAAAAGTGAACAGTGGTATTTGCTGGCCGCCAACCTCCGTAGTAAGTGTCTTCTTCTGTCTGTGCCTTCTGGGAGAAGGCACAGACAGAAGAAGACACTTACTACGTAAAAAAATTAAAATAAGTTTACCTACAATCTATGATATTTCCTTATAAACAATTATATTTTAGCTCATTTGTATCACAGTGTAGCAGAGGGCCAGATGAGCTAATCTTGTGGGCCATCCCTGGTCTAAGGTGATTAGGTTAGATTGCAAATATTCTATGAAGCTTGCAATATGTTTTCAGTAGTTTTTCATTAGCAATAATACAGTAAACTTTTGTTATTTAGAGTTTTTAAGATTGTACTATCATTCTACATTAATATAAACATTACATATATTATTAATTGAAAATTTTAACACATTCTAGGAAAATGTAAACAAAAATATATTGTACTGTACCATACATTTAAAATATTTATTACAAATATACAAGAAAGATGGTTGGACTAAATGATTTAATTGATCTTTCCAGTCATACCTTTTTGTCTACTTGCCTTCTTAATCTGTAAATGAATCTTCCTGAAATTTTAACTATTGTTATCCCAGTGCTAAAATAGCTCAACTTCTCTCTGCAAATTAATTTTATAATGTCTTTAAATTTAACTTTTATGATTCAATAAAAATACGACAGTGTTTTCCTCTCTCTACATGTAAAATGTTTCCTAACTTTTTATTTCTTTAAACATTTCCATAATTTGAATGTTGGCTAATTCAAAATCTTTCTGGATTTTTTGAAATTTAAATTAACAACAATTTACTATATTTACTTTAGACCTGGGACAGTGAACCTTTTTGAGTCCATGTGCCACATAATACACAAACATCTTTAAAAATGTGCAAAAGTTAGACTTCAAATAATGATACTCAAAGAAATAAAACAAATATGCTTTAATTAGAATAAATGTAAAGAAGCTAATGAAAAACAGATGATCTAGTGATAAACTGAAAGGATGATTGAAAAAGACAAGTGATGAACTGAAATTGCATGATAGGTTATGTGCCAGATGATTTTTCAATGTGCCATTTTGGGCACATGTGTGGTAAGTTCCCCCTGCTTTAGACCATTGCTTAATTTTTCCACCTCTCCTAGGAGAGGTGGAAAAATTAAGTATTTTATCTGTTTGTTTCTAATCTTTTTCTATCTTCCACCAAACATTTAAAATTATATAGCTAAACATTACATATGGCTTTCACTCTTCAGGCTAATTTTTTGTGAGGGAGAATGCTTTTAAAAAACTTAAAATAAAAAATTTATAAATTCCAACCCAACATCCATGAATCTTAAAATCTATTAAAGCTGACATCAAAATTTAAGGCTAGTATCTTTGCTTAAGATTGCAAATTCAAATTTCACTTCCACTTTGGGTATTTAGCTTTAATGAAAATCGTTTGGGGATTGCTACAGCAGTTTGTGACATTGCATTTTATAGAGTCAGAAATTAAATTGTGTACAGTATTTAAGAGACTTCAGATTTAAATAACACAAAATTTTCTGTCCTATAGGAAAAATTTTGAATCCTTTACTTGAGAGTAGAGCACGCTGAAAGATTGAGTCAATGAGTGTAAATTACTCAATGTATATTATTATATTTTATTCATATTTACTCATTTTACTACATCCAGTACATTATTAAAATATACAGTCGACTCCGGATATGTCAATGCCCGGATAACTCGACACCGTAGGTCAATTAGTCAATTTTCTGTGGTCCCGGCCGACTTACATAGGCAATAATGTTATTAATGTTAAAAAACTCAGTTTAATCAACATCGTTTAACTCGTCACCACTGGATAAATCAACATACTTTTTCTGTTTCGCACTTTTTAGTCAACTTATCAAATGTCTAAAAAGTGTGAAACAGAAAAGGTATGTTGATTTATCCAGTGGTGATGAGTTAAACGATGTCGAGTAAACCAAGTTTTTTAAGGTTAATAACATTAATGCCTATGTAAGTCAGCTGAGACCACAAAAAGCTGACTACGTAACTGACAAGTGTCAAGTTATCCGGGTGTCGACTTATGCGGAGTCGACTGTATTTTTAAAATATACTCAATTTAACGAACTTTTGACAACAGCATATACCATCTCTCCTGATTAGTCCATTAAATCAAGGACCACTGTATTTCAAATAAAAGCTTGAGAATCCTTTATCTGAAATTCCAAAAACCTACAAAATCCAAAAGTTTTTGAATGCTGACATGATGCAGCACAGATAAAAAATTTCACAAAATACTGAGAATGTTCCAGTGTTCTTCCCAGTGTTGATTGCTATAAGTGCAGTGGCAATCCACTAAACTTTTATAATCCTATTTAGGATTATAAGAGTTTTCTCCGTAAAAATGAATATTTTAGCTTGGAATCTACTTAGCAGCATCCCAAAGCATGGAATACATAGGAAAACTGCAGAATTCCACTTCACAGGGGTAAAATAGACCCCTGTGAAGTGGAATTCTGGGGAAAAAAGGAATCTGTATTTTATGAAAATTTTGTGTTTGTTAAAATAAAACACAAAATTTTCATAAAATACAGATGCCTTTTTTTGCAAAATGCAGTAAATACATCACAACTACGTGTAAACAAAGAGGTCTAGATAATAAAGGGATCATTTGGGAAAGCTATATTTATCATTATTTCATCTGTATAATTAAAACTAACATATAAACACTACTCAGTAGAACTTTTTTAAAGGCATCACACAAAAATCATTACTTAAAATTATTGGATGAAATTGCACCTTACAAAATCATAAATTTTTCAACAACAATTTAATAATTAGTTGATCTAATAATACAATTATAACAAGCCAATTATATACCTGTAGCTTCACAATCCATGCCAAAAAATCACTTATGGCGGTGACAAAAAGATCAAAACACATAGTTACTCAAACCTATGTTTTGGATGCAACTGATAGAGATGCAATCTATGAGGGCTATTTTTAAAATAAGGTCCGTTTTTTAATAAGAAGAAAAATACTGTAAATATCATTAAAATATATTTTTTTCTATATTCTACATACTTTTATCTACTTTTCTACATAATTTCCATTTTGTTTAAACATTTGTCATACCGCTCAACAATTTTTTGAATTCCGACTTCAAAGAAATCTGCCGCCTGTCAAGAAGCCCAATCCACGACTGCAGTTTTCACTTCTCCTTCGTCGTTGAAATGTTGACCACCAAGGAACTCCTTTAAGTATCGAAACAAGTGAAAATCACTGGGTGCAAGGTCTGGACTGTGTGGATGATCGTATCGAGTCAAAACGATAAAGCACTGTTTAATCTTTTTGTTTTGTGATCGTCAGAAAGCAGTCTTGGAACGCACCGAGAAAACAATTTTCGATAATTCAGTTTCTCCGAAACAATGGTATACAAAACTGATCTTGAAATCTGTGGAAATTCAATTGATAACGTTGAAATCGTGAATCGTCGGTCCTCTCGAATTTTGTTATCCACATCACGAATCAAATCTTCAGAAATCAGAGAAGGTCGGCCAGGGCGTGGCTCATCATGCACATTAACTCGCCCATCCTTGAACATTCTTACCCATTTTCGAACTTTACTGTCACTCGTAGCATTATCACCGTAAACTTCACAAATCTGACGGTGAATTTCCGCTGCTGCCAAGTTTCTTGCATTCAAGAATCGAATAACAGATCGTATCTCACAGTCGGCGGGAGACTCAATTTTCTTAAACATTTTAAACTTTTACAGCTCAGCATACAGACAGACGATATGGCTGCAAATGGCGTCAAAACGCGCGCCAAGCTTGCTCGGAGCAGAAGCATATGCATACTGCCGTGATTGCGCATTATTCTCACTTTTATTCACAAACGGACCTTATTTAAAAAATAGCCCTCGTAGAACAAAGAACATTTTCTTGTGGGACTGTTAGTGCTCTTATTATTACAAGTACAAATGAAATATAACTTAGGTGCATACAAGAACATGGATTATTAACAAACATTTATTAAAACCAATTTTGCTTTTTAGCTCTAACAAGAAAATGGAACTTTTATTGTCCTAAATAATCTTATTGCCATATGTGCATTGAATGGTTTTTCCTGGCTGCCCAGCTGATAAACTTCAAGAGAAGTATACACAGTAAGTCTTTGTTACAATGAACCCTTGTTACAGAAAACACCTAATTATAGCAAAAACTTTCCCGATCCATCATGCAGGAATTTGGTACGATTTTACATGACGACAATAATGATTATATGTTTATTATTAATGCTGTTATTATATTATTACTTGTTTTTATTATTAATTCAGAAAACTTTGGGCTACTTTTTCTCATGATGCAATGCCTTATAAACATCACAGTTTCTTTATTTTCATGCAAGATTAAAAAATACAGCTGACTGAAGAAGCATATATTCTCATTATTGTTTTACATAAAAAAAAAAAAGGTAAACAAACATTCTTCTGGACAGCTAATCAACAGTTCGCCTTGGCCCATTAAATAATTTCTTATGTAAGATTGTATAGAAACTAAATTGCTTATTAAATAAGAAATAAAAATTAACATTAAAGTGATATCAACAATGTATTCTGGAAATATAAGAAAAATAAGTAGATATTTTATAACTAGAAATTTTTAATCATAACAAATTACGTGTGTTTTCCTTTTAAGTGGCTTTGACAATAGAAGGAACATACAAAACTAAATTAGAAAAAATTTTTTTTTCAAATAAAAAACATCTGTAGTAAGAAACATTATTTATTGTGAAAGGTATAATATACTTAACAACAATTATTCCTTAATAATTAAGTTTTGACACTTAATCCTAAGCTGATAAAACTTGATGGTTAACTTAAAATTATTATTTTTTATTAACTATTTCTGAGTTACGTGGTATCTTTGAAAATAAATTCTATGAAATAACTCTTACGTCAACAAATAAACCATTTAATAACTGACAGGAGATAATATTTTGACAAAGTATTAAATATCATCTACATTCGTTCCAAACAAAATATCATCCAGATTCACCTAAACGACTTATTTTTATTTTGAAAGAATCTAAATACTACATACAGTATCTGTTTTACCATTTTTTTAATTTGCTATTATCATTTCTTTCAAGTTTTATAAAAATAATCAAATGTAAATGTACAGTGTATGATGTTTTGGCTTATAACAAATAGTCATATTTACTATATACATAGTAGTATGTCATGTGAGAATAATAAATAGTCACACGTAACAGAGCTAGTTAATTCTATAATTGCATCATTCCTACAGCAAAAAATTGGTACCAAGATGTGCACAGCTCAGAAAGTAGATAAACTTTCAAAACAAAAAAACAACTTGAACAGATAAAGTTTATAAAATAAAATCCGAAAGTTTTTTTTTTTAAATTATATGTTTTGAAATAGATCTAGGTAATAGATTTGAATAATTTATCATATATGCAAGTGTATAATCTGACTTTTTAAGTGTGGAACAAAAAAATCTCTTCAAAACTAGGATTCAAGTTATATAGCAGGTACAAAATACAAATCAGATTGTACTTCTAATAATTGCCATGCACCATTTACTGTCAAAAATATTTCCAACAAAACTTGGGTATGGCAAGCTTACATAATTAACTGGAGATTATTACTACAAATAAAAACACAATTCACTTTGGAGAGTTATTTTGGAGTTTTGGTTTTATTTGGAAAGTTTTTCTTTATTAACGATCTTCGTCAAGTGCTTTTGCAGCTGTGTTCTATATCTTCAGGGTTTTATAATGAACGTAACAAAAATAAATAAAAATCAAACTCAAAAACCAAATAGAAAACAACCTTCTCTCCATGTCCCTTCCTTTCTAATTTCAATAACTATTACATTCAAATTATTGAACTTACAAAAAAAAAGAAGAGAAAAGAAACAAGAATATTTTGGTTTTGAATACTCTACATCAGGGATGGCAAACCTTTTTGAGTTCCACATAGCAAACATAATTATCTTTAAAAATGTTTATACATGCCAAAGTTTTAGACTTGTATTGATGATATTTAAAGAAATGAAATGAATATGCTTTAATTAGTATAGATATAAAGAAGCTGACTGAAAAAATGATGGTCAGGTAATAAACAAAGAATAATTGAAGGAGGAAAAAAATACAGGTGATAAACCAAAATCATATTTCTATTATTTCTCCCAACTTTGAGCACATGTACTGTACAGTACCATAGTTTTACCACTCTTGCTATATATGAACTGGCACCCTGACAATGGAGCACAGCTCTGAAAGCACTTGATAGATAAAGATCTCTCCAAATAAAGCAGTGGACTGTGCTTTTTTGAGAATCAAAGTTACCAAGTGTTCCTCTTATTAATATGATAAAAATTCAGTGTAAACAAATGCACTATCACATGCCATTTCCAATGGCCAATGCACCAACTATTCCAAATGGTAAAGCATAAATAAAGGCACACTACAGTGTTTTACTATCACATCTTAGCCTAGGACATCTAGGTACTAAAAATCATAAGTTATAAGTTAATCATATCCCACATGCAGTGATTAATATACTGTGTAAACTAATATTTCATTGATGCTGATTTTAATTTGAAATATATTTACAGGTAGACCAGATATACAGTACAATAATTCTTACCAAGACAACTTTTTAATAAATTTTTTGCTGTTGCTTACTGTCCTATATAAATCTTCCCAAACCCATTTTTTTGGTTGAACTGTATATTTAATCACTAAGACCAGAACATTGAGGAATTAAAAGTATATGAGCTGTAACTTTTATAACTATTCATATGACTTTTAGTAACTAGATGTCCTTTCCATAATAAATCACATGTAAGAAAGGTATTACAGTTATATCTCAATGAAAGTGGTATAGTCTTTTCTAATTTAGAGTAGAATCTTATTTTAACAAATCACGGAACAATGATTTCTTGGAATAATGGATTTTTTTCAGGTCCTGCCAAATTAATATAATTTTACCTCCTTTTAGCGGATTTGTTACTCGGAATAACGGATTTTTCCTACCCAAATCTATTTTAAACTTTGAGTTTTTCAATGTTTAGTTAATATTTGGGTGTTTCTGGAAATTTGTAGTTTGATGATGCACTTGTTATGTTTGGGATATGTACAATTGAAGAATTGTACAAAGAGTAGGCTGGCTGATATTATTGAGGAGGAATCACCTAGTGAACACTGTCGCTGGTCCAAGTGTAGCACCAAAATTTAGCAAGGCCATCGAGTATTTCCAAGTCGTGAAGACCTTCCCAATGAGTTTCAGCATAAACAAACAGGCTATACTGTACATGACATTGCTAATATCAAGCAGTGTTGTATTCAATACACAAAAAAGTGGCATCAAAAGAAATCAAGATAGATGAGATTTTTACCAAATTGTGAAGTCAAGCAAAGTGCTAATGAGCATATATAATTTGCCTCTTTTTATGCTTACAGTATATAGTTTTCATCAGCTTTGTCATACACACATATGGCATAATACATTATACACATACATTACAAACATGTGTGTTTCTATGGGATAAAGAATAGAGATGTCATGTGAATAGAGATAACTAAATAATTTCAATTATTGGCACACCTGGAGACAAAATTTACCCCTCAGGCTGTGGGGGGAATTTGTATAGTAAAATCGGTGAAATATCTTTTACTTTGATCAGTTTCATCTTGAACGAACTAAGGTGATTTTGGTCAAGATTGTGTTTAAAGAGGTAAATGCTGGCTTATGCAGTATATTGACTGAAAAGTAAACAATTTAAATTCTATTGTGTATATATATGAAGGTCAACTGATAAATAGTGGCAACTATTTCTTATCTCAAAAACTTGATAACTGGGCAGATGCTGCATTGTTTGTCAACATTCAGACTTCTGCTCCCCGTAAACAGTTTAAACCATCTTGCTACCAAACAATAAGAGCATTTGTGCTTTCAACTTTTACTGATTCTTCGTAATACAAACATGCCGTTATTCCACACTCGTCAGCAATTTTCACATAACACTTTTGCTCAAACGTGACAATAGTACACAGCTGAAACGAGTGTAGAAGGATAACCTAGACAAATCTGTTGCCGACATCATCGTGCCAAAAGTACTATGTGTACAATTACGGAACTAGTATCAAATTGTTCATAATGTAATGAGGATTAAAACGAGCATTAAATATTCCAGACAAGTCTTGTAGTTTGAGGTAAAAAATAGTCGCCACCATTTATTAATCGACCCCCATATATGCATTAGTTTGTTTCAGATAACTTTAAAAATACATATATTATTTAAAATTTGTTTGAAACAAAATTATAGAAATTTTTTAATTATTGAATTCTCTAAACTAACCTGTCACCTTGTGGCAGATTACATCTCAAGACAACATAAAATGGATCTGACTTCTTTAACACAAGTAACTTTAAATAATTCACAATAGAATTATGATGATCAATTGTGTTTGTTAAATTTTTATCATTATCGATAGTTGTTTTCCAACTGTAAAAATCTAATTGAGGCCAATCTTACAAATAATGATATTTCAGAAGGGATCCATTTAAAATTGAATTCTTTCTACTACATCTAGCTCTTCCTTCTCTATACTCACTTGATATCAATTTTTTCTTGCGGAAATTACTACTACTACTATGAAAATTGTAAAAATACCTAAATTACAGTTGTAAAACAGTTAAATCTTGTAATTCAAATTAAAAAATTACAGTAAAATTTTGCTAAAAAATATGAAAAATTAATGTAACACTATTTTTTTGTTAGAAAAATTACATTATTAATTTAATAAGACATATATGTATATGTTTTAATTTCCTTAATCACTATGTAATATATATACATATATTTAATGGAATTCTTTATCATTATAAACTAAATATATTGAGAATTTTATTATTTTAATAGACAATTTACAAAATTTAACTTCAAAATTTTTAATTGATGTTAAGAAATTGTTTAATCAGTTTTTCAATTTTCTGATAATCTAAAACCAATTGGAAAAAAAAAAAAAAAAATTACCTTTTCAATATCAAATATGGCTCAAATGCAAATCTACAATTTACTAGCATAAAATTAAAAAAAATTAATTCATAATATCGAGCTAACATAATTAGCAATTATGGAATTAATCATTAATTCATAATTAAATATACAGTAAAAACTCGATTATTCGAACTCGATGGGACCACTACTACTACTACTATATACAGAGTTTCGGATACATCAAGCACCATGCATTTAAAGTTTTACAAACTACGAATACTGTAATGCAATTATTATATTTGAACGCAAATTAATTTATTCAAAATTTAATCTAACATTATGTATTTGGTCTAATTTTGCAGCACTACAATCGACAGACAACGCAGTAATTTCCAGTTACCCAGAGAATTCGGTCTCCTATTATAATCCACAGTATGCATAATGCAAACATGTTCTTGTTTTGTTTTTTTTTTTTAAACCATTTCAGATACTTGTGTTTTGGATAATCAAGTTTCTACCATAATGCCAAACTGAAACAAAATATACAATGATAAATTTCTTATAACCACTGAAGTTTTCATTATAAAGTTATAATATAGGAAATAAAACACGACATTATAATTAACTAAATGGCAAAAGAACATAGAATTTAACAAAATAACTATTTTTGTCAGTCGAACTGAACAGAACAAAGATCCAGAACAAACAATGCCATTTTCATTTAATTTTATACTCTAACATAATGTAATTATACATTACTTCTTAATCAAAAATTTTAAATGAATACCTGAATTCACAATAAATACATAATGTAATAAATACTCATCTGTGTAATTTTCTAATAGTTAAATAAATATAAATAAATCAAACATTATATTAGTGCAAGTCTAGATTTACCCACAAAAGTAATCTTATGTGCAAATCTATCCGAAACGGCACCCAAATGTACCTGCGCCCTTTAACGTGGCAATTCGGTTATTTTAATTATTATACCCATGCACCGCGGACGGAACGTCCAAAATACGACAAACGTACTTTGTCAAACAATGTATCTTTAGAAAAGTCGTAACGGCCAGCAGCAGCGCGCCGGGGACCTAACGTCGAGAGAGCAGAGTCAAAGGGATAAATTTCAAACAAAATTCCTGGCTCAGCAACCGCTAATTTGTCTCGTCTTTCTTATTAAGTTACGGCCGGGCAATGGTCAGAGCATTCCACCTAGGGGATGCCTTCCGGGAGAACTTTTAAAGGTAACCAGCCCCCATTTAGGCATTACGGAGGCGGAGAAAACCCGGAAAACTCCGGGCAAGCAGCCGGGCACCGACCCGTCACCAATTCCCAGTGCGGGTGGAACAGAACCACCGGCAAGCCCCCGCTAAGTCACAAGTAGAGGACTAGGTACGGTATAAACAACGAATAAATTTTAATTAAGAAGAGATTTTTAGAAAATTTTGTAGTATTTATTTTCCTTTTACTAAGGAGGGTGCCTGAACCCCTCTGGGTGCTCTGTCCAGATCACATAATACCTACGTTTCAAATAGCAACCAGTCACTGGTGTAGAGAATTTCGTTTATCTGAGGTTGTTTTTCTCTTCTGTCATTAAACGACCTCATTCAATAACTAAGGTCAAGGTAATCAGGGGAAGAGAAGAGGTATCTCGTTGGCTATCTTTTAAGCTTTTTTCAAGAAACTAATTGGAAGTAATAGAAAACAGATGCGATCGACGTTAAAAGCGGACGAACTTATTGAAGGTCCATTAACACTCGCACGTAAATTCGTGTCACGATGTTTATGGATCTCTCTCATAAACTAATAAAACGTATTTTCCAGACGACTAATATCGGAGTTGTTGGAGCGGCGCAAGGGAAAGTTTATCGCAGTTGGTTGCCCCGTGTAAAAATATTATTTCGATTTCCAGCGCCACATCGAGATGCGTGCGAAAACGTTATAACGAAACATTCTTAAATCGAGGGAAAGGATTTGCAATAACCGGGGGAAGGTAAATGGCCAACGTTTGTCCTTCGGAATTACGCAAGTTTACCGAACGAAGGACGTGGCGATAACGAAGATTAAAAATACGTATACATTTTGCAATAATCGGGAGCCGAAATTTACCTTTTCGGTAGCTAGACTCCATTACGTACGGGTTTCTCGCTCGGAGCAGATTCATTACAGAATTGGAAAAGTAAATGCTAGTTTAACCCCAAAGGCGAACGGAACGAAGCAAATGGATATTACCTGGCAGGATATTTTGCAGACGAGACGGACGGACGACCAGTTGCAGCCTCCACGTTAGGCTTAACGGCAATCGCTAGAGAGCGCTGACGACCGGTCCGCAGTCGAACGGGAGAGGCCCACCATTGGAGCAAAATAGGCGGAAGCGGATCCACGGTAAAAAGGGGTGGAAAACGTCATTTTCGGGTGCGGGTTCGAACGGCGGTCGAGGCGGGAATTTCTTCGGCGTCGCGCACTTTTGCCATAAGGGAGGAAAAGCGCGCGGAGAAGGAAGGGCGATTCGGACGGGATTAAAACGGGACGGGGGAGGAAGGAAGGAGAGACGGGAGGATAATCGGGACGGCAAAATGGGTTTAATGGACGAAACACCTCGAATCGCGAATAAAAAGAGGCCGTCGGAGCGTCGGGTGAGTCAGAAAGGCGGGGCCACCCGATAGGTGCAAAGTGAAGGACCAATGGGAGCGGGCGGCGGGCAGCCAATGGGGAGGACGCCGGCGCATCGATCGGGCGACTTCCCTCTTTCAATTTTAGTCCGATGGGTGTGGGAATCGCCGCCGCATCAGTTGGCACCCGGTCACCTCCACGCAGCCATCCCTCAGAGGGGCCAACCCTTTGCCGATCCACGCAGCGGGCCTCTCCTCGGGCCCCACTCTGTTGCCGAACCCGGACGGCCGCCTCCACCTCTCCCGCAGAGAAATGAAATTATGGCAGAGCCAGGTCCCAGGTGCACCAGAAGAAAACAAGCAAATCCTCGGAGGAAAAACGGTAAGTCGGAGGACTCTGCCCGCGCGGCCTCGCGGGCCCGACTCCGGAGGGAGAGGCGGGTGGACGGAGACGGAGGCAGAGGGCCCGGGCCGGACGGGCCCCCTCCGGATTCTCCGGAAGCTTCGCCCTCCATCTCGGCCACTCGGGCTCCGGAAAGACTCAGAGCACGTGAGGACGGCCATGGGAGCCGAGAGGAGCAGGGCGCAGGCGCGTCAGTCTCGCACTGGCACAGACACACCGCCAACTCTTCCACGGATTGGGTTAGGGATAGGCCAGACTCCTCGTCCGACGACCACCATCGTAAGTATTCGCACCTTTTCTATCCCCTTCCGGCCTTCGGGCCCCTCTCTCGCCCTTTCCGGACGCCGGGGACCCCACACGCCGGCGGGCGACGCGTAATCGGCCGGGCCCGGCCGGACGACGACGTCCACTCCGGTCCTTTTATCCGGGGCCTCCGCCGTCGCCGATCCCTTCTCCACCCGGCGGGAACGGACGAAATTTCTGCCATGGTCGAAGAAGGGGACGACGACGACGACGACGAAGGAACGGCGTTACACTCGTCTCCCGCCATCCGGTTTAACCCCGACGTCGGTGGTAGAGGAAGGTCTCCGGAGGAGGAGGGAGAGAATCGTTCGGGCCGGGAGGGATGACAGCCTCCGCGGGGCTCGGGCTCGGGATGATTTACGGGCGTTTAAAGAGGAGACGGGGGTTCAACTCGTTTCCGCGGGCCGCGCGGGGCCCGTCTCTGCCAATCTCTGGCCCGGCGGAAGGGCGGCGGAAGCGAAACGGAAATTTTTACGCCAACCGAGGCGGGAATTTCGATTGGTCGCAGCTTCCGGTCCGAGGGAGGCGTCGGGTTCGGGTCCCCGGCCCGCGGCCCGGTTTTTCGGTAGGGTGGGCCCGAAATAGCGCGACCGAATTAAGGCGGCGCCGCCTTTCCTATCGCCGACGCGTATATTTAGCGGCGTTATCGCGCTCGCCAGTCGATCCGGCGTCGGTTTCTTCCTCGAGCGAAGCGACGCGCGGCGCGTGCCGAGCGAACTTCGAACCTCGACCCTGACATCTGTCCGTCTCTCGGCCTTCTTCTCCTTCTAGCCGTAAGCCGGTGATTTCGGAGCGTCCCGTTCGAGCCCGAACCGGGTCGGAACCGGCCGAAAAGAAAGCGGCGGGCCGACCGGCGCGTGATGTCGGCGCGCCGGTCGGCGACACGTTGGCGGTCGCGTTCTGTTTTCTGTCAACCGAAACCGAAGTACGAGGCGGTCTCGACCCCCGGCTATAAATAATCGAGTCGTTTCGACCGCGGCGGGAGGAGACGGAGGCGGGCGGAGGCCCGGGCCCGAAGTTTCCGGCGGGGTCGAAGGTGTGTCGGAACGGGTTTCTACTTTTTTCGAGGTATTGTGTCTGCCGTCGGCGCTAGGATCGGGCAATCGATTCCCTAATAGAGAAACGACCGGTCCAGAAACCATAATTCTACTTTATGAGCCGGCTACTTAAGGTAATTTGTTTTTCTTACGGCGCGCGCTTCTTCTTCTCCCTAACCCTTTTTCGCCCCGTTATCGAACAATTACTGGCCGGCTTAGCTTCTCGTTACCTTATTGGCGGGTGGCATCGATCGACCGAGACGGAATCGGCCCGGATAACCGGCCGACGGCGGTTAAGACGCCCCCTCCGGGCCGCTAATAAACCGGCGCTGGAACTCTTACGCCTCGGGCCCCGGGCCCTTTTCCGGAGACGTCCCCGGACGCTGGTTGCACCTCCGACAATTATCTCCGTTCTGGCTCTTCTTCCTTTTGGGAAAGCGATCTTGGCAAAAGTGCACTTCTCTCTTCTCCCCCTCCTTACAATTAACAACGGGAGATTCGGCTTCGTCCGCGCCCGATGACGCGCGTTACAGCGGTGAAATTCGTCCTTGGTTTACCAAATTTCGTTCCCCTCCGATGCCGTAGACGGATTGTCGGGGTAAGCACCCCCGAAATTGATAGCGATTGCGCCCATCGTCGCTCCTTTCTCGCTCTCTCTATCGGGCCGACGTCACTCTCGGCGGGCCGACGATCCTTTTTGGAGTTTTTATATTATATTTTTTGTTACCTGCGCCCGCGTCCCGCCACGTGCCAGGTGGCGGGGGAACAATACCCGGGACCGCGAAGAATGAAACCCGGTTTTTCGAGCACTTATTCAATCGTACAATAAAGGACGGGGACAGATGCTCGTCCAGGTGGCGGGTCCCCCTCCGTCCGCGCGGCGATTAAAGCCGTCCCTAATTAAACGGCCGTTCGCGCGGTCCCCGGTGTCGAGAAAGTCGTCTCCGGAACGGACGACGTCGTCTTTCGTCGATCGGGCGTCCCGCCGCGTCGCAGCTGGTCCTCGTTTGCTACGCCCACGCCCGGTGGGCCGTGGGAAAGAGCGCGCAGCCCGACGACCGGCGGGAGAGGGCGCATCCGGGTTTCTCCCGTCGCCCTCTTCGGCCGACACCGGGCCGTAACCCGAGACCCCGGGCCGTTTCCGGTCCGGTCCGGCCCGTGGCCAGGCCCAGTCGACTGCCATGCGGGAGGGGGGTCGACGAGAACCATCTGGACGGCCACCAAGAAAACCCGTCGCTATCTCGACGGAGAACTGCCGGGGACCTTATAATTAACAGGAAATGAAAGGAAAACAAATCCCGGCGCGACAGGAAATTGCGGGCTCCCGTTCGGGTGACGCGGTAACGAGACCTTCCTTCTATCCCCCGCTCCTCCCGCCCCGCCTCTTACCTCGTCTTTTCTCGTTTCCTGCCCGGCAATGAGGAAGCGATTATTACGTCGGATCCGCGGCCCTTTGCCTCCTCTTCCTTCCAATCCGGCGCCTCCGCGACCACCCCCTCCCCGTTTCTTCGGACCGGGCACCTTCCATTTCCCGAGACGCCTCCCGAAAACCGAGACGGCCTTTAATATCCCGTAGGAAAAATTCCCTTTCCTCCGATGAAACCGAAACCGCCGAAGATAATTTCCTCCCTGCCCAAAGTTAAGTTCCCGCCACCAAAGGGAAACTTGTCTTCTGACGGGGACGTTTATTTTACCCGTTATGCGCCAAATTACTTCCGAACTCTCGAAACCCCCTCAAACTTCTTAACACTCGGCTGCCAGAACCCGTTTATAACGCTGCCTTCCTTTAATTACGCAGTTACCTCGTTAAGAGCGTGGCAAATTCGAGGGTCGACGCTTCTTCGTCCCGGTTAATCGAGGCGGAGAAAATTGTCCGTATCCCGCTATTCGGACCTTTCGAACTCGGCCGCTTCCGGTATTTTTTCGCTCCCTCCGCGGAAGTCAGCTGCACGCGGGCCTAGGCGGAAAGTGGAAGGGAAGGGGTGCAACCGGGCCAATCGAAACGGTTCCTACGTTCGAGTAAGGCGCCGCGGTCGAGTGTCGTTGCCCGGAGATTTTCGGACGTACCCTCCAGATGGTTATTTTGGGCTCGCCCGCCGCGCCGGCGCGCGACGCGACGCGCCCATTTCGGCTCGGTCGACGTCCCGTTCCTAAATTACCATCCCTCTCCCGGATCTCGATTAGCCATGACGTCAACGGAACGGACCGTACTCGTCGACCGAACGGGAAAGTCGATGGACGAAATTTAACTACAGACTGTGTTGGCTAAACACTAACGTGGGGTCTAAAGTAGTGTCTTCTACACTAGTATAATCACGCCGTCTTCTTCGCTCCCGAACGTAAGAAAGGCGCATGGGCCCTGCCAGTTTTTAGTAGTCAAAACAAACACTTTATCGTCGACCTTTCACTAATTAACAGAAGTAGACTCATTTCGGGGTCTCCCCGTACAAATATACAAATGCAAATACGAGGAAATGTGGGACGAGACGAGTCGAGTTTCCAATTTAATGCCATTAACACTAAGTAACGGAATATCCGTGAGTAAAATTAACGTGAAAAAAGAAAGGGAATTTTTAATGCTCCCTTTTAAACTATCAAATGTTTCCGCGCCACGATTGTCATAGTGCTTTTTATTATTTTCTTAAGGTCCTTCCTTCTACGTAATTACTACCATCGACTTCAGACCCTAATAACGCTCCGTTAATTGAGGCTAAGTGTCTTTCTCCCCCACTTTATTACGATTTTTGCTTCTTCCTCGGTCGGTTCGAACACTAAATACGTGTAACTTAACACTGCCGTTTGGATCTCCCATTTATAAACTTATATAATACACGGGCGCAAAACACTCCTGCCGTATCTAGAGGTACTTTTGACTATTGTTTGTTTACGCGAGTGTATAGAAGTAGTGCGGCAGTTCCCGAAGAGGGCTTCGAGTGAAGGGGAACCACTACAGCCGGCTCGATTCTTTCCCAAATTTCGGTCACGTAATGTTTTTATCAATTTAGGCCGGGTGGCCTACCTCTTTCGTTCTGTTTTCAGGGAAGAGACGGAGTCAAAGTATAGAGCGAACGATAGACGAACTGTCGGGGTTCGCCCACCTTTTTATTTTCTGCACTCGATTACGGTTTGTAGTCTGTCGTTACCGCCACACTTCCCCTAACGAAAGGGCGAAATTTGTGCCACAAAATATAAAAATATTCCAGCTGGTCCGGCAAACTTTAGTGACTTCGGCCAATTAAGCGCGATTTTTGGAAGTAGACGAGTCTTCACCCGGCGCTTTGTCTTTTCACTTGTTCCGGTATAATAGCCCGTAACAATAATCGAATGTTCTCGGGTGGTTTGAAAAAAATCACGCGAAATTCCTTCTTTCCAAATGGTGCGATACATTGGCTACCGTCGAGTGCCGAAAATAAATATAGGCTAGGAAATAGGTTGTCGAGTTTAAGAAAGACTTTCGCTCCATTAAATTTATAGGAGAAGTTCTAATATATTTCTACCGACTATGATATAAAACTCGGGCTCGTACACAATACATTAAAAATAAATAATAGGATTTGTAATTTGTGCGGGGGGGACTTATAAAGAGTTGGACACATGTTAGTGTTTGCAAAGTTTCTGCCGGGGAGAGCGTCAACTTTAGGCCGCGCCTATGGCATCGTCACCTACACAATTACGGAGTCTCGTCTACATTAATGACCTAACACGGGAGAGTAATAAGCCGTATTATTAAATATACCACCGGCACTGTGTTCGATTTCTAGCCACGGACAAAAATTGGCCTAAAGGACGAGGTCGAAAACCATCCCCAAGTCCTTAATAAGTTAATAATTCTTGGGCGTTTTAGAATGGCGCGGTGTATTGTTCCGGTGTTGTATAGACGTAATTACGTTATCTGCATCGGCGTTAGTCGGTGTTTGCCTAAGTATCTCTTAATATACAAACGTATAGTACACCGGCATAAATTTATTCCTATTCCTAAATAACCAGTGACCGACTAAATGCCCGGGATGGGGTTAGATTTACGTTATTAGAACCCGTTATTAATGTTTAAGGATCCGTATTCTGGTGTAATGTTCGCCGGTAGACAGGGCCTACGCGTGCCGATAATTTACACAAATTTAACAAAGCGGGATCTTCGTAGGAGGAAATCTCATCCGCATAGAAAGACCGGCGGCTTTTAACATCTCGGGAGAGGTAGAATTTGAATAGGCGCGTGCCGCTTTTTTAATTTCTCTACTGGTCGGGTTGTAGTTTAGATCCTTGTTTTCCATTCGGTTTATGCCCGTAGAATGCAACGATAAAGAAGACATGGTCCGTAGGAAAGAATTCAAACGGCGTGCCAAATACAGTGCATGCCCCCGCCAGGCCAGAAAAATAAACGGTACAATAATGGGATTTATCAAAAATTATACCGAATCGAAGTGGACGTAAGTTACTTACATTACTGTACAGGTTATTTACGTTACGCTGCGGGCGTGGAAGAAAGGGCACCGATGGCGTGTAATTGGTGTAATTACCCGATACCTGTTACACCTGCTTTGTTAATTAAGGCAATAAATTACGTATTCATCTAAATAAGGCGGAACGGGAGTGACTTTTTTATTATATATATATATATATATATATATGTGTGTGTAAGTTATAGCCGGGATTGGATCTTAAACCAGCAGTTCTTATAAACAAACCAATTGATTACGTACGACAATGCTATCTATCGCCTGTCTGTTGGCTCGAATTTCTATTTACTGGGTCGGAAGAATCTTACATTACGAAATTCCTCCGAGTAGATCACAAATTGGTCAAAAGTGGAGGCCATTTCGGAACGTTAATTATTGGAATTCTTCGTCCTTCCTCCGTTCTTTTCTCTTTTATTTTTGTTTGTTCGTTGAACGATTAAAATCCCCCTTCTGGTTTTCTTATTTTCCGATGTAGGCCTATAGGTTACGTACGTAAGTAAACACGTCGATGTAACTCGTCACTCGTTATATAGGTGTGTATATTCGTCCCTCGTCGATGAACCCCGGCGATAACTCGCCGGTTCATCGCGTCGTAGATCTAGGGTACTCCGCTCGACCCTACTTCAGAAGGGAAATATCTCCCCGGCGTAAACATATTTTTTTAAATCTAAATAAGAGAAACGAAAATGTAAACGCTCGAAGGTAAATAGTACACGCCGACGTCTTGAACGTACTAAACAGTAAAAGTACACGTCTCCATCTTTCTCGGACACCACGCAATTTTACCGTTAACTGGGCTTTAACTGTCGGGATTCGTTCGAAAGTGTCCGCTTTAGGTAAAAAGTCGGGCCTTAACGGAACATCACCGTGTCCCGTTCGGAAATATGAGGCGTTTGTAATTGGTTGCAAGACTTTTTTCGGCTTAGAATTGTGTGTTTCCCAACGGATTTTAGCGACGAGAAAGGTGGGGTAATTCTCGAATAAGGCACGTTTTTGCGTGTTTCTGGAATTATAACCCCGTGGAAACGATATTTAAAACCAAAAAAAGAAAAATGGAGGACGAGACGACTTGCTCGTCGCAGATTCTAGAGCACGACTTTAAAAAAACAATTGGCTCGGTGGCTTTGTTCTCGCGACGTTTCCGTTGGCATCCGGCGTACGGGCGACGCTCTCCCCCTTTTCTTTGGTTCGGGCCGCGCGGGCCCTCGTTCGTTTAAGTCCCGAAGGTGTAACATCAGAATATGGTAAAATGGCCGAGGCCCGCGGGCTCGCCACAACCCTCTTCTCCGCTTTTATCCCGCCAAGTGGAACGCCTTTCTTTCCAGAACTGGGTTAACCTCCCGACCGAGCGTAAATAAATAGTTCCATTAGCCTAATTGTCGCCCCCTCTGGCTCTGTCGTTTTCTGGACCGATCCGGAAAAAAATTAATGAATAGAAGCGGAAGGATTGGACGCGGCGTAGCAGGGAGCGAGGGGAGAAACCCGGGCGCGCGACGGAGCGGTGAAAAATTAAAGCCAACGTCGGGTATCAACCGCGAGAAAGTCCCTCGGGCGCGCGGCCGCTAACGAAATAAACGCTTAAGAGGATTACGTAGGAAACGACGCGGCGAACGAAACCCGATCCCGGTGCCGGGAAATTTAGCAACGACACAGGTGAGAGACCCACCGTCAGACCTACTGGCACCGATCTCTATATTTATCCGCAGTCGGTGCTGACCCAGCATCCTCTCTCTCTCTCTCTCTCTCGGCTCCGTCCCCCGCTCGGTGGGTGGAGCGCCACCGGTGATTGATAGAGACATTCCTCCGTCGCTCTACCTCTCGGTCCTCTCCCCGGTCGCCCCCGCCTCCGTCACGGGGCCCCCGGGCCCTTTGGCTCCCTCCCAGAGTCTACCGGAAATAGTCTGCGGCGTTTCTTTTACCGCGGCCTTCCTCCGGGAGGCCAACGCCGAAGTAAAGAATCGCGGTGCGATCCTCAACCGGAAGTTACGGACTGAGGGTGTCCTGCACGCGCGAGAAAGGAGAGAAAGAAGGCGCCGTTCGTCCCGACGACGATAAACGGAAGGCGGAGGAATCCACCTCCGAAACACGGTCGCTCCGAGAGTTTTAATTGCGACTCCGGATTCCCCGGGGTAATTCGCTCCGGCCGGCCTATCGATTCTCCCTCCCCTCTTAATTTCTGGGGGACGGAAGGACGCCATCCCCCGCCACCGGTCCCCCGACGTTAATTGTTCCTTCCGCCCCTCGTCTACCTCCGCTTCACCCGCCAATCGCCGGTCCGGAGAGGAGATGGCTGGGGCCGGAGTTCGGACGGGGCCCCCTCCGCCCCCGCCTATCGATCGTCGATTAATGCTCCGAATCGAGGAACACTCGACCCAGCCCGGCGCTTTAAGTGTCGGGAGGCGAGATTTGATTGATTGTCCCCGCTCGTACCTGGTCTCTCGAGTGTCTCCGCTCCCGGCAGCCAGTTAACCTCGCGCTTGTCCCGGACCCTTCCCGCTCGCCCGCGGATTAACCGGATAGTTAGCCCGGGCCGGAGCCCAGAACGACTGATTGATGACGAGCGCTCTCGGAGTGACACCTCCGGGGGACCCCCGGAAAAATCCGGCGCCGGAAATTACACGGTCGACAGGTTAGCGCCCCCTCAACAGGTGCGGGCTTCCCGGGAAGAATTCCGGCACTCAGCCCGTCGGGCCCGACCCTCCTCCTCCTCCTCCTCCTCCCGGCCTCGTCATCGATCTGCCCGGAGGCTTCTTTCTCTTCCTTCTCCCCCGCATTATTAAAATGGCGCCGGCCGGAGAGGGGAAATTTACGAGGCTTTTAGGCGAGCGGGGCGGAAAGCCGTTTAAGCTTTATTGAAAGTTATAACTTTAAAGTCCGGCTCGGCTCGGACCGGGTCGACGAAGGGGAAGAGGAGGAAGACGACGACGACTGCCGACTTCCGTCCGGGAGACGGGGGTGGGCCGCCCGGGTAGACGCCGCCGACGCGTTTACGTCGGCGGTCCGTAATGAAAATCCGTAAGATTGATAGTTCGCAGCTGACGCCCGACGGTGTTGACCCGTCTCCCAGCGGCGGCTCTCACCTTCCTCCTCCGGTCCCTCCCGCTAATCGATAGTCGCTTTGTCTAATCCGTCGATGTAACAATTTGCATCCGGGGGGACGGATAACCGGAACGGGCCACCAGCCGGGCGACGATAAACGTCGCCGGAAGGAGGGATGACTTTTTTTTGTCGATTGCCGGATTCCGTCGGCCCTCCTCTTCATCTAAAGTCGCGGGTTCTGGTCCCGGTAGCAAATTAACGGAGACGGGAGTTGGATGCGGAAATTTCCGGGGTCGTCCCGTAACCGACGGGTAAAGTCGCGCAGGTGCCGACGAAATGGCAGAAAACGAAGGGAAAGGACGTGCCTTTCCATTCCTGACCCGTGCATGCAAACGAGAATTCATCCACACGCACCAACTCTCTAAAGTTGGGCCGGTTCCGCGGTTTCCGTTCCGCGGCAGGAGCGGGAGCCCACCTGTGGAGCTACCGGTCGCGTGCCAGGTGAGAGGCAGCCGCGGGAGGTGGTCGGTCCAGGTAATCGCCGGATAATCACCCGTTTAACCTGTCGACTGGTTACGCGCTCCAGCGCTCCGGCTCTCCGCCACGCGCCGGTTTCGTCACCTGGAGGCACGGGTCGTGATTCACCTTGCCCCCGGCCGGCTGATTCATCCGCCGTGGGAAACGATTCCGACTCGGGTCCACTCTCGTCCGTCCGGATTTGCATTTTAATCGAGCCCGCGCTTCCCGGAAACTGGCCTTATCGAGAGGTGCAGCGCCCTCCTCCCCACAGTTTACATTACTGGCAGGTCAAAAACCCCACCGTTTACGGAAGGTGAGTCGTTCCCACGTTCATCCGACCCCGATCCGGTTCCATAAGGCCGGATTACCGAAGGCGGGCCGTAAAGGCCCACTTAACGCGCTCCCCGGTTGGGGGTGTCGACTGGCATTGGGAAGAAACGGGACGGACTCTCGTTTCCGCACTCCGGCCAGTAAATTAATCGCCTTGGCGTTTTTTCCGTCGTCTCGGCTTCCCCGGTCGTCCCCCGACGGTGCCTCCGACCTACGACCCCGTTGGAAATTGCTCCCCCGTCTTAATAGGCCGGTTCGTCTCGCGACCGTTTCCCCACCGAGGAGACGTTTTATCGGCGTTCGAAAGGGTCTTTTTCGCTAATCCCGGACGGGAGAGACCGTTACGGGTGTGCGACAGCTGCGACCGGCGCTGGCGACACGCGTCGTTTTGTAATCCGACCGAGGGGGCACTCCTTCCCCTTTCCAGGGGGGAGCCGGGCTCTAAGTTGTTTTTGTCGTCGTCGTCGGGCAGGTAACGGACGGGTGAGGGTCGGTTGGATAGGAAACGGGGGAAGAGAGACTTTCGGTCCCCCTTCGCCGCGCCGCGGTGCAACCGGACCGATTGGCGGCGGCGATTGAATTTGGACCGTTAATCACGTCGGAGCACCTTTGTGACCGGGCGGGGGGAGCGAGAGAGAGAGCCGTTGTTCCGGTGGCAGCTTTACCTTACGGCTTACCTTCTATGGCGCGAATGGGTGGCGGTTCCACCCCGAGCGCTTTGTCCCCTCCGTGACTCAGACCCACCGTATTTGTCCCATTGAGAGGTAGCGCGAGCCTGCCACGTGCCACCTCTACCTTGTCCCCGGGTGGCAGCTGCCCCCGTACTCTATCGATCGGCCTCCCGCGTCGACTTTGTTACTGTTTCGGCCCGCCGTCGGGTCGGGCAGCTTCGGCCCCCTTTACTGCGGCGGATATTAATTTACGGCGGAAGGAGGTTACTCCGGGGTACTTATCGAGCCTCCAAATTGCGCCTTCTTAAGTTTACGGTGCCATAAAGACCGCTTTATGCGTTGTGAAAGAGAAGACGAGACCGCGCTCTCTCCTTTATTATTCCACTTTCGTTTCGCCCTGCCGCAACGCCGTTTTCCATTCTTCACTCTTTCGTCTCCCGGAATACCAGTCGAGGGGGCACCCACCTCTCGATCTTCCGTCTTCGGGTGGCCCCGTGCCCACCGCTTTACGCCGGTAGCCGAGGAGGAGGGGTGTCGTTTTTCTGCCCGGGAAGGAGGCGCAAAGTGCGGAATCGGCTACGCGTGTACTCGAGTTTATCGCGGACGCCGATTGGTCTAACGTGCATTCGACCGTCCCATTGGTTACCTGGCCCAGGTAGGCAGGTGTGCAGGAAGGACGGAACCTCCCCTACAGGTACCGGCGGACCAACCGGACCGATCACCCGCTGCCTCCCGGCGTTATTGGTTACCGAACTCCCGAGCCGGCGAAGGGCGGGCCGAGCGGAGGAGGCCCGATCGGGCCGGAAAGGGTGTACACGGGGAGGGAAAGAGAGAGAGAGAGAGAAACGAGCGGCGCGCGTGGGACACAGGAGACGGGAGGCCCAATACCTGGACCGGGGACCGCCTCCATTTCGCCAATGGGGGTGCGACGTTCCGAGCCAATGACCAAGCCGGGCCGCAACCGCTCGCCCACCCTCTCGCTCTTCTGGTTTTTCTCCGTCGCGGTCTGCGAAAGATAAAGTGGCGGTTTCGAGTTCGAGCTTGTTGCAGCTACCAAACTAATGTCCCGTTCAATCCTCCACCTCGACCCGATCGATTTTTCTCCGTCCGACGGCGAGTTTTAAAGTGCCGTAGATAACTCGCTCCGGAAAGGGGCGGAGGGAACGACGTTTATCTCCGTCTCTACCGCTTCCAATTGGGCAAGGGGGCGACGGAAGAGGCCCGCCGACAAATTCCAGACGGGCCATGCCAAACGTGGCGCTTAGAGAAGCGACGCGTCCGTCTTTCTTTCTGAGCGTCAACAGGAAGGAAGAGTCGCTTTCCGTCTCCGTGCTGCCACAAAGAACTAAAGTTAGAGCGACCGGTGTGTGTCCCAGATAGAAAGCGGCTGCCACCCGAGCGGCGCCACTTTTTTCTATCCGTCTTGTCACGGGTTGGCTTCCTCCCAGAATCGTCGGGCCCGACGACCGTCGCGCGCGGAGGCGCGGCGCGAGGATTCTCGTCGGGGCGCGGGGCCACCCGCCGTCCGGTCGGACGCCCTCCGGTCGTTATTTAAACGGTGGCATTAGAGGAAATCCCCGACGGCGGAGGGACGAGCGTCATGATTTTTAATTACGCGTCGTTATTGGCTGCCGCGGGAATGCCAGACGCCCCACGTCGCCGCGCGGAGCCGGCGCCGTAATTAAGACTAAGCCCTCTTACCTCGTTAAAGCCGGCAGATGCCATCAAATTTCCCAGTTCGCGCCCCGTCGGAGGCCCGGGCAAATTACGCCGGGCCGTCCATCACTCTCCACCCCACGCGACGCGACCGTCGCCGGATGCCGAACGGCGCCCCCACTCCCGTTGGGTCCCGCGGGGGCGCGCGGAAGGTGGCGAAACGGAAGACGTCGCCGTCCTTCTTCCACACTCCTCCCTCCTTCGGAATTCGTAATTATCCGTTGGGGCCGGGCATGGCCGGCGTTGCCGCGGCAACCGTTGCCCGGTGGCTTTCCGCGGCATGCGCCGACTCGGCGTCGTCTAGGCAACGTCGGTCCGGACCTTTTCGTCTATAGCGGGGGGCCGTCTCCGGAGACGGGGGGTGGAGTGCGGACGGCCAAAACGAAAGCGCTCCCGGGAGGGAGGCGATAAAGTTTGCATTTTTCGGGGCGACCGCCGCCGGAGTGACGAAGGGATGCCCGGCTCCCGGGGGACCCGCTATCTGCAGATTGCATCCGGCCCTTCCTCCGTCGCTCGGGGATCGTCCTCGTCTTCCGTCCGCTCCTCGGCATATTACTTTTCGTTCCGGGGCCTTTCTCGCCCGTCTTCTCGTTTTCCGCCTCGACACCAACGAGATTCCGGCCGCTTCCGGCCCCCGCCCCGTCCCTCCTCCGAGCCCATTGGCAGCGGCCAGAAATTGCCCCTTTTTGTCGGCCTTTTCGCTTAATTATTTCCCCCTTCGGACCGCCGCGCCGTCCTAATTACCGCCGGCGCTGGCCGACGGGAATAATAAAGAGTCCGGACGTGAGTCGCCTCACGAATTCTCCTTCCGCTCCTCGGCCGCGTGCCGTCCTCCGGGGCCGGAGAGTGCCCCCGGACCCGGGGCGCCACTCCCCTTGTCGGAAAATGAAGGAAAAAAGTAAAATGGGAAGGGTCCCCGCCCGGCGGAGAGCGATCGAAGCAAGGTCGAGCCCGGGGCTTCGGACCGCCGACGGAGTGTTTGCGGAAGAAGGAGGAGGGTGCGAGAAAGTGGCTGTCGCGATATTGGGTCGCCGGCCGA
Organism: Centruroides vittatus; assembly: GCF_030686945.1. NCBI lineage: Eukaryota > Metazoa > Arthropoda > Arachnida > Scorpiones > Buthidae > Centruroides > Centruroides vittatus. The sequence continues at coordinate 2,259,570 of NW_027122679.1, forward strand.
TAGCTTGACGTTATTAAAACTTTGTCTGTCAGACGTGTCATTGTGTCTGTGACAGTCGAACCCCGCTGCTGACACGCCGCGACAGTTCGTGACGCGGCGTGTCGTCGGCGGTGACCGTTCGACGGCCGCCGACGACGTATTAATTCGGGCCCGAGGGGGGAGGGGGGAACGGCCGCGCTCTGGGCCGGGGGAGGGGGCGGCTTTTCCCACCGGAAGGGATGCGGAGGCGGTGGAGCGTTTTGTTTCTCGGCAGTGACGCGAACAATGGAGCGCTTTGTGTGGCACGTGCGATTGCGGGGAGCACTCTAGCGTCGAGTGAGGAGGGGGGACGACACGTGTAAACATCCTTTTGTGGCAGGCCGGCGAGAATCGTCGCCCCGCCATAATAGAGCTTTTATCTTCCGGACGGACTAATTGTTCTCGGTGATTGTCACTCCTTTTGTTTTTAGTAGCCAGTTGATTTCTCTCGCTCGCCCTTTAATGGAGTTATTCCGGATCGGCGGGCCCTCCGCTTCCGCCCGATTAACCCGCTCCGATATTTAGCGCTGCAGCCCCGCTCGAGCATCACCGCGGCCGGAATTCACCGACGGCCCCGTCTTAATTCGACGAGCGACGGCGCCTCCCCGGGCGAGGGCGCGGCGGGCCGCGCCGCGCCGGTCCTCGACGCGCTGCGGATTAAAGCTTCCTCCGGTCGTTCCCGCGGACGGGGAAAGAAATATTCGTCACGCCCCCGTGCGGATGTTCTGAGAAATAAGGAAAGGAGGGATCGAGTTTCCCCGGACGCCGGTGGGTGGGCCTTGGCAGACAATGTGCCACTTGTTGTCTGACCGGCCAAGGTGAGACGGGGCCGACGAGGACGGGAGGTGGGGCCACGGGGTGAACGACGGGACCAGGTGACGCGTGGGGCCGGCCTCACCTCGCGCCTCGAGTGGGTCTCGTCCGGGACCCGGTTCGGAGGGAGAAAAGGGAGAAATTTTCTGGCCGGCCCAGACTTTAAAAGACGGTTCGGTAGCCGACGGGTGACGCTAATATAGCAGTGCCGCGAGACGTCATAAATTTCACTTCCTCTCGCCACGCAGACCGCATTTTTTTCTCTCTCTTCTTCCCTCGCCTTCCCCTTTCCCACAGGCTGATGACACCGCTGACCCGGCTGCGGGAACTCTTCTGTTTTTGCCGGCTGGTAACCTTGGCAACAGTCGGTTGACCCGTCTACCGAAGGTGGCGCCGCACGTGCGACTTCCTGGCACCAGAGCCAAGCCTTGTTTATTTGCAGTTTTACCTTCCCCATTAGTCGAGATGACCTCTGCCGGGCGACGACAGAACTATGGGGATCCCGCGTCTATTTATACGCCTTCCTCCACCCCAAATCTTAATCCGCCAATCGTCCCTTCGACTCGGTTAGCCCCGTTTTTCCTCCCCGATATTTGGCACGGCGCCGAAAGGGGAGAGGGGGCGCCGAGAAACAATAAAAAAGACCAACATCCTTCCGCGGATAGGTGAGCCCCGGGCCGTTTTCCGTGCGGACGGAGGCGTGATTTGATTAATGTCAATTAGACGTGTTTATCCTGGCCGACTAATCACGTGGACAAAGAAGGCGCGGCCCGCAGATTCATTACCGCCTCCATTTTGTTTACTCGATCTCTCTTCGGAAATTAAAAGCGCCTCCTCCTCTTTTTCCCCGTCCTAATTAGTGGGCTCCACTTTTAAGCTCTGGCAGGCGCCCCGGGAAAAGGGCGCTTCCATTCGGTTTCTAATCCTTTGATGCCCGGATTGGCGGTCCCCGGGATTATTCCGCGCGCGCTCGAAAAGTGTGCTGGCCTTTAAAAAGTATCCCCCCCGTCGGTGGGCGGCACCATCTGGCGGCGGGGTGAAGGAAGTGGAAGCGACGACGACGACGCGATGGGTAGCTCTCTTCCCACGCGCGAGACGTCGTCGGTACGAGGTGAGGCCGGCGACGGCCGATAGATAGAAGGCCGTAATTCGATTTAAGCCGCGACAAAGCAAACAGTAGCGGGACAGTTGCGGGTGACAGCCGTCTCGACAAATAGCAGTATAATCTGGACGTTCGCGCCGGAGAGAAGCGACGAGTGGGCGCGATCGCGCGTCCGGGAAGCGATTCCTTCGACTCCTCTCCTTCTTACTCTTCTCGTCCCGGAGGGAGTTCGGGTCATTCAATGGCCAAAGGAGCGGGGAAAGCCGGAGAAAGTTGGCCACGGTGGCGGAATGGGCGGGACGCGGAATAATTAGGATGCGACGGAGACGTGCCGGCGACCATTAAATATCATTTAGTATCGAACTAGAGATCGATCCAATAGACGGAACACCGAGCGTGTGGCGGAGGAGGGGGAGCATGTCGCGTCCGAACGTGAGAAAACTAAAATTAATGGCCGGTAGAGAATTGATGGAGAAAGCCATCAACCCGAACGAGATCGGGGGCCGACAACAAATAGTCGGATGACTTTCGAGGTCGTTTAACGAAATCCGGCCCGGAAACGCCGGGGGTTTTCGTCCACTCCGTCACGGCGCGCTACTCTCTTCGTTCTTTTTTTTTCTTCCTCCCGGAGCGGCTTAGAAAATCGCCAGTCGGTGGCCGAGACGGGGCCGGTGGCCGCGCGTAGGCCACCGGACGTCGAGCCGAGGCCCGGTGGAAGCCGCCGGGCGGAGGAATGTCGAGAGTGACTCATCCCCGTTGCCCGCCGTCGAATAAATAAAGAGGGGGTCCGCGGGGCGACGTTTACCATCCCTAGCTTCTCCCCCGTTCGATCTTCGGCGCGGCTGCCGCTCCGCCAAGATCGCTCGGTCCCCGAACGAGGGGGGGAAGGAATTCCTCAGTCGGTGTCCGAGGGGGGACTACTAACTGTTGACGGGATTTTAGGCAGATTGCCAATCCACTTTACCACGTCGTCCGTTTAACCGTCGTGCTCCGGTTTTAGGGAATTTTCAGAACAGGAAGACGAATCCTTTCCCTCCGCCAGCAGAAACGATAATCCGCGGATGGACAGAAACGGTGCCACTCCGACTTCCCGGTCTTAATCTAATAAAAAGCCTCCCGCGGTCGCCTTTCTCCACCCTCGTTCAATTAATTGTCCCCGGCTCCGCTCCTTCCTTCTTCGTGTCGGGGGACGGGGGTTTTCGGCGCGGAAAACGTTAAAACGAGCGTAATTGGCTTAAGGCGGCGGACGGGACCGAATGCGGAAGAGAGGCATCCTTTTCGTTCCGAGGGAGGAGTTGTTAAAGAGAAGCCGCTGGCCGGGGGAGAAGGTCGGAGTATTTTACATTTCGGAGGAGAAGGAGTGGCAGGAGCGTGGCTCGAATGCCCTAACGTTCCTCCCGTCCCGTCGCGGTCTGTCTTTTTCGTATTCGAGACGGGAAGAATGGATTTTATGCAGAACCGCTTTCTGGCTCGGGCGATCCGCCTGCCAAAAGTTTATTGGCGAAGTGTGGGCGACGAATAAATACCCGCTCGGGTTACGGCGCCCTTCCTTTTTTCGGCTAAACCCTCCGTATCGACGACACTTCCATCCCCCTCCGTCGGGATCCGAATTACTCGTTCCCCCCTTGGCTAAAAGTACATCTCTCGGTAATGCATACGCGGGACCGAGAGATGTACTTTTGTACCTAAATAAAGAATAAAGGTGCCGGTTGGCCAAAAATTCGGAATCGAGTAGTAAATCTCGTTGCTTTCGTCGAACGACTCGTGCTACCTCTTCTTTTGTCGACTCCGTCCGAACTTCTGGTCTTGGGTTTCGACTTTCGCCGAACGGGGGTGGAAGACGGTACGGACGGGGTGGGCCAAGTTTTTCGTCGGGTCGGCCCGGCAGCTGCTCCGCGCGCTTGGATGCCGTCCACAGCTGTTTCCGTCTGGCGAATTCCTCTTCTTCTTCTCTTCGCGCGTCGGGATGTCACCTCGCCGGCCCGCGCCGTCAGCTGCCGGATTCCGTTCGCTTTGGAAGAAGGCAGCTGGGTCCTTCCGCTCGACCGGTCCGACAACGGGATTTGGTTTGGAAATTTGGCGCCGTTATTGTCTCGCGCTTGTAGCCGTTCAAGCATCATTTAGCTTTCCTGCGCTACCTGCTCGCTCCAACTGACAGGTGGTGCTCCGGTCGTTTTCTTCTACTTCCGGTCCACTAGATTGGGGGAGGATTCCTCCTCCGCATCGATTCCTAATTTCCCGACTTACATCGACTTTATTTTTTCCCGTTTTCTCTCGGCAGTTGACCCGGAGAAGATGCCAGAAGAGGTCGACGTAGATCACCTGGGACCCCGAGATCCGCGGCCGGGCACGCCGGCCTCCGAAACCAAAGAGGCTCTGCCCCCGACTTCCATGGATTGTCTTCCAGAAGACGGCCTCGTCTCGTCCGCCTCACCCGTCCCGCCCAGAGACGACCCACCCGCCGTCAACGGCCACCGCGGCCGGGAGGAGAGGACCAACGGGATGGTCAAGGAGCAAGCGCGCATCCGACAGTTCCTCAACAGGCAACGACACGGCGGTCGTCTTCCCTCGGCCGGTCGACGTCGACCGCGACCGAAAAGGTGAGCATTGTGCCGAATTTCTGTTCTTCGGACCGCCACAATCGACGCTTTTCCTCGGGGCGACAGGGCGACACCGTTGCCATTAGCCGGCTACCGCCGAACAAAACCCGGCTTCCAATCAGTCGCCTCTCAATGGACGTAGTCGGGACGTGCCCGACCGCTTTGTATCGATGTCATCGTCTCTCTCCTCCCTCCGACCGTATTCAATCTCCTTTCTTTCGTCTGTCTCCGACTTACTTCCGGCTGCTACTTCCTCTTCTCCGCATTGCTCTTTTGTTTGGCAGGCCTGATTCACCAGTCTCCTACCTCCTCCGTATTAGTCATCGTCGGGGAGCTCGAAAACCCCAAGTCGAGTGGCGGCTCGTCGCCCGCTAGCCGGGATGTTAAGATATTCGCCTCCTCCCTCTCCTACCAGAAAATTCCCCAAAAAGTTCCGAAAATTCCCTCCTAATCGCGCCCGAAACGGCAGCCGGAACTCGGGGCATTACCGTTTAATTGCCAGAGAAGATATATAAAGAGGCGATAAAAAAGTAATATGGCGGCCGACGACACTTCCGGCTAACCACCTCTTTAATTAAAAAGCCATATTCGCTCGGTCCTCTCCCTCTCCGTCCCGTTTCCTCTTTTAATAATAGCGCCGTCCAGTAAGTTAAACGTTAAATATTTAGTCGAGCAAGATGGCCGGAGGAACAGGTGCGGCCAAGTTGGCCACCCGATACGTACGCAGGGGGGTGATGGATGCGTGACGCGGGCTCATTACCGAGCGGAATGCATAAAATCGGCGATTCCCTCCCTCCGGGAAGCCAGCCAATCGGATTATCTGGCAATCCGGCCCCCGACCGATTGGGATGCCAGGTGAGTAGCTTCACCTGGCGGCAAAGCGAGAGTCGCTATCGATTACCCGAAGGCGACTCCGCATCCCGCGCATTAACCCGGCTTTCTTGCATAGGAAATGGGCTTCTCCCGGGACGTTGTTTCGGTCGTGTACGGATTTAAATCTCGCCGCTCTTCCACTCGGAAGCCCGTGCAGAAAGGAACCAGCGCCGGGCCGTCATGTATTATGCAAGCGCGCCACTCTCTCTCTCTCTTGCTCTCCCCGCCACCGGCTAATTTGAATGTCAAAAGTCGGATGCTCCGGACCGGAAAACCGGGACGTTTCCGCACCGGCCGGGCCGGGACCGGGCCCGGATTCGGGCCGACGGAGAGCGAGAGAACGGAAGAGGTGAAGGAGAGCCACGCCGGCCTTGGGTTTCCTTAATTAAAAGAGGTTAATTAGAATAAGCAGCTGTAGATGACGTTAAAAATACACGGCGCGCCGTGTAGCGTAATTAATTAAAGATTCAAAAGCCGCGGAAGAGCCAGAAAAAAGCGCCCAACTGTCGGATTGCGGCCCGTGTCTGTTCCGGCCGTCAGGCCCGTCCGGCCCGGAAGGAGGGCGTGTGGCCCCCTTCCCCCGGCAGAAGAAGAAGAGAGCGGAATAATTGAGCTGCTCCGGTAAACACTTTCGATCTGGGAAAATAGCTCGGCTTGCCTTCCCCCGTCTCAATTTGTCAACGGCCGAAATGTCATCGGTGCGACAGTCGAGAATAGCAAAGCGGAATCGAATAACGTCCAAACTATATAAAATTACAGTGTTGTCACCGGCGGAAAAAGCGGAGCGGAAAAAAAAGACCCGTCATTTATAAAGAGGAATTCCTGCCCGTAGATGGCAGCACGTGGCAGGTAGGGGAGAGCCCACTCCTCTCCATTCATCAACCTTTTTAATGCCGACGACCTTTTTCCTCCGACACCTCATTTGGGATAACTTGGTGCAATTTCCGATGTCACCCTGCACCGAGACTCTTCCCCCCTTCGCCCCGGCCCGTTATTACTCGGCCGACGCGGGACCGGCCGTCGCCATGGCAACCGGCCGGCCTGGCATTATCGTCGTCCGAGATTCCGAAGTTTCGTTCCTCCTCCGAGTCCGATCGATGGCGCTCGCTCCGGACCCGGCGGCCCGCACGCGCGCGCCCTCTTTGGCGTCGGGCCGGCCACGGAAGCTTGGCGCGGTGCGGAGGGTTGAGCCGGAGAGAGAAAGGAACGCGTTGGGTTGGGCTTTTTAATTTCTCGTCCCGTCCACCTTCCCGCACGCTCCGGTTGACTAAAGAGGGCAGACGAGCCAGAAACGCGCTTCCTATCTCCCCGTCTACCCTCTCACCCCTCCGCCTCGCTCATTGGACGGCACGTCACCGAATCTTCGGACGGACGCACCGGATAAGCGGGCGCGCTGGCTCCGCCGCGCCGTACGGCGCGCGCCGATCGATGCGCTTTCCATTCCGTTGCCGATGCAAACGATTTCGCCACCGCGCGGCTTTCGTCGCTTTCCGGCCTTCCGTCCGCGCGATTAGCCCAGGACAAACCGGCTTAATGCAGCAGGACGGAACCTTATCGCTCCAGATAAGCCACGCGCCGGGCCATTCTCTCGTCGCGCGCCCCATTCGAGCGCGAATAAGCCAATTGCCCACGCACAATGCGCGGGCCGACGATTAAAGACCGCTATCTGCCGCGGGGAGGCAGCGGCCCACTAACGCCATCTATCAACGGTAATACGATAAGTGGACCCGCAGGAGCCATCCGCCAGATTACGGACGGACCGACCGACCGACGGGATACGGCGCATCGCGTCCGCGCCCGGAACAAACGGCAATCGAATGAGGTAGTCGGCGGCCCCTGGGCCCGCAGGCTGCCTCGCCCTTTTCCGTGGATTCCGGCAAGGATTTACCGGCGCGCGGCGTCGGCGGGAAGAGAGTCGCTAATTCTTCCTTTGCCTTAATCACCGGTGGATGCGGACGATGTCTCATCGATCGCCGTCCCTTCCGAAATGTTTGCTGGCTAAGTGGTAATTATCGCCCGAGTGGCCCGTTTGCGCCCGCCCGACCCCGTCTCGAGCCGTAGTTGCCAATTCCCCGCGGTCCTCCACTCGTGCCGATTAATTCCGACGCCGACAGCGCCATTTATTCACCTCTCGAGCGTCCGTTCGGCCGTAGGCGGCGGGCGACGCGTCGCAACAGTCGGCGCTCTCCCTCGCCCTCCAATTTATTCATTATCGGCCGGCGCGCTCCTTAATTAATGCGTTATTAAATCGGGTCGGGAGGGAGGTTTTTGGGCCTCCTCCTCCGGCCAACGGGAAGGAAGAAACAACCCGACAGACTCCCTGTTTGCGGGGATCCTCCGTGGCGCGAGGACGGGGGCGGGAATTAGCATCGATCGGGTGGCGCGGAGAGCCCGCATCGGGCCGAGGGAAGCCGCCATTGGCCGATTGTCGGCCCTCCGACTCATCGATCGGGCCGGGAGCTAACGACGCTGGGAAACAATGCCGGCCGGGTGCCTTTTTTTTTCGGGGGTCCAGGTAAGCCGGCTTTGGTGGGGAACCGAATCGATGCTGCGGTGGGGCAGCGGATTTGACAGCGCGGATGATTTATAACGCGGAGGAGACGGCCTCAATTTGTATCGGCCGCTTCGGATGGAGATGAAGGGCGCCATGTTGGACGGCCCGAAAAGTGCCGGGCCGCGGGAAGGACGGCGTGGCCCTTATCGGCGGCCGAGACACAGGTGCCGTCCATTAACATGTAAATCGGACGGCGGTCCCGCCACCGAGCGGGACTGCCTCCATTCCACCTGGCCAATCGGCTGGTGGGGGTGGTCGGCGTGGCGCCCCCGCGGCTTACTCGGCACCGTAGCCAGACGCCGGCTCAAACTATCCGTTTGTAGAATCGATTGTGTGTGTCAGGTGAACTGCACACACTCATTTCTTTGACTTGTCTCTGCGCTCTTTCCTTATCTGACTTTTTTCTCGGCTTCTTGTTGCCTCCTCTAATGGAAACTGTTGCCCGAAGACCGGCAGCGCCCGTTTTTCGCCCCGCGTCGAAATATAATCCTCGCTTTCCGATGACAAATTGTTAAATTTAACCGGGAAGGAGAAGAAATAAAAAGGAGGAAGCGTTTTGCCGGGGACGGCTGTAATGAAGGAGAAGCGGGCCTTCTCTCTTCCTCTGTCGATAATTGCATGCGTGACGCTAATCGCAGTCGCTGTGTGTATTTGCAGAAGTGGCCGAGACCTTGGGCACCCTTCTCAAGTGTCCACATTGCGACTTGGTGCTAGCCGGACACTCTTCCATCGCGGAACACGTCGAGGCCGTTCACGGCCCCTTTCGAGCCGAATCAACGCACAGGTGCAACAAATGCAATGCAGTCTTCACGCTTAGAGATCATCTAGAAAAGCACGCGGTCGTCCATTCCTCAAATGTCCAGGTGAGTCGTCTCTCTCGTCCGCTCGTCTCTTTTCCGTTCTGCTGTAATCTCTCCCCCCTTTATTAACTGATAAATCCCTAGTAGCCATCCGACTAAAGGCTAGATGTTGCATGGCCCTAGAGTTCTTTCTATCCCTTTCCTTACATAGTCCTGCAAGGTGTGCAATAAGACCTTTGCCAACGTCTACCGTCTACAGCGACATATGATCAGCCACGACGAAAGCACGGTCCTCAGGAAATTCAAGTGTCCCGAGTGCGGCAAGGCTTTCAAGTTCAAACATCATCTGAAGGAGCACATCAGGATCCACAGCGGAGAGAAGCCCTTCGCCTGTCCCAACTGCGGAAAGAGGTTCTCGCATTCGGGGTCCTACTCGTCGCACATGACTAGTAAGAAGTGCCTGGTCATGAACCTGAAGGTGAGTGGAGACGTTTACTTTTCTCCGCTAGCGATTGCCTCCCCCGAAGAAAGACGACCGCTCTGACGATGGTCTCGTTTCAGGTGAAAGAAGCTCGAATCGAAATCGTCACGGGGCAGATCTTCGCAGCCAAACAATTCTTTCCGCCCAATCATTCCAAAGTACGACGGAGGAGGAAATGGCAGAGACTCGACTCCACCAACATCCACTTATCTGTCTACCTCAGAACGCTTCCAGAATTACGACTTTCAGAATCAGCCACCCGTCGTCCAATCTTTCCTGCCATCGAGCTACTATCAGCCGCTGACGTCCGTCAACTACTCCACGTCCTCCTTCGTCCGAATGACCACCTACCCGGACTTGGGTCAGGTGGTCCAGGGGCCCGAGTCCGACTCGGGCCTGGATGCGCAAGAAGCCAACCAAGACATGAAGGCGGTCAAGAAGATCCTGGAGATCGTGGGCGCCACCGTCTCTAAGCAGAAGCAGGAAGCCAGCAACGGTGTTTCCGAGCAGTCCGTGGTCAAAAGCGAGGCGTCGGAAGACGGCGGCGATTGCGAAGAGCGTTTCGACAGCCGTTTGGAGCAAGTGCACCATGAGCGTTACCTGTGCAAGAACAACCCAGATTCCTCCCTGGAAGGCCCCAACGTTGCGGAAGAAGGGAGATGCGAAGAGGCAACGGAGGAGGAGGACGAGGCGGCCGGCAAAGATCAGGCGGACGGCATTTTGAACGAGGAAACGCTCCAAATTCTAAAGGACTACTATAACGCTAATCCTTGGAGAAAAGAGTTCGAGGTGAGCAGAATAGCCCAGGAGCTCGGTTGCTCCTCTCAACTAGTCCAATTCTGGTTTCAGAGCATGCGTACCCGCGATAAATCTCTGAATTGCAGATCTGAGCCTATTCACGTACCAAAGTACAAACCACAAACTCCCTTGAGAACTTCCCCGTACACTCCGGTGGTCCCTCATTATAACGGTGCCATTCCTCTCCAATGGTACTCGCAGAGACAGCATAGAGAGACCGGCGACACACTGCCTTTGCAGTGTCTAACTACTATCTCGGTGTTCAACGAACCTTACACAGCAGACGACAACGAACAACCTTTAGACCTGTCCATGAAAGGAGGCCACAGGGAATTTCAGGTTCTCAATCTAAGTCAAAAATCCAAAGATTCCAGCGATGGAGAAACGTCGAGCCAGCAGGGTTCCGCCAGTCCCAGAAACGTAGAAACCTCGCCGTTATACAAGTACGTGCAGCGAGGGAGTCTCTTGTCCGGAACGTGTGCCACTTCGCTCTCGCCCAAGTCGCAGGACGAAGATCACTCTTCCACCGTTCAGTCGGCTTCCTTTTCACTTTCGCCCTTCGGGGGCGACGGGGGTAGAAGATCTTCCTCTTCCGACACGGGTTCCACGGGGGAAACCGTGCTGGAAGACACAGACGGAGAAACGGGAAGCCCCAAATTGAAGAGGATAAGGAAGAAAACGTGGAAGCAGGTGAGTACCCACGCCTATCCTTTCCTTTTTAAATCCACGTCCAAGGCTTATTTAATTGGGAAATTATTTCCCAATTAAACGTCTGCTTTTAGCAAGGCGTAAAATCCGAATATCGAATGTACGACATTCGATACGACGGTGACGATAATTCTCCATCAAAGCGAAAGACGGATTACCGTTCTGCTAGACAGGTCTGATATCGATCTTGCATAAATTAATGGGGACAAGAAAAAATAATAAAACACATTGCATACTCTAGCTTGGAAGAGATGCCACGTTTCCGGGAGCATCCCGTTCGACTCGATTCTGTGACGTGGGCGGTTAAAGGAAACACAAATATTCACGTGGCTAGATTATAAACGTGTTTCCTTTTTTTTAAATCCTACGCCGCACGGTCGAGAGCCCGGAATTTTTGGGTACCTGTCAAATTCCTTTCCATAATGTCGTCACAAAAATCTTTATCCGTGATGATAAGAGATGGCACTGCGATAACCTGTCAATTTAATATATCTCCGGTGGCATTTTTCAAATTTCTTTTTCTTCTCTAAAAAGTCCGTCTCGGTCGTTTCCACGTGGCACTTCATAATTGAATATTTACCATTGTTTTCCTCTCTTCCAAACAATACAAACCGAGGAAACGCCCCCCAAAATGGTGCTGATTCCGCTTTTATTTAACGAAAACACGGGAAAATAAGTGCGTTTTAATACCTTTACATTTTCGCGGAAATTTCCTCTGTAAATTTCTCGGTACGAAAAGAAATACATATATCATTTTCTACTTGGAACGTGTTAAAAATAATAACGAAAGTTCCCTTTACAGGCACTCGGTTGGCATTCGACTCGAGGAAGTTAAGGGGAGGGAATTTTTATTTGATTTATTAAACGAAAATTTAATTTTTTTAATCCTTAAACTTTTGATGTGAGAAACTGGAAATCGCTTCCTTTCTAACTACTACCAATGACATTAACATACTTAATACTTATTAGACAGTTTCCGAGCACGTTTAGGGAGATAATTCGCGCCATTCCATACGCGAAAGTACTGTTTATTCTCCTTTGTCAGTACATCTTTGTAAGCCCGACTTAAGCTTTCCCCCCGCCGTTGTGGAAATACTTTTAAAAGGAATTTTCCGGCCGGTATCGGGGATTTTCGAATTCTTCTTCCCTTACGTAATCTTGGAGAAAAACATTTTAGAACATTGAACATTTCTCACCCCGTTTAATTATCTCATTTCTTGTACTCTTTCGCGGAAGTTTGTCGTCACTTTGTACAGTTAGGAAGAAACCCTCGCCGGCCAGTGTACTTTTAATGGCTCGGGTTTTTTCTTATAAACTAGCAAACAAAGCCGGAGACAGTTCACCCGACAGATAAAAAAAAAAAAAAAAAAAAAAAAAAAATTCTGTCGATATTTCTTGTTATAAGCAATGTTATAAATTGTTAATTAAAGGAGGAAGTGTTTTAAGAACGGGTTCGTAACTTGGTATCCGCCATTTTTTAAGGAATATTTTACAATAGAAAAAGTCAATACGGACGTCGTCCATCTTTTGCCCAGACGAACGAGATTATAGCTATTACGGGTGATCTAGAGGTGTTAGGAGGCTCTAAATAATCTCTTAATTAAAACGTTTCGTTTATCTTAACGAAAACTTTGATAAATGTTTACCGTGACGTAATCTACGACCTAATAATTAGACGACGATAGCCAGAAACAGCCCAGATGATAGTTGACCCGGCCGGGTGGCCGAAAATTAAAAAAAAAACCATCAAAATTCCGAAAAAGTTGGCTGCATCCAATGGCGATAGTCGAACGGGCCAGTGTGGCATGTTTATCCAATAAGCGATAAGATAGCAAATCGGGGGGGGTTCGAAGTTCAAACCCTGTCTCGTCCGATTACTTTCATGCTAATCGGGAGGAGGGAGAACTAAGGTTACGCCTAAGAAAAAAAGTAGTAATAAGAACGGTGAAGAAAAATTCTAATTCTGAAGAAAATCGCGACATTTTAGTCTTCTCTACGTATATTTTGAACAATAGACGTATAGACTAGTGGTTCTCCACGTCTGTCGCATGACGGACACACCGTAGTGAACCGCGGATCCCTGATTGAGGAGCGTGGGTGTACTGTACACTACACCTCTAGTCACCCGTTAACGTCACTGTTAGCGGATTTTCTCATTAACTAAAAGCTTCCTAAATTACTTTACACCGACCTTTCAATTAGTTTAGCACGAGAAGTGGTAAAGGAACCCCCCAAAAATGCCTATTTTAATCGGTTACCGCCGCGGGAACGACGATAGTAACGGTGTTAGGAACGAATAGAAAACACGATATTTACATTTACAATTGTTAATATCTTAAAACGTAAACAGATTAAAAACGAATTCTCGTCAATATTTATAATAATTGATCAAAAAAGGATGATAAACGTGTAGAGGAAGAAAGTAAATATTTTGATTATTTCTCTGTTAGGATCTTTATATTCCTCACTCTTAAATTTATCAGACGTTAGCTGGGCGCGAACGAGGGGGGAAGAAACTGTCCGTCTGTTGCGACGTCACCGAACCAAGCTCTTCCGAATTAAGACGCTCGCACTTGTCTAACGTTACGTAACTTCCGGGAAAATATAAATTGAAACTAAAGAGTTAGTGACACTCCAGTATTAAGTACTAAAGTTTATCTGTTAACCCACCTGTTGAGAAAACACTATTGCGGCTCCGGCCCTGATCGAAACGGTCGAAAGCCATGTCGTCACGTAAAAAGTTCAATACCAAGGCTAAATTAGTTATTATAAACTTTCCGAGCGATTAGTGTCACCTGATATCACACCACGTTTCGACACTTTCGGATACGTGGCGTCTGTAGTATAATACCTAATAAGAATGCACCAAACTAGAGATTAAGTCGGAATTCGATGCCGTTTAACAATGCGAAGAAGACCGGAAAAACTGCACGCGGCCGGGCGCGAACCCACGACCATTTTAGAGAGTATGGGAACAGGTGCCCGCCACGCAACTCGCTGACACGTAGATCAAAGATGGCCGTTCCGGGGTGAGAGCTTTTGCCTCCTCCACCTCGTGCCCCACACTCGGTGCCCGTGTTGCCCGTATACGGTTCCATGACAATACTCGAGACACTACGCTCACGGGATTGAAAGTTTGCAGCAAAGATGGCGTCATTGATATCGATGGCGATTACCTACGAGATCGAATTGTAATCGTAAATTGTCGATCAGATTCTTTTAAAATGATCCGATATTGTCTGAAGGAAGAACAGGGCTTAAAGGTTTTATTCGTGAAATTTCGACAAAATTATTGCAATAATAATAATGAGGAAGCGATAAGATCGAAGTAAACCTTTAACTGTTGATTGGCTTTTACTACTTCATACCTTCTTTAAAAAAGAATCATTTGTTCTATTATTAAGCAATTTCGAGTGTTTCTCTTGTGGGAAGATTGAATCTTTTTTTCTTCTTCTCTTCGTTTCAGATTTTTAGAATTAAAATAATAAATTGTATTCCTCGTGTAAATATATGTCAATTTTTTTACGTAAAAACTAATTAAGGTGAAAATAACATTTTACCGCCAGCCATCGAGTTTTTACTAGAATCCCTCTGTTATGTATAATACATAACAGAGGAAAAGTGCTGCCGCCGGTCAAAAAAGATCCCCAAGTTTTCATGTTCTTTTGGACTCGGAACCTCGAAATATTGAGAAATGCAAAGAAAATCGGGAATTTTTTCTTTATGTAGGGATGTGTGGGGGGGACACGATTTCGTTCACCCTCTTTGAAGCTTAATAACTCCCGTGCTTTTTGTCGAAAATTTCTGAAATTTTACAGGGAGGTTTGTATATTAGGAGGATCCGTGCTATTAAATTTTGGTGGTTAAAGGTCAAGGGAGTGGGGAGATAATGGGGGTCGTGCGTATCTCGAGTAGGATCGGACTCAATGACGATTTTACTTGTTATTAGCAATTTTTTAACAATTTTTTACAAAGTTATAAATAAATGTAACTTACAAAAAAATCCAACAACGAGTTGTGTAACTTTCCCGCTGTTAAAAAATCACTTTTACGGTATATTTTTAATTATGATAAATAAAATTGTGTGTGGTGCCATCTCTTATGATATTTTTGTTATAAAATAAAAGCCTTGTTAGTGGCAAAAGGCTTAATTTTGACGGTAGTGACGAGCTTGGTAAAAAAATTGTAAACACTAATAACGAATAACATCTTCGTTAAGTCAGACCCGTCTGGAGATACGACACGCGACAGCCCTTTATCTCTTCGCTCCCTGGACGTTTCACCATCAAAATTTAACAGAATCCATGCCCCCTTATACACAAGCTACCGTGCCGAATTTCGTTTCTTCGTTTCATTACCCTATGCTGAGATATTAAACGAAATAGACGACAACACATAAACACACGTATCCACGGGATTTTTTTTCCCTTTGACTTTTTTTGGGTTCGGGAGGAATCAAAACCTGGAGATTTGCAAAATACCCGGAGGGTCAAATTTGATGCGATTCCAATACTTTCCCTTGTTATGTATACGTAACAGCCAGGAAAGTAAAAGTGTATAAAGAAGTGCCGGGAGAGGGGGAAAACAGCAAATTGGGGGTGGCACTATTAGAAAAAGTTTGAAAAACACTGTATTAGAATACAAGCTCCTATACAATCCTATTCTAAGATTGTTAACCAATGTTTTATGTTGGGATTTGGAACCAACGCTGCATCCCGACTTCGGAAAGGATAATCACGTATTTAAACAGAGGAGTTTACTTTTAAAAATGTCTTCACTCTATTTAATAGGCCATTGTAAGTATTGTAAATGGAAAATAGAAGGTTAAGTTTTGTATTTGTTTTGTTTCGTTTCAGATGGAAGCCGAAGAGAGCCATAGCGCAGTGGAGGACAGTGCCGAGGGCGAGGAAGAAAGTGGTGGCAAACGTCGAAAGTCTTGGAAACAGCATCGACTCGAGAGCGAAGAGGGCATGTATGGGTGCGACCAATGTGATAAGATGTTCAGTAAGCAAAGCTCGCTAGCGCGTCACAAGTACGAACATTCAGGTGGGTAGAGGAGGAAAGTCGTAGGAGGGCCAGGGGTGACATTTACTGTAGTAGTTTGTCTGTCTTCTTCAGGTCAAAGGCCCCACAAGTGTGACGTGTGCAACAAGGCTTTCAAGCACAAACATCATTTGACCGAGCATAAGAGGCTGCATAGCGGCGAGAAACCGTTCCAGTGCAAGAAGTGTTTCAAGCGTTTCTCTCATTCTGGATCGTACAGCCAGCACATGAATCATAGGTACAGTTACTGCAAACCGTATCGCCAATGATCGGGTGTTCTCCAGAACGTGTAACGTACCCATGGTCGACCAACGAAGCCAAAGATTTTCGTGGATACCACGAAACGTGCCAAAACTGTTATTGCCCAGTTTTCTGTATAGAAGTGGCAGCCTGCCAGGGAAGAAGAGGCGCGCAACGTGTTCCTCCGCAGGAACTGTCTAGTCGGTGCCTCACTTCATTCACAAAAGCGAGAGAATACTCACGTGTTAGAGGAATCAAAGTATGCCGTACCATCAATGTTACTGTAGTATCCATTGTTGATCTTTTCACCTGTTCATCGATGCAGCTACCAAATATTCTAGTTTTCTGAATTTCATAGATCTTTAATGGTTTCCCGTTGATTAGTAGCCTAATCGGCGGACGTGTGCTTGTGACTGTTTTCGTGTCTTTTAAAGAAAGGTGCTTCGCTACAGAAACCTCCCGTGACGGGCGGTAGTGAGCTAAACCACAACGAGATTTTCCTTGGGTTTATTTTCCGTTTCCAATAAAAAAAAAGACAAAAAGCCACGGAAATACACCATTTCCAAAACTGCCTTATGTTTGGTGATGTGCTGTGCCAAAGAATGTTCCTAGAACTTCATCTGTTACGTCATAACGGTGCATGCTGCTAAATCGGAGTGATATGCAAGTCACCAAAGAACAGTTTTAGTCCAGACGTCGGCGAGTATGATTGTCGAATGCTCAAACTCGCCGACGGTTGTTTCCGTTCTGTTTAGCCAAAGAATCTCACGGTTGGATCCGAGAATGGACGTGGGTACGGAGCCAAACTCTCTGAGCCATTCCAGCGATCGGGCGCGACGTCTCGCGCCAGGAACATTTCTGTACATATTCTACGTCATAACTGTTCATCCTCTTTCCTTTTTTTTTTATATCTGCGTGTGAGTGGCGTCCAAGTCGCAGTTGCCGCCGGCCGTCCGGGCGGGAGCAGAATGTCTTCCACTTCGGAACCGAACCGTCGATCCAGCACAATTCCTAGCAGTGACGTCAGGCCACTCCCCGAGTGGCGACTCGGGACGGCCACCCCCGGAGATCCAAAAAAAAAAAAATTCGACAAACAGCCGCATCGATTCGCTTCCGCACACTCATATCAGCCGACGGGGCGCTCGGTGGCAACCGCGCTCTCTTCTATCCAGATGCTGAATGAAGGGCACGGCCTGTACCTAGCTTTCTCACCCTTCTGCCTAGTCACCACCCCGGGTCGTCTCGGCCCGCCGCCGACCCTCCTCCACCGCCCCGCGATGGGGAGGGCCGGCCCTCCGCCCGCCCTTCGACCGGAAACGAACAACAACCGAGGCTTCCATCAGAAGGAACTTCATCATTCAGTGGCCTTTTCCCCATTTTCGTTGTTCTTTTGGTGTTTGTCATTCCAGGTCGGAGCGGAGCGACGCATTCAGTTTTGATACCGAGTACCTGCACGTGCAATAAAAGAAAAAAAAAAAAAAAAGAGTTGAATTCCCATCATTTTGTATGTTATCTATTTTGTATGATTTGATTTGGACCGTGTCCGTCGGAGAAGACAACGTCACAGTTCCTTCATCAGTATCTTTCCAGTACATACATCGCATATACATATATATATATATATAAATACAAATGAATAAATATATTATATATTATATATATATTATATATATATATAAATATACTTAGTGCCAAACTCCATTGTGCCAACGAATGGGTTTGAACGAGTACTTGTGGAAATTTTAAAGCTAGAATAGTCATACTCTGGATGGATGCAAGGTTTTTCTCTATTCTTGTTGCTAGCATGTTAGACTTGTTAACGTACAATCCGTCTGGTTGTACGACCACTGATATATCGGACATGTGTGCATTTCGTTGAGATATATTTATGCAACTATTTATTTCATGTATTTTTTCAAACGATAATAAAAAGAAAAAAAAAGTCTTACCAACTTTCCGACTGTCTTCACCCTTTCTCGCGCCTATCGATTGCCAAATTGCCCTTCTCGGTAATAAGATATCCTTCCGAAAAGACGTCATCGATCCGGACCGAGTGACGGATTCGACGGCCCGGACCTTATCCTCCGGCCCGGGGCACGGATACGTGGCGGAGATGGGCGCCGGGATTACAAAGAGGGAGGAGATTTATTGTCCGGATTGATCTTTATCTCCCTTCCATTCGGTCCTCTCTTAATTGCCCGTTTTGCCTTTTTCCGCCGCTGGCTTCGATCTCCCCCATTAACCGACGTCGTAAAAATCGCCCAAACGAAAATTTCGCCCGCCCCACTTTCGCATCTTATCTGTCGGTCCGAACGGGTTCCCCGCTCCGGACGCCATCCCGTGGGTAAAATGCGAACTTCTCGTCCTTCATTCTTCCCGCTCAAATGTCAAAGGTTAAGGCGAAGAGAGAGAAAATTCTTTGTTCTCTCTCTCTCTCTCTCTCCTCCGGCTCCGGTTGAAGGTCCATCTCGGCCGTAAAGGGAGGTGGGAGGAAGCCGAACGAGACGGGCCGGAACCGAAATGCCGGAAACCAATTTCCCACCTCAATCTGGCGAGAAAGAGATTCTTCCACGCTCCATTCGCAACCCATTTTTTTTCTCCTTTCCTCTCGGATGGACTCGAAACCGGAAAATGGACCTCTGCGATTTCGACGCCAGATATTTGTGCGGGGGGAGGAGGAAAAAATTATTAATATTTGTCGTCGCCGGCGCTGCAGAAGACCCGATTGAAGTTACGATCCGGAACGTTGCGAAATATCGCCGCGGGGGGCGCCACCGAGTCAAGTTAGAAAGCAGAGTGGGAAGCTTCCGGTCGGAAGGGAAGGGCGCCGACTCGGCAGTCCGTTCTCGTTCTCGGATAGAGAAGATAAAAGATATCGATCCGCCTCTTTCCTACGTCCGTGTCGGTGGCCATCCAGCTCGGGAAGCCTCTGCAAAAAAAGGCAGAAAACCTAAAAATTCCTCGTCGTTTCCGGACCGAACCCTCGACTCGGGTGGTACCGTCGTTCGATTTGGCTGGCGTTTAGGAAAACGGATATTATCGCCCGTGGCCGATGTTTCGTCAAATGCTTAAGTTGGAGGACCATCCCCCCCGATTCCCCCGAAATCCCCTGCTCGGCTTCATCCGGAGACTAATTGATCGGAGCGATATCGATCGGCGCTGAGTCGATTGTTACCGAAAGGCAATCGAGCTCGAGTCGACGCGTAAAGTCGGGGGAGATGCCTCTTCGGTCGACGAATGCCTTCTAATATCCCCCTCCCTCACTTTCTAGCCTTTCCTCATTCACTAATTAAACACCTGGAGGATTCTACTGAAGCTCCGAATGATCTTCACGCAGGCTCTCGATCGGGAATCTTGGCGATTGCACCTCGAATTTCATGCCCTAAACCATTTCTTCCCACAGTTAAAGGGCAAAAATCAACTATTGTCGGATGAGAATCCATTTTACGCATCGGGTTCGAGTGTAGTAACCGAATTTCCCGACGTAAACACCGCACAATACAAGGACGGAAAGGACGATTAATAATCACCCCGTCCGTTCGCCATCGATCTTCAATTTCTATATCTGATTTGTGTGTATTCGACGCTTAAACCGTTAAGGATTGCGATTCGGAAGGTATTTATTGCATAATTACGAATTTTATTTCCGAACGGATCGCCGTACGAAATTAAATGCACGTAATGATCTCTCTGTGGCATTGGAGGAAAACAACAACGGCCGCTCGATATTTAAGAATTGTTCCAAGTATTAAATAAACAGGAGGGGAAGGGGGAAAATGAATGTGATTGGAGAAGACGACGTTGGATTTCGATTGGTGGACATTTTATTAAAAAAATCGGGACGTCGTTTCCGTGTTAAAAATTGCACTGTCGTTTGCAGCTTCCCGAGATTTTAGCAAGGACGTCCTCTAACAGAACTCGGATACAAAAGAGATGCGAATCGAACTTTCTTTTCCTCTTACAAGTCGGTCATTCTCTTAACTGCTGTAATAGAACTTCTCTTTTTTCTGTCCCGCTCTTCTCTCTCTCCGAGTGCTTTTATATAGATTTTTCGTGGACTAATCGGAATTAACCCCTAATACTCTATAGACTAAGTTACGATAAAAATAATCTTTGAATGCCGAATGTCATAAAGTTTACTTGGTCGACAGCAAAATAAAGATCCGAGCCGGGATGAAACCCGAGTTTTGTTTAATCCCGTCGTATCTTCCGCGATTAAGGAAATCCCGGCAACCGTCTTTAATTCTATCGATCGAAAGGCGTAATAACTCGAAAACCGGAAACGACTTAAACAGGGCAAGTTCTCTCCAGACGTTTGAATTTGGCCCGTGTAAACTTGGCCCTGTGACCTAATCGCATCGGTTTAAGGATTACGGCGGGATTATCCGATCTTAATCCGTAATTTCTCGATTAGTAACTCTTCTGTGGTAAAGCCTCTTCCGACTGGAGGAACGTTTTGTAGATGCTCACCGAACGGGAGCGCCCGTACATTGGGGCACGTGCTTCCACCTTTTCGTCTCGGTTGCCCTTTTCCTAACCCCCAACGGGAGGAAATTCGTGACTTCTAATCTATTCTAGCCTATAAAAGAAACTAACAAATGATAATTGTCCATTGACCCCGTGCAATTTCGTGGTACCCCATTCCTTGTTTTCCCGGCCAACGTTTAATCGTAGAGTTTGAAGCTCCTTGCGTAGTGTACCATACCCTTTTTTCATAGAGTGTGCCCCCTTTTTTGTAGTCTGAGGGCACCTCTGCCTCCGAATGAGGTGAAGAAGCATTGCCGAGATCTGTAGAAATATAACAACGAAATGTAATAGTGGAAATAATTTTACCCTCGATATATTCGATCACCGGAAAGCGGGAGGTAAGAATTATGCGCTGGATTTGCTAGATAAATACCCCAAATTCCGCTCGTTCGTTACCTAGTCCAATAAAGTTTGGATCATTAGTTAGGCCCCGCGAGCCGAAGGCGGATAAGCGCCAGATTAACTCGATCTGTTTATTATATTAAAGTCAATTTTAATATTTGAAAAATTACGCATGGATTGAAGAGGCGGAGGACAGAGATGTCTAAAAGAAATAGTCGGAATAAAAATAAGTCATTTCCGGTTACCGCGCGCCATTGAGAAGTTTGCATAGTTATCAGTTAAGCGTAGAATATATTGATGGAAGATTCTTTAAATCTTCCGGTAGACGGAGCGTGGAACAAATTCCTTTGCTTTCGGCTCTATTAAAAGGTAGACCGGATTAAGAGGAGGAATTCGGTCAAAAAAGGGATTTAAAAGACCTAGAACGACATCCGGTTTAATCTATTTGAACGAATGGGAAAATCGGAAGAAGAGTGGAATTTGAACATTCTTCATTTTCGCACCTCTCCAGCCCACTTCGTTTTTTTTTTATGATAATGTATCAACGATTAAAACAAGAATATAGTTCATAAATAAAAATCATTCGAAGGATAAATTAGGAAACAGATTAAGCCGGCCTTTGACACTGATTATCATTCAAAAAATCCTCTGCCTCACTCGGCTCTTGCGAAGTTTGACGGTTGGAGTCGAGATGATGCACACGGGGGTTCGTAGGTTAAATCCCCTATTTATGATACAAACAGAAAAATGTTCCGTTTTAAAATATATTAGTTGTTATTTCCTCCGTCTTTTGGATCAATTTCAAAATAAAATGGCGTCACAGTAATTTGGTCCACTTTTTGTCTGCGGTGTGCTAGTTGAAAAGTAGTTTCGTCGTTTTTGTAACGCTTTGGAGTAATAGTAAGCTAAAATATTTTAATTAATGCTGTATAGTTAGATATATTTTATAAGAAACACATTAACAATACAGGCATTGATTATTAGGCGCTTACTTCACAAAATGGTGTCGTATCTGAAATCGTACTTGTAATGGGTTGCCAGTAATATACGAGATGCTTGATTTTTTTTTTTTTTTTATTATTTTACGTTTATTCTTTAATGGCCGATAAGGCTCGCAAGACAAAAGGACCCCAATAAATTTCAGTTGTTTTGCTGCCCCTATTCGTATATTATCCGACAAGGCGTACGGTACACCGAACACACTACTAGTCCCTGCGTCAAGTTAACGTAGGTACCAAAAAGTGATAGTATAGTACAGTACATATTGAAAATGAATCAATTATTGCTATTATTTATGCCTTCCACAGTACGCCTATTCTCTAATTTAAGATTTTCTCCAAGCCATATACTCGAGAACCCCAATTTTTATTTTGTATAATACCTCCGAGTACAATAACGGCCCACTGTTTGTGATCTAACCTCTAAAGAAATTTTCATTACAAATAAAATATTTCATGGGGAAGTTTATGTATTGTTAATTTGTAACGCTTCCCGATTGATCGAAATGAACGTTCCTTAATAAATATAATAAACAAAATTACGGAAAAAATATGTATCTACAATTAGTTTATATATGACATATAAATATTTGTAAACCGAGAAGAGATGCCGACAAAATTCCGGAACCGTCAGAAAATGTCGCCATCTCGCGGAACAAAAAAAAAAAAAAAAGCTTTAAAAACAACGAAAGCGCCCATAAAAATATAACTAGTAGGCGCATTACTTTTTTATGTGGGAGTAATTTTTTTCGTGCCGCGCCGTGTCGCGTCGCCATCGTAGGCGACGCGGCGCGATTCAGAAGAAAAATGTTAATAGCTCCCTCTTCCGGTATTAGATCATTGGAAAAATCAAGCGTCATCGGGAGAAAATAAGTTATTTTTATCTTTTAAGTTTTCCCCCCTCTCGTTAATGCGTTAAATTATATAGGTGTTATCTGTAAATTGATTAAAACGTGTAGAGTCACTCTTAAAATTCAAATTTCGTAGGCTTCTTTAAAAGCATTTTTTCCACCGCCATTTTGTTTAAAGTCGAAGATGTTTGTTTTGCGGATTTAAACGCCTACCTCTTTCTTAACAACGTTTCTCTGTAAAATCCCTTCACTAATTTTTTTTTTTTTTTTTTTTTTTTTCAGTTTCCCCCCGTCTTCGTAATCTCCCTAAATTTTAAAACTAATTTTTATTTTTCTGCATACTTTGCATACGCTTTGTTTCCCAAGTTTATAGAATATTTACAAAATTAAAATACCTTTATTACAAATATTTATGATATTTCGTAGATATGCATAGACGTCAATGAATATAAATATTGAATTGAGAATTATGTAAACTTAATTGATGAATAAACAAAATAAAAAAGAGGGGGGGGAACAGATTATTCTCAAATCCCATCGAGAAAAGAGCAAAGATATACAAAAACTAAAAGAAAATTTCGAATAGTTCATAAAAGGATTAATTCCTATACAAAATGGCGTCCAGTATTTAAAATAGCACTCAACGGGGTTTAGAATTTGGGAATTAGAGTTTTCCTAGTGGGGTAAAACAGGGAGATACTAATTGGCTCTCTAGAAATATTCATTACGAATGACTCAGATCAGTAAATTACAGACAAAACCAGTTTCGCGTTATCCTATGGACAAAAAGGGAAATTGCCTGGAGCCCCACTAACAGGGGGCCCAAACCTGAAAAAATTCCTGAAGTCGGCACTGTACATAGGGCCTCTAATTCAAATTTTCTTGGCTCCCATGAAGCTATAACGCGCCACTGACAAAAACTATACCCCTTCTTCGTCTCCTTTCTGGATCCGAGAGCAAAAAAAGCCATTCATAGCGACAGCATTACGGCGATTGATTCGGGCAGGTAACTTGAT
This sequence comes from Centruroides vittatus, assembly GCF_030686945.1. NCBI lineage: Eukaryota > Metazoa > Arthropoda > Arachnida > Scorpiones > Buthidae > Centruroides > Centruroides vittatus. The sequence continues at coordinate 2,283,334 of NW_027122679.1, forward strand.
TGTTAAAAATTTATTATTATTTTTTTATTCTCAAGGATAGTGTACATATAATAAAACGCATATTTAGGCTCAGTTTAAGATTATAACTATGCCGTCATATTTAATCCAAACAATCATAGATTCACGTAATTAGTCTACTTTGCACTTGCCGTTTTTAGAAGTATGCCAATTACTGCACTCTGTATACGCGTTTTTATAACAGTTGACATCCCCCTGTCAGTCGCTGTTTAATCGTGTACTTTTTTAAAAAAACAACAGTTATTAACATTAAACTGGTATTGATGTGGGCCAATAACTGCATTACGATGCAGTTATTGGCCCACATCAATACCAGTTCGTTTACGGGAAGAGGAGACAAAATTTCGCAAGATAGGCCCCCTACGGGCCTGGGCTATTAGAGTAATCGATCCAGAATTTTGTAGACGGGAGAATGTTATTTATTTAGTCGAAATTGGCTAGTCGAAAAGAACAATTCCAGATTGCTTAAACTTGGGATTCGCCTTTTCGATGATTCAACTACTACTTAAGGCTGTAGACTGGTTTTGAACCTTCTTCAATTATTGAAGAAGAGGAACCACAATGATTAGTTCCCAAAACTCATACTATTTGTATCGTATACAATCCACAGGAGAATCTGTATTTACGCCACTTTTGCTACATTGTGGAAGAACCACTATTCCAACTGTGCCAATAACTGTACTTTCTGGGTCTTTCTTAAAATAGTTAAATAATTAAAAAAAAAATGTAAGTACTGTTGTAGGAAAAATAGAGTTGATATCCGTAAAGTAGAATAATTAAAGATTCATTAAAAATCGACATCGATGGTCTAAATAAACCAGGTTTTCTATTTTATAGTGCCAATCCCTGCGTTTTACCTTATCGTTTATCTTATAAACGAAATTAGCACTAATTTCAGTGCTGGATTAAGGAAATTTCCGGTCCTAGCAAACTCTGCGAATCCGAGGCTAGTGGCGCGTTATCCTACGGGCAAAAAGGGCAATTGCCTGGGGACCCCAGCAACAAGGAGCCCCAAACCAATCTTTCATAAGAAAATATTTCCCTCAAAAGTTATCCCGAAGAAAAATATATGGAGTCAACCTTGTACATGGGCCCCCTAATTCAAATTTGCCTGGGCTCCACGAAGCTATAACGTGCCTCTGTCAGAGCCCAACAAAAAGAGTTAATTTTCTTATTTACAAATGGACCTCTGAGAATCTAATAACTTTACTACGTTCATATTATACACTAAGAATCTTATTCACTTTACTGTATATGAATTTACAAATCGATTTACTTGCCCCGTAAGATCGGGGTAGTAGCGAAGGCTTTAGAGCAACAATTTCGTTGTAAGGCCCTTTACGTAAGTGTTTTTTTTTATATTAAAAAGACAATAAAATCGTCAATTTACGTGTTACGTCACATTCTTGCCGGGCTGCGAAATGTATACTTTTTAAACGTTCACTAAATTCTTAGGGGCATATTATCTTCTTGCTACGTAAATTTCGAGGCCCCTCAAGACGACGAGGCCCTAGGAAATTGCTAGGGCCTGGTTGTCAGGTAATTGCTTAGTTTTCCCAGGATTAAGTCCGGCCCGACTATTTTTTCTCCCTAATTAACGTTTGTGACGTAAGCGACATTAAACAATTAAAATTAAACAAATTAGTTTCGACGCGTAGAATTTAAAAATCTCCATTTATTAATTCTCGAAACAGTTTTATGCCTTATAAAACACGATTTCGATCTTAAAAGGAGCGCCTTTTATCTAACCGAACGACAATTCACTTCCGCTTTTCGTAACCGGAAGTCGGTTATCGTCTGGTTTTTATTAATATTTCTTTCATTGTGCGCAGTCGCGGCCAATACGCGCCACGTTCGAATAGCGAGATAACGCGAGATTAAGGGCGCGACTATGCAGAAGCGAGCGAGCGAGAAAAGGCGAAACGCGATAAATATCAAACCCTTGCGAGAATCAGAAATTGCCTCTCGCCAGCGATATTTCTCGCTTCTCGCTTGTGCATGGTTTTCCTTTGCGAGAACCTAACCTATATCGCTCGCTACTAAATTCGTCTCGCACCCTAAGGGTGCGACTATGCAGACGCGAATTTAGTAGCGAGCGAGAGGTTGCGAGCGATATAGTTGTCACAAAGGAAAACATGCACAAGCGAAAAGCGAGAAATATCGCTGGCGAGAGCGAATTTCTTGTTCTCGCACATATCTAACAGGGTTTGATATTTATCGCTTCTCGCATCTTCTCGCCACATATTCTCGCTCTCTCGCGTCTGCATAGTCGCAGCCTAACGTTATATGTAAGATGCCACCGTTTGGTTTCCCGTTCACGAATATGCGAAAGTTAACGAGCGATTTCCATCTTCGGACATTTTCTTTTCTCCCTTCGGTTTTAGAATCCTCCGGAAGCGCGCGAGAGTTTGCTCTTCCGGGTCGAACGCGGAGGCCGAAGGTTGGAGTCGGAGGAGAGGAGAGAGCCGGAGGCGTTTAATGGAAGAGAAGGAGCGGGGGGAAGGAAGAAGACTGAGGGAGGAGGGCAGATAAAAGTAGAGAGACCGGCAATGGCTTAGAAAATTAGAAGGGAGACGGTCTGGGTGCCGGAGATTAAGGGATTAGGGTTAGACATAGAAGATCTTCTTTCGGGAATCTCGGTCTACCGAGAGATTCCATTCGCTTAAAGTGAATTGTGACAATGCGGGTCGTAACGGCAACTAAATCTTTTCTCGCCGGTGATCATTTACCCTCTCGGCCTGGGCCGACTTTTGTCCCGCGCCGGGCATTCGTCTTTATTTCCGTTTTTCCTCCGACAATCGGCTTTGTCCGCCTTATCTCGCCCTTCCGGCCCGCCCCCGGCCCGCGCTCCCCCGCTCCGATCTCTCTCCCTCTACGATCCGTTTCTGCAACCGAAGAATCCTCCGGATTCTTTACTTCGTTAATCGCGTGTTGTAAAGCGCTAACGAAGAATTTGGCTAGGACAGTTTCCATTTCTGCCAGATTTCCCGTTGTTGTGCTTTTATCTTCGAGGCTCGTAGTTTATTTTACTTTCGGAGATGTTATATAAAGGAGGAAAAGTATGGTCGTCGGTCAAAAAAAAAGACTTCCCGAGATTTTTGGATTCGGGGACCTCGAAACGTGGAGAAATGCCTGAATGTTAGTGAGTGGGGCATGATTTTTTCACCCGATTTGAAGTTTAATAACTCCCCGGCTTCGTGTCGAAAATTTCTGATATTTCGTGTATTAGGGGGAAACGTATCTACCAATTTTCATTGGACCATTTTTTCGGGAGATATGGCTCACCCCCTTAATGTCTCGCACCCAATAAAGGTAACGGCAACGATTATTAGGGAAGAGAACAAAGAATGCCGGGAAAGTCCAGAAACAACGTTGCCAGCTTTTTTAAGGCAGTTTATACCGCTACCATCGTATTATTATTATTATTATTTCTATTCTGCCTTACTTGGCATAGCTCCTACAGTAAATATCATTTTAATTTCGTTTTCCGAGTTTTGAATTTGTGATAAAACCTGCCCCGCCCAGAGTTTCTTCCAGCAACTTAATTTAATTCTGTTTTATATTGTTGTAGTAAAGGTAGTGGCCCTATAATTCGTATATACGATACGATAAGTAATAACATAAGGTTCGGTCCGATTTCACTCTCGGATCGAAATAATCCTTAAAACGGATAAGAAAGCTCCATTCGTCTCCACTTATCTCTGGCTCGTACTATTTTCCACTTCTCTTCCTCTTTTTCTTTGTTTTTTCTTTTTTGTTTTTTGATCACTTTTGTTAGTTTGAAGCATCTCGGACGTTCGATCTTGCAAGTTCTCTTATACAAATTTTTCCACATAGTTATGCCCATTCTTAGACATTTCGGTTTAGTCTTTGTCGAACTTACAGAAAGGAAGAGTACGGTGCCCATCCATCCGTTTCGAATTAATTATTTCGTGCGTGATGTCACTTCCGGGAGGAAAAGAGCGGAAGAGGAAGCGACGGATTCGAACTCGTGACTTTTCTCTCTGCTTGGTTCGGATCGTAAAAAAAGGCAATTAAAAACAAAAGCAATGAAGAGAAAATCGTCGATTAGAAGAAACAGACTCCTATTTACTATATTTGCAACTCTGTATTCTTTTTATTTCTTTAGGACCATTCATCTATCTATGTCACCAGCACTCCAATCTAAAATATGTTTAAAAATTTGGCTATTTTTCGTGTAAAATTGTTCTTTTTTGGTATGTTAATCTTTTGCAATACAGTGTCACCGAAAAAAATCTTAATATGGCGGAATATAATCCTGATGCTCGGGATCTAAGTGTCTATATCATTCCCAGGGAATATCCGAGTCGATTGAAGATTCATTCACGTAAAAGTGTTAATAAACCGTGAAGAAGAAAAAGAGGAAGAGCAGTGGCGCGATTTATCTTTGTAGGGGCCCGGGAAAATTTGAATTAGTGTCCCTGTGTACAGTGTTCACTTCGAACATTTTTCTTCGGGGGAATCCTTGGTATCCGTTGGCAGGTTAATTCTCCGCTGCGCCAGTGCACCCTGCGCCTGCACCACACCGGCAATCTAGGTCCTCCACATACGGCTCCAAATTCAAATTTCGATATTCTTACTACAGTAATGAGTTTATAACAGATTGGTTTGGGCCCTCCGTTGGTGGGGGCCCCGGGCAATTGCCCTTTTTGCCTGTGGGATATAACGCGCCGGTGAGGAAGAGTGGACTTTTTTTTTTTTTTAACATAAATGTAAGCTTAATTTTTCTTCATTCTGATTGTACTTTTTACATCAGCCTAGCAGATCACCCCAGAGCAAAATCACAGTTACGCCACTGATAGAGTAACAATAGAGAATAAAAAAGAACAATTGTAAAAAGTTGCATTAATATAAAAGAATCTTTCGCAGTTTCTTCAAACATTATAAAATTTTTTTAAAAAGATAAAACAGATAAAATTAAATTAAACTGGTTAGCAGAAAAACTTTATGAACGATTTAAAAAATACGTCACTTAATTAACAACAGTTCTACATATTTTTAAAAACAATTAAAATATTGTTTTGGACAATCCAAATAATTCATCAATACAAATTCGATACGTGATCGATTCTGTAACAAAATATACTTGTCTTAATAAGTATTCTATTCAGCACATGCATCTCACTGACAGGGCCGGATTATCCACTAGACACGTGAGGCACATGCTAAGGGGCCCCGGGTCTCGAGCGAGGCCCGAAGTTGGAAAACAAATAAGCAATTTTACCGTTGCAGCTGTGTCGTAATTGCCCGGGCCCCACGAAGCTATAACACACCACTGCATAATTTATAAACGAAGCTATAATTAGTTTATGATGCCGTAAAATTACGTGAAGGGGGCCTCTAATTTTTCGTGTCTAGAGCGTCGGAAGGTCTTAACCCGCCGCGTCTTTTGTATAAGGCAAAAATTATCAACAATTTGTTGTATAGCGGGGTTGACAAATACTTTAGTAAGTGATCGATGAAAACGGAATATTCATTTACCCGATTTCCGTAATCTGTAAGATGAAAAATGATGGCTACACAGTTTCCGAAACGAATGAAACGTAAAATTCCTTCGCTAATTACTATATAATTAGAAATTAAGGTCTTTCTTTACACGTATGAGTTATATTGATTTTACTTGAAAAGTTTTATGCATTACAGATATATAATATTCTTTCATTCAGTTATCATCTATACTTTAATTAACCTTTATTCCAGAGCAGATTTCATCGTTCTAAACGTTATTTCATTATGCACCGTTTAATAATAGTGTGCGCCTCTTCGACTGGTCTTTATCAAAAAGTCATTAACACCGAAATTATTTTAAAGTGAATCCAGAATAGAAATCGAGAAACCTTTCTATCGAGATTAGATACGGTCGAATTTAAAATATCTACACGTGTCCGAAAGGCAAACCTTGTAAAACTGACAAGGCAATAATAGCCTATAATAATCTACTGTTTTCTCTAACTGGAAATTATGCCCTGTATTAGCTATTTAAATAAATTAAACCTATAATTATACTTTAGTTTAAATTAACAAATATTTCGGTAAAATCGTTGGTAATTCCTGCAGTGTAACTAGAAACGACACTACAGGAGGCCCGAGTTACAATGTGCAAACCTACTTGGTGGAGCCACTAGCGCCGAGGATACAATGTGTGTGTGTTATAATTCAAATGTTTTTCCTATACTTTAATTAATCTTTTCTTTCTTTACTTATTTACAAAGGTAAGGAGAGCCTGGTTACACTACTGCACAGTTCTTAATTTATATAAAAACAGAAACAATAGTATATAATAAATACTTCTACACTGGCACATAGAATAACTGCTTACTCTAAATTACATTTAACAATATAGAACGGAGCAATCTAGAAATATCTATATTAAGTCGACGGAAAGCGGATTAAGAAAATCTTGTTTCCAGAACTAGAATATCTGCCGATGACGTTATAACGTACCGTACACTTAAGTTTACACGGAATTGAGGTCAAAACAAATTATCTAAATAACCGCAGAACTTCCAAATTAGGCCCTTTTACTCTCTACAAAATACAGACCCTATAAGACCCTACGTTCGTATTGCAAATAATAAGATTACACCACTTCTTGTATATTATATCGAATTTCCAATACAGAAGACACAATGATTATCTGCCAAGTTTTTTAATTTAAAACCAAATTAAATTTGTTCTGTGTTAAGTGATGGGCCTAATACGGGAAAGGTGCGAGATCACGGGGGGCGCAGACGGGACATTTACCCCTCCTGGGATCGAAAGAAATATTCCACAAATTATAATTGTAAAAGTGATTGATATGTAACCTTAAACCCTCGACAATGGGACGCTTTGTCTCTTTTTCTATTGATGTAATACTGTATTTTATAATCTGCCCGTGAAAAATCCCAAAAATTTACTATTTGTCTCCAAGCTTTGCCCCTCCCCCTGGAAAATTTTCCGCGGACGTCCACGTGTGTCATCTATCCAGATATTCCGCATCAGTTTTACAAGTACTATACAAAAATTAATTAGGCCTAAGCATTATCTTTTTCCCCCAGCGCAGGCCATCTTGAAATTCTAGGCCTAATAGTTTGACGAAAATAAGCTTATAAATTGCTCGCGGGCGTTGGGCATTTAAAAATTTCAGGAACGGTCCATTTTCTCGTGAGATTTCGTGACGTAACGGGCCACGTTAACACGGCGCAGTTCTTTGGTTCGTCTTGTTTTGCCCGATTCGCAGAAAGCGTCGACGGCAACGAACCGAAAAGTATAGTCTCTCGGACGTCGCGCCGCCTCCTCTCTCTTTCCTGTCACTTTAAAAATACGATGACGTCATGGCTTTAGCCACTTCGGCGTAGGCAGCGACGTTGCTACGTAAACACGACGAAAGTACCCTGGCAGAGAATGACTGTTACCACGCGCGCATCAGTTTAGATTCTTTTTTTTTTTTTAAAGTAGGCCTATACATTAACGATCGGGCCTTTCCAGCTTCTCGATTTGTTAAATTCCACGGAAATTATTGGCTTAAAAATTCGAAAACGATAGCGTCGTTAGGAAACTTGTTTTACGCGGTATCTAAGGGTACCGTTATAATTATCATTAATGAATGACGCACTTTCAAATAATTGTTCCGATTTTATATTAACGTTCCTCTGGTGTTTTGATTAAATTGTTCCGTGTTCTAAGGTGTGGCTTTCCTCTTTTCGAATTCTTCTTCCAGACTTATCCAACATTTTCGCGCATTATTTTAGATCAATCATGATCGATTAACGCAATCTGGCGGATAGAAAAAGTCGATTAATCGGGACCGAAACGGATTAACCGAACGCTTCGGATTTTTGCGTTAGTCCGGCCGGCCTCCGGAAGATGGCGACACTCGACAGACTCCGCTTCCGACGGTGACGTTTCTGGCCGGAAGTGAATTAATCGTCACCGGCATCGGACGGCGCCACCGGACGATGTAGCGATAACGTCATCGTTTAGAGGCGAATCTCCCGTTTGGTTCCTTCCTCTTTGAATTTCGAAGAGATTTCCGAGTCGGAAGGCATCTTCGGAAAATTCCTCCAGAAGCGAAGTAACGCGTCTCGTCCGGAAACGATCGAAAATGAATTTGGCTGCGAATTTTTTATGGGAATCCAATTCGTTCATCGAATCACTATCGGCAGGGACGGAACGTGTTTGACATTTCCCGACTCTGCCGAAATTTGGCAGAGCACGCCGTTCGAACGCCGTGTTTTGCCAAATTTTTACGACAATCTGATCGAAAGCCAATGATTTTTCACTAAAGACAAGTGGACATACATTTTAACATGCGAAATCGCGGCTACTCGAGCTGCTGGGATTCCCGGAAGAAACATTCGGCATAATTTATTACCCTTCACACTGATTGCCGAACACTAGAAATACAAAACGAAATTTAGGCCTATATCCACTCTCAATCGATTTGAAAACACTAAATCTATAAACCAGCAAATTTTTATGAAAAGTGGGTTAATGTTACCCTAGGATCCAAGATGGCGACGGGGGAAATTTTTCCTTACGTTGGAGACTGCGACGGGGAAAAAATTTTTTCCTCGATTCAAGATGGCCGCGTTTCCGGCCGCCATCTTGAATTTCTTTGCAGACTCCGCGGACGTTAACCGAAATAACAAAAAAAAAAATTTTTTTTTTACTCACTTTTCGATGGTGGTTGCCCACTTCTTCCTACTTTTTTTTTTCCTTTCCGATCCATTCTTTTTTCGGTTTTGCCAGCCTCGATACTTTCCTTTTCGCTTGGTGCGGCTCTTTTCTTCCCTGTTCTTTTCGATTCGGCTGCTCTTTTATTGGTCGATTGGCGTTTCCCTCCGTTCGATTTATTACTACTTGGCCATATAAACGACAGAATGCAACCCCAAGAAATGTGGCCAAATTTACTTTTAAATGTTCCTTCAAAGGCAGAAGTCTTCGTTCCGCACTTACTACATCGCAAGAAACAACTTTCTCTATTACTCCGATAATATAATTTGCATTTAGAATCGCACGGAATGCAAACGGACTCGGTTGGCTGTATGCCTAATTTTACAGCAAATTTCGGAAATTTCAATGCGTTATCGATACAAACCTAGCTCCAAAAAGTCGTCTTCCATTAACTTGTAAAAATCATGGGTGGTGCAACTCGACCGAAATTCGTCGTTGAAACTCAAATCGGCAAAACTACTCATTATCGAACAATTGGCAATAAACTAAACGCGGGGAGGTGGGGAGGAAAAAAATGAAATATCGTAACGAGAAAAAAAACACAGCAATTATTCCAATACGCAATTCGTCTCAACACTGCAAGAAACGATTCCAACTGGAAACTAGTCGATTTGCATAAAATTGCATTGAAATGAACAGACATCACGTCACAGATCGAGCATTTGATTATTCGTTCGTAACACCCCTACGTATTTCCCGCCGATTTAATTCTCGCACTACGTTACGAAAAAGCTCCTTCTACCGTCGCAAATATACACTACCGTCTCCGTTTCGAGGTTACAGGAAACTCGGCCACGTCGAACGCATAGTGAAACCGAAAGAAGGAAAAAAAATCCCCACGTCGTCGACGTCTCGACTCTAGGAAAAAAAATTTTTCCCCGTCGCAGTCTCCAACGTAGGGAAAAATTTCCCCCGTCGCCATCTTGGATCCTAAGGTAACATTAACCGAAAAGTGCAAATGTTTTCGCCCGTGTTGAACGGGCATCATCAGGCAGATAAATCAATATGAAGAAAATAATCTAAACGTAATAAATAAATACATTTCAATAGATATATTTGAACCGAAAAGTTACTACATTCACAAATTATTAGACGGGCAACTATTTACGTGGTATTTTTCAACAAAGCAAAATAAACAAAGAACTAGTTGACATCGTGCACGTTTAACAAATCGAAGATTTTGGCAATTATTTCCGACACAATTTAAACTATCAGTGTTTAAAAAAGAAAAACGAACTTGTTTTACATTTAAGAATTGACATTTTCCTGTACGAGTCCAGAAGCAAACCATGCATGTTTAATCAAATTACAGTAGAGACTCGTTAATCGGAACGATTTTCAGTCGGACTGTGTCGTGCCGAATCGAACGTTTTTGATACTAAATTTACTTCTAAAGTATAATTTTCATGTTTTTATATTCTTCAATATATTTATTTTGTTTGTACAAAATGCAGAAATAATTTTTAACGATACGATAGCCTCGATTATTATTATAAAAATTTTCGTCAGGCTTAAAATCGACGAAAATTCAACACGAAGCGACACGCAACGGAGAAAAATTTGAACATCGGACAGGTTAATATATTTATTCGTACATAATCGGTAATCGGAACAAATCACTAATCTGAACCACCCCAGTCCCCAATTGATTCCGATTTTCGGTTCTCTACTGTATTGAATATTGGCGCAGATAATTGATGATGATGAATCGAATGTTATTTTGTTATGCCATTTCTAGTTGTCCAAAACAATTTCGTCGAAGAATCATTACAGAATTGTATAGCATTTAAAATTTCTTTAGCTAAAAGTTTTAATTGTCTATGAAATCCAACATCTAAAGGTTGGCATATAGACGTACTGTACTGTACATCTTGGCGAAATAGTACTTGGCATTACTGTTACCACCCGTCCGGGTGAACTATTAATTTTGTCCGGGAATTTCGTAGAAATTGTGAAATTACGATGAAACAAAGTTCTTGCAAATATTTTTATAAATTTACATCATTTGAACAACGAAGGACCTCACTCACTGAAACTCAGGGCCGGATTTACATAAGGGCATTTGGGGCCTGTGCCCAGGGCCCCCACAAAACTAAAAAAAATTATGTTTAAACATAATTTTTTTTCTATTACCGCGACATGATTCTGTTGCCCTCATGATTAGGCCACACGCTTAGTGTGGCCTAGTCATGAGGGCAACAGGCAGAGAAAACCAAACCCGGGAAAAAACTTATGAAACATCGGAAAATTTCGGGAAAAAATTTCACATAGGTATTTTTCAGTTAAATTAAAATAGTTTTACACAATAAAATATATGTATGTTTACAATAACTTTATTTTTAAATGAAATTTACAACTTCCTAGTTCAAATCTAATTGAAAGTACAGTATTTTGTGTAAATTTTCTAAATCATCAAATTTGCCTACTCTTAAAGGGGGAACCCCAACCGAATTTGTGCCCAGGGCCCCTGGATTGGTAAATCCGGCCCTGCTGAAACTCATCTGCCATGTTACTCTGTTTATGCTGACGTGTGACGCGCAACCTGCCTCTCGACCTCTATTTATTTATTTTTTGCTTGTATGTTACTCTTACGCAAGTCCCTAACTATAACTGATTTAGAACCAGCATGCACGTTATTCTTCGCATTGTAAAATAACATTGTGCATGCGTCAGGAACTTCTGTTCGACCATCAATTTTCATCTGTAGATGTTTGAAATACTGTATTAATGTGTGTAATTTCCATTTTGGGTGTTTCCTATGTAAGTTATGATTTTCTTCTTTTCGTGTTGTTGCAATTATATTCTTATTAGCTTTTTCATTACCATTTGAATATCCTGATTCACGGTCAGTGTCTGCGTTATCAATTTTTTCTTGAAGCAGACGTGGTTTTTTTTCATCTGACAAGTGAAATATCATTAATCAAATTATTATTTTCCATCTAACAAAAATCATCATCTATTTACATAATTACTTAAAATATCGCTAAATGCATTAAAAAGCAGTTTATCAAGCAGCAATATCGTCTCTTCTTCCGCGAACCTTTCACTACTAAAAAATTTCATATTTGTGTTATTAAAGTACTATACAATAGCACGACATTTGATTACTAATAACTCTAACACTTTTAGCGAATACTACAAATTTAATATAGTTCGTATACTTTTAACGTAATAATTAACTAAATTTTATTAAAAGATACATCAACAGTTCCCTTGTTAGCTTTATTCAAATCTTGAGTACATCGTAACAGCCGTTCAAAAATTCCGCGTTTAATTTTATACATTTAGGGCCTTTCCACGTTTTACATCTCTCTTCGCCGTCCGGATACCGATATCGATCATACAATTCCGGAGCTTTGGCTTTCACCAATTCCGAATCCAAGCGATCGGCGCCCTTCGAAGGACATCCGTTAATTACATGTCGAGCGAAGAGTTTAACCACGGGATGATAGTGTCGCAACAGAAAGTGTAGTTCCCACAGAGCCGTGGCGTGGGCGTTGCAGTGTTCGGGGTCCTCCGATTCGGGCAGAAACACCCCACTACCCCCCGCTTCTTCCGCGTCCAGTAACACGTCGGCCTTGCCGACGGAAGTCATCAGGTATCTCACCGCCGACAGAAGAGCTACCGTTGCGTGGCCGGAGGTGTGAAGAGCAAGGGTGCACATCCTTTTGACGAAGGCCAAGATCCGACGCACCGGGTCGCTCTTGTGTCTTTTCAGAACGGCGACGTCGATGCATTTCCACAGAGCCTGTAAATCTTCCTCGCCACTGCCGGCGTGCATCCTGAGTAACGTCTCGTACAGTCGAACAAAGAACCTCTGCGGGTCTACGTTCAGGGCCGAACCCTGTCCGGACAGGACGACGAATACCGTGTGCAGACAGTGCAGAATTTCGACGTCGCTCAATCGGACTCGGTCCGGGAGGGCGTGCAGTTCGTTCATCAGATCGTCGAAGAACTCCACGTTGATCAAGTAGGCGAATTTAGACAGACCTTCCAACACCGGAGTCAATAACTTAGAACCGGTCGAATCCTTCAAGACCCTGAAATAAATCAGAAAGATGCGTTTCAGAATTTCGCTATTGATCCTGGCTCTTTCCGACTTGTTTTCCTCCGCTTCCGTCTCCCTCAACTCCCGTTCCAACTCCTTCGATTTCTTCTCCCTCTTCCTTTCTCTCCTCGACATCCTGGCCAGTTTCTCCCTCATCTTTTTTGCATTCTTGGTCGACGTTTCGTCCGCTCTCGTGTCTATCGGGTTCAGACTGGTGAAAGTTCTCAGCACTTCTGGACGCAAGTTTCTCCTGCTCTTGACTAATTGGACCGTGTTCTTCACGATGGCCAAAGACGTATGGCCTTTTTTGTCTTCTCGAAACACCTGGCAGATGGCCCGACAACACTTTTCCGAAACTTCGTCGTTTCTGCTGGCCGCCAAGGGCACCACCACCCGAACGATATTGGCACCGAAGTTGAAATCGGCGTGGGTAACCAAAAGTCGGCACAGACATTCGATGGCCACCAGACCCAATTTCTTCCTCCTCTCCGCGTAGACGTCGCGGCCGGCCGCGGACTTCTGTCCGAAAGCCGCCTTCACGGCCTTCTCCAGGAACTGCAGGTATTGTTTGTAGTATCTCAACAGACCTTCCTCGAATCTATTGAGCTTTCTCGTCTCCTTTTTCATTTTCTGAGACTTCTCCCCTTCGCCTAACGCGCGTATCTGATAAGAAGGCAAAATGTCGTCGTACACCTCCAGAAGCGACAGCGCGGTCAACCTGGCAATCACCAGGTTTGCCGTGGGATCTTTCTCTTTTAAGAGGAGTGTGAGTTCCTTCAGGCGGTCTATATTGTTTTCGGGACTCTCCACGATCCAGCTGCAGTAGGTGCCGATCTTGGCCTTCGTTTCGCGCTTCAGCTTCAATCGTTGAGCCAAGGTTTCGGCCAAGGACTCGGGCTGCGGGTCGAGCGGTTCTTCCGTCGTATCGTCTTCCGGAGGAGGACCATCGTCTTTCACTTCTTCGTCTCGAAGGACCAGACCCTCCTTTCCCTTAATGGGTAGCAACCAGCGCCGTTCTTTTCGCTCCTCCACTTTATTTCGAGGTAATCTCTCGTATTCTTCTTCCGTGCAGGGAGTAGGACGCTTTCTCTTTGCTGCTCCAAGCAATTCGTCGTCCTCTAACATGTCCTCCACCCCGCAGTAATCGTCTTCTTGGTCCCCATTTTCTTCCACCGTTTCGTGTCTTTTGAATCTCTTGCGTCGCGTCATGATTGGCAGATACCTGAAACGAAAAATAAATAAGTCAAACTTGCGCCAAAGTTCACGGCAACGCGACTCGCGGGCGATCTGCCGATGGGGTGCCTCACGTGAGGACATTTTATGGGAAAACAATCCCTATATAAATGTTGATAACGTCAAGAAAACCTGGAAAACTCCCGTCCAGGGTCCTTAGTCTCGAGTTTTTCGTGTTGTACTCGAATTGACATCATTGAACTCGTGTTCTAATCGGTAGTCTCGAGCGAACGCGAAAACGAGTGGAAATACGTCATAATCACTCGGTTACGTTTGTCGTTAAGCACGACGGTATTATTTACAATGCATATGGGTTTGCGACTGTAATGATTCGACCAATCAGCTTAACTGTAACAAGTTGTAAACAAATCAATGTGAATTAGTTTACACGTGTTATAGTTAAAAATTTTGTCTTATAGCAATATAGTACGCAGAAACTAAATAGAAACGTCCAATGGTCTATTTTAAAAAATAAGCGTAGGACGAAAAGAAGTATTAGTAACATATTTAGAAAATAATAAGAAAATGAACAGTGGAAAATTTGACAACGAATTTACAAGAAAAAGACAATTCGATTTGTGGAGAGAATTGACTAAAAAATTAAATGAGTGTGTTGGAGCCAGAAAATCAGTTGTTGAATGGAAAAAGTATTTTAATTTAATCCTTTCTTCGTGTAGTTTTCTTCCTTGATCTATTTCTTAAATTGTTCAATGAACTTAACACTCCTGATTAATAAATAATCTTAATGTAGTGTCTGTGCTTTTAATAATGTATACATATAACTTACTATCATTTTAATTCTCTTTTTCGCTGAATTAGATACTTCTTTTTATTTTTGGAAAAACTCGCTGTATAATTTTACCAATTATGAATTAAAGTTTTTTTATTGGTGCTAGCTTGACAAAAGAGAAGACATCCATCTACTCGTGGTCGAAAAATTCCTTGCCTTCTTAAACAACGCCTCTCAGCTCTTTCAAATGCTTCAATTGCGCTCAGAATAGCATATCCGTCGGCCATTTTCACTTTCGTGTAGAGATCTCACATGATGAGATGGGAAAGCACACGAGTCACAACTCGAGACTACCAATTTGACGTCAGAGTGTGAGATGGTACCACGTGATATCTTCAACACGTTGGGAGTTGTAACACGAAAAACTCTAGAGTAAGGAACCGTTTGTCTTGGCATAAAATTCCGCTTAGAATAAGGTCAAATTGGCCGTAATTAATTTATAGGGGAAACTAAAACGCGTTTTAGCTCAAAACTTCACCAGATGGCATCGAAAATCACTAGTCGCCGGCGGCAAGAATCGGAATAAAGGATCTTAGGGGCCGTCCATAAATTACGTAAGGACGATTTCGGCCATTATAGACCCCCACCCACCCCTGTGTAAGAAACCGTAATATTTTCTTTGATCTCCCCTCCCCTTTCCTATCTTACGTAATATTTAGGCATAATTTAAAAAAATTTTTTTTTTTATGAAACCCTAAAAATCTTAGGCCCAAAATATATAATTATTAATTAGTTAATTAATATGTACTATTATTTATAAAGACTTTATGTGGACAAATTTAAAAATATAAAAATTTAATGAATTCGAACTAACAATTTATTTTAAGAACTTTATTTTTTAATTATCAACAATCTTTTTGTTATCATCATCATCAATCAACGTCATAATATTCAGTTTTATATTCATTTTAATTTTCACAAAAGGACGCAAAAAACTTTGACAGATCGACTAGCTACTACACGTGTAAACAGAAACGTCATACAAAACAAAACGAGGGAGAAAAACAACCACACTGTCTTTCTCCCATGATAAAAAATGTGTAGTGTGTGAGTCTGCTAGCATTATTATTCTATCACGTCACACGAGATGGCATTGGTACAACGAGCGTTCTTAATAGAAACTGCCAAATTGAAGCCAAATTCAAAACTCCACCACTCAACGAGATCAAAAAATAAGAATATTACATAAGACGAGATCTATTACCCGCTACCCGAGTAAGAAATCGTAAGAAATCCTTGACCCCCACCCAAAATACCTTACGTAATTTATGGACGGCCCCTTACAAGTTAGATCGTTAGACAACTGACAGATCTAAAATTAAATATATATTTTTCCATATCACTTTATTATTTTAATTCTTTGGACCATTATTATTTATACAACAACAACAACAACAACAGTTTTTATAAAAATATTTTTGCCAGTTAATCCATATTACCTTGTTTGTTAATGGAAAATTTGTTTCGGTTTTCGAACAACTTTAAGGAACGAATTAAGTTCGAAACCCGAGGTTCGACTGTATTTATAAACACTACAAATGCTGACTGTAATTAATTACATTATTATTTGTTAGTGAACGCTAAGTTCTGTAAGAAACACGCGATGTACCAACGAAACAATGGTGATTTTAATCACGTGATTGTCATAACCAATAGAAATTGAAATATGCAACGTCCATACTAGTTTATATAGTAACTATATATGCTATATCACTAGAGCCTGTGTCAAAGGATTAAAGTTCAAGCAATATATAAATGTATCTTCTCGAAAATGGTTCCTGACCAAAATTTTCATTTGAATAAATTTAAATTAAGCCAACGATAAGTTTCTATGTTCAAGATTCAAGTACTAATTAAGTGACTGATCTTATAGTTTGTTTCTACCACTGAATGAATATACAACACTTATTACAATATTTAAAGAAAAAATCTGTCAGTAAGGAGAGTCTTAGATTTGAATAAATATGGCACAGTTGTTAAAATTTGAAAAGAAGGAAGCTGTCATTAATGGGACAAAATGGTTATGTCATTGGCCTGTAATTTGAAAAAATTGTAGGCCTATAAATTCCCACTGTCATCCATCTGTCCGTCTTTCCTTAATCTCGAGAACAGAGTTAGATAGATGAAAGATGAATCTAGACGTGGAAACTTTAGGGTCAGGAGGCCCCGATTAACTACATAAGAACTTCTAATGCAAACCGAAAGTCACATTATTTCAATTCAAAAATTTTCCCCTAAAAGCAATTAATAGATGATTTTCACGACTCTATTGTTAAAGGAAAAGTATGATGTATGGAGACAAGCCACTACTAATTTCAGGTAGAGAGAATATATTTGAAATTAAATAAATTTAAAATATGATTAAAAATTGCAGCCCGGCATTGTGACCGCATCACAATAAATAATTTCTTGTTTAATATACTTCTTTTTCCATCAGTGAAAAACAGCAGTAAATTTGTACAATAATTGATGTAAAAACTTATGCGGTATTCTGTTCTGTGAGCATCTTTCACCAAAATCATTCCAAGAACTACATGTATAAATATTTAAGATTTTGATCCAGACACTAAACTGCTAGTTGAAAGTTCTTCCTTCAACACCTAAGGATTAACACCTTTCATATCACAGCTCTTAATATGTATAACAAGTACTTATTATGTTCCCAAAAATAGTTTAAGTAAATTGCAAAATCTGGTTGCCGAACTTGTAAAATTTGGCTACCGGATTTCGCAAAGAGAGAACCACTATAAAATTCCTGTCAAATACTAAATTTGTTTTTCCTAAATGGCAATAATGGTGCTCAGATAGGTTTCTAGATTCTTTCAAATGTCATGTTGATTAATCTTTTTCATAAATATTCACATTTTGAAACACACAAATTTAACCTCTCTTAATTATATTAGAAAATCATTATAAAATAGAAAATAGTTGAAAAAATACCCTTGAAAATAAACTAAATTTATTACAAAGCAAATTATGATTAATTTTAGCTGCAAAGTAAGTAGAATGGACCTATCAATTTTTAAAATGGTAACTGAATTAATGACAACTCTGAATCTATCTTCAATTATCTATTTTTTCTGAAACATCTTTATGATTTTAAGATTGAATAAATTATTATATACTGTAAATAAGATACAAAAAACTCCAAAAACTAACAAATGTCTTTCTGAAATTATTATTAGTACAGAATCTGTTAGAGTAAGAAGTAATAGAGATAAACGACAAGAAAATTTAAAACCGTCCACTCGGAAATCTAAATAGAAACATAATAATATCAGATTCAAACTTAAACGGCGAAACAAAATGAAGCTGTATAGCTTATTCCAAATACAATACATGATATAAATAGTTACTAAGCAAAAGGTGAGCAGCTGCCTAGGCAAAGCAGAATAAAAGTGAGAGAGACATCTGCTAGAAGGGCCTGGGATCACTTTTCGCCATATGGACTGTGTCATTGTTCCTCCTAGCAGTCTTCATCGATCGGCTCCAGGTAGATGGTTAATTAAAAATATATCAAATAAAATCTGAAGCTTGAACAGCTAATAAGGTTTCTTATAACTTTAAGAACCATCTTAATTATATTTTTTTATCGGGTCAGTCCATAAGTTCACGCATATTTTTATCTACAAAAAAGCAGCAAAAAATTTTAATTAAATTTTATTTCAATCTATAATGTATTCACCATTATTTTGTACAATTTCTTGCCATCTTGATGGTAGCTTTTTAATCCCGTCTTCGTAAAATGATTTCGGTTTTGAATCAAAATATTCAGAAATAGCCTTTTTTACATTGTTCTCATCCTCAAAAGTTTTCCCTTTTAAAAAATTCTGCAAACTGCAAAAAAGATGATAATCACTGGGAGCAATATCTGGCGAATATGGTGGATGAGGTAAAATTTCCCAGTTGTAGCTTTCAAGTTTCTGTACAGTTATTTTTGCAGTGTGTGGTCTGGCATTGTTATGCTGCAAGAGAACCTGCTTTCTGTTCACTAATGACGGTTGATTTTTTTTCAATTTTTCATTTAAACGCTCTAATTGCTCACAATACATTTGAGCTGTAATTGTTTGATTAGGTTCTAACAGCTCAAAGTGAATTACACCTGACATATCCCAGCAAACAGACAGAATTTTTTTTGGATGCAACCCACCTTTTGCAGTCGGTTTTGGCTGCTTGTCGCGATCCATCCATTGTCTTTTTCTTGTCACATTATTACAGAGGATCCATTTTTCCTCTCCAGTAACCAGCCTACCAAGAAAAGGTTCTAAAGCAATACGGGATAAAAGAGACGTGCAAATGTTTACACGTTGTTGTCGGTTAGCTATTGACAGTTCGTGTGGTATCCATTTTCCTAGCTTTGAAACTTTTCCGATTTGTTGTAGGTGTCTATGAACAGTTCTGTGGGACGAATTTAAACGTTCCACAATTTCATCAACTGTTAAAGATGGTTCTGCTTCAACTAGTGCAGAGAGAGCATCATCATCAAAGTCAACGGGTCTTCCAGTACGAGCCTTATCCTCCACACTAAAATCATTGTTTCTAAATCTTTCAAACCACTTCTGCGCAGTCCTTGCGCTAATTACAATTTGATTATGTACAGTATTTATTTTTTTGGCTGCATTTGTAGCATTCTCACCACTTAAAAATAAATAGTATAAAACATGTCTTTTATATTCATCCATTAATAAACAACTGAAATGTTCACAATTCTGAACAGTATTATATGAATAAGATCCAATTTAACACTTCAGTGTGAAAAGTATCACATTAGACTGACATTTTTAACAGCAAAACAAGATTTTTCTCAAGGTCGTAAAAATGGGCATGGACTTATGGACTGACCTGATAATAATAAAGCAGAACTGAATACAGGTACAGAATATATATAATACAGATACAAAATAAATTAAATTGTTACTTAAGGAAAATGGTTTTTAGAAAGTTAGGAATAAATACAAAATTCTTAAATATTTCTAGGCACTTCTATTCACTTTTTTGTCTCATACAAATAACAAGTATCAAATATCAGTAAAAGTTACTCATACTCATTTATGTTTTATATATGTTTAAATCTCCCACTTGAGAATACAGTGTGAGATACAAATAGATCTATAATAAAATTTTGAAATGTGTGACAGATAATATTTTGATAAAACAAATACTTTTAAATGTCTATTTTTTTTAATGGGTTATGATCTGATAATCTGACACACTATAATAATTGTTTTCAAATAGATTCTAATTAATCAGAATTTGATAAACATAGTTACAATTCATATTATATCTAGTACTTTAATAGAATATAAATAATTGTATATGTATATATATATAATGAATTTCTCAGTTTTATATTATTAATATAAACACATTTGTTAAAGTATAAATTAAGATTTTATTTTTAACTAGAACAACATAATTTATTATTATAGAATATTGTCAATATGCTTCCTTTATAATTTTCTAACAAACTGATTTCATTGATATCTAAACTTCATTCACCAGGGAATCAAATTAATCTTCGAGACTAAGCAATAGTAACTAAGATTTTGGCTATTACTTTATAATAATCTATCTCCTACGTCATCCAATATTTTCTGTAGTTTCTTTCACAGCAGTGGTGTTCAAAGTTTTTTGGCTTGTGTCACGCTGAAATGTGAAATAGTTTTCTTGTGCATGTGTTCTATAATAACTGTTATCCTAAATGCCTAACTTTGTTATTAGTTTGCCATGGATGTACAGTATAAATCCTTGTATGAAACATCATCTTATTTTTAAAATAGAGTCATAATACTTGTGCCACATTTAGACATCTCTTGTGAGACGGCATTTGAGAACCACTGTTCTATAGCAGATAGGGATGCCTAGATTTGCATGATGTTTCTAGCTTTGACCCTTTTTTTTTTTTTTAACTCTTTCCGCCCTGTGGGCACTAATAAGCTTTGACCCTGGAAGAGTTGGATGGTTCTTTAGAACAGTTACGAGGGAACTGAGGAAAAAAGAAAACAACCAGAAGAGACTAATTACAATACAGAAACAGAGTCAGACAAGCTGGAGATTACAGAAGATAATCGGGATGGCAATTCCGAGCAATCGGACAAGACAGATGGACTTTTTTGTAGAAGACAAGTACAGTAGACCCCCCCTATAACACAGTAGATACGTTCCGTGTTATATGAATTCGTGTTGTACGAATCCCTTAAATATATGAGCCAATCACATCCCGGCACGTGTGCAGTTTAGGGGCTACGGCTGTTTGAAAGGTTTTCTTCCATAAAATTTATTGATTCTAGAATAATTTGACTCAACATTTCCAAATCGTGTATAATTTTTTGGGAATAATCCATATAAATTATGCTATAAACAAAAAATTGTTAGATTACTTACTGAGTGTGCATCGTTCGAAGACGCCATTGCCTAAGCTTGTTTTCGTCGCAGAGTGACTCATCGAACGGCAGATGCATTTCCTGATAAGTTATTCTTTCTGCAAAGAATTCGCCGAACTTTGGAGACATCATTAATAGAAATATAATTTTTATGGCCGTTGAATAATACTGTAAATTTTTTTCCACAAAAACTGTATAAAAATTTATCAATACTTTCCCGCCTAAACTCTCCATATATACGCTTGGCACTGGACAGCGGCAAGTAGTTTGGCTGCTCATCCACTATTGGTCCAGAATCAACCAATCCTGTCTTGACACAAGTCAGCGATGACATTTTAGCATGTTATACGAACCTAATCACAATTTTTTCGCCGTGTTATAGGAAACCATGTTATAGGGGGGTCTACTGTATAGTAGAACATAATTTATCTGTCAAGAATGGGGTAGAAAAGTCTGCAAGAGACAGAACCATATAATGACTAAATGTGATACATACGAAAGCAAGCAATGGAGGTGGAATGACATTTTTAATTATCTGGATGCTTTATAATTACATTTGTTCAATAAAGAGTTCCAAGATTAATTCCCTCTTTTATTCATACTTTAAAATAAAATTAAATATTGGAAGATGCGATGTAATATTACATATGCAGAGTAATAGCCTCAGCGCACCCTCTTGCAAAACTCTAAAAGGCGTGCCTGCCAAAGGGTAAAAGATGTTTATTAGTATATACCAACTAACACATCAATCGTCTTACATTTCCATTCCGTGATATTGGTTTATTTCGTCTTTATTTAAGTGTAACCAATTTTGTGCGGTTGTTTATGTTTATTAGTAGACTCGACACGCAACAGAGTTCTTACAAGATAAGTTGCCAAAGATTTTTACCAGTTACTTGCCGTCCTACAGATATTATCGATCACATTTCTTTTTGCCAGCAATTTAATATGAAGAAAGTTATAAGTGTCTCAACAAAAGTAACGTGGCCTTACTATGTTCTTTTCGGTTAATGTAACCCTTGGTGCCAAGATGGCGACTCGTCTCTGATTCCAGCAAGGAAACAGTGGGACGCATGTTCTAGCCTAACCTAACCTAACCTAACCTATTCTAATAATTTGGTTGCTGAATAGGTTAGGTTAGGCTAGAACATGCGTCCCACTGTTTCCTTGCTGGAATCAGAGACGAGCCGCCATCTTAACACCAAGGGTTACATTAACCGTTTTGTCCACAGGCTACTTCTATCTAAATGATATCTAGAAACAAAACCACACTTTGTTTGCATCTATATTTGTTGTTTATTATACAACACATATAGATCTACATCATAATTTTCATCAAAAAGTTTTGAAGTAGACTTACATACCAGTAAACAATATATCTTCTACATTTGGCATGGAGAACAGAAGGGGCGAGCCGAAGGAGGAGTCAAAATTTCAATTTACAGAATTCTCCACAAGTGCCAAATTCTGAATTATGCATCCATTTTACTATACAGGCACATTAACAATGTATTTCAAATAATTTTAATGCTCGTACTTGAAGTATCTTAAAGATAATTCGGTACTTCAATTACCCTGTATCTAAACACTAAGTAGTATCTTTAAGAACACTTACCGTACTTTAACTTAAAAAACAAAACAAAACAACTTACTTTTGTTACATCAGTTCTCCCCTCCACGTGGAGTTGACACGCGATTATTACTTAAGTGTTGCCATCCCGACACTAGGTTAAAAATAATTAAAACATTACGAAAAATTTCGTGTTGTATTTTATCCAGATTATTCTTTATTATTATTATTATTATTATTAAAGTATTTTAAAGGAGATGCCACCGAAAAAAGACAAGCTTCTTGCAAGAGAATAACAGAGAAGTCCTAAGATAAAGCGATGAAAAAAATAACAAAATAAAACGCCAAACAATTAAAATAAACATAAGTCTTCTATATAAAAGCGTTTACATACATAAAAGTCCTAGTCCGTTTTTGATATAGCTAAATCTATTTTAAAAAAAGAGTTGCATTATTAATTTTATCGAAAATTCGAAAAACATTACAGAAAAACCAAACTACTACATTTTTTCGTATTATTCAGTAAAAATTTTTCCGCCGAGAACGGCTAGAAATAATTGATATAATGATTATTGTTTAAGTGTTTTCCATCTTTTTTCTCCATTTATATTTTTATCTCCTTTATTTCCGTTAAAATGTTAAAGAACTGTAGTGAAATCGCCGATTTCGATCGACGTTAAGAGTTGAATGAGCCGATTATTTCGATATAGAACAAGGAAACAAATTTTCCTTTGTGATGTGTCATCTATTGATAACTGTTCGTTATCGCGCCGTATTCTTCTTAAGGAAGATGCAAATATGATGAACGTGAAAATGGATAATATATACTATAGTACGGATAATAATAGGATTGAAGACATGAGACGATCAAGGTGTTACGTTACAATCATTCGTTTGTTTGTTATGGCAACGCAACACTTAGGCGATCTGCGTAGGGGAATGCCTTCCGGAGATCTTTTTAAGGGAAACTGGCCCCTATTTAGGTGTTACAGACGTGGAGAAAACCCGGGAAACTTCACGTGGCCAGCCTGTCCGAGGCAGACTCACACTTGGAGTTCGGTAGTGGGCGCAAACCAATGACCGAACTCCAAGTGTTCAGGGTACAAAGACCGCTTGGCCACTGGCGGGCTTTTACAATCATTCAAAACTCTAATGTCTTTCATGGATGAAAGTGTCTCTTAAATGTCACCATCAGACGGCCGAATGGCCGAGTGGTTAAGGTGGCAGCCTATCGCTTTGGGGGATCCGGAATCGCATCCGGATGGGCCATTTCGGATATATCGGGCCGCGTCCCTCACTACCCAGCCTCCCCGTTGTGGGCCTGGCTGAACTAATAATGGGCTTGCATAGAGAGGACCTCTTAGTGCCAATAAGGCGAAAAGAGTTGGGGGGAATACCATTATCAAAGATCTCAAAAATTAAACGACACAGTGGATATATTTTTACCGAAATAATTACATAATAAAAACTTGCATTAGAAACTTTCATTTTGAAACGTTTTTACAATCTACTTACACAAGCCATTGATGACACTTTTTGTATATCTGTAATCTGTCATCTGTCACGGAATGTCTAGAACACGCACTAGGGGACGACCCTAGCGTGATTTTCAGCTATTATTTAAATTAATAGTATAATTGTATCAGACTTCCCCGGGCACCCTTATTGTGGTAGCGGCCGGGGAGCGATGGGCACGAAAAAATCTTTTATTGCATGCAAGACGGAAAGAGTCAAAAATTAAAAGAAAAAAGAACCACTTAAATGCTCTTCATGAAAATATTCGGGCCCCGCCCCTCACCATCTGCTCGTCTTGGCCGAACCCATAATAGGCTTGTTAAAAAGGCCTTCTTGTTAAAAAGGCTTGTTAAAAAGGCTCACAGATCGGCGAGAATTTAAAAGAAAAAAAAAACACTTCCACTTATCATCGTAATGAAGAAAATTGTGGCAGATCATGCAGCCTTAACGTCTTTACGTTGATAAATCAATCAGTCAATATTTTTGTTAATGAAACAGGGAAATTACTAACTAGCTAGTACTTTCGGTATTTTCTTTAGCAATATTGTTGCAATCAGTAGCACTTCTTATTAATGAATCTCTAGTTTAATGCGCTCATTAATATTTGTATCATTTTACAGCAATATAATTTGCCATCTTATATTTTTTAAAAGTTTTTCGCGACTGAGAGCTTCATAATTTAAAGCTGTGATTCAATTATCTAATCGTAATTTTGTCGCTGCGTTGATGAAAACAAATCGTAAAGATAGAGAAAATTAATGCAATATTCTTCGTCGGAGAGAACGATTTTTTTTTTTTTTTTTTTTTTTAAATACGGAAATTGTGTCATTTCTACGAACTCTTTCGCAATAAAATCTGTCTAATATCAGGAATTTCGACACTAAAAAAATCGAGGAAAGTAATTTATAACGAGTCATTTAACTTTCGTTTTGCAGTATGTTACTGTATAGCATTAAAAATGTCGGAAAAATTCCTGTAATTCCACAAGGACAGTTTCGACGTAAAAAAAAATATACTAAATAATCTAAATCTATATAGAAATCATTGATTTATACGTACGATTGTTAAATGAAAAACAAAAACTTCCGTTTCCATCCCCTCCAGAACAATTAGCCTACATGGAGAATGACCCAAAAGTTACTTAACCGTGATATGTTTTAAGAGCGGTTAATACCAGTTAATTGACCTTTAATCCATCCTGTACAATTGGAACTCAAATGTTATCGTTTATTTTAAAATAATTTCGTTGGTAAAATCTGTAGTATGATATATAAAACTATAAATAAAAAAAATGTTAAGCGATATTTAAAACTTAGAATTAAAAAATTTCCATTTAATTATGCCACTTTAGCGTCTTCGGAAGGGCCCGGATTCGATTTTTCTCTTTCCTTTTTGGTCTAATGGGACGAAATTAAAAAAAAACGCAACTATTATATTGAAATTATCGGATAAGAAAGATTGAATAAACAATAAAGATTGGAAAATTTAATCAAATTAACCCTAGGAGTTCATCAGCGATCAATTTGATTTGATAATAATAATAATAAAAAGTCGTCCCAATAGTAATAGGAGCAACAGGAATAGTAGCAAAAACCATAAAGAAATACATAGATCCAGGGCCGGATTTACATAAGGGCATTTACATAAGGGCACAACCCCTATTTTGTGGGGGCCTGTGCCCAGGGCCCCCACAAAATAGGGGCCCCCACAAAACTAAAAAAAATTATGTTTAAACATAATTTTTTTTTTTCTATTACCGCGACAGCCTAGCGTGGCCTAATCATGAGGGCAACAGGCAGAGAAAACCAAACCCGGGAAAAAACCTATGAAACATCGGAAAATTTCGGGAAAAAATTTCACATAGGTATTTTTCAGTTAAATTAAAATAATTAGTTTTACACAATAAAATATATGTATGTTTACAATAACCTTATTTTTAAATGAAATTTACAAATTCCTAATTCAAATCTAATTGAAAGTACAGTATTTTGTGTAAATTTTCTAAATCATCAAATTTGCCTACTCTTAAATGGGGGACCCCACCGAATTTGTGCCCAGGGCCCCTGGATTGGTAAATCCAGCCCTGCATAGATCAATTAGAATCCAACATTGACATCAGCATTGTTCAGAAACAGGCAGCCATACACACATCCCTTATACTCAGTAGAGTGCTTGATAATACTATCTTTGTGGTCAACATACCAGATCCACTCAAGCATAATATGCAGCAATTATCAGATACGCATCATTCATCAGTTAATCCGGAGTTACCCAATCCGACCGTTGAGACTAGTACACAATGCTCATCTGGAAACCTTTTAAGAAGAGGAAAAGGGAGGAGAAGAGGAATTACTTGCACTTAAAGTGCATCTAATGCAGTAAAGGGGTGGAAACAGATACCTTCTTTCCTGTGGGTTACAGGACGAGGTATTTTTTACTCCGATGTAAATCGTGTAGAAATAAAATAATAATAATAATAAGATAGGATAAAAATTAAAATAGGCAACAATATCTACAGATTACGTCTAAACACTATGTACTGTATAGCTGTAGTGTGTAGAGACATCTAAACACTACAGGCAATTGTTTTCGGTGATGAGTTGTTACGTAAGCGGGCCGATTATCGTATATTACAATATCGGTTTCGCACAAAACGGGTCATGCCTTAGCCGCTCGTCACTTGCACGTAACCTTTATATGCGAATTTAAAATACAGGATATTAAATAATGAAAAAATAAATAAACACGTTCAAAGTTCGTCGCTTGTTATTCTAACCGAAAAACAGACGCCATTAATCACGCTGTAGCCAATTTAATAGTATAAAAGTATGAAAATTGTGATAATAAGCAAACGAAAAATAATCTAAAAAATATTTCAATAAAATTTCTCTATTTTAAAATAATTATACTTTTTTTATTTAGATAAAAAGACAAAAATAAATAATAGAAATTATGTCATCCATCGGGGGCGTTACGGTCAACGAACCCATTGTTTACCGTTAAAAGTGAGGACCACGTGTACAGTACATTCAAATGCCGTGTTTTACGATAAAAGAGTACGTTTACTTCGACAGTCATCGTCTCCATTCGTCATTTCGCGTTA
Source organism: Centruroides vittatus (assembly GCF_030686945.1). Taxonomy (NCBI): domain Eukaryota; kingdom Metazoa; phylum Arthropoda; class Arachnida; order Scorpiones; family Buthidae; genus Centruroides; species Centruroides vittatus. The sequence continues at coordinate 2,310,733 of NW_027122679.1, forward strand.
GAAACTCTAGGGGAATAAATATGGAAGCAGGAAAGTGTGATAAAATTCAGATATAACCTCTCGGACTGGTTGTTTATGTCGGCTGATACGTGACGTCGAGCGATAAACAGGTGGTGTGAATTGGCACAAACTGATCTACGTTTAGATTCGTCGAGTATCGAAATGACTACGGAGGAGAAGTTTCAAGCAGCCGTTAACGTTATTAGGAATCTACCCAAAGATGGTTTGCATTTATTGTTTATATCTTTATTAATTATACGAGCGTGACTCAATACAGATCGTTTCGCGATTCTAGTCAATTTCCATAACCTTAAGTTTTTATAAAATTAGGTTAATGATATGTATCGACCTATTCCGGAGTTTTCTAAACTAGAACCGTAACATTACTTATTCAATGCGGAATTAATTACGAAAACGTGTTTGGGTTCAATCACACGCGTGCTTGTCTTTTACTACTAATACGATGTTATACGTAATTAGTGTGGAAAAATTTAGTATTTCTAATAACGTTATATTTAGAAATATTTTAGAAATTATTCGAACAATAGCAAATATTTATCACAGATAAATTTAATCTGCGTATCATCATAAAAAATAAGTTATCCTTGATATATATTTTAATCTCCAAAATACAGTCAAACCTGTTTTTATGCGGGGGATAGGGACCGCATTAAAAAAAACGCATTAAAAAAAATCTCACGAAACTTCACGAATGGCTGTAAATAATAGTTTTCGCAACACAATTAAAAAAATAATTTTTTTATGCGGTCAATAGGGACCGCATAAAAGAAGTCTCACGTAGAAAATAACTCAAAACCGTACGAAATAAAATTTATTGACAACAGATGTCAGCACTTGAATGCATCGTCTGGTCTATCGTCTGTTTTACATATTTTTGTCCAGGTGGTGTTTTGTTGACTTAAAAAGTAAATTATTTCATTTTTCGCATATTCATGCAATAATATTACTATAATAAGTGCATTTATGCTACAATAAGTTTATTTAGCTATAATAAGTCAACGTGAGACATGACGAATCGCACGAGACTAGTCGCCAACTATACCGCACAAATTAAAAATTCGCATTAAAAAAATCGCACAAATAAAAATCGCACATAAAAAGAGCGCATAAAAACAGGTTTGACTGTATTCTAATTTTTCTTTTTTTCAAAATACTTTTTTCTCAATTCTATATTTATTGGTGGTGCACCGGTTATTTGACCAGGCGACTGCCACTAAAAACATTAAGATGTTTGTATTTAATGTTGTTTAAATAGAACATAGTGTGAAACGCGCCAATTTAGGCTATAATCTCCATATTAAACTGTGAAAGAAGAAGAAGAACGCACCAATTTTGTGTTACGATTGGTTTTTATCAAATCACACAAACTGGTTTGAATCATTAGTTTATTATAAACGTGAATGTGAAAATACAAAGACGTGTTTTATTAGATTATTGAATATTTGAAAGTTATGGTTTCTACGGTTTAAATTTATATTTATGCGATAACTGGCTTTAATTTGCTTCCACACATACATATAAATAAATTTTAATTGTTAAAAAAAAAAATTGAATGTTAGTAGCATTAATTTATGTTTTTATTACAAGAAAAATTTTATGATGTAATTAATGATACCTGCGAGCTTAGAAGAAAGCATTTAATGCTTTAATATAAAGTTATTATCTTCAATTTTTTTCAAATTAACTAAAGATTCTTTAGAATTAAATTTATTAAAGTCTGTAAATACATTAAATTTTATTAAGTGCACAAGAATACGTAATATCAAGCAAACTATTAATATTTATAAATTTAATAAGCACTTAACACGAAAATGAGTATTTCGTTTAAACTGAGTTTTTCAAATTTTAAGCGTTTATAATAATAAAATTTACATTCCAAATGGTTTTGACCCTGCGTGGACTCGAGTTGGAAGGACGTTCGGCTGATGTGCTGATTAACAAAATAGAATTTTTTTAAATTCAAAAATAGGTCAGTTACGTATAAATTTCTGTTTTAATTCAATTTAAAAAATAAAATTGGCTATATTTATGGTATGTACTGTACATATAAAATTAAGGAAAAGTTTTTCTAAAAAGAAAAATTAGAATATTTTAAGAGATTAAAATAAGTAAGAGATTTAACTTTTATTTTTTATGATAAATGATAACTAGGCTATATCCATTTTTGTGATTTTAAATATTAACTTCTAGAGTAATATTTAAAATGCTAATTGATGCAGAAAATCTCGGATTTTTCCGCATTATTAATATAAATGATAATTATTTAATATGTACAAAGATATTAAAAACTAAGAAATTTTTTAAGGCAATTAAACCGAAAAAGATTATTAATGAGACTAATTTAAATAAGGCCAATAAACTAAACCAGGTATAGGTAACTTTTGTATAATGCGGTAGTGAGGTTCCACGAAAATGTCACGTTATGACCCTTTAAACTGAAATTGTCACTTTGCAATGTGTGTCGGTATAAATTTGTATGCGTAAATAACTGTAAATTTCAACTGTAATACATCTTGTTATGTTTGTTTATGTATGTTTTGTTATGTTTTGTTTGAGTACATACGTATCAGTGTGTGTATTTTCTCATAAGTTGTATTAAACTAGACACACTTGTATACAATCTGGAAAACCATTACTTTTTTATGTAGTACATAACCTCTGCCCTGCAGAGATTTGCTTATGATTGATAAATAACATTTAATTAATAAAAACATAAATACGACTTTAACAAAGATAAAACTTTGCCCAAAACCTTGCGGCGAAAAGAAGGACAAAATGCAAAGTTTTATCTTTGTTAAAGTTGTATTTATATTTTTATTAATTAAATGTAAATAACGCCGGCCATGTATAGAACTTCTATTAGTTTTTACTTAAAATGATAAATAACAGTTATAAAAATAGTGCATATTAAGTGGCAAAAAAATTATTTTAACATTTGGATGGGTTAAAGTTTCGGGTAGCTTGGTATGTTGTCTATGAATTAGAATTTTGAAGCCAATCCAACGTAATGAACAAAACATTTGAAAAATCAATTACCAAACAGGCTGTATGTAACCTAAACCTTTGTATTAGCCTGTCGATCCTTTCCATAGTATTGAGGATTTAGATTTAGGGAATGATTAATGAACATGGATTTTGTCATGTAATCACTTGATACAACAGAATTGCATAGTTATTCTCGCCTTTAAAACTTTAAATTAGGGAGCTAACCTTTTATTTTTTAATATACAGTATATGTGCATTAAACACTTTGTCCACAGTATAACCACCATCAATAAATTTGAAAAGTTCTCTGTGGAAATTTTTTGGCAGCCTCTACATCTACTGGTGCTGATTTTCCTTGAATTCTTAAGTTATGTCGAGCTTTTTTAAATTTTCAAACTAACCTTTACTAGCACAACATTCATCTTCACTGTGTCCCTTAGAAGATGCTTGTTCAAGTTCTTTCAAATGTGTATAAATATTAAGAGCTTTTTGTCTCATTACATTTCCACTCAAAAGAACTTTTTTTCTGGGTACAGTTTTCTACTCAGATCATTAAAGACTACTCCATTTTCACCATTAAAAAATCACAAGTGAGAAACACACTTTGCACTTACAACTGACCCAGAACAAACACTTTCTCTTAGTTTTTGTTCAATTTGTTTGATCATGTGAATTGTTGATTCATTTAAATTCAAGATCTTTGCAACACAGTGGCATAGCGTGGGTGTCAGCCGCCCCCTTATTTAGGTATTATTATTATTTATTGTGAAATTTTGCCGCCCCTGCCGCCCCCACCACGCTATGCCACTGTTGCAACAACTGATTTTTCTTCACTGTTCAGGTAATCCAGACTGTTGAAAAATTTTATTTTCAGTGTTGATCTCTTCCCTTTCTTTTTGATTTTGCTAGCCATCACTATAAATTTTTTTATCAGTAATATACAATTATAAAAATTAATTATGTATGCTACTCATCAGGATATATGATTTTGATCACTCAGGATTGATACACATTTACGATTTTAACTAACTTTTTCACACTTATTATCTAATTGAATGCTATTTTCAAGAACACTACCAAAAAACAAAATTATAAGTATCATTCAGTTTATACACAAAATGCCAGAGGGAATTTCTAGTGTATAAAGTTGCATACTTGTTAGCATAGAACAGTTTTTTAATGTTCCAACAAGATTGTCATGAAAAATTAGAAAATTAGCTTTCATCATTAGAGAAAATCTTTTACCATATAGGGGAAAAATTCACAATCTACTTTGGTAACTGAAAAAACACATATCAGGGTGATTCAAATGTTCCTGGACACTGACAATACTTTTGCAAAAAAGATCTCTAGCACTGCAACACTGCTGTGAATGCAAACGAGTTGGCTTTTGTGTCATCATCAAAGCATGTGCTATTATTTTATAGAGCTGTTGCATTTATTCCTTTGGCAAATATTGATTTTCCACAAGAAAGAATGACTGACAAAAATACTCATCATTTGAGACATCTTGCTTCATTACTGGAAATGCAAGGGTGGCAGCAGAGAATATTTGTGAAATTGAAGGCCTAGGCCTGATGAGCAATGCAACTACAGCTGAATGATTCTGCAGTTTCAACTCCAAGAATACCGGCCTCATAGACAAACTTCAGTCTGTATGATCATCAACCATTGATGATGAAGCACTGTTCCAAGCTGTTCAACAGGAGGCAGGCAGCAGAACTAGCCGAATGTCTGCTGAACTCGGGGCTTCACAATTAACTGTTGCTCACCATTTGAAACATCTTGGCTTTCACAGCAGAAGACCTTGAGAAGTACACATGAACTGATGGAGCAGCAAGCACAAAGGAGGATACAAGTTTGTAATCATATGTTACAAAATCCAAAAGATGACAGGTTCTGGTGCAGGATTGTAATGGGAGATGAAAAATGGATCTTTTTCAGAAATCCTAACAGAGGAAACCAGTGGCTCTGACCAGATGAAGTGCCAGCACAACTGGTTCAACAAGGACAGCTCAAATGAAAAGTTATGCTGTGCATTTGATACAGGGCCCATGGATAGAGTAAGCCCCTCTTTGCCTTAGTGGGTCTCTTATGCAAGTTTTTTCTTTTTTCTTGACAATAGTGGCTTAGACAAATCTTCATAGGTTTGCCGGGATGATTGATCATCCAGCTGTTTGCAGTAACATTGTATCTGTTTTTTAATGGTCCATAGACAGCAACATCCAGTGGCTGCAGTCGCTAGCTGGTGTGTGGAGGTAGAGTTAGCAGCACTATCCCGTTTTCTTTGGTGAATTTTATCGATTCAATAAAAATGTGGCTGTCGTGATTGTCCAAAATTAGGAGTACTGTATGGCTATTGCTTGTAGATGACCCAGCAAAATTTGAGAAATGCTGCAAACACTTTTAAAAATTTTCAGCTGTCATGCAGCCACTTTGATGGGCTAGTCTGAGACTTTGAGCAGACACTCCTGCCAGCATAAAATCCTTGAAATTAACTCTTGGGAGTACAAATGCAGGGGGCAATGCATTTCCCATCACATTTACGAAACAAAACGGTAACTAACTGCCCCCTTTCTCCAGAAGTCACTTGGGCTACTTGATTTTCCCCTTTTCTAGAAATTACATTTAGGGGTTTCTGAACAGTAGTGAAACCTGTTTCATCACAGTTATATATTCTGTCTGGAGTGAATTCATATCTCTTCATAACATCTTCTAGATTCTTGAAAAATTTCCCGACATTTGTTTTATTGAAGCTTGTACTTAGGGCCAAACTTGTTGCTTCGGGTGTTCTTATAGACAAATTTTTATTCCTGGTCATAAAGTCTTGCAACCAATCTCAACCGGCTTGGTTATTAGTAAATCATGTTTTAGGAATTGTATTTGATTGTACAAGTTTTGCATATTGAAAAGCCAATTCCCTTGTTTGCAGTGTCATTAAACCATGATTCATTGATGATGCTTGCATTAAATATGATGTTAATTCTGCCTCCTGCTCTGTAGTAAAAACTTTCCTGTTATTCACATGTGGTGAATACACCACATTGTCTTTTTTATATTTTGAAACAAGCTAGCCAAATGCGATTTTGCAATTCCGTGGGCACTGGTTGTAGCCCTGATTGATGCTTCTTTTTCGACAACTTCAATTATTGCCCCTGGCGTCACATGTTCTTTCTGTTTCTTTTTCTTATACTTTTGAGGCATTTTTTTTCTATTAAAAAATTTTGCATTAGAACATGCCAAAAAAAATGTCAATATGGGGTTGAAAGGGACATGTCCCATTCATTCCCTATTTTACTGTCCCTTTCAACCCCCAGGCCTCAAACAACCAAAACTACAACTTAACTTTCTGATAGTGAAATATAATTTAAAATTGATTAAATAAACATATTCTAGAGGTTTCAAAGTAATTATCTCGATTTAAGTACATTATCCAATGACTATGTTTGAGATTTTACCCCTAAATGTAAGAAATGAAGAAAACTTACTTTTGCATGCATTTTCTGTTCATCCAGGCATTCCAAACACTGGCACTATGTATTGGACCCTACAAATGTGTGAAAACTATGGACTACTAGTGTCATCTATCCGTGAAATAGCGAAGCTCCATAATTAATTTAGCAGCAAGTTATAGAGGCTGTCCCTTTCATCCCCACCCTCTCCTATATCATTAGCATATATCATTTTAGTACTTAATGTGCTGACAGTTGTAGAGTATGTTGGTAATTGGCAGACTTTAAGCATGCAACACCACAAGAAAAAATGTATACCTTTACTCACCTTTTAAATTTACACATTCTTTCATATCACATTCCTCCAGCACTTGTTCATTTCTCATACAGTCTCTCCTTGTTTATCCCACACTCTGCTTTCAAATACCCTATCTCACATGCAATAATGCAACTCTTGTGACTCTTTTGCCATATCCAAGTTTTACTGCCATACACGAACACAGGCAGCATAACAAAGCCATTCATGCCTCTTTGAACATCCTTTTATCCCTTGCAAATTTACTCATTGCATACCTGCACTCCTGCATTCACCACCACCTGCACTCCTGCATTTACTGTTCTGATAATATCCCCATCTATCCTTCTGTTTCTATTAATCATACTTCCCAAATATACAAACTAGTGCACTTGTTCCAGCTCAATCATGTGATCCATTTGCTTATCTTTGTATTCAAACACAGTTGCCTTGGTTTTACTCACATTCACTTATAACATATATTCCTCACACACCTCTTCAAGATAAGACACAAGAGTTTGAGGCTCTTCTACACTCTGTTAACAGCACAGTGTCATCTGATACAATGAATGACAGACTTGGTCATTTCCAATTTTCATTCCGCGCTCAGGCACTCTGGATCTCCTCATGTATGCATCAATGAAAACATTAAACAATCTTGGGGATATAACCTTTGTCTTACCCCTTGTCTTACACTTTCTTCAATTGTGAACCACTTAAACACTTTGCCTTCCTCACGTGCACATGCTCTGTTGTTTTCATACATCATTTTCACGCTTCTAAGTAACTTACCTCTCACTCCATAATCACATATTTGTCACAGTTTTACCCTGTTCACTCTATCATATGCTTTTTCTAGATCAACAAACACTGTAAAGACTTTTTTACCCACATTCAAACATTTCTCCATAAACATTCTCAATATGAAGATCTAGTCTACACGCCTCTTCTCTCACAAAATCACACTACACATTCTTTATTTGCTTTGCAGTCGGCTTCTCAACTCTGTCAACCAACACTCACACAAACACTTTTCCAGATATGCCAGCAAACTTAGGCCACAGAAGTTCTTATAGCTGTTTCATTCTTTTCTATGTATATCAGAACAATCACGACATTTCTCCAATCACATGGCACCATGCCCTTATCACAACATATGTTGCAGAAAGTTAAGAAATAAACTGGAACTTTTTAACACATATGCACACAATGACACCTTACTTGCTTATTCCAGCAACATTTATTCTGAATTACAAACATTTTCCACCGCATTTAGAGGACTTCTTCAAGTAAACAAGCTGTTCCATTTATTGTACCACACATTTTTTAATAGTTTGTGTTATATTTCACACTATTTATTTACTTATTTATTACATATAAAAAAGGAAATGTCATAAGACAATTGGGGGATACTATAGATTACTATCTATGGAATTTCGGGACTTTGAGTATATATCTGAATTGAGGGGACTGAGACGAGTTCAACGATGCCCTACTTTTGGACCGGAGACAAAAAATAAAAAAGTTATCTTTTATCATACTTCTTTCCGACAATCGCGCGATGATAGGGAGTCGCGTCGCTCTCTCCGCTCTCGTATCGCATGTTTAACCCTACTGGAGATGACCGTAGTCTGACGTCATGGTTTGCAGACTTTACCGCAAGATGGCAGTACTAGCAACTATGGTGCCGTCTTCACGAGAGCATTAAAAAAGTATGGTAAGTGAAAAAGTATGATAACTTTTTTATTTTTTGTCTCCGGTCCAAAAATAGGGTACCGTTGAACTCGTCTCTGTCCCCTGAGTTCCAATATATAATCAAAGTCCTGAAATTCCATAGGGGGGGTAATCTATAGTACACCCGACAATTGATATTTTCCCCCAAAAATAATGCCCATAACAAAAGATTTAAAAAACAAATAAAAAAGGGATAACAACCAATGATAAAAAATATACATAAATAAAAACAAACGATTATATATTATAAAGTAATCATTTACAAATGTGATTACAAATAACATAGTATTTCTACGTTTTAATCTGTTAAGATAAAAAGGTTAGGTGATGTCAAAGTTTTGTAATTTTTGAAGCACAGGAAAACACATCATACATTAGTGCAGGGGTCGGCAACATGCGGCCCGTTGCAAGTTTTTGTGCGGCCCACCATGCAATATAACTTTTATGTGGTAAAGTAAAAATTAGGAAGGCTTTTTTATTTTTTATATTATTATTATTTGTTATATTATGAAATATATTGATTGTATTATTATTATTACTTTTTATAAATAAAAAGTAACATAAAGTACTAAAAGTTTTTATTGATAATATTTGATAATATGATCGAAATATAGAACGAGATTGACCGACGAAAATTTGCAAAACATTTTAAGGATTTCAGTTTCTCAAACCCATCCCGACATAAATGAATTATCGAAAAACATTCAAGAACAAAAATCGCATTAAATTTTAATGTTATTTTTATTCGAATAAAATAAATTATTTTCTTTTTTAAGAATTGTCACTTTTTTGTTCTCCGATGTTGTTATAGCATGTAAATAAAAAATAAAATAAAAATTAGTAACAATTTTATTTTTTTAAATAATATTTATATTTGATTTAAAAAAACCTATTTAAGCTACATACTACATTACATCTGACCGTGCAGCCTGCTTAAAAATATTTCTTTTTTTGAAAATGGCCCGCCGTCCAGAAAAGGTTGCCGACCCCTGCATTAGTGTATTATTATTATTATCTTTTATATTTAGTCTTATTTTAATATTAATCTCTAACTTTATTTTACAAGTTTTTGAATTAATCCATGTTAATTTAGAATGTAAATTTAAAAATTAAATCCATAATACTTGTAAAATGTTTCTCTGTTTTCCAAATGTACTGTACAATAAATGGAATGGATTGTTTATTTGAAGAAGGTCTCTAAATGTGGCCAAAAACATTTGTAATTCAGAATAAATGTTGCTGAAATAAGCAAGTAAGGTGTTATTGTGTGCATATAAGTATATGTTGCAGAGTTGTAGTATCCATTCTTTCTCATTTTTCCTTCCATATTTTAACATTTTTGCAGTCATACCATCCAGACCAGATCTGCCATTTTGCATTCTTCTTATTGCAATAATCTAGACACTAACCAATGCCAAATTCTATTGCGCTAGACACGGCTATATGATACTTTATAGTATATTGGGTTTAGAGATGTTATTTGTTTATCACTACTCTAATACTGGTCTAGCATGTAAATACTCCGACAAAGACTTCTTATTGCATTCTGAACCTCACTGAAATGCATAGACGCATCCATCACTTCTTCATTTATTTCTGCAACTGTTCTTCCAATCATGCTACCTTCACTGCCTCTCAACAGGCTCTCAAAATATTCTTGTCACTTATTATGTATCATACCTCATATTCGTCCCACATCAGTTTATCATTTGCACTTCATACACAAGATATACTTTTCTTTCTGTTGCCATGTATACTCTTTATTTGCTTCCAGAACAGTTTTCTATTTCTCTCAAATGCTCCTTGCATATGCTGAGTCTATTCTTCATTCACTCTGTCTTTACCTTCCTTAATCACTCATGCAGCCTCTCACTTTGCTGTATACTTAATCTTACTAACACTGCCATTTAGTAGACCCGTGTATGTAGCCTTTTTACTTTATCAGTTTGCTCAACTCTGTCATTTCACCATGCTTTCTCTCTTTCACGGCCCATTCTTGTTACACCACATACCTGTTTTGCTGTTTCTACTGCACAAGATTGGAAATGCTTCCAAACCTTCTCCACATCACTCATTTCCTCACTCACTTTCTCCAGTTTTAATTCAACATGCTCTCTATGATCATCTTTTCTACTCAACAGGCAGTCTGTTTTCACTTGTTTCAGAGTCATTCTTTTCTTCCTTTTCTTCTGCCACATAATCTAGTTATACCTTTGATACCACTAAGTAATGGTCCAAGCTACAGTCAGCTCTGCTCATAACTCTTGTATCGTCCACTGTATCTCTTAATCTATCATCATACAACAACAAAATCTATTATGCTCCTCTAACCATTTGTATGATTTTCCCATGTGTACTAAAATTATGATATAATCTAAAATACACCTTTTTTATAAAAAAAAAACACTAAAATTTTGTAATGATTAGTAGTGTTTAGTTAATATGCCTTTGTGTCCTTATCTTAATTTAAACTTATCTCGTCTACTAGTACTTTATCATTTAACAGGACATATTATACTGGATTTATGGATGCAGCAATTAGGTATAATAAGTCTTGTTAATTGACAAAGTACTAGTGAAGTTTTTAATAATCTATACTCGAAATTCTGGAGAATTGGAGAATGCAGAGAACAGGAAATACAGCAGAGGAAATAGAAAAATTAAAAACAGAAATATGGTATTTAAAAAAAATGTAAGATGGAAGCCATAAAATTACCAACATTAAGCTTACCTGTGAGTATCAGCACAAATTTACAACAACATGATGTAGAAAACATAAATAAATTTTAATTGTAGAAAATGTCTTTTAAATGCCTGCCGATGAGGGACAAACAGGTCCGAAACACAATGTTAAAGTGTATGTGTTCAGGTGATTTAAATAAACAAACAATATTATTTCTGATCTGTAAGACCTAATCGCTGCATCCATAAATCCAGTATAATATGTCCTGTTAAACAATAAAGTACCAGTAGACGACGTAAATTTAAATTAGTAGTGTTTGTTTGACTGTTTTAAACTAATTATAAGCATATTTTATTTAATCTGTTAAAATGAACTTTCAGTATAACAAAATTAGTTGTGTAGTCTCAACAAGATTTAACATGTGGTCTTTTCAGGCTTCTAATACATCCTGAAAATGGTATATGTATAATTTTGCTGTTATGAATTTTGGATTATTGAAAGTATATTTTCTGCATATTTTTTGTGCATGTATGTTAAATGTAAACATTATGCAACTTCCAATATAATGTGTTACGTATCAGGTTCCTCTAAAGCAGTGGTTCCCAACCTTTTCTAGGATGCGGAACACTTTTGTGAGCAATTTTCTTTAGCGGAATACTTACTTAAGTTAATATGAAATACATAAGCTTGTCATCAGTTATTTTATTAGAATTGAGCAGTTATAATTCAATATCTTTACTCATATTATTAACGCCAATTCTAAGACAGGAAAAAATATACCTAAATAACTTTAATGGGAAACTTGTGCCTGATGTTTTTTACATATTTCATTCAGTTTTTATCATTGCCTTTATCTTATTCGAAACAGTAGTACACTCCATAAGTACGAGTCGTACAGTACATATATACATGTATTTAAGTTTATGAAAATTTTATGATTTTAATTTTTTGATATTTGGCGGCTCGAATACGATTGTACGCTTTCCGATTTGCGACTAAATCTGCGGAACACTTGGGAGATGCTTACGGAACACCAGTGTTCCGCGGAACACCGGTTGGGAACCACTGCTCTAAAGTTAGATATGGTTTTCTAATTCAAAAAGGTTTTCCACCACCGATTTATATATTTAGAATAAACATCTGTAATCAAGGAACAAATTGTGCACTGTATAAAATAGATCCTGTATGGATTTGGCTATTAGAGTTAACTGAATATTCTTCTCTTTTGGATATATTAAGTAATAGTAATAACTTTACTTTAGCATTCTACATGCTAGTCAAATTTATTTTATATTTACCAATTAATTTTATTATTACACATATTAATTTACAAAAGTATAAATATCTTATATGCGAGTAAATACAGTATATATATAAGACGATCTCGCATATAGGACAACATGTGACTTTAAAGATCAAAATAAAGAAAATTAGATTTATTAATACAATTCTAATTTTATATCATTTAATCACAAATAAAATATCAAATGCACATATTAAGGCAAACAACCAGGCTTTCTTGACGCTATCACCTTTTGTCTACTTGGATTCGCTTTCTGAATCTTCGTTACAACTCTCCTCTTTTTAACTCTCACTCCACAAAGCATCATCCTCTGATCCGTCGAGTGAATTTGAAATGCAGTATTTCTTGAATGACTTTGCTATCAGCTCTTGAGGAATGCTTTTCCACACATCTGATACCCATGTAGCAAAACCAAAACATTATAATACACATTACTGGAAAAAGTTTATTTTTAATGATTCAGAATGTGCAAATATTCATCAAAAATACCAATTTAACAAATATGAAATAACTACATTTATAATCATTGCTACGTGACCAGCTATTTTTGGACCATCTCTTTGAAAGCAACATTTACCTTGACCTCCATAGCATCTTGCTATAATGGCAGTATAAACTATACGCGGTTCACAAAAATTATTGCAAAAATGCAAAGAATCCTTCGCTCGCATGTATAGGACGACTTAGGTTTTTGAAGCAGTGAAAAATGAGTAAAAACCTTGTCTTATACATGAGTAAATACAGTATATATGTTATGGACAAAGTGATTAATACGGGCATTATGAATAATGACCAACAAAATTGGGCATTGTATTGGGTTTTTCGGAAAGTTCGTAGCGATTTTTAAGAGAAATAAAAGAAATTGTTTTAATACTAAAAATATACTTTTATTCCATTATGTATGCGCCATTGTTTTTAATGACGTGTTGCCATCTATGGGGCAGCTTCATGATAACCTCTTCGTAGAACTTTCCAGTTTTTTCCGCGAAAAACTGATCCACGTGGTTTTTGCAAGCTTCCAAAGTATCAAAGTTTTTATCATGAAGGGAATTTTGTAGAGAACGGAACAAATGGTAGTCCGACGGGGCAAGGTCGGGTGAGTAAGGGGGGTGGGGTGAAACATCCCAGCCTAGTTCCAATAATTTTTGGCGTGTTCGTAAAGACGTGTGAGGTCTGGCATTATCTTGGTGAAACACAATGCCTTTTCTATTGGCCAGTTCCGGACGTTTTTCTTTAATTGCCATGTTCAGCTTATCCAATTGGGAACAATACTTATCAGAATCAATTGTTTGATTCTGTGGAAGCAGCTCATAGTACAGGATTCCTTTCCAATCCCACCAGACAGTGAGCATGACCTTCTTTGGATGAAGACCGGCCTTTGGAGTTTTTAATGGTGATTCATTTTTCTTACCCCACGATCGTTTTCGGCTGATGTTGTTATAAATGATCCACTTTTCATCACCTGTCACTAAACGCTTCAGAAAAGGGTCATTTTCATTTCGTTTTTCAAGAGAATCACAAATGGAGATGCTATCCAGTAAGTTATTTTCCGTTAAGTCGTGAGGTATCCAAATGTCATAACGATTCACGTATCCGAGCTTCTTTAGATGTTGAAATACAGTACTGTTTGATGACTTCACTATGTCTGCAATCTCTCGAGTTGTGTAATGAGGGTTTTCATCCAATAATGCTTTGATTTGGTCCTCTTCAATAACAGGAGGTCTTCCTGAGCGAGGAGCATCTTCAGGGCTGAAATTACCCGTTTTAAATTTTGCAAACCACTTTCGAACAGTTGATTCTGATACAGCACTCCCACCATAAACATCACATATCTTTTTTGCTGTTTGTACAGCATTTTTGCGTTTACGAAAAAAGAAAAGAAACAAGTGTCGATAATGCACGTTGTTCGCATCCATTTTTGCAATGAGCCAAATTAAACGCTATTTGAATAATCTTAACAGTTTTTTTGTAACGGACGCGTCTCAAGGTCATTTATCGTAATATTCATTGGTTTGTACAATTCTAATCATTTTTGCGTCAATCGGTGTCTCAACTGTCGGCTATCAAAAATCACTACGAACTTTCCGAACAACCCAATAATAAATTTCAATAATTTATCAAATTGACCGGTCATTATGAATACTGCTATCACCTAATCGGGCAAAGTGATAATAATACGTTGAGGAGTGATCATACAACATATGCTAGCCAATCGGCACTTAGTTGCGCGTGCGTATTGCGTTTAGTACCGAATTTGGCGGCAGTCGTGAGTGTTTGTGCTCTCGACAGATTCCTTCTGGAGGGAAGCCGCCGGCAGGCTGCCGATTGTTTAACATCACTAGTTATTTATTCATGGTAGTTCTTGAACACACGTATCAATATCTAGTAACGTTAAACAATCGGCGGCGTGCCGGCGGCTCCCATCCGGGAGAAATCCGTTGAGAGCACAAACAGTTGCGACCACCGCCAAGATGGTGCACATAGGTAAAATTTTGCCATTTAATTAATATAGTTAACAGTACTTAGTTTTAAAAAATTATGTTCTTTTTAAAATACTTTGAAATAATTTACAAAAAATAAATATTTCTAAATGAAATAAGTGGAGGTTTTTTTAATCAAATTTTAAATTCGGTAGTAAACACGATACGCATATGCAACCGAGTGCCGATTAGCTAGTGTATGTCAAATGATCATTCCTCAACTTATTATTATCACTTTGCCTGACTAGGTGATAGCAGTATTCATAATGACTGGTCAATTTGATAAATTAATCAATATTTATTACGCTGCCTGCCCTTTTTGGTCATTATTCATAATGACTGGACATTATGAATAATGCCAGATTAATCACTTTGTCCATAACATATATATTTCAACCTCCGGGTTCCCAACCGGTGTTCCGTAAGCATCTCCCAAGTGTTCCGCAGATTTAGTCGCAAATCGGAAAGTGTACAATCGTATTCGAGCTGCCGAATATCAAAAAATTAAAATCTTAAAATTTTCATAAACTTAAATATATATATACGACTCGTACTTATGGAGTGTATGACTGTTTCAAATAAGATAAAGGCAATGATAAAAACTGAATGAAATATGTAAAAAACAGCAGGCACAAGTTTCCCATTAAAGTTATTTAGGTATATTTTTTCCTGTCTTAGAATTGGCGTTAATAATACGAGTAGAGATTTTGAGTTATAACTGCTCAATTCTAATAAAATAACTGATGACAAGCTTATGTATTTCATATTAACTTAAGTAAGTGTTCCGCTAAAGAAAATTGCTCACAAAAGTGTTCCGCATCCTAGAAAAGGTTGGGAACCACTGCTATAGACAGTTTACAATAATGCAAGTCTTTCCAAAATGTAGTTTATTTCACAATATCAAACTTCTTTCCCAACATCTTGGTTACAAAACGTGTTTCGAAAACTTGATTTTCCTCATCAGTTGCATATTTTGTCTGTAGGGCTGGAAATTGAAATAGATAAATAATAAATATAATGCAGTTCTACTTGTTTATGTATTCTTTTAAATTAAAAGTGGAACAAATAAATAAAATTATTTATAACTTCTAACTAAATTTTTTTGTAATACTGCTGACCCTTGATAATCTGACGCTTTTGTAATCCAACATTCTCAGTAGTCCGACACACCTCCCATCAAGGTCACCGTAGTCCCCGTCTCGTTATGTGTCTGCACAGAAGGATGTCGCGACATGAATCTCCCCACTCAATTCTTACACGATGACACACGTTTCTTATGTTTTCTGTGAGCAGTTCTGTACGTACTGTATTATTTATGCCTATACATACTGTATGTACATTTATTGGCTTCCATATTTCTTTTAATAAACATGTTTTAGTTAACCGAAATGGGTGTTTCATTTCCATATTAACCTAGGCAGCGTTTTACTCATAAAATGTAGGAATATTGTAGGCAACTGCTAGCAAAACAATGCCAGATATGTAATCACTTTTGGTAATCTGACACCCCTTTGGTCCCACACCTGTCGGATTATTAAGGGTCAGTTGTATCGTTAACTTATTTATACATTTCGATCATTTTTTTTAAGTGCACACATTCAAATCTGTTAAATATTGTACAAAAATTAATATTAAATGGTCTTAATAAATACAGATTTAACAAACTAAATTAATTATCATGTTATTACTAAAATTAAAATAAATATCACCATAATAATATATATCTTTATACTGATGCAATAGCAAAAGTTAATCTGAAATTTCCGTCGTAAAAATGAATTTGGAGGAAAAATGCAATTAATTATGAAAGTTATCATTAATCAGTTTAATAATATCTCATTTTTCCTTGTAATGAAAAATTAATTTGACAAATTATTATATAGATTATGAAAGGATTAAAATGTATTATATTATTCACACTAGCAAATTGTAACATGAACCTCTTCGGACATTATGCATTGAAAGAACACAAAATTTGATTAATAATTTCCATCAAAAGTACTGGTTCAGTAGCACAGCCAGAAATTTAGCAAGGGGGAGGCACTAACATGTAAAATACTGTAATTAAGAAATATCGATGAATGTTTGAATAAAACTGCAATGCAAAGTATATAAAATTGTGTTTATATTTTGTATTGAATATGATTGGTTTACACCAATCAAATCTATTATAAAAATAATAATCACATGATATTATGTAAACATAGCATATGAACATAATCGTAATAATAATATTTCTTAGGAGGGGGGGGCGTGTTCAACCGTCGAGGCTGCTGGCGTTTTTTCTTGTGCTCCTGGTCATCCATACTAAGCCTAAGATACAAACGTTTTTGACTTTCTACTAACGTTATAAGTGTTAATTTGTAACTTACTAAGATTAATACTTCAATAATTACATCATTACAAACATGCAACGCTCTCCACCTAAGCGGGGAAGACCTCCAATAAACCGTGCCAAACCGGATACCAAGAAGATTACCAACTTTTTACGAATTACGTAAACAATATCCTCAGGTTAAACTGCGGAATGATGTTTTACTAATCAACCATGAAAAGCTGACCTATAATTTAACCACTGGAAAACTGGTACAGGCAGACACTTTTCTTCCATCGTCAAGAACAGATACAACTAAATGACAAATTAACAAACAAGACAAATTTCGAGTTCGCAAATCTCATTCTAACAACCAATGCCTTATTGTTATTAATTGGAATAGTCAGGGCCTCAAACATAAAATACCTCAAATTGATGCTTTTACATCTAAATATGAACCAGACATCTTGGCTATCACTGAAACCTGGTTAACCTCAGAATTGGTCTACAAGTCAAAATTTTTCGAGAAATTTATAATTGAATCAATAATGGCAAATAAACCTATTGGCCCAGGCCGTCCAAGCGGAGTCCTCTGTTTACTATTAAAAAAAGGTGTCTGTAAAATACTACAAACAAAAAAATCTAAGAATTTCATTTTGCTTCTTATTCAGATCAATAAACCTATGCTTGCAAATATCAAAAATAATCTAATAAATTTATTACTTGCTTATATTCCACCAGACGATATAACAACTTTGAATGAAATATCTAAACACGTCGAGACCTGGCATTACATTACTCCTTACTCCATAATATTGGGTGATTTCAATGCAAGAATAGCCAACAGAATGGACTCCAAATATAAAGGTACTAATCCACTAATACAAAATATTCGCTACTCGAAAGATAAACACCTAAACAGACTGGGGCAAAAATTAATAGAAATAATAACAAATCTTAAAATGTGTATAATCAATGGTTACTTGAAACTGACATACCAGCAGAATTTACTTGTTTAACACATACAGGAAAATCAACTATTGACTTCACGATTTGTTCAGAATTATTATTAGATTGCTGCATGGACTTTAACGTTATTAACTTTGATATCTCCGAACATTTCCCCACAATGGTAAAACTTCTATTATTCTTGACAAAAAACTGACAAATTACCATCCAAAAAACAACGTGTACAATACAAAACTTGCAGGTATTCTAAAAAAATTGAAAACCGATTTGGCGACATCCCGACAGTAATAGAAAACAATAGCGAAGATTTATACAGGCTAATGATTAATATAATGAACGACTACATTGTTCTGAATAATGGTAAAAGAAAACATAACTATGGATTTAGACAGAGCTGGTTTGACTTTGACTGTTATAAAAAGAGAATGGAAAAAAAGACTAAACTAAAAATATTCAGATTAAACTCTAACGACATCAATTTTAACAACTATAAAGACGCTAAACGAGCTTATAACAACCTAATTAAGACAAAAAAGAAAAATTACTTCAAGAAGCTTGAATTAAACTTAATTAAACATAACAAAGACAACAAATTATTTTGGACTACAGTAAGAAGATATCGATTTTAAACCTAGCATAAGCGAAAATTCATCAATCATTGACTTCGACACTTGGAAAAATTTCTACCAACGATTCTCAATAATTCACTTAGACTCACCAACAATATTAAGCACAAAGGCATACAACGAACACCTGGATGTTGACTTTTCAATTGATGATCTAAACGAAGCAATTCAAAAAATAAAAATCAATTCAACCCCAGGTCATGATAACATTCCTAATAAATTTCTAAAAATGCTACCTAATAGTTCCAGATTAAAACTACTTAATATTTTTAATATTATGTATAAAGCAACTTCCTTTCCTGACTCTTGGAACACAGTTATTCTTACTATGCTATATAAAAGGGGTGACAAGTCTTCCCCTAACAACTATAGACCTATAGCACTGCTGTCTACAATAAGAAAATGTTTTACTTCAATGTTAACAACCAAATTCCAACAATGGACTAAAGTCAACGATTTAGAAGCTAAATTCCAATATGCCTTTTCAAAAAATAAAGGAACTGAATCAGCCATTCTTATTCTACTAATGATAATTCAGCTTTATCTTACAAAAAAACATAGGAAAGTTTATGCTGCATTCATCGACATAAAAAAAGCCTTCGATTCAGTCTACACTCCATTACTGATAAATAACTTAAAATCCTGTGGTGCTAGTGCTAAATTTACATCTGCCATAAATAAGCTTTACTCAAATTATTCTGTTAAAATTAAACAAGGCAATACGATTTTTCCTTCATTACTTCTTTCCCGTGGAGTACTCCAGGGTGACCCCTTGTCACCTTACCTATTTAATTTCTATTTATTGGGCATCAACCATCTTTTTAACAATCCTTTCGAAGGCATTGAAATAAAAAATCGAACATTTCATTACATCCTCTTTGCCGACGATCTAGTTATACTAGCCCCAAATAAAATATCACTTCAACGCAAGATTAATCAACTCAACCTTTATCTTAATTCAATCTACTTGGAAATAAACCCGACTAAAACTAATATAGTAATTTTTCGTAAGAACAACAAATTATCTAATAAAGACACAAAAATTTATCACGAAAATACTTCACTGCAAATAGTCAACGAAGTCACATATCTAGGAGTCGTGTTTGATTGGAATTTGACCTTTAAAACCCAAATATCAAAATTAAGTATTAAAGTTAAACAAGCAATTGATAATCTATTATTTCTATGTGCAACAATGAAAACATCAAATTTGAATATCCATTTTAAACTCTACAACACCATTGTAAATCCTATCATTTACTATGCAAGTCCAATATGGGGACTGGATTATTTAAATAACCTCGAAACTCTGCATATTTACTTCTTCCGAAAGTTATTCCACCTTGAAAATACAATACCTGGATACGCCATCCGTCATGAGACAAGTCGCACTTGGACTTTTCCTCATTTATTAAAACGTATTATAAAATTTTACTACAGACTTAAATACAAAAGTGATGATAATACCAAATTTTTATATCAAGAAATGGTAAAGCAGTGCAATAACGAGAAAAACAAGCAGCTCTGGCATTATAAATTTCGAGGAATTTTAAACTCTTTTGGTATATCAGAACTATTGTTCACCGACACGATCCAAGATTGGAAATTCGCCTATAATCTCCTACTAAATTCGGCTATATCCCAATCTATTATTAAAGACCAATTCTCTCTAAATCAAAGCAACTACCATCCTTGGTATATTAACATACTCAATATTCCCTCTTTTCAACCCTATATGTGGCAACCAACCGATCTAAACGTTAAACATCTGATAATGCAGCTACGTCTCAACAAATACTCTCTCTTTGTTAATAGTACATATATAAATTTTTCGATCACTTACTGCCAATTATGCCAATCTGATGACTTTTCTATGCTCCATCTACTCCAAAATTGCCAAGCACTAACCAAACTGCGTGAACAATATGACATTATAAGAATATGCAACGATGGATCACTTCTCGACTTTAAAATTAATCTAAATTCCATCAGCAGAAAGGATGCTTACAAAATTTATAACTACTTTGTTAAAATCACTGAAAAAATTCTTGGTAATACCTACTAATTTGTTGTTGTAAATCATGATGGTTAATAATCGTTACAAAAATATGTAATGTGTATTTTTAACATGTAAACTAATTCTTTAAGTAATACTTGTACTTGTACTACCCCCTTATAGGGAAATTTTCCCTTTGCAAATAAAATTATTATTATTATTATTATAATATTTCTTAAATAGTAATTAAATAATTTTAATTATATCAAATTTAAAATTTTGACAGTTTATTTTTGAAAGTGGTATAAAGTCCAGAATACAAGGTCTTTTCTTCCAGATTATTCTAAATTATTTATAAATTATTAAATTTAATAAGAGATGGTGCCTAATGCCTGCCTCTAGTGACAAATTATTTGGAAATTAATTAATATTAGCGGAAAAGTAGCCCGATTTAATCCGGCAGTTGTTTGGCATATTAATAATATGTATAGGTATGAAGTCCATTTGCAATCAACAAAAACATTATTTTACTTGGGCAATGTTTATGCAATTTTATTATGTGATCATTTTTATGTCTAAAGTCTTTAAGCAGTATATATAATTATGCCTACCATAAATTCTTATCATAAACCTTTGTTATTTTATTATCATAATTATTTGCTAGAGAATAATTTATTCTGATTTTAAAATTACAGGTTCCTTTCAGCCAACCAGAGCTATACAATTAAAGTTTTATTCTTATTATAAACAAGCTACTGAAGGACCATGTACACTACCAAAACCAAATTTTTGGGATCTGATTGCAAGAGCAAAATGGTGAGGAATTTAATTACATTTGAAAGCCATCATTTTAATAATTTATTAAAATTATTAATAAATGAAAAACTTTCATAATTAAAATAAATAAATGAAATACACTCCTTGGAGTAAATAATAAAATTTTAAAATAATTCTGCTTATGAAATCTACTTGAAAAAGTGCATCATTACAAAATTAGAACCATAATTTGAAAAAATTTGAAACTTTGGCCCTATACAGCGGAACCTCGCTTAACGAGCATAATTCGTTTCAGAATCTTACTCGTAATTTGAAACACTCATTAAGTGAAACAATTTTTCCCGTAGAAATTAATGTAAAATACTATAATGTGTTCCATGCCAAAAAAAATACTCAAATATTTTATGTATAACATTTATTCAAAGAAAATGATACAATATAGGCCTACGTTCAATTATACGAGCGCCGAGGTGGCTTTTCTTTTTCACTAGACTTATTATACCATCAGTAAAAAGAGGCCTACATTGTTAAGGAGTGGGAATCATCATCATCTTTTCTTCTAGTGCGGAATGAACCAATCTGGAATGCAAATTCAATTTGCAGAAAAACAAAAATAACCACAGATAATAGTTTGATAAACATGCCAAACGATGTGCCAAATTCTTGGGCTATGTAAGAGCTATAATTAAATATTAGAAAGTAATTAATTTGACTAGAGGTAGGCAGTTATGCTTCCATCTCGTACTAAATTTAATAATTATAAATAATTAATTTTTAATTTAGACATTTCTAAAATTTAATTTGGAATTGGTCATTAAATTTAATACGATATGGCCTACCTCTAGTCAATTTAATATTTAATTATAGCCTTCACATAGCCCAAGAATTTATCGTATCGTTTGGCGTGTTTATTATATAATGGGCTATGCTCGTTGATGTTTATATGTAATATGTGTGAACACGAGTTTGGAAAAATGTGTGATCACAAGCGACACTAAAATGCTAGCGGAATGAGTGCTAAACACAGACTGATGGAGCTTTTACACTATTCGTGACTTCCCCTCTCCTCATCACTCGTTATGCGAAACATCACTCGTTAAGCGAGTCATTTTTTTTTTACAATTTGTTTTACTCGTTAGGCGAGGTTCCGCTGTATATACATTTCAAGAATATTTTGTGTATTGGTAATTATTGATTTTGATTTCAATTTTTGATTTGAATCATCTGAGGAATGTTAATTTGTTTGATAAAATACAACTTCTCAATTAAGTGGGTGATTTCTGTTATATTTTTAAGTTATATATACTAAATTTCATCTATGTGCACAAATAGAGAGAACTGTAGATGAATGCAGACAAATATGGCAAGAACTATACACTTCACACACATCACAAGATAATACACAACAACTTGTAGCATTTTACAAATTAAAGCAATAAAAGTAAGTCTTTGGTAAAAAAGATATTTACACAGTTGGACTTAGGTGGAGAATGGATGGAGAATGCTTGCCAATTTTCAGGAAGAGAGAACCTTCTGTATGGAATATGTCCACCTTGAACTATGATGCGGCACTCACTACAATATGACTGCTCGTTACCGACTGGCTTGGTGACTTTTTCTATAGCTATTGCCACTAGCAATTGTGTTTGTTTGTCCTTAAGTTTTGGACATGTGTGTAATAGCAAGTGTATTTTTATTGTTTAAACTTTAGTTTCTTTCATTGATAGCCATATAACATATATACATTGTACTTTATATAATGTACTGTAAATGTATATATTGTACTGTAATTTATCATCTTATGTGATGTGTGTTTATAAATATATGGTTTCAAGTTTAAATATGGAATAACTATACGAAAACTCTATAATTAGTTTCAGTTTAACTTAATATAATTCTCCATATATTTCATTTTGTTTATTTGTACACAGTTTACATATATCAATATTTTATTTGTGTACTAATTTATAAAATTGTCTTTGAAAAGGGATGCATGGATGAAGTTAGGTTCTATTTCAAAAGAAGAAGCTATGGAATGTTATGTACGTGAAATGATTAAGGTATGTTTTAATTAAATTAATGTGTTGTACATAATAATAAAATAGAAAGTTCTATAATATGAGAATATTTGAAGGTTTAGCCTGTTAGTTTTTGTTTTTTAGTGTGTATTCATGAATTTATAAGTTTATATAAAGGTAGGTTTATCGGGTAGTGAATAAAAGATGAATATAAGGATTTTTCTGTAAATGTAAACTTCGATGTGGGTTTAAATATCAGAGAAATGAGAAATTGTAAGGAAAGTATGCAATGGTAGTTCCATTAATCTAAAAGAATGAACGTACTATACCCTATTACAGTGACATTCTGTTAACTCTGCATCATTGGGACTGATGTGGTGCTGGGTTATCGAATGTATTACTGTATTGGGCGGTGGAAGTTTTTCCGGTTTATTATCCGCTGGAAACAATTTGATTTTATGTTCAATTATCATTTGAATCATTTGATATCAAACAATTATCTTTCCATGTAAAACTGTAAAAATCCTTCTTTTATGATTGTTTAACACTCCATTTCAGTTTTTCCGGGCTATTCCTACCATTGATCGATTGGCTTGAAACAAGAACGCTCTGTTCTTACTTTGTGCTTTGTACACTTACGTTCATTAGAGTACATGAACAGTAATGTACTGTAGCTGTTTCCATGATAATTATTGAATCCAGGTGTGCTAAATATTTCTGCTTTTCATATCAAACCTGTGTACTAATGTCTGGAAAAGTCTTTAGAAAAATCGTGCACAAGGTAACTGGTTTTATCTAGCACAGAGTCATGTTGTCATCTCTAAAAGGAAAACCCATACCCCCTTTCTAAGAACTGCATGTTTTAAATGGTTTTACACAAAAATCTTAACTCTAGACCTACCCCAGTGCACGGATAACCCCTCCCTAATGATGAGCTCGACATGCCAGCATACTGGATGCCGGGTTAACTGAATTTCACTGTAAATACTTTACAATCAACTTATAAAATAAATCTTAACTGAAGATTTTTTCTGGTTTAATATTTTTATTACTTTTTATTTATATTTTATTTTAAAATTCATGAAATCAAATTTGCAATAATTATTTTTATTTTTAATTAATTTAATTTCTTAATTTTTTAATGTTTAAATACAAAATTTGTGTTATAAAAACTTAACTTAGCACAGAAATTTTTTTCATATAATTTTACTTTTAGAAACTACATTGATTTAAATATACAATCTGATAAAATTCAGTTTAGTTTGAAAGAAATATCTGCTTAGACTACAAAATTACATGTGAGTAGGGGCGGATCTACATAGGGACTAATAAAGCTTAAGCCGTGGGCCCGCAAGTGTCAAGGGCTCACAAAAATTGAATTATCATCATAAATTTCTAATACTTTTTCGTTAACAATTAGCACTTATCAATATAAAGTTTGTCATTCAACACTATTTCATAAATAAATATATTTTAACTTGATTTTGATGTTATTAAAATTGAATTTTAAACCCCAATTTAAAGGTTCTTAATCTAACAAAAAAGGTGACCCCATTGGACTTCGATAAGCCCTAGGCCCCGAAAAACCTAAATCCACCCCCCGGTTGTGAGAGTAGATTGAAATGGAAAAGACTGCATAACAATAAGTTTTATTGTTTTTCTTTAAACAGTCTCAATTTTTCTGTTTTAATAAAGATACTACTGTTTAAGTTGTGCGTTAAATAGATTACAAAAGAATCGATACTGTAAATGAGACAAAAGTCGGAAATCTTTGTACACCATTTTAGTATTGCGCTATCTAGATCAACAGTAGAAGTTTCTCGTCACGATGATTGAAGGAGAAAATTGGAGAAAGAAAAAAGATGTGCACATTTGATCTTCATTTAATATAGAGAATGTATACGATAAGGTCTTATATGATGTAATCTGTTTATTGCAAAAGAAAAGAATTTCAAATATGTTGTAATTATGTAAATAATGATATGACAATAATTATCATAAGATTATTAAATCCTGTGATAATTGATTAAAAATATTGATTAAAGAAGGCTCTCTTGGTGTTTTTTTTAGTCAAGTTCATTATGCTTGTTTTGGTCCACAATAGGATGGTGGGAGATGGGTCCAACTTATTTGGGATGGTCTCTCTCTAAAAAATTCTTGTTTTTTAGCTCGTTCGGATTCATTCCTGGGTCCCCAGAATGGTGGTAAGCTGACATCTTGACCAATCACCCATCTGGCCCTTTTCCTTAAATTGGAATGAAATAATTATGGAAATTATTTATTGTTGGTTTTTGAAAATGAATTGAAATGGATTTTGCTTTGATCAAGTGAAGAACATCTGGAGTTATTTTCTTTAATTTTTACAGCAGTTTGAAAATGAATAGAAAGATGCTTGAAAAGTGTTTGAACGTTGTTTTTATGTAATTATACTTTAATACTTGTAATTTTGAATACACTTGTGCCTTGTACTTTGGATTTAATTCATTCCAAGAGGGCGTTTGAACTCCAAATCATTTGAAGTCCACATCAATTTTTCCTGTCAGAAATAATGGAAAGTGAATTAATCCATTCCCAGACCCTAAACAATACCCATTTTGATAAACTTAAAACATACGAGGGTAATCCCAAAAGTAAGGTCTCCTAATTTTTTAAATAGAAAGAAACATTTATACAAAAATAAAGTTCATATCATTTTAAAGCTTGAACATTTATCTATTTTTCTACATAATTGCCATTTCGGTCGATGCATTTTTGTATGCGCTGTGGCAATTTTTGTATGCCCATGTCATACTAGCTCACTGCCGTGTCGTGTTAAACCAATTGAAATTCATTGCCAATTGCCAGAAGTGTGTGGCGAGTCGTTATAGATGTCAAAAACATCTTCAAGTGGTATAGGGAGTTTGCAGCTGATGGTACTGAAATTCATGATGAAGAAAGAAGCGGGAGACCATCAGTTTCTGACAAGACAGTCGCAAAGGTTGAGCAAACCATGCGTGAAGATCGGCGAATCACGCTGGATGATTTCTGCATTTTGGTTATTGGGCTTTCCCCAAGCACAATTCATAGGATTTTAGCGGAAAAGTTGCAATATCGGAAGGTGTACGCAAGATGGGACCCGCGACGTGGCGGCGAGCGGGCATGACATGGTCATACAAAAATGGCTACAGTGCCTAAAAAAAATGCATTGATCGAAATGGTGATTATGTAGAAAAATAGATAAATGTTCAAGCTTTAAAATGATATAAACTTGATTTTTGTATAAACATTTCTTTGTATTTAAAAAAAAAAAGGAGACCTTACTTTTGGGATTACCCTCATAATTTGCATAATTGAAGGTGAAAATAACACAATTAAATGCCCTAATAATAAATTAAAATACGAAAACAATAAATAAAACATGTAAATACTATACAATAAAACAAAAATTGCATTTACTGGTTGCACACCGTTGACTTCGGCATCTTAAACACTACTGCCAGATCTGCCACATTCTTACTGCTTTCACACTTCCTTTTTCACTTCAATCGTCAATACTACAACCTTCCTCTTAGATTTTGTTGCCTACATCCACTTCTCAGGTTAATAAGTAAAGGTTACATTGGGTTGAACAGAAAGTTTTTATGTATTTCTAACAGCCATCGTTTCTTAACATAGATATGGATTTAATTATAAAAGTTGTGAAATTTAACACATTATTGCTAATTTGAGATTGTATTCTTTGTTTAGAAGCGTATTTTAAACTTTCTACTTCACATTTTGTTTGAATAAAATCAAGTTGAAATGTCTGGATAAAAAGCATATTAGATATATTAGGCTGTATGAGTTTTAGAAAGGATATAATATCGTACAAAGAGTAAAAATAATTGTAATGCATATTGAGAAGATGCTCCTAAACTTTGAACTTTAATTATGAACTTTAACTTTATTTAAAAGTTCCTTCCGGGAATTTTTGAATTAAACGATAGAAAACATACAGAGTGTCCAAAAGCTGTCTAAAAATAAAAATTGACGAATAACACACAATATATATAACCGAACACGCCAAAAATAAAGTGAAAAAAGCACCGAAAACATACTAGCGTAACACAAAAGTGAGAGCACGACTCCGGCGCACAATAGATTGCATTTAAATTTTGAACATGCTTTATCATTGCCCGCACAGTTGAAATTTTGAAGCATCGTTTGAACTTCCGAGACAAATTTTTGTCAAATTTAGCATTCGAACTCTGAAGCATTTGAAATACAAAGTATCGCTATACTAAAAATTTAGTTTATTAAAATTCTGTATTTTGTTTTTGAGTTATAATATATAATTTTTAGTTTCTAGAACTTTGTCTTTTTAAGAAAATATATAACTAAAAACTAAATAAAGAGGAAATTATAGAATTAATTTATGGATATTTTCCAGATTGTAGAAGATATGGCTTATTCGGAGAGTGTTTTGAAATTTATGAATATACTCGGATTAGGCGGAATGATATCTGTTGATGATATAAGGAAAGCGGTAGGTGCAACCAAGAAACTGGATTATGATGAAAATAAAGGTACTTAATTGTAATTATAAAATATTTAAAGTATAAAATAATTTAATTAAGGTAACTATATTTGAATTTTGATTATTTAATTTAAATGTATTTCTATTAAGAAATATTATCTTAAACCAAACCATTATACGTTCCACTACTTTACTTTTCCACATGAAAATGTTTTCGGCTTTCTTTATAAGTCTTCTTTGGGTCTGTCTGTTTTAATGCTATAAATTAATTTATTTATAAAAATGATAACTAGTTACTTGTTAGGCTAAAAAATTCTGGGCTAATTTAGTTTATATTTTAGAAATTTATTAATTGAATTACTTGAAGTTTTAATTAAAAAGTAACTTATAATTTAAATTTAAGATGCGGAGTGGTTTATTTTAATCGATCAACTAGAATAACTAAAAAAATATGCACCCTACAAAAATTTATTGAACCAAAAATGTTAGACTTCAAGGGGGCTATTGGTGTCGTCGTAGATGAGAATACAATCGGCGAAAACGGGGTCAACTTCATTTTCTTAAATGGGAACACTTTTTCATGTCGTGATTCCACATCATAAACAAACTTTTATCTGAAACATTTTTTTATTGAAAGATTCACTTAGAAATTATGAGCATTTGGACCTTTATGTGGTTGTCACATTGCACCTGTGTGTCTCTGGATATCTGTGAAGTTTGTAGAAAAAAAAGGAAAGAAAAATGCTAACAATTCATTATGTGATACAGGTTCAAGCAGTTTGAACCTGTATAAAAAGTTATAACAAATGTAGAACTCTGGTTGGATTTTAGAAATAATTGAAGTGAATCTGAAGACAAGAAGTTAAAAACCTTGAAAAACATCACATTAGACCTAAATTAAAATGTGGACTCCTGAAAAAGATTAGCATTTATATGTTGTTTAATAAAAGTTAATAGTTACATTACAAAATATTAAACAAAATCAGATAATAAGAATAAAATAAATGTACATTTATACATGTTACCGGCAAAACCCGATTTTACGCCAAACTAGTTTGGCGTAAGCGTGTCAGGCCAAACTAGTTTAGAATTATTATTCAAGTATATTAATGGTTAATTTAAGTTCATCATGAATACAGATAAGTCTATTTTAAATTTTAGTTTGATTTTAAAAGTTTTCGTTTGAATTTTTGAAAATATTTTCAAAAGTTAATTACCTTTAAAAGTGCATGGCTTAATTTTAAAAAAATACAAACTGATAAGTACTGATTAGCTTATTTTTATTTTATACTTTTGTACAAGTGTTGTGTGACTTCTAATCAATACCGTTTTTGGTTAATGTTACCCTAGGTATCGAAGATGGCGGCTTGTCTCCGATTCCAGCAATCGGAAGACAGGGAACAGTGAGGACGCACGTTCTAACCTAACCTAACCTATTCTAATAATTTGGTTGCTAATAATTATGGTAATTTATTAGAATAGGTTAGGTTAGGTTAGAACGTGCGTCCCCACTGCTCCCTGTCTTCCGATTGCTGGAATCGGAGACGAGCCGCCACCTTTGATACGTAGGGTAACATTAACCCCATTTTTTATAATTAAGTAGACTATGTTTGAATAAATATTGTTCATCTAATTGATTGCCTTTTAATTTTATTTTAATTATTAATATATTTAACCATTAATATACTCGAATAATAATTCTAAACTAGTTTGGCGTAAAATCGGGTTTTACATATATAAACATATCTGTAATTCTTTTAAATTAATTATTTTTATTTATAAGTAAATAGAAGTAAGTGTAGATGTATTCAGGCGGAGCAGAGGAGCATATATTTCCTTAATCATTATGTAAGTTTATTAGATTTAGCTACAAAAATCATTTTGTGCACAAATCTATTTCCTGATCATCCCTTATAATGATTGCAGAATACACCAATGGATCTATTTGTTATTATTAAAGTTCTTAACACATGATGATTAATAATTTATATTAAAAAAACTGACATGATTACAATGTAGGAAGCGAGATTTTATTTATTTAAACCAATTAAACTGAATAAGGAATGTGAAAATTGTGCAAAGAAAGTTTTAAAGTATATTTAAAAGTCATTTTTCATGTATTGTCAGTGTGTTGGGTGTAAAAAAATTTTTTAATATTTTGCAGTACTAAGTTTTAAAAAAATCATAAATTTAAATAAATTTATTGTATTACCTATTGATTTATAAAATAATTTCTTTTATGCTGTCAGACCGGATAATGTATACAATATTGAATTATTAGTAAGGTGAGCGTGTTTACATTTTTACCAGTTCTTAATTTTACTTTTTTACTTACAGATGTAATATGTTTTTATAATTTAATGTTTTATAAATAATTTTTTTTTCTCTTTTTATAAGATCAAGTAGTAATGACTACATTTGATCTAATACAGGCCCGGCCAAACCTCGGCCCGTCACGTTAAATCGTGTGGCCCGCTAAGCGATATTATATATCTATTAAAACTTTTGTTTCCCATTATGTGTATACCAAAACAATTAAATAAATGAAAATTTGCGTGTGTCATTGTTATAATGCGCAAGTGCTAGTACGAACTCGTGGTATAACAATAAGATCTTATTCATATTGTATTTGTTTTACTTTTTTAAAGGCATGTTTGCCTAAATTGTGGCCCACCGTAATGTTACGCGTGATCAAAGTGGCTCGCGAAACAATTGGGTTGGCCAGGCCTGATCTAATATCACATTTCAAAAATTTTCTTGAATGGTTATTAAATACAAATATATCTATTTGCACAAACAATTTGATATTTGTATAAATTATTCCAATAATCTCAAGATGATTTGTTTATAATAATACCAAAAATAAATCTTTCTTTTTACTTTCTTCAACCTGCGGGTTAGCGGGCGTCGTCGTATTTGTAGTTGGCTATTTGTCACAAAGTAAGATTTTGTTTCCTTGTTCGACTAAGATTCTGATCTAAGTCTTCCTCTTCCCAATTTTTCATCGACTATCCAATGTAACAAAACACAGACACTGGAGGTAATAATGCGAGAAAATAAATTCACACCTTAAAAATTAACTCCTGCAAAAAGTTTAATGAAACAAAACATTTTCAACTTAATTTGATAGGTCTTCATCAATTACGAAGACTGATGAAGACCTATTAAATTAGGTTAAAAACATTTTTGTTTCATTAAACTATTTTGCAGGAGTTAATTTTTAAGGTGTGAATTTATTTTCCATCAACTATACTTAAAAGAGTGTAGTACACCATTCTGAATGCCTCAAAAGGTCTCAAAAACTGAAAATAAAGCTAAACATTAAATATCTGTTTACTTATCAATTTAATACGATTTTTCTAATATAAATAATCACTTTTACCATTTCAATTAACAAGTCTCAAGGACAAATAACTGTTGCTAGCTTGCAGCTGGAGGAATCTTACAATTCCCGTGGACAACTGTGTAGCATGTTTATGTTAGAAACTCATGTAATCTTTTTATGTGTTTTTATTCTTATTTCTTATAAATCTTTATCTTTTCTCATACCATCTCATACTATCCGACATGTCTTTATGATTTAAGAGACTATAGTTTACTGTAGTCTCTTAAATCAACTGGCTTACAACTGAAGGAGTCTTGCTTTTTCCCATGGACAACTTTATGTAGAATATCCAACAGTTGGGAGTCCACATAATCTTT
Organism: Centruroides vittatus; assembly: GCF_030686945.1. Classification (NCBI taxonomy): domain Eukaryota; kingdom Metazoa; phylum Arthropoda; class Arachnida; order Scorpiones; family Buthidae; genus Centruroides; species Centruroides vittatus. The sequence continues at coordinate 2,342,583 of NW_027122679.1, forward strand.
TTGTTTGTATTCCTGAAAACACCTCTAATGTTTTTATTTACAGTACATGTAATGCTGCGTACAGTGTTTAATAATAACATTAAATCATTCCTAATTATGTAATGTATCTTTCATTAAAATTATGCATTGATAAAGAATACAGAACTATTTAGCCAGTTCTTATATCTATTTTTAATGGGTGAAAAACCATGTTAAAAGCTTGGTTAATTTTTATCCTGGACAATGCCATGTATCTCTGCTAGAATATCATATTTATATCATATACTAAAGGTAGGTAGTCTGACAGTCTAACTTCAGTCGAAATTACTTAGTTCAGTGATTAAAGTTTAGCCAAAAATATAGCTGAAGAAATCTGACTGTTTAAATATTGGTATTTTATTACAGTAGACCACGCTTAATGCGGGGGATGCTTTCCTAGACGACAAAGCACTAAATGAAACAGTGTTAAACGAGGTCATTTTAACATAGAGTAAATAGGGAAAGGGGAACATGTGACCGAAAATAAACAGATTTTACTTTAAGTTTAAATTATTTTTATATTAATTTGCATAATAATATATGTTAAATAACACAAACATATGCACACAGAAATGTAAAGTTCATATTTTGTGATGAAGATCGTAACTTTTCTAAAATTCTTGTTTTTCGCGATGAAGTCGCGTAGTTTCATTTGTTGCTTTTCTTTTCATTAAGCAAATGTCGATAGCAAGAGATTGCATCCAAAACGGCTCGTCTCGCTTTTGCACTCCTTTCAAAATCTGGATTGTTTGCCACAATTTGATCAACGATTTCAGTTATCGTTACCAAATTTTTACTAAGGAAATCTGTAGAGAAATATTTTGGGTTCTTCGTCTTCAGAATCTCTATTTTCCAGTTCTACACGAATACCTTGTTCTGCCAGTTCTTGAAGGTCATCATTGATAAGGCTCTCGCCAGAAACCTGCAGTAACTGAATATCCTACTTGTCTACATCTCCTAGTCCTGCTGTATTGATTAGGTTGACAATTTGGTCAACTACCGATACAGTGATAGGCTCTTCTCGTTGAGAATTCTAGGACACCTTTAGCCATAACTTCTTCCACACACTGTTCACGCATTTATCAGTTAATTCTTGCCAAGCAAAGGCAATATTTCCTATGGCATCCATGATGATGTATTTATTTTTCCCAAAATTGCACAAAACAAACATAGATTTAAGGAAAGTACGGCACTACGATGAATTGCCACCTTTTGCTGATTGGTTCGTGTTTGGGAATAATCGTATTATATACGAATCGATGAAATGCCACGATAATTTGAATTAGCATAAATTTTGAGCTTTTTTTCGGCTTTGAGCAGACCACATTATATCAAATCAGTGTTAATCGAGGCAGTGTTAAGTGGGGTCTTACTGTTATAGTAAATACAAAGTGGGTTTTAACTGTTATAGTAAATACATTTTATAAATTTCACTTTAAATGTACAGCTTTGTGTTGTTGAGCTCTATAATAGTATCTTTATTTCTAGATTTATCACACCATCATCAGACACAAGACCAAGAAGTATCTGATGATGGTGTGATAAGTCTAGAAATAAAGATGCCATTATAGAGCTCAACAACACATTTTAAACTAGACAAGAAGTGTATTATAATATTAAAACTTTCTATATAAATGATAAAACTTTTACAGCAATTGGTGATTTAAAAAAGAAAAACACTGCTGATTTTAATTTTTATTATGTTTTGTTTAGATTCAAATACTGAGACTAGCAGTGATCAAGAAAGTAATGAATTTTATGAACCTGTTGAATCTGAGGTATTATGAAATTCAGTATTATTATTAAAATATAATAAATGTACATGTAATATTAAATTTACTGTACTTTGTTAATATTTCATTAATGTAAAATGTAACGATCCTCCATTTATTTAACTACTGGTGGGAGAAATGACACAATTATTTGGGTTGTCTATTGCATTCATGAGCAACCTGTGGCCGTGATGTCCTAATATGCAGTCAGAGCTTTAGCAACATAATTTTATTTTCCTGTTTTTTGTCTTGTGCCATTATTTGACCTTAATTAAACTGATATTCATGACAAAGAACATTCAAATCAAACTTGACTAGTGGAAAGGTGAGAAAAAACTACATATTACAAGCAATTATTTGATCATAAAATACACTTCATGTCAACGTTCAGAGATTAAATAATCGACACTTCAGTGAAGTGTCGATTATTTAATCTGAGCAATTATTTATCGTAACATTGTCACAATGCTGGGCTGCAAGTTTTAATCATGTTTTTAATTTATTTAATTTAAAATATATTCCCTCCACCTCAAATTAGTAGTGGTTTGCCCTTGTACTTTACCTTTAACAAATCAGTTGTGCCAGTCATCTATGAACTGCTTTCAGAGGAAAAGTTTTGAATTGAAGTAACGTGACTTCCGGTTTGCATCGGAAGTTCTTATATGGTTGACTAGTGGACTAATCAGGCTCCAGCCCCTAAGGTTTCCATATCTGGTCTCGTCTTTCATCTATCTAACTGTGTTCTCAAGATTAAGGAAAGACGAATGGATGGACAACAGTGGGAATTTATAGGTCTACAATTTTTTCAAATTGCAGTCCAACTAGTTTGCATATCATTAACATATATTATTTTAGTACCTAGTGTACTGGTGGTTATGGTGTATAGTTATACTCGGCAGCTCAAAGCCTGCAACTTCATAAGGAACCTTTTCTGGATGTAGGATGCATCCAGAAAAGGTTGCTCATCATTGGTCTATTGCATCCTAAAGTTGTCATAGTTAATTACAAAACAAATTTTATCTTATATATGATGACCAACACACAACCTGTATTGAAGGAAACATAATACATTTCCAAACATAAATTATAAAATAGCCAATGATATGCTGACTACAGACATTCTGCACATTAACAGTCACAGTCTGATATTTTCAGATGCTGTATTTCTACTATAACAGATGACTTGGAGCAAGCATATTTGGTCTGTTTACAAAATTCATTATTGAGAATTCACATTACTAATGCTAGAACCAGGGTCGTATAGTAATGGCAATTATCGGAAGTATACTTTCCGAATTCCATTTGTGTATTATTGCAGTTGTTTGTTTATTTCAAACAGCTTGTTTTTAATGCTCTTTCTGATTTACATTTTGGACATTAAGAAATATTTAGTATTTTTATGTGAATGGTGTATACATTATATTTAAAAACATTACTTTAAAGAGTGCAAGTTAAGTGATGGCTGGATGGCTGAGCAGCTAGGGTGGCAGCCTAACATTCTGGGAGACTTGCGATAAAATTCCAGCGGATCAGAAAACCCAAGGAGTTTTTTAGGAGGTAGTCCATCTGTATATATCGTGCCCCATCCCTCACCATCCTTCCTGTCATCACGAACCTGGCCAAACCTATAATGGGTTTGCTAAAACGGCCATATTAGTATTCACGGAGTGGAAAGAGTTTAAAAAATGTGTCACTTAAGCAATGAAAAAGAAAAAAGTTACAAATACAAACTGTTGTGTATGGTTGTCATAGAAAAAAAAAAAGAGGCCGAGATAAGAAATTAAGTTTCTTCATTATTTTCTTCAACGAAAAAGCAGCTTTGTCTGTATGATTACAATTTAAAACTAAGTATCCAAGAAAAAATAGAAAAAAAGCTTGGGAACTGAAGTTATTTAAATAAATGTATTGCCCTTCTATCCATGCTTGTTCCCCAAACTTTGAGAAAGATGATTATATTTTGCCAGGCATATAAAATGTTTCAATGAGGTTATAAATATTCATTATATATTATAATGTTTCAAACTAAATTTTCTACCCTAAGCTGGAATTTTTATAAATTATATATATGAAAACACACCTTTTCATACATTCACAGCACTTCTTTGTAGTTCTAATGAATGTTTTCGGCTTGATTTACAGGTCTTCTTCAGGTTAGAAGTCATTCCAATTAGAAGGAATTATGCTGTGTTCCAAAATGGAACAGTTCAAAGTTTCTTTGAGATTATTTAAATTTCCAACGTTGTAACTTGAGATTTATAAATTTAATAAATAAAATTATTTATAAAAAATATAAAAGAAACTTTAATAAGTATTAAGCACATGGAAGCAATTAATATGAAATTATTGATTTAAAAATGCTTGCAATATGCTGAGGCTTTCTCTGTCGTTAATGCAAAGCCTTTGGTTGCTGCTTTATAGATGTCGATGGTTTCACTTAACCTTAATTTTTGCATATCAAATATTTTTCTTAACAATTTTGCATCTTCCCAACATGGAGACATCTGGGCTCGTTATAGCACTGCCAAATCATCTTAATCATAACATTTGTAAGTATTCCTGTAAATTCCCTAGGTTAAAATAAGATTAAGTAAAAATATACAAATGCTAAACCGATCAAAGGAGTTAAAATTTTATTAGATTAAACGTTTTTTGGGACTCCATTCCATCATCAGAACCCTAGAGCATTTTTACTTATTTCCATGCAGTCGGCATACTCTGAAACTAGTTTAAAAAGATTAAGAATGCGGTTACTATTATATTATTATGATCCGTCTTATAAGATGATGCGGATTTATGCGCATTTTTCAAAAATATTATTAAGGTCGCTTCATCGTTTTAGAAACTTTGTCAAAACACAAACTTACATTTCTTTTAGTTTTATGGTTATACAATTTTGTACAATTGTGATGAATTTCAAATTGCAATTTTTAATTGTTTACTATTATGTCAAAAATATTGTAATACAGAAGTTAAGGCTATATAAATTGTACGGAATAGTCGAATTTTGGAATTAATTCTGATTAATTTCAAATTTAGTAAATACGGATTGCTCCCCTTGAACATTCCTACTTTTAGATTATTCTGTAAAATCTATTTTTCCAGATAGGCGAATAAAATGTTTTGGAGAATGTCGGTCAATACTTCCAAGTTTTGTGTGCATATGCCGATTTGTGACTTGCCACAAAGGAAAACGTTCAGAAAGATGATGTCAAGAGAATGGTTGGACCAGGAACTGGGGCTCCAGTGATCAAGATCACACAGCAGGAGAGGTCCAGATTGTCACCGTGCAGTAGCAGTGACCATTTCAAGCATATAGACGTAAAACTTGGGAGTATTGACAAACATTATCCAACACATTTTATTCTCGTATCTCAATAAATGGATTTTACAGAACAATTTAAAACCGGGAACATTCAAGGGGAACATCCTGTATTATTGATAACTAATCAATTAATCAATTTAAGCAGGTATAGAATTTACGAAAGTTTTTGTTTTTGAAAGAATTTTTATGTAATGAAAGTAGATTTTTAAGCTTGTACATTTATGTATACGGAAAAGTAATATTTAAAATTTTATTTTCATAATTAAATTTAATCATTTTTATTTGACGCGGTTTCTTTATAGTATATTCCGGATTATTCCGACACAAGAATAACAGAACTGTATTCTTTACAAAAATTTCCCGAAAGTAAAGAAAGAAAATATAATGGTAAGTTATCACAGTTTTCAAGATATTTATTCAAAAACATAAATTAAAGTAATTGCAAGTGACCAGTATGAATTAAGTTTTATTAATTAAACTTTAAAGAAAATTTAAGAGTACTTATTATAACCAAGCATGAAATTGTGTGTGTATAAAACTTACACAGGAGCCGTAGTAAGGGTCTAGAAGAGCCACATGTGACTCAAGTCACAGTTTGGCCACGTGGCCATATACATTCAAATACATTGATACAAGGTATATTAAATTAATAAACTTTTAAATTTAAACTGCTTCTAGCCACTGTCATAACCGTAAGCAATTGAAAGAATTGAAAATGTTTGGAAATTGATGTAAATGTGGTTAGGATCACCGGTAAAGTACAAATTAATGAATTTTGAGAAGTGGAGAAAAGACTTAAAAATTTAGAAGTAACAAATCTTAATTTCATTTCTATATTCATGTAGGATCTTAATGAATTTGAATACATAGCAAGAAAGATTAGCTGTAATTATCATGTGGCAACCGAATGAATGATTTTGTTAATACAGTAGACCCCCCTATAACACGGTAGATACGTTCCGTGTTATATGAATCCGTGTTGTACGAGTCACTTAGATTTTACAAATACATGAGCTGTTCACAGCCCAAAGTGATTAACTTACTTGTTATATTTAAAATAACTTTCTTTAGAAATCAGGCTTAAGGCACTACATGACAACAATTTTTATGGCCATTGAATAATAAATGTTTTTTTTTTTTTTTCAAAAAGCAAAAAGCCCAGCTTTGATCCCCAAGTGCATCTCTTTCAAATACAAAGCATTTCCAATAGAAGTTCAATCTCTATTGCCTCGAATGGAACGAATTCTCCTAGCAAGACTAATTAAGAATAAACGCAGAATGATATCAGAAGAAGAAGATAAGATTTTGTTTTCACAAGAAAATTCAACTTTCCCACCTAAACTGTCTGTATATACGCGTGCTGCTGGACGGCGGTCATCCAATCAGCATCCTTGCTTTGCTGGTAGCTCTCAAATAGGTCCGCTGCTCGTCCACTATTGGTCCAGATTCAACCAAATCCTGTCAAGACACGAGTCAGCCATGACAATCTGTCTCATTCTTTTACCATGTTATACGAGCCTCTTTTATACGAATACGATCACAATTTTTCCACCGTGTTATATGAACCCATATTGTTATAGGGGTGTCTACTGTATATGCCCAATGCTTATAATGCCGATTATAGTGTAAGTCAGTGGTTCTCAATGTACGATCCATGGGCTACGGGTGGTCTGCAGTCTGATCTAGTCACTTTTCCAAAATGCAATTGTATGCTGTTTAGTCAGAGAGAACATGTTTACACATCATGTTAGGTTACTGGATAGGCAAAATATTTTGGCACACAATTCATTATTATCTACAGCAGTGGTATTCAATCTATTCAAGGTAATTTTCCACGACCCCATTTGGGGTCGCAGAAAATTACCTTGGGGTCGCACTGTTAAAATGTTTGAATACCATTGATCTACAGTGATAATTGTAGGATGAGAAGTAAACAGGGGCGTAGGAGGTCTGTGTTTTGTCTGTGATAAATTTAAGTTGTCTACAGATCTTTATAACAGAACATTTTATAGTTTACAAATCTCAAACGGAGAACAAATAGATACAGATTATTGTTTACTATAGTATTGTAGCAAAAGAAGATGCCTTAAAAAATTATTTTTAAACATTTTGTTTAAAATGTAAATAAATTTTACTAAAAAATATTACTAAAATAAATAAATAATTAATTACAATTTGACTCCTAGGCTTAATTGCAAATATAACACTGTTTTGTTAATACTTGCTTGAATTCTAATAAATTTGTAAATTAACAACTAAAAATTTGAATGCTCTAATATGTAGCAATTCTTTGTAATGTAGGGGAAAAGTATACAAAAATCATGTTATTTCTATTAAAAACCATTGCCATTAAATTATATAATCCAATTAATATTTCAAGCCAGATGGTCAAGTGGTTAAGGAATTAGCTACTGCCCTGAGAGATCTGGTAACAAATCCATTCAAGTCAAAAATTCTTAAGAATTCTTTGGGTGGGTGATCTGTTCTGGATGTGTTGGGCCTCGTCACCTGGTCACACCATTGTGGGCCTTGTCAAACCCATAGTGAGTTTGATAGGAAAAAAAAACAAAGGTTTTCTTTGTGTTCTCAGGGTATAAAAAGTAAAAACAATTCCTTGGAGGTGATAAACAAAAAAAGAAGAAAACAGAGTGGGAAAGGCTACAAAAAATAAAGTAGTGCTTTTTATTAACTAATTCACAGCTGCCGAGTAAAGTAAACGCACTCCAACAACTTTAAAACACAGTAGAAATTTAATAATATTATAGTTATTAAATTTTGCTGTCTTTTAAGGTTGTTGTAATGTGCTTTTTATTAGATAAAAATAAAATCTTATATTATTTGTATAAACTGTTATTCAAATTAAATTAATCACCTTTTCCCTTCATTTAAGCATTGCTATATGTAGAGCAGTCCAATTCTTAGCTCAGTTAATTTACAGTAAATTATTACAATTCAATCAAGCAGCATAAATTTAACAAAGTACTGTTATATTTACAATTAAACCTATGAGTTAGGTTGTAATTATTATTAATTTTAGCAGTGGCATGACGTGACATTTGGTGATAGGGAAGCTGTGTTTCTGTAAGAAGCCGACTTCCAGGGACAATCAGTTAATTGCGTGTCAGTAATGGTCTAGGGTCCATTCGTACATGCATGGTGACGGAGGAGACATATCTGACAAAAACTGACAAAAAAATAAACATAAAATAAACATATACTATGTACAAAATAGTTTGCTTTAGGACAATAAGCAGTTCGGACATCCTGGGCATCGATGTGGTTCTTTGATGGTTGATGGAAGTTGGCCCCGGGACAGTAGCATTGACAAGTCTGTAGGGCACGGGGAGACTTCCTCTGTTGGCGTCGGGAACACGGTCTAAGTCTGAAGTGGCACGGGTTACAGGTTGGCACAATAGACGAGAAATTGTTTTTTTTTTTTTTTTTTTTTTTTTTGCGCGTTGACATGGAATTTTGGTTATTCGGAACGTTAACCGAGTGCCAAGTGTCCTTGATTGTCGGAGATTATATCAATCTTCGTTCTTTCTTTCATCCATTTTGATTGGTCATTCTCCCTCAATCACGCTTCCCGAGTGGTCTGTCCCTGGTTACTAAACGTAACGAGACTCTTACCTGGAGCACAAGAAAAGTCAAAATTGAAGACGAATTCGATCTTCCACCAATCATAGGACTTCCTTCCGCAATTTATGGTTTCTGCCTGGCAGTTTGATATAAACAATGGGTGTTCGACTACAAACGACTTTTACCTATGTTTTTAAACTAATAAATTGTTCTCTAAATTAACCGTTTTTTCGTGACTGGTCAGACCTGTCTAGTACATCACATTTTCATAAAAGTTTTAAACAAATACTGGAAATGACAAAAATAAACAATTTATGTATTTTAGTTCTAAAATACAAATAATACATACATAATACAAATTGATATGATATAAATGATAGAAAAACTTGTTTTTTTTAAAATTTTTTATAAACTAACTCTGTTCGGTGATTTTTTTCCGCCAAGTCATTAATTACTTTATCATAAAAGTCACTGGTTGTCGACTCCATCAACGTATTTGAAAGCTCTTTTTCTATCGAAAGCGACGACAATTTTTCCTGTGACTGAGTGAGTGTTCTTGGCCAATGTATGAATTTGCTCTGTGGTCGAAAAGCTACGTTCAGCAGACCCACTGGTAGATGGTTCCATAAAAATTAATGATATTAAATCATATAATTCTTTTAGTACATCTTTGTTCAGATAGACATTAATTATAATATGTTTTATGTCAAAGAGTTACTTGTCAATATAGTCTGGACACGAATATAAATATTGCAATTCACTATGTAATTTAGATAAATCAAAAAATTTCCCATAAAATTTACTTAATTTAAAGAATTAAAAAACGCTTGGAAAAATTGTTTTTCATAATATTAAAATTATTAACATCTAAGTAATAAAAATTCTAAAGATTTTATGCCTGAAAATCTGTCAATATAATTACAGTATAATTAAAAGAAAATTATAATTAAATATAACTTTACGAAGAAACGTACATAAAAATAACATTGAATACTCTTTACTTTTTAAATCTTAAACAACTGACTTAGTCAGACAGCTCCCTGCCAGTGGCTAAGGGATAGAATCGTTGGAAGCGTTACACGTGTGTAGCTTCCACCAGCTAAACCGGGTGAGGTTTAACGCTGTAAAGGGCATGCGCCAATGCCCTCTGGCTGCTTTACACCATTCAGTTATTCTTGCCGTGGAAGCTGTCTCATAAGCGCTTCCATTCCACCACTGATATTCGAATATACAATAGCAATCTTATCGTTTTTTTCACATGTAGTATAGAAATTATGTAATAAGATACATAATGCAAGTATAATAAAATATTAATTTTAATTAATTCAAAGTACGTTAAAATATGAAAATTTATATTTTAGAAAATACAAGGGAAGGTCATTGGAAGGTGGAAGCGGCACTTCCACCGCTTCCAATGACGGCACGCCACTGAATTTTAGTAATATTTTTAAATGTAAATAAATTTTACTAAAAGAAATGTTTAAAAGTAATTTTTTTAAATTCAATAAAATAAAAACCATTCAAACGTACAGCACAATTTTTTAATATTATAAGAACGTTTTCAAAACGCATTAAGCGTTCATCATCAGTTATTTTCCTTAAATTGAATTGTCACATTTGATTTAAGGAAAATAACTGATGATGGACGCTTAATGCGTTTTGAAAACGTTCTTATAATATTAAAGAGTTGTGCTGGACGTTTGAATGGTTTTTTATTTTATTGAATTTTTGTCTTTAGTAAGCAAGTATACATTTTTTTAAATGTTTTCTTTTGCTATGATACTTGAGAAGTATTCAATGTACGTACACCGATTGATAGAGTAACTAACTGTCCAAGTTTCATCTCCCATTTTCATTCAAACATGTCGTCTACTGCCCGCAGGAGGTGCAGTAAACAAAAAATGATGACACTGCAACAAAAAAGGCATTTTCTGTTCTGCAGTTTGTAAAATTGGAATCACGCCATTGTGCTATATGAGTTTCGCAGACAATTTTAAAGTTATCTACCATGTAAGTTTTTGAGGGATATCGACAGTACACAAGATGAAACATCGGCATTTGATTTTATTCTCATTTTCTGGGTCATCCTGGGTTTTTCCCTTGCAAATGCATCCTTTCTTCTGGAACTGTCAATATCACCAAAGGATGTTTGTCATGGTGGATTACTTTGAAATTGTCTGTGAAATTTATGTTGCACAATGATGACCAATTCCAACTTTGCAACTGCAGAACATAAAATGCTTTCTCTGGTGTAGAGTTGCTATTTTTGTTTACAGCACTTCCTAGAGGTGGTAGACAATAAGACGTCTAACCATCTGAGTTTTGTCTCCTGTCTGCATTCACTCTGTTGATTGGTGAATGTTGCATACTTTTTGGATAATAATTAACGTAGCTACAGTAATTTAAAATGGTAATATTCTTTTTGGATGGCCCTGTATATGATGTCATAATTAAAAAAACATTCTTCATTCATTTAAGGAGAGCATTTGGATATCTAAGAATATCTAATTTGCATTTCACTGAAAAGATTTCTAATAAAAATACATTTCAAAGTACTAAAAATAGGTTTCGAATGTCTTATGAATACAAAAAAAGAGCATGATTAGATATACAAATTTCATAAAGGACAGAAATCTGATTAAAAAAAAAAAACACGTTAACAAGATATGAAAATATCTGAGACCAGTGGTTTAATAAAGAAATAATTTTGAGCTATAGGGATTAACATTGGATGAAATTACATCATCTGTAGACATTTCTGCTGGTTATATTCATTCCAATATTCGTACACTCTGATTGTCAGTAGAGAGAGAGGGTTGGAAACGAAGGGCATCTGATCACTTTTTGTCATAGGACTGCACACGAAGCATATATCGGCATTTTTATGTAGGCACGGGAATAGTAATGCCGAAGTAGAGAAGGATGGCGTATAGTACATTTCGATATTCACAAAGATCTCAGAATGAGTAAGATATCTGCCAAATGTGTGCTAAAGTAGCTCTCCTAATAATAAAAAGAAATCATGTGATAGTTTATATGAAGATGGCTGAATCCAGTGCTCAGTTGAATGATTTACTTTTTTTTAATTCTGTAACGATAAAGCACACATTCTTCTATAAAACCAATAGAATTATGCTGCTTTATTGCTATTAATATTGCTATAAATAAAGAAAAGGAAATAGCATTTGAGATTTTCTGCATAGTTCAGGAATAATCCTACAAATTATGCCGCTAAGATCTACGTAAAGTGACCGAGAAAACGTTAAGGAAGACCTTTCAGTCTTTCTTAACATTAAAATATCTTTACAGAATGATTTATTTTTAGCTATCAAATCAAAACAATGAATCATTTTGTAATGAAAAAATTTTTAAAGAAAAAAATATTGAGGTTATCTTGCATCTTGCATATTTTCCTGATCTCTCGTCGGTTGATTTCGACATTTTGATGATGAAATATTTATTTTTATGATTTATATTTATATTTTGCTATCCGGGGAAATAAATTTGGAGATCTTAGAACTTGAATGTGCATTAAAATGTATATTAAAGAAATGTTAAATATAATATAATCAATTTTTAAATTAACAGTAAAATAAAATTTTTGCAGCTAGTAAATATCAAAGTAGGATTGCCTTTCTTGAGAATGTAGAAGTTAACGAACAATTATCCTTGGCTTTAAAAAAATTACAAAACACAGTAGATGATGTGAAAAAACGCTTAAACTCTCTTGAACTTCAAGTAAATAAAATTCCTCATTCAAAGGAAATGCAGGTAAATAGAAGTACTTTTTTATATTTTTTTTCATAAAAAGTTTAGTAAACTTATGAATTTAACTGAAATCTTTCATAGTTAGTGAAAGAGTTAAATTAAATTCACATTTCAAAAGCTTATACGAATGCACTGTTATCATAAACCACAGTATTACTACTGAAACCTTTTAAAAATGCAGTATAATTTTAATTTTTAAATGTTTTTGGTCACCGTAAACGACCTTCAGGATAGAAAGAAACAAATTTGTTTCTTTCTATCCTATCTTAAGGTGATCCTTGAAAATTAAAATTATACTGCATTTTTAAAGGTTTGAGTAGTAATACTGCAGTTCATATGAATATTTGATTTGTTTAAAAAATAAGGTATCATTATTCATTGAACAGGAAACTTTATTTCCAAATTATGCGTATGATCACGTATTAGAAAGGTGCCACTAATGTGTCGCGAAGTCTTTACCTGTATTTATGTATCTGTTCCATCATGATGATAAGGCAAGTATCTTGTTGTAGAAGAAGGGTTATGTTTATGAAGCCATCTTTTTCATCTTATCATCCATCTGGAACTGCTAACTGTCATAACACATACTAAACCTTTCAATTCTAGCAGAGACATTTTAATTTGATACAAACATTTTTGGCCTTTTTTATAGGCTTTTTTCAGATTAAAACATCAAGAAGAGAATAATATGTATATTTGAAAATGGTAACAAAAGTGCATGTAGTTTGTATATTCATTAAAAAATTAATATAAATTGGTATATCAACTGTTATGCGGATAACAGAGAATAAAAGTTATTAAAAACAACACCTTAATATTTTTTGTTATTTTTATTTTTATTACTACTATTATATGTAGCGCATGTGCAATTTGTTAGTTTCTAATACGCGACGGCGTTTTTACATTGGAATTGATTTGAATTCTAAATATTTGTATTGCTCGTATTCTATTTTTCGGCATTCTTTTTGTTCTCGAGTTCGTTTAACTGACGATGGCTGTTTAAAATAGTCGAAAACGTTATTATTAAATAATTTATTGCTGGAAATATTAAGGTGTTGTTTTTAATAGTTTATTTTTCCAGTAGGTTGTTTGTTTAGACAATAAAAGCATTCATTTTGATATATCAGTTTTAGTTTTATATTTATTTACCATTTCTTTTATTTATTTTTAGACGACAAAGTTTGCAATGATTTCTTTCAATAGTTTCTCACCCATGGCAAAGATACTTATCATCCTGTGGCCATTTATAGTGCACTGGTCGATGAACACCGTGCATAAGCGACGCAGATTTATCATAACAAATCTATTGATATTATTTCAATATTTTTTTGGACTTATGTAAATTAATTGTCAATAGCTATATTATATCAAGTAAGTGTCAATACAGTTAAATTCTTTAGAAATTGAAATTTATTATTACTAAAAGAATAATAATATCTGTACATAAGCAATGATCCAGCCCTGTTTATTACTATTAAACCAAATATGCGACTGCCGGATTTATCAGGCTACATTTAATTAATTAACTATATCATTTGTGTAAAGATGCGCAGTTAGACTTCCACCCTGTTTCAATATTAATAATTAGAAATTAAATTTAAATAAATAATTTAGAATAATCTGGAAGAAAAGATCAATCTAGAATGGGGGCCTTAAACCTGCATCTTGTGTATATATGCATTACTAGTTACACTATCTGTATCTCTTCTTGATCTTTGCATCCAGATCTATGTTAATTAATTCCATATACACATATCGGTTAATCATCTTGCCAACTGGAAACATTCATGGTCCTCTGTGGCATTCGGCCAATTTCAACTTTACAGGATCTATCAGGACATTTTGCAGGTACTTTTAAAAGCAACAAATGAATTCTATGCAGTATGGGTTCTATTAGTTTCGAGTTTTCAGCTATACAATGAAAGATTGATCTATAGGAAATGGATAACGGATAATAATGAAATAATGATGATCTATAATGATCTATAGGAAATGGATAACGGATAATAATGAAATAATGATGATCTATAATGATCTATAGGAAATGGATAGTGGATAATAATGAAACGATAATGCGGAGTATGTATGTAAGCATCATTAAGGGTTCTTTTATTGGAGACTCTCCGACTAAGCCATTAGTTATTTATAATACTATTATAATAATTAAAACAAAGTAAGCGGTCAAAATATTCTATACATTTTATTGGGTAAGGTAATCCAAATCGATTTCTTGCTACTATGGGATGATATATATATGGTAGGCTACTGAGTTTATACAGAAGAAAATAAATCTATTGAATTCTTTTAATGACTATTTAAAAGGAATGGGGCCGTCATTGATCAGACTGGCAAGCAGTAGTCATATATGGATTGCATAAAATAAAGTGATTCTAGTGCTGACGCAGAAGATATAGACCTACACAAACGCCACAAAATTTCACGTCTGATTGACAAGGATTTTACTATTTTTTTGAATGTGTTCCCGGAAAGTTAATTTGTCATCATCAAAGACAATTGTAAATTGTTATAAATTCAGCTTTACATGTAATCTGTGGTTTTAACTGCCTATCTTTTAGATAAATTATATTAATTGATTAAATTAGTAGCCCAAATGTAGTCTTATAAATTTGGCAAATAAATAGTTTGTTTAATAATTTTATAATGTATTAACAATTTACATTAGTTTTGCCTTAATTTTGTCAGATACTCTTCACTTTACTTATCCCAAGTGCGATATGAGATTACTGCACACCTGTTTCCTGTAGGGGACAGTCAATTTGGGTAGTTGTTTTATGGCCAGATTTCCTTTCTGATACCAGCCTTTCTTTTTTATCGAGTTGTGGAAACAGCCACAGCTGTCGTGCTCTGAGTGGGTTTACATCATCATATCTGGTCTTCCCTAATATCTTTCATTGAAGTTCTAGGTAGGCATCATGCTATTCAACTTTGGTGATCTAATGGGAACCAGTGTGTTTAGCAAGAGAATAGTCATTACATAGTTTTGCTAGATAATAAAATTTGAATTTTAGACTCTAAATATCTAAATTTTTAACTGAGAACTTTGATGTTTTGTGAGCATTTTCTAAATTTTTTTAAAAAATTCTATAATTAGATTTTCCAGTTCTTTAATCTATGGAGACTGTTAATTAAGTCATAATAACAGAATTTTTATTGTACAAATCATTTATGCATGAATGTAATCTCCTTTCTTATTTAAAACTTTTTGCCATATCAATTGGAAGTTACATTATGCCATCTGCAGAATCATTTTTCTAGACATGTTTCTGCAATTGCTCAAAAACACAAATAATCTTAGTTCTAAATACTAAAATTTACACCTTCCTCTCACTTTCCGGCATTCACTGGTTAAAAAGGCTTGTTTTCGGCTACCTTCTGTTGCCTGCATCATGTTAAACAGAATTCTATATTGAACGTCTCTAGCAGGTTCGAAGTTCGAATAACACCGTTTCTTTGGAGAATGTAACGAGTTCTGTTTCACATACTGTATAGTGTTTTCTGAAATTGCAAGTCGCCCTTCTCGATGCCTATCAACAAGGCTTCCAGTTGTCTCAAGTTTCTTCTCAAGATTTGAAATTGTAGACTTCATAGGTGGTACCCGAACAGAAAATTTTTTTTTTAAACTCTTTCTTTCTGATACTTCTTGAAAGAGCCAGAATTCCAATAACTTCAAATGATAAAACACATATTCAGCAATCATGAATACTATCATAGTCAATGTTAGCCATCTGGGCATACAAGCCAAACAATGTAGATATGGATGCAAATGTCAGAACATATGATATTTTGTATTCAAATTTCAGCTTGAAATGTTTTCCCTTTCAGAATTATATCTTTTTTTGGGTAAAGTCTCATTTGACTCATGGTGTAAAAGGACCAGCAATAGGATCAACTAAAACAGGGCTTCTTAAACTATGGGTCGTGACCCCATTTGAGGTCGCTTAGCGAAATCTTGGGGTCACGAGATTTTAATGCAAGATATTGAAAATAATTTGTGAGAGTTTGAAAATGGCATGCTTTGTGTCGTAGGTTTTGTGAGTTGCACTTTGCGTCACTTCTAGTGCAGCGAGACAACGATTCAGCAACACTGATTGTAGTGTGAACTAGTGTAGTGTTGTTGCTTTTCAGTGTATTCAGTTGTCTCTGTTTCATTGTAACACAAGAGTGAACTGTGGTAGTACACCATTATTGTTTTTGCAAATTTGTATATATCTAAATAAACAATTACTAACCCGTTATAGATAAAGATCAACCAATGCCGAATTATCGGGCTAGCAAATGGCTATAATAATAATAATAATTTAAGATAAATTATTTAAATTATTTAATTAAAATTCTAATTATTAAATTTAGTAAGAGATGGTGCCTAACGCCTAACTCTAGTACCAAATTATCTTAAATTATTAATATTATTATAGCCATTTGCTAGCCCGATAATTCGGCATTGGTTGATCTTTTGTATATATCTTCAATATATATGTATATTTTCATTGTATTTCATATGTATATTGCAAAATATTTATATATCTTTATTTTATATCTTTTGGGGGGGGGTCGCGACAAAAATCACAATCATAAATGGGGTCGTGAATGCAAAATGTTTAAGAAGCCCTGAACTAGAAGACTAGAATAACAAAATCCTCTTAAAGGTCAAAAGATGGTGGTGATGATGATGGTGACATAAATGAATCATTTTAAATTTTATATTATTTTGTGTGATATTGTTTGTAAATGATCATTTGTTTCATTATGTTTATGGCAACAATTGCAAGTTCAGCTTGTTCAGTAGTTTAGAAGATGAATATAAATTTATACATTGCACTTTTAAATAACATATTATGAAATTATAATAGCAAATTCAATTTTTTTTTATAAAGTCTGTTCAGCCAAATCATACTCCTTATAATTTACAAGCATATAAACAAAATTATTTTGTTTATATTTATTAAGAAGCAAAAGTATTTCAATGTTAAAAAGCTACATATTTACAAACTCAACCAACAATCGCCTGAATGATCGGGCTAGTATTTGGCTAATTAAATGATTAATATAAAGCAATTTGTCACTAGAGGGAGGTGTTAGGTGCCACTTCTTGATTAAATTAATAATTTTAATTTTAATAATTTTATTAAATAATTTAGAACCTTCTGGAATAAAAGAACTGACCCGGGGCAGGGCTTTGAACCTGCAACCTCTGCTTGCCGTAGGTGCACTTGTCACCCAGACTCCAAGCAAGTCTTTGCTTTCGGTAAGGTTATATCCAAATTTAAATACTTCTGGAAGCGAAGATTTGCTCTGGGTCCAGGTGGTACAACTGGCAAGCACATTGCACTGCAAGCAGAGGTTGCAGGTTCAATCCTAGCCCCAGGTCAGTTCTTTTATTCCAGAAGGTTCTAAATTATTTAATAAAATTATTAAAATCAAAATTATTAATTTAATCAAGAGATGGCACCTAACACCTCCTTCTAGTGACAAATTGCTTTATATTAACTATTTAATTAGCCAAATACTAGTCCGATCATTCAGGCGATTGTTGGTTGTGTTTATATATACTCATTGGGCTGTAGGATGCTTATTATATCTACATATTTACTTTTTTTGTATTGATTTTTTTTTATAAACAATGCAATTTTTTTAGATTAATAAATAAATATAAATATAAAGTTCTGAAAGGAATTTAATTTTCATTTTCCATGAGCATTATCCTCTGATATGACGTAGTAAGTTGAGCAATTATGTTGCGTTAGTGCCGGAAAGTCTTTTTAAATATATTTAAAAAGAATATATTTATTGAGAATAAAAACCAGAATTTTTAATTTTATTTTTATCATTTCAGATGCGTGACAGTTGACTTAAGATTTCAGTTCCAAAACAAATGATTAGATAGTAACCAATGGAGATGCAGAAATTGAGAGCAAAGCTTTTTGATACATTTAACTTGATTCTAATGATAACGAAAAGGAAAAATCATTCCATTCTTCATATAAAGATTGCTTTTTTAAATATCCTTTAACTCGAATGTTCAGATTTTTTATTTCTTTTGAAATGTAAATATAAAAATTGTTTAATTTATATAAAAACATTTTATATAATAATTTATATGAGAAATATAACAGCCTCAAATTTGAAACGAAATTTTTGTCCGTCGACATCCTCAAATCTTAGTGCCGACAACTACGTTTAAATGTTTGACATCAAATATGTTTTTCTTATTTATGCTGTTTTTATAGAATCCGTATCAAATAAATAAATGTATTGTAGAGAAAAATTTAAAATCTAAATTAGGAAATTCGAATTTTCGAATTCTGTTTGATGTAAACTTCAATAATATGCAGAATGGTCATTGTGATATAAAAAACATTAATTTAAAGTATTCAACAGCTTTAATAGAACTTTAGTAAATATATATATATATATATATATTTTTTTATACATATTATAATTTCAAATAATTATGCATATTGTTTATCTCAATAACAAAAATCAAGTCATTTTTAGAATATTGTCTTGAACATTAACCCCATCAATGTCTTAGTGGATAAAATGCTGGTAGTCGGTTGCACGTTTGCATCTCAACGATGGGTTGACCACATGAAGTTTTTAAGGTTTTCTTCACAAATCTAACACCTAATAGAGTCAGTCTCCTGTAGAAAGTCTTCTTGGGAGGCATTCCTCCTTGCAAGATTTCCGGGTGTTGGATTGCCTTCTGCCATAAATCTATCCATTCTGAAATAACTGCTTTTTTTATTTGACATAATTGCAAGCATCATGCAAAAACACTGAAAATTTGTGCACGGCGTGTAGTGTCAAATAATAGAAATTTTCATGCCCAGGAAGTCGAGATAATTTGGATAGCAGATTTCTCAACAATGTGTGGTCCATGGATCCAGGCAAATATATTGACAGCAAACTATGCAAATTAGGTAAATGGCATATTAAAATTTATTAAACAGGTCTACCGGAATGTGAAGTTTGAGAAACACTATGTTAATGCATGTCATTGGGATATTTTGTACTTAAAGACACGTAGTTCTTCCAGTTATTCAAAAATTGTATTAAGTTTTTCTTTTACAGTTTAAATGAAGATGCACTGTTGATAATAAGAATATTAAAACTATTACAGTGAAATGTTGACTTAATGTGTGGGGGTGTTTATAATAGAAATGTAAGAATGCGCAAGTGCTATTCATCAATTTTTACTATTTATTTTTTGATGCTATACTTAAAGACAAAGTTTGTAAGCAGTTCTTTAAACTTTGCAAACTATATCAAATGAGTTAATTTTAATTTTTACATCAAAATATAAATATATTGAAGCTAAAAAATTATAGCTTCAATTACTTAAAACGTTATAAATGACAATAATGAATAAAATTTTCATTAAGTCCGATCTTGCTTGAGATACATGACCCTCTCTATCTCCCACCTCCAAAATTTAATAGCATCAATTCCCTTATATACAAGTTACCATAACAAATTTTGTTTCTTAATCTTTACCCCATCTTGAGATATTAAATGAAATGTGCGCACACGTGCGCATGTCCAGAATTCCCCTCTTTTTGACTATTTTGGATTTGGAGTTCTCTAAACATCGTCGATATTTGCAAAAACCCGGACAGTCAAATTTCCCATGCTATATTATAACAGCCAGCAGTGGCATGCCGTCCTTGGAAGTGGCGGAAGCACTGCTTTCCTTGTATTTTCTAAAATATAAATATATATTGCGCAATTATTTTCATATTTGAATATACTTTAAATTAATTAAAATTTATATTTTATTATAACCGCATTATGTATCTTATTACAAATTTCTATACTACATGTGAAAAAGTTGATAAGATTGCTATTGTATATTCGAATATAAATTTATGTATGTATATTCTCAATGGAAGTGCCGTATTGTCAAATACGGGATAGCTTCCACGGTGAAAATATTTGAATGGTGTAAAGCAGCCAGATTATAGGCCTTTGTGCATGCGCTTTACGGAGCACCAACCTCACATGGTTTAGCCGGTGGAAGCTACGCACCAAAATATCGTATAATGCTTCCAATGATTCTATCCAGGACTAGTTCTGGGCTGTTAGCCACCTGCCTGCTAGATATTTGGCCACCCTCACCCCATTATGTGAATGGCAAGTAGATTTATAACTTAACCCAACCAATAGGAATTTACTGGTATGTTTATGATAGTTCTGTATAGTTGACAGGAGTTTTAAAAAAATCCATTAAAATATTTGATATATTTATTCTGCTTTTATTCTGTTCTCCCATCTTGTACTTACAGATTTCAATGTTAAACTAGTGATATTACGATTTAGTACGTCTCATCTGTAAGGGGACGCAGAAAAAACGTGTACAATTCTTGTACAATGTTAAAAAATTAACTGTTACTTTGGCAGCATCATTTACGACCAAATTTAATTAATGAGACGCACAAGGTACCAAAAAAGCTCCAGAATTTATATTCGTTAAATTTATGATTTATGTATCCGTTGTCATAAAAATTTGTCTTTCCACTTCCTTCCCAAGACTACAAATACTCAGGTACAAAGTAACGGTTTCAACTTATTTCTACTTAAGAAGTAATTAAATAATTAAGAGATTAGGGAATTGGGGACATAAATAAAATCCTGCCGAAAGAGTCAGAATTTTACTTAACCCCGTCCTGTCCTTTAGTTATACTAGTGATGCGACCAGTATCGGCACCCTTGGGATTTGGCAGCCTGCATGCATACACGCATCGCACTACTATTATTTTCAAATAACATTAGTGTGTGGAATAAGAATGGCTTTGATGATTTAAATAATTTGAGTAAAGCTGGAAAAAGACAAATGTCACACGGATTCTTTCGTAAAATCGAAGCAATTTGGAAATCAAAGCAGAATAGAATTTAACATTAGTAAACAATATAAAATAAATATTGAAAATTATAACAAGATATTTACAGCTAATACACTCAAACTTGTTTTTGTGCGATTTTTTATTTGTGCGATTTGTTTTGTGTGATTTTTTGGCATTTAGAGGGCATAGGGAATCTATTGAATCTAATAACAGAGGTAATTATATTGAACTTGTTTATTTATTAAGTACGTCGGATAATCTATTAAAAATACATTTAGAGAAGTCTACAGTTTTTATCAGCTTATCGAACAAACGAATGTTGGCCACCCCGCCCTAGACCATCACCGAAGTGCAATTAACTGATTGTTCCTGGAAGTTGGCTTCTTACAGAAACACAACTCCCCTATCATCAAATGTCACGGCACGCCACTGACAGTCAGGAAAGTGAAATAGTAAATTTCTATAAATGGCAGTTGTTGTTTTATACTGTGATATGTTCTTGTTCTTAAAACAGCTTTGAATTGCTTTTAAATCAGATTTTATTTTTAAAACTTGAATATATATGACAATCATTTATCTTGTACTTTTATATAAAAACTTAATATATATTGAAAAGGTCCATATTGTTAAATATGTAAATTTATTATTATATTTTATATGTATAAATTTATACACAGAAACAGAATATGTAATTGTAGCATAAATGTTGACATTGCTATTTACTTACTTTATAGAAATAACAATAAAATATGAACAGAGAAATTGGCAATGGGTCTTCAAGACAAAATAATGTCTTAATTTTTATGCTTTAACTTGAAGGAGTATTATCATGATACATAATTTATATATGAAAACATTCGTATTTTTGTTTTTGCATTGACTTTGTGCGCGATCAATGTGAATTAATTTACAGAATAGTTCCAGCTTTACTAATAATTTTATAATTTATTGTTTGGAATATATAATCAAAAAATATGTATGCACGAAAAAATGCTTTCAAATACAGAAGACTCTCGGTTAACTGGCACCAATGGGCATTGGTAAATGCTAGATAAATATAGTTTCTGATTGCTTGAGAATTACTATTAAAAATGGGCCTATTTTTTAATGCTAAAACTTTGTATTGACTTGATATTAATATTGAAATACAGTAATTAAAAGCAAATGAAGACAAACTTAACACAACACAGTTTTATTATATCAATAAAAGTAGCTTTACGAATGAGGTATGCGATTTTTAGTTAAGTGGCAGTCAATAAAATGGAAGTGGCAAATGATGTGCGTGAAGTGTGGACTTGTTTACAGTGTGGAGTGCCAAGTTTAAACTTGCATTTCTTCAAGATATAGATTTTATTTAAAGTACTATTTCTTTAAACTTTTTGCCGATTGCTCGAGTTCTGTTTAACGGAGAGTCTACCGTATATAATTATTGCATCTTTACACAAAAGAAAGCAGTAATTAGAGAAGCATTAATTATAACAAAACGTGTTTGATTAACCAATATTCTATTATATATTTTTGTAATAATTTACCGAAAGTAGTTTGATATATTGTTTATTATATTGAATACTGTTATATTATTATCGTAAATAAAAACAAAATATTTTTTGGTGATTATTGTATTTTTTTGAATGCATGTGTCTACTATTTTACACTTATCTGAAGTGCTTTTGGATTTGTATTGTCACAACAGATGCAATTTTGAATATGTTCTCTTTTTCATACATGTTTATAGCAATATGTCTATATTATGTTCGAAAATGCAACAATATTCAAAAAGCATTCCAATTCTAAATCTAAAAACAAGTAAAAATACACTGAATGAGGTGTAAACAGGTTTTTATTTTTGCTAACGCTTTCAACGAACTCATACTCATCATCTTCAGGTGAACCAAATTTTGAAATAGCACACAATATTCTAACATAAACGGAACAAACATCATTTAAATCAAAATTAAAAGTCGTTACGTGCGCGATCAAAGCTCGATTACACAAGACGTCGAAATGTCGGAAAAAATTGACTGATAATTATCGTTTTTATAAATTTGAGAAAGTTGTTATTAAACTTTGTTATTAAGTTTAAGTATAATAAAAAAAAAAACAGAGGTTAATCATACTTTTTTATCAATAAAATTTTACGTTTTATTATACGACGATATCATTGTTACGATGATATTATCGTTAAAAAATTGATAAATATAATATTGCTATAAAGACAAATCTGCAAATAACGACGATCGATAAAGTAAAATTATCAGACATTGCAAAATAAACCTTTAAGACCAGCAAAAATGATTTCATTCGAACGTGATTAAACGGTCATCTAAAATTATCAGTAGATAACACGGTAAACAGCAAATATTTTTTAATCAAGTAAGCAAATAATCCAAGAAATTTATATAATACAAATGATAAATTGATAATAGTAATAATAATAATATTTTTTTTATGATTAGATAGCGGATGCTAATGCATGTGATATTTATTAACGATAAAGATTATTAATTATTGTTTTTTGATGATAAATTGTTCATGTGTACAAATATATTTGGAAATTTAACCAGTTGTTTCCTTTCATAACAAAGTTTCATTGTCAAGGAATAATACCACAATCAGTAAATTTTATTCATAACGTAAAAGATCAAAACAAATTATTTATTATTATTATTATTATCGTCATCATCAAACGTTTTGTATTGGTTATGAGAGGATTTTCATAATTTAATAAATTATACAATAAAATGTGTTATAACTTTTTATCTTGAGGTCTACTTCGTTCGTTAGGTAATAAGTCAAAATTGCAATGTTTTGTGCCATTTAAAACAGTTAAGAATGACATTTTCAGTTTTTTCTAATGTAGAGTATTTCATGAATAAGTCGAGAGCAACCCACAGCCTTTGGGCCACATGCAATCCCTGGGGCTTTGACAACATAATTTTATTTTCCTGTTTTTCTGCCTCGTGCCATTATGCGACCCTAATTAAACTGGTATTTGTGATGACAAATGTTCAAACTAAACTTGACCAGTAAAAAGATTTTATGATTTTATTTATTTTTATTTACAAAAGTACATCGTAAGGTCTAAAAAACACAAAGGATGACCCCCATGTGTATACACAATAAAAAATAACAATTGAAAAAAAATACATGCAATAACAATAACAAACCAAACAAAACATTTGGTAAAACTGAATGTCAGTCAGTGACTGTTTAAATATTCTTTTTACAAGCCAATTTGGATAAAAAACTATATATTACTAGTTTGCATATCATTAGCGTATATTATTGTATTAGCTAGTGTAGTTGCGTATATGGAGTATGTTGGTACCTCGCAAACTTAAAACCTGCAACTCCCTAAGAAAAATGAGTATGGCCTGCTGGAAATTTCAAAGTTCACTTTGGCCCACATCCTGAAAAGGTTACTCATCACTGCTCTAAACTTGTTTAAAATATATTTCTTTAATCAAAATTAATGTCTTTGAAAGGCAAATAATGTTTTGAGTTTGTTTTATAAAATTAGTAAAATGGTTCCAGATTTTGTAATTTTTTTACAAAATCCAGAAACATAGGAGAATGTCATTGTTTCTGTTAGATTACTACAAATTTTCAGAAAATATGTTTATCGTTTGGTAATGTACAATGTCTGTAATATTAGTTACAAAATAAATGGAGCCCATGGTGGTCTAGTAATATGACAATGGACCACTGAGTAGACAAGCATGAATTGAATCTCCAAGGCAGAGAATTTCTGCCCATTGCAATTATTTGCAGGTCCGAGATCCGCTCGGCTTCCGTTCCAATGGGTACTCGGAAGACGATATCTGGAAGATAAAATCAGCATTGGCATCAGACTAACTACCTCACTCACTTCTCTGGTCAGCTGTAAATAAAGAGGGCTGTACACTCTCTCTTACTGATACACCCTCTTGGTTTTAAGGAACTCCTCTATATTTTAAAAAAATAATAAAATAAAGTAATACAAAAAAAATGGCGTTACCCTGATTTATAAGCATATCTGGTTCCCTAAACCTCTTTCAAATCAAAATCTTGCGAATAGGGTGGGTTTTTCTGTAATATCGTAAAAATTTATATCTTGTTTTGATATATCTCAAACACACTCTCCATATTCCCCAAATAATAATAGTGTTACAAATATCTATTTATTCTAAGTAAAATAAAGTGTCGATACTCACCGATATGTTTTTCTCATTTCGTATTATCAGATATTTTCTTATTTAATGATAAGAAAACAAGACCAACAACTGCCGAATTATCGGGCTAGCAAATGGCTATAGTAATATTAATAATTTAAGTTAATTTGGTACTAGAGTTAGGCTATAGAATTACTATAGCCATTTGCTAGCCCGATAATTCGGCAGTTGTTGGTCTTTATATATAACAGGTTAGTTGTTGTTTATTTATAAGAAAACAAGAGTTAGTTAAGACAATAAGCAAGCAGAAAACAGAGTAAAAATAAAATTATTTCTTTAATTAAGTAATGAAATTGTAATCATCAATAGAAGAATGTTTACTGTAGAAGAACAGTTTATTAAACTGCACAACCTGCATTGGAATGAGTAGCGAAGAAAGATAATGTGAATGAAACAAAATGGAAACTGTAACATATGAGCAACATAATTAGAGCATGCAGGAATTGTAATTTCATCACACTTGTGATTAGTATATTTTAATATCGTAAATATTAGTTGGCACTTGTATTATTTTCTCTCGTAAATGGCGAAGATGAAGAGAAGAAAACTGCTTGTCATATTGAATTCTCATATATCAAGTACAACAAGTCCTCACGTAATGATTTGAGGAAAGATGCAAGTACATTTGTAATTATTTAAATTATTTTCATTGAAGTTTCTTTATGAACAGTAAAATCAGTTCTATGAGATGGGGAAGTAAATGCTAAAGGTTGCAAACATGATCCAAATAGAGAAACATCAATCAAATTCTTGAAATCTGATTAATGTGATTTTCATTTATTATATTTTCATCCTTTTTCAAATAACATGAACTTATATCCATTAAATATCTTATGTATTGTTAATGTAAATTGTAAACAAACCTACCTTGTTTTTATTTGTCATTTTAAATTTATACAGCCTCCTCTACAGTTTGTTGGAATCATCAATTATATGTTTTTGAACAGCGTGGTGGTAGCAAATGCTCCTTATAATTTTTGGTTTGCAAGCATTTTTTCATTACTGTACTCATCTTTATCTGTCATCAGTGATGAGGTTTAAGTTTCCTTCCTCTTACTACCTATTACCACTTCAGCCATTATCACTCACTGATTCCCAAAATTGGGTACATAATTATCTTATTTGTTTACATTAATCTTTCTTAAATATGATTACTATAGCTGGAATAATTAATCACGATGACTAGTATATCATCTTTGATAAGTATAGCTCAAATTTATTTCAATTTTACAGATCGCTGACTCAACACCGGATTGTATTAACCAAAATGTTCTACCTGTTACCAGTGTGCACTCTCTCGATGACTAAAAACAAACTATTTGTGTTGATTTCGTTTTTGGTCGTCGAGAGAGTGCACACTGGTAACAGGTAGAACATTTTGGTTATTTCATCTTATATATTACAAGAGTTTTGGGTCCTTATTTAAAAGTTTGGTGGTTTTTGTTACCAGAAAATATATTATTTAGTCCAGTAATGCCCAAGGGTCATTAAGACCCTTCTTCAGTCCTTTATATATATATACACATACACTATATATATGTGGAAAGAATCATTGGGACACCCCTAATTTTCAAGAATGGAATTATTCCATAAGAGATGTGCATCATCAAGTGCAAATATCCTTTCTAAGGTCTGTCAGTGGAAGATGGAGCCAATATACATATGAGGTTCAGAGCTTATGGAGTTTGTTAAAGATCAGATAATTAGGGTGCCATCTGTATAAACTTTCTATTTGTGCTGTTAGGGATAATCTTTGGCTCCCAACATCAAGTGTAGCAAATGTTATCAAGTAATGGCTGCAAGAGGGACAAATGAGCAAAAAGTCACCCAGGTAGATCTACCCCAATAATCCCCAGAGACCACAGGGTATTGAAGAGGGTCATAAAAAGCAATGCATATGGAGACCATCACTTAGAAGCTTGATTATTTGACTGATGTTACGCATCAGAACTATCCATACAGAGCTGCATAAATTGGGTTACACTGGCAGAGAAGCAGCTATTAAGCTGAAAATAACACCAGAAAATGCAAAATGTCATTTGCAGTGGTGCAAGAATCATCATAATTGGATGAGGCAAGTTATATGGAGCAATGAGTCCCATTATTCAGTTCATTAGTCTAACAGCCCTATTTAGGTGTGGTGGATGACAAGTGAGTGTCATCTTCATAATTGTATTGTGCCTATAATGAAATTTGGCAAAGGAAGCCTAATGGTTTGGATATACTGTATTTTAGCTGGTTTGGCATGTGCCCTTTGTCATTATATAAGGCAACATGAATGTGGCAATGTATCATGATGTACTGGCCAGTTTCTTGCTTCCAACAATGTAGCAGTTCTTTGATGAAGGTACCTTTACATGATAACATGTGTACTGCTTGTTCTGTGCAACACTTACTTGACAACTCGGAACTTAGAGCTCCGATCTCCAATCTCATCCTATTAAATATCCGTGAAACAAAATGGAGCATCAAGTGAAGAGCAGGCTCTAGTGCCCATCTAATCTAGATGAACAGTTGATAAATGACAGACCTGTTCAGATTTGTCAAAATTTACAGTTTTAGCACAGTTTAGGGCAATGTTTACAGAATGTTATTGATGCAAAAGATGGTCCTATTAGGTGTCAGAACTGCAATAAAAATGTTACACATGTGTTGTCCAAATAATTCTTTCTACATAGTGTATATATATATTAAGGAGTTTTTCAGTTTTTCACTATGTATGAAGTGTTTTTCTTTCCACCATAGGCACCAAGTTTGTTGATGTACTACATACTTGTTACCAGGGGCAGACTGGCCATGTGGAAAATGTGGAAAATTCCACACGGGCCGTATACAATTTGGCCGTTTTTCTAAATATGTACGTAATATACCGTTTTGTTCGGTTTTATTTAAAAAAAAATTCATTTATTTTTTTCGTTAAGTAAGATAAATTTCAATTTTTAGGTGTAATATAGATATATGTGTAGGCCTTTATCGTTTTACCCGGCCCTACCAGAGGCCGAAGTTAAATTAGTCCAGCCGACCCGAGTCCAACACTACATTGGCCGACTCGGCCCAAACAAAGCATCCTAGGAGAAAAATAATCAAAACAGACAAAGTTGGTTATTTGTTTACATTGCTAGAAACTATTCACCACCCCTATGAATCTTTGGAAGCACGAGTTACTGGTTTTTCACCCAGCCACCAAAACGTTGATTGTAATCATAACAGATTTAATGGCCAATTATATCATTTCCTTTATTTTAGATAAGTAAAAATGTTATTCAATAATAATTTCTCTATATTCCAAACGATTTAATTAAAAATAATCTATTTTTTAGGTTCAGCTAACTAATTTTTAGTTTGCCATTCACCCACAATGACGTTGATTGTGGATGGGCAACCTGCAGCGTCAAACAAAATATTACAAAACAATATAACGCTATATAAAATAAAAATTTAAAATACTGACATCTAGTCATTTGTAATCGTACTAAATACCAAGAGCTCGCTTCGTACATATATTCGACGCAACTAGAGTTGGTCCTTGGGTTGGTTAATTTTTGCGTCTTTAAGGGACGATAGAATTGTGTACAAATGCACATATACTTTCGTAGACTGTCCATACGCGCTTGACCCTTTTTCAAGACTACGTGAAGTCAAAGGGAGTATACGTATGTACTGTACAGTACAGTACATTCGTAAACAATTCTATCATCCTTTAACTAAAGACGCAAAAATAAACCAACCCGAGGGCCAACCCTAATTGAAAGGACTATCTGGTAATTTAACCCGACTTCACTGGACACTTCATATAGAGCTGTAAAGTGTTACTACAGTTTAATCCAGAAGCAACTCAATATTATTTCAGAATTGCAACATTTTAAATCGTCGTGGAATATTTTAAAGGAAAATGTCAGTGAAACTTTTATAAAATTAAACGAAAATGAACATTCTACTGATGATCAACTAGAAAACGATGAAGATTCGATTTCATCCTCTTACTGCAAAGCTTGCAAAAATTGTCCTATTTGTTGTTATAATATATTATTCGGATATAACGTGTTAAATGGTGCTTATTCTACACTTGGTCAAGCATACAAATATTTACTATTTATGTCTGTAACACAAGTGTCCTGTGAATGCAGCTTTTCTACGTTAAAATTCATTAAGATCAAGTATCTCGCAAGAAAATCTAGAATCTTTCGTGTTAATGTCAACAGAGAAGGATATTTTAAATGAAATAGATTCTGATGATGTCATTAATATTATTGCTCAACAAAGCAAACTTCTAAATAAAAAATTAATGTTCTAGACTTGTGCTTATTGTAATTTTTGTCAATGTTGTATTTTGAATATATTTAAATATAAATAGAAAAAAGTCATTTTTTTTTATTTATGGGCTGGGCCGGTAATGATTTTTTCCACACAAAAATTTTAAGGCCAGTCCGCCCCTGCTTGTTACCACGGTAATTGTATAACCGAATCAAATTTAAAGTAACTGTTCTACAGAGAAACAATATACAGTATATATTATGCATATTAGGAAAATAGAGTTTCTTCTGCAAGTCGGAATTTGTATAGATTCCATTAAAGCATATTTTGATTCTCTTAAGTATTGATAAAGTGTTTACTTTGGTTACACTGAAAAATATTGCACATACTTCATAAATACATTTTTAACAATACAAATTAATCAAAATAAATTCAAAACCTCGGTATATTTTTCTGATAGATCTTTAAATTTAATTCCACACATTCTTTATATCTTTGTATTTAATCTGAATCTAAGCATCAAGAGAATGAAATGTAGTTGGTAATGATTTTAGCATACATATATAAACAAAACTAAAATTTTGGAGAAAAACAAATTGTTTTGCGATGTTTGGCTTAAGTATCTCAAATGTGCAAAATTCTAAAATTGACTTTCTGTTACAATTATCAATTTGCTTTTTAATTACCACTATTCATATTTGAAAAAATATGCCAAGTGTTCTGATATTAGTGCTATCCTATTGATGATGAATAATTTATTGTGATGTAACTCTAATAGTAAAACAGAACCATTAAAATGAAAACTGTAATGAGATTGTAGTGAACTCAATAGTTTTTGAGTTCACTACAATCTCATTAGTACAATAGTATTTTATTTAAAATTATTAATATTGCCACGGTACAATAGAATTAGGATTACCAACTTCTGAAGATCACTATGAGTAGAAAATTCGGGAGATTCTGGAAGATAGGCATTGTTTTTATTTCCTAAAAATTAAAAAAACAAAATTGCTTAATAAGTCTAAACATAATCTCCCTCCTAGTAACTTTTTAAAAGAATGTAAATTTTTATTGAATTGTTCACATCCTGTCATGATAACAGGAATGTGTTTGTTTGTTCCTGTTGATTTACAAGTAACATTTGAATTTTAGTGTCAAATTAGTTATTGATGTCACAGCTTGAGAAGGTTTCTAATTCCATCTAGAAACAGGTGAGGGACTAATTGAGTCATGACAAGAGTTTGAAACCAATCTGAATGTAAGATTGAGGGATTCAATACACAAAAATTCATGTCTCAAGGATACAGGGGCTGTTTTTATATAGTGACAGGAAACTGACAACCCCTCTTGTTCAGTTTTCTGTCCACACCATCATGCACTCTTTTGGATAATTCCCGTCTGACCCGCTGCCGACTCTTTCTACCTTGCTGGTGACAAAGCCAAATCTCATCAGATACGTGTGTACTTGTCTAGTGTGCCTGACTTATTCTTTTCCCAACATATGCAATAACTCCAGAACCAGAATCTTACTGCAGGAAGTTCTCCCGAACTTTCCTCCTATAAAACTCTTCATGTCAACAAGCTCCCAACTTATTTGTGGGCTTTGTCTCAAACAATTGTAATATTCAAAAATGGACTATGTATTATAAAAATGTCTCTCTCGACGAACAGCTTTTAAAACAAAATAATGAGTCATCTTTCATCCTGAATGCATATGCTGAACATTCTTCATCTTGAATGAACCTTTTTCCACACACCATCCAGTAAAAATCAAAAATTTTTAAAAATTCTTGTTTTGATATCTGACTAATATCAAAACAAGATCATTTAGCCATGTCTCTATTCACGTTCTCTAGATACAGAGATGCCTCATTTCAAAATAATTTATAAAAATGCTTACACTTCAGCAATTTTCAGCTTAGAGATCTCAAAGAAGTCACCGTACACAACTGAATGACAGCACTGAATACCAAAACAATCTGCTTAACCACCTACTGGACTCAACACTTATGTTGGTGCAATTTTGAATAACCTCAAAACAGCTGAAGCAGTTGTTGCCAACCTACATATAAAATATGTTTTTAACAACTTTGTCTAGTGCAACTCATAGAGAATTAAATTCCTTCTGTTCTGACACCTTTCCTTTAAAACAAAAAATGTTACCAATTCAAATTTTGACCCTATTCACCTATTTTAATGGTTACATTGATGAACTGTCAGTAAGTAATATTTGCCTGTATTTTTTAATAAAAGTTATTTTACTTTCAACAAATAATTCTAACTTTATTTAAATAATCAAAAATTTATCCTGAATGTTTTCATGCTGATGAACCCATTTATTAGTTTTGAATATATCAAAAGGCTATTCTTGGAGATAGATGGTTTGACCACATATATATGAGCATATAGTAATAATATAGAGGTCATTCCAATAGAGCCACTTATGACTTGCAAAGCACTTTGACCGTTGTTGCTGTAGTCCTAGATTTTTGGATAACTTGTTCTTTCATACTCCTAACTTTATGTTCAAATGCCAAGTTCACTTTGTACATTTTTCAATAATTCAAGATATTGTGGCGATGCTTTTCATAAGTTTTGATTTCAGTAACAGCAAAATTATTTGTGAAAATTCATTTTTATAGTCTAAACCAGTGGTTCCCAATCTTTTCTAGGATGCGGAACACTTTTGTGAGCAATTTTCTTTAGCGGAACACTTACTTAAGTTAATATGAAATACATAAGCTTGTCATCAGTTATTTTATTAGAATTGAGCAGTTATAATTCAAAATCTCTACTCATATTATTAATGCCAATTCTAAGACAGGAAAAAATATACCTAAATAACTTTAATGGGAAACTTGTGCCTGATGTTTTTTACATATTTCATTCAGTTTTTATCATTGCCTTTATCTTATTCGAAACAGTAGTACACTCCATAAGTACGAGTCGTACATATATATTTAAGTTTATGAAAATTTTATGATTTTAATTTTTTGATATTCGGCGGCTCAAATACGATTGTACGCTTTCCAATTTGCGACTAAATCTGCGGAACACTTGGGAGATGCTTACGGAACACCAGTTGGGAACCACTGGTCTAAACCAGTGATTCCCAAACTTTTTCGATCCACCGCCCCCTTTGTTCCATAGTTATACCCAACCTAGCCCATTTTCTCTTGTGTGACAAAGGATTGGAAATAGTCTTAGGCCGTGACTCCACTAGCCGTAAAAGGGCCGAAACCTCACCGTAAAAGCTTTTAATCACGTGACCATGATATTTTATGCCTGAGCAGGTCGTAAAACCAACGTAAAAGCGAGTTGAGCACTGTTCAACTCGCTTTTACGTTGGTTTTACGACCTGCTCAGGCATAAAATATCATGGTCACGTGATTAAAAGCTTTTACGGTGAGGGGTTTTACGGCCCTTTTACGGCTAGTGGAGTTGCGGCCTTAGGTAAACTTTTCTATGAATCTCACACTTTGTACCCTTACTGTACATTGTTCTCAACATCTGGGAACCATTAAACTCAATGTTTCCTCTTATCCGTTTAACAGAGGAAAGGGAACGGCTGTCAGTGACCCCAACTTTTGCCTTTGGTCGCCGTTCAGTACCCTGCATCCAGCACCCCCCTAGATTTACTCACTGCCCACAAGGGGGCGTTATCGCCCACTTTGAGAAACACTGGTCTAAACAGACAATATTGTTTAATTTATGATTTTAATATTTTAAATGTTTTATGCATGGAAACATTGAGAACAGAACTCTATAATGTGTGACTCTATTATTCAATTTTTTGGGAAATTTGGTATGTGTATACATTGTCTGAAAGTTGGGGACTGCCTGTGTATCATTAAATGCAACAGTAACAATATGAATCAATAAACAGGAAATGAAGTGACCTTAAACTCTAAAGTATCTCACTTACCTGCTTGTTTTACAACATGTATCTATATTATGGGAACTGTTCAAAAAGTTCCTGAAAAAATGTAAATAAAGAGATGGCAAATTGAATTTAGAACTATTTTTCAACATGTTCAAGTTAAAACATTTTCCCCATATTTTCCTTCTGGTAGAAACTGGTGCTCTTTGATTCTAACCACTGTGCCACAAAACATTTCACTCAATTTATCAACTGCCAGCAAATAGCTTTAATGTCTTTCTTTAAATTTGGAAATAAAAAGTCTGATGAGGTTAATTAGTTAAAACTTACTGTATTTTTCACTTTAAGATGTACTGTTATATTGGTTGCATCACATTTTTCACTTAGATTTTTTTGGGAAAAAATATTCTTCACACACATCCTAATTCTTAAATAAATTTTAAATACAAAAAGTGGGCTTTATAAGAGAAAAAATACAGTAACTATTTCACTTGAAACATTCGAAAATAAACTTTTATTCTATTTATACAAAATATATAATTACACATTAAAAACATAAAAGTTCTAAATGCAATGATTTAGTGCATAAAATTAAATATTAAAATAGTGATAATTATTTAAATAAATTATCAATTCACATATATAGTGTCTAAAATACATTGATTAAGAATAATTAAAAATGATCGTAAAATATAAACACCTTTAAACTACAAAAGTGTCTTTAAAAGAATACGTTAATAAAAGTTTAAGATTTTTTCACATTGATATTAGAATCATTTAAGATTGATGTCAGAAGTGTGCGATCTTGCATGATGTATTCCAGTTCCTGTTCATTTACTTTTAATGAAATTTTTGAAGATCTCACGTCTTTACTTTTCTTCATATTGACAAGTCCCTGCGATTCGAGGAGGGAGCACGTACCGCAATACTCCATCTGATCCAGAGTAGACATCTGACGCTTCTGACAGATTTGCGAATATACACCGTAAAGTTTTCCAAGGGTCACTTCTCTTGTTTTGGTAATTTTAATCACAAGCAACAATGTACAAAGAATTATCTTTTGTTGGAGAGGAATACCACCACCATTGCTTTCCTTTGAAATACAAGTCAATACAGCTCTAGATCCATAAATTTCATTAAAAACGCTATTGATATGGCTTACGTCAACTTGCTTACAGGATTCATTTACACTGGATAATCGTTTGGAACTGCCGGGATTGCATCCATTATCCGAAGAAACCTTCAACACTCTCCGTCCGCCCTCTGCCTCGACGACTTCGATTGCCCTCCTGCACACGTCCAGTGCCTTCCGAATGTCGCCCGAAGAAGCGGCAATCTTACGGGCACAGAGGAGCAGTGCGGCGGGTTTAAAAATCTGGGCATTTGCCCTCACGTCTTTCAGTCTGTCTTCCAAGATGGAAAGAATCTGTCCGTGAGTGTACGGCCGGAAATGCAACAGTTTCGGTCTACACCCGTAAGCGTGCAGACGCGGCAGACTCGGTCGGTCAAATCCAAAGCGTTAGCTATTCCGACCAAGACAAGTTTGGAATTTTGTAAACACGGCCATTCGAAGAGAGTATAAAGAACTTCTTGATTCTTACTATCCAATTGGTCGATCTCGTCCAAAACAAGAACGATCATAACATTAGACGTAACGATTTTCTTTTCTAAGAAGCTAACCACAGTTTTCTGAGACAAATCTCGAGCTTTGTAATCTAGTTCTTTGGCGATTTTCTGATAAACTGCCGTCGACTGTTTAAACGACATACAATTAACATAAACATACTCGAACGGACGTTTTATCTCTCGACTTTCAAACAATCGGGTCAAACAAGCGGTTTTGCCCGTTCCCGGTGCTCCAGATATATACAAACTGCCGGACTGTTTATTTTCCAAGCAATTTCTTAAGAATTCCAATAACTGGTGACTCTCGACGTCCCTTTCTAAAAAACGAACGGGAACGGACGAATGTAAGGCTTTTTTAGCTTCCCGAAAGCCAGACAAAGCAGACTCCTTTGACGTCTTCTCCGCATCCAACGGACGGGAATCGTCATCCGACGTCGTTTTAATCGAAAACCTCTTTTTAGACGGACTATTACTCAAACGATTCTCGTCGTCGAACGTTTTCGACTTACGTTTAACGTTTCTCGCCTTGCGAACGGGAAATTCTTCCGAGATTCGTCTCTGGATGGTAGACATAACGAACCGAACTACCAAGACGACAACCACGTGGGTCCGAATTTGGCGGGAGATATTCGTAAACGTCGCTTATTACGAACGAAGATTTTTCAGAGAAATTCGCCGAAATATTTCACCAAATTAACTAATTGATAATAGTAAGACGGACGGGAGAGAAAAAAAGATTCGATCGACGGCACGAAAAAAAAAAAAATGACAAGAAAAAAAAGGGCCATTAAACGGATTCGATAGAGGTCGCTGGCGGGCGACAAATCGACAAAAGCGATAGCGTTCGCTTAACACAAGTAAGAAGTTGGAACCGGCAAACGTGGTTTGTCAGCTGTTTGTGTGCGATTTTTGAGCCAGAGCCGATCCGCCAGAGCTTATGTGAGAGAGCGAATGGAAGGATGACGCTCGAACGTAAATTCAAATATAAAAGCGACGGAATAAGTTGGAATGGTTAAGCCTGATACGAGTTCTGTTGACAATGGCAACGCGTTCCGTTCTCGTCTGCTTGCAGAGACAAACTTGTAATTCGATTTGCTGTCACAGAAAATGATATGAAGAAGAACGAGCGCGTGGCTATTTTCTGCTTACTATTATATGATGTGAGGAATCCCGGATGAATCTCTGTTAATTAAGCGCAGATTTGGAATCGAAGAAGAAGAGGGAGAAGTTTAAGTCACGTCGACTTTCGTTGGACGAACAATGCAGCAACCCGCTAACGACGGTTCCCCATCCGATGTCTTGCAAACCGTACCGCCCGCAGATTTCGAGGTAGTTATTGCTCGTGCACGTGCCTTTGTCTCACTCCTCTCGCACTTGTCTACGACTTTCTTTACTCTCTTTTCCCCGTAATGCTTCCTATACGTTACGTTCGTTTTAATTACGGGTTACCCGCGAAATTTTAAACTTCCGGTTCGGTCCCCCTTTTCTCCGACGCGACCTCGGCTGCCCTCCGGACCGGACGGGACCCTGCCGCGTTATGTCGAGTCGGTTGCATTACGGTGCCGGGTCTCGTTCCGTCGGTCGTGGCCGAGTCCTTCGGCCGTTTGCCACGTCTGCGTCGGCACGCGTTGCCCGGTGAAGTGGTATACGGTGGAGACTACCGGGACAGTTACGTTTACGCCGGCTTTAGTTTATTTATGGAGAGAGAACGAGTCGGTGCTTGTCGAGTTCCGGCTTCGTCTTGTCGGTGCAGAAAAACTAATCCTCTTGTAGATTTCATTTTGTCAATTCCGTCGATTTGCGTCGTACGTAC
The DNA here is from genome assembly GCF_030686945.1 of Centruroides vittatus. Taxonomy (NCBI): domain Eukaryota; kingdom Metazoa; phylum Arthropoda; class Arachnida; order Scorpiones; family Buthidae; genus Centruroides; species Centruroides vittatus. The sequence continues at coordinate 2,379,687 of NW_027122679.1, forward strand.
TTTAAAGTTTTCTCGGATGAGTGTTTCATCTTGCTCCTTGGTAAAAGTTTGGCATGGCAGAAGAGCCGAACAAGCGAGTGATAGTTTCGTCGAGATTATTTTGATGTCAATGGGGTAATAGAATTTTATGGATGTTTTTATCGAAAACTGATATATGGTACTTATTTCCATGAAGATCTTGGTGGTGTTTTTGAAGTACTGTCGGCCGATCTTGCATTTTTCTAAACGTAACTAAATAATTTGGAGAAAAATAAAAACTCAAAGCGTAACATATTGCAAGTACTTTAAAATGATCTAATCATTTTTTAGAAGAAGTAAGATAACTTGTGCTAACTTGACAGATTAAAAAACAATGAATGATGTAAAACCATTCATTTGTAGATCTTTTAGCTATAGTTTGGAATTATGCAATAATTTTAAATAAATAACTTTTACTGTTAATTCTGTTTCCTTAAATTTAAAAAAAAAAGAAAGACATTAAAAGGTAATTGATTTTATGACTTTTGTTTAGAATTCTTAATCAATTTTCTGTGTGTAAAATAACAAATATTTGTGCTGCTGCTAGGATACTGCTGGTTTTGGAATAATTCATCTCTGTAAAACATGTTTAACTGTAGATAAAATGTTATCTTGACCAGAAAAGTAAGTTATATGAAGCCGAATGCAAACAATTGTCATTTTCTGTGCTAATTTATACTAACGAATGTTTATTAATTGCTAATCTTAATGTTCTAACATATATCTCGTAAATAGATAATACATCAAAGGATTGATTTTGTGTGTGTGAGATTGCTAATTGAATGTTTATATTATATAATTCAGTTTTATACAAAAATTTGTTATCAGTTAATATAATCATTATCAGTTAATTTGATATTTTATTATGAGATGATATATCTATATAATAGTCAATGGTGTAAACATTAAAAATGTTGCGTGTATTTATATGCACTTAGAATTTAACATGCCGTTTCTTTTTAATCGGAGAAAGTTTTGAATTTCACTTTGGGCAGGATGCATATTGATTTTGTAATGAGATTTTTATTTGGCAGAGAAGACCAAAGAGTTAATGCATTTAGCATTTCTGTACATAAATTCAGTAGTAGTGTAATTAAAGAGTTTTTTATTGACTTTGTATAAAAGTTAATTTACAAAATACATTTTTTTATACTTAGATTTAATTCGTACTGGGACATAAAAAAGGTTTTTAGTGTGTTGATTTATCCTTCCCAGGGATTGTGCGAGAAGTTGGTTTTAATTCGATAATAGTTAACTTATCAATGTATTACAATATGACTCCCTGAATTGCACTATAAAATTCTCAAAATTTACAGATTATCTATTTAAAAAGTCTTTATTTATTGTGATTTTAATGTTTTTGAGAACTCTTGGGTCCTGTTGTTAGAACATTGTTTAGAATATATAATCAAACATTGAGATTAGAAGAAGGATGCTCTTAGTCTCAAAGGCAGTGATTAAGCTCTTAAGAAACTATAATCTTTTTAAATCAATGTAAAGTGGTTAAATTGAAATAATTCAGCAATGATGGTCTTTATTTCAATTTTAAAATATGCAACTTTAAATTATATCTAAGAATATTTTTTCTGAACTCTAACTGAATGTTCTAAAAAGTGATATGAAGATGAGATCAACAGGTTTTGAAAATATTAATTGTAATAAGATTATACTTAATTGCCTCTTGTTCTTGTTTTTGTATTGAGAAGCATAAGATTGAGAAGTAATTACACAGGAACACAACTGGGATGGATATACAGGCTTTATTACTTGAGAAGGAAATGCATTTTGGGCTATGTCTATTATAACTACAGTCTATATAACTTCTGCCATCCAGGTAATGTGTTCATTTTAATTTTACATATATTTATAACTGTAACCTAAAAATTTTGTATTGTTTTTACCAGATTGTTGTTAAAGATGAGGGGGGACAGTCCAAAATGTATTTCCTTCACAAGTAATAAAACCTGTATATCTATCCCAGTTGTGTTCCTGTGTGATTAGTTCTCTTGAGCAATTTTATGCTTGCTTCTAATAATAACAAGATTTTAAACTGATAAGCTGTAAATTTTAAAAGTCAGTTTACTTAACATCTTGAATATTCATACTCAGAATTTTTGTGCATTTAACAATAAGTTTTTAACTTTTGTCCTCCCAAAATATATAGTATTACGATTGTATAAGATACATTACTAATCTGATAAGGATAGATTTCAATTTCATTATCAGTTTGAAGCAAAAATTCATTAAGTCAAGGTCATTATCAAATGTTTTTACTTAACTAATCTATAATGTTGTAATTTCTACATTGTTTCAAAAGTCTATGTAATCTTTATAACATTAAAATATACATAATTAATTATGTATGTATTGGGTTGTTCAGAAAGTAATTTCGTTTTATCCATAGAAAAATAAATGCAATTTTCTTACAATAAATAAATATTTTATTGAATTATATATTGACCATTTTGGTCAAATACCTGTTGTCATTGTTTCTGGTAGTAGCATGATTTCACATTCATAAAAGTTTTGATCGTTGTTTACAAAAAACTGATGCAAGTGATTTTTGACATTGTCATTTCAAGTAAATGTCTTAGTTAAAAAAAATTTGTATAGACCGGAACAAGTAATAATCCGAGTGTGCCCGATCTGGCAAATATGGTCGGTGTGATAACGCATCCCATCTAAGCTATAACAGTTTCTGACGAGTTACCAAACTTGTGTGAAATTTGGCATTATCATGGTAAAACACTACACTTTGTTTGTTGATCAATTCTGGCCTTTTCTGTTTGATGATATTACTCAATTTGTTTACTCGACGGCAGTACACTTTCGAATCGATTGTTAAATTGTCTGGTAAAAGCTCAAAAAAAATTTCCTGTAAAATCCAACCATAGAGAGCATCTCTCGTTAATAACATGTGGAACCCATATATCGAGCTTTGAAACGAAACCAATTCGTTTTAAGTAATAATAAACGGTTCAATTTAACAGATTTAATCTCTTAGTGATTTCACGTGTCGTTATACGGCAGATAGCTAATCGGTACCTTTATTTTGTTTTCGTTGGCTTCAAATGGCCATTCAGAATGTGGTGTATCTTCGATATTAAAATTGCCAGAATGCAATTTTGTAAACCAGTTTTGGCACTGTCTTTCTCTCAACACATCTTCTCCAAGCACGTACCACAAGTTTTTTTCTTGCTTGAACAGCATTTTGATTGTTTTAGTTATAAAAAAGCAAAATATGTCGAAAATGATGCTTTCGATTTTCCATATTTGATGGGTCACCGAAAAAAAACAATTGTACAGAATCAAACAAAATTTTTTACAAATAAGCCTTAAAATGTCAGCTGTCAAAGTATATAATGAAAATGTGGTTTAAAATAAAATTGGCTGGTAAAAATACATCTAATTCCTCTAGTAATAAAAAAACAAAATTACTTTCCGAACAACCCAATAATATACTGAGCAATTAAGCATGTAGTTTAATGAATAAAATAGCTAGGATGACAATATGTAAAAATATTTAATAAAATAGAATAAACATTAAATGTTTTCATAATTTGTCCTTTATACATACCTTGGGAACACACTCTTTGGTAGAGTCAACCTTTTATTTAAAGTAAAAGATAGACTCTGCTGTAGAGACCATTGAGAATTCAGTACTTTATTACAAAGGATGAATTATTAAGACATTTTATTGAAAATTTTGAAATGTAGTTTGAATTATACAGAGTTCATTTGATTCACAAAAATTTTCTTATCTGTCAATTGTGATTGTCAAAATTTTATATGAATCACAACTACCAGAGATGACCCCCCCATGATTTTGCCAAGTTTAATCATAAAATATATCATAGTACTATCCTCCCGATAGTTCTAAGTAGAATTGCTTAATCCAACTTGCAAGCATTTACGAGTAAAACAATTTAAAGTTTTCTGTGATGTATTGACAAAGTATCAGCAAAGCATAGCCAAATGGGCAAAGATGCTCGACTGCTACATGTTGCAAGTTTGAAGTTTTCTTTTTCAAATTTTTTTTCTGATCTGCATTGAAGCAGATTATTGTATACCATTCAGTAAAAACGTACAGTACACAATAATCTGCTTCAATGCAGATCAGAAAAGAATTGAAAAAGAGATTCAAACAGTCGCCATAATAGTCAAGTGCCTTTTAGCCGTTCAGTTATGCCTCTGCCAACACTTTGTTGATAAAACACAGAAAACTTTAAACTCATTTTTCTCGCAAATGCTTTCAAGTTGCATCGAGTGGCTTCACATATAACTACTGGGAAGGTAGTAGTACAATACAAAATTAAACTCAGCAAAATCTTTAGGAGGCCATCTCTAGTAGTCTCCTTGTTAGCTTTAAAATGTTAGAATTCAATGATACTTCAGGAGATGACAAAAAAAACCATTACTGCAGTTTATTCTTCATTTTCATTGACCCTGATATAATGGATTTTGGAAAGAATGGACCAAATCTAATCATTCCACTACATTTTTCCAAGTGGAATTACAATATTTGAGAATATCAGACTGTGACTGTTGACATGTAGAATGTCCATTAGGCAACACATCAACTATTGTTTAAATCTTGTGTGGTAATTTGTTTCCGATATTTATCCATAATATAAGCTGACACACACGCAGCGTATGAGAGTTTTGGATATGTCAGATAACTAGCATCATTGGATCATTACTAATTACTTGTATTGAATCATACTAATTAGTTGTATTAAGGATCATATGAATGGAAAAAGTGATGTATTTATTATTAGATAATTATTACTTTCGCATAACAAATTGTTTCCAGGAAACGCAGAAAACTTGTTACATGGAAAATGCACTGATCAGTCAATATTAAAAAAATCATAACCAAGAGTGGATGGAACTTATTCAAGCAGCATATGAAATATATGGACTGACACTTACGAATATAAAGAGACTAGTCCTACCGGTGTGTCTGGAAATTTTCCTGATGGGCCCCATCTACCTTGCTTATAACAACTTTACCTTTTTCACATCTAAAAATTATTTAGTAATTTATTTATTTAGTTAAATCAGTTATAATAATTTCTAGATAATTAACAACTAAAGTAGAAAGAATAGAGAAGAAATTTTGTTATGTAAATTACCATTGCTATATTGAGGTCATAGATATCACAATAAAAACAATACAGTTAGACTCGTACTTTTATTATTTCTTAGGTTCGTTTAAAGTAATAAAATGTATTGTTAGTGAAATAAGTTTGTGAGTTTGACATTAATCGTCCATTGTTTCAGCTTAAACGTCATAGATATTTTCAATTGCATTAAAGACATCTTGCTGCACATTTGACATAACTTCTAGAAAGCCTTTTTGAAAATTTTATTTCTAACAGAAAATTAGCCAATCAAGTTGTTACTTTGTGTGAAATGCCCATAAACTTTTTGTATTTTTATGTTGTAGCTTTGAAGGTACGTGTCAAGTAACTTTGCATGTTTCTTCCAGCATATATAATTATTGGGTGGTTCAGAAAGTAGTTTCGTTTTTTCCGTGGAAAAATAAATGCAATATTCTTATATAATTCAATAAAACATTTATTTATTATATCGACCATTTTGGTCAAATACCTGTTGTCATTGTTTCTGGTAGTAGCACGATTTCACATTCATAAAAATTTTGATCGTTGTTTACAAAAAACTGATCCAAATGATTTTTGACATTGTCATTTCAAGTAAATATCTTACAGTTAAAAAAAATTTGTATAGACCGGAACAAGTAATAATCCGAGTGTGCCCGACCTGGCAATATGGCAAATATGGTCGGTGTGATAACGCATCCCATCTAAGCTATAACAGTTTCTGACGAGTTACCAAACTTGTGTGAAATTTGGCATTATCATGGTAAAACACTACACTTTGTTTGTTGATCAATTCTGGCCTTTTCTGTTTGATGATATTACTCAATTTGTTTACTCGACGGCAGTACACTTTCGAATCGATTGTTAAATTGTCTGGTAAAAGCTCAAAAAAAATTTCTGTAAAATCCAACCATAGAGAGCATCTCTCGTTAATAACATGTGGAACCCATATATCGAGCTTTGAAACGAAACCAATTCGTTTTAAGTAATAATAAACGGTTCAATTTAACAGATTTAATCTCTTAGTGATTTCACGTGTCGTTATACGCCAGATTGCTTCAATCGGTATCTTTATTTTGTTTTCGTTGGCTTCAAATGGCCATTCAGAATGTGGTGTATCTTCGATATTAAAATTGCCAGAACGCAATTTTGTAAACCAGTTTTGGCACTGTCTTTCTCTCAACACATCTTCTCCAAACATGTACGACAAGTTTTTTCTTGTTTGAACAGCATTTTGATTTTTTGGTTATAAAAAAGCAAAATATGTCAAAAATGATGCTTTTGATTTTCCATATTTGATGGGATGCCAAAAAAAACAATTGTACAGAATCAAACAAACTTTTTTACAAATAAGCCTTAAAATGTCAGCTGTCGAAGTATATAATGAAAATGTGGTTTAAAATAAAATTGGCTGGTAAAAATACATCTAATTCCTCTAGTAATAAAAAAACAAAATTACTTTTCGAACAACCCAATAAATGCTTGATTTATTTCAAGTTCAGCTTAGTGTGGTTTTAATGTTATCCCTTGAAAATTCAATAGAAAAAACATCATGAAATAAATTTACTATAATTCCATTAAAAGATGATGTGACTTACACTCGAAATGCATTGAGTTGGTGAGAGATAAATTAGGCCAAAAATAAAATTTGACTTATTAAGAGTCAACTATATAATAAATTTCTTATTTATGTGACTGTTGTTGAAACTATTCTCGTTATTTGTAGATATTACTTAGAAATTCTATACATCCTTATGTATTGTTTGTTGAAAATTTGACTTTGATGTTGATATATTAGAATGTGCTAATTTAAATACTAACCAGAACACTTTTTTAAGGTAGCTAATAATATAAAAACGTTTTGAAGTAGATTTAAAAGCATTCTGAATTATTAAAAAATAATGGGCCATTTGGATAAATCTTGAGAAAAATTTTACTTAGCAGCTTTCGGAGGGAGAGTATTACAATAATTAATGTTCATTGATAGAAATATACTGAAATTTATCTATAAACTGAACAGGATTTATTTTTAAGCTAATTTTTAATATTAATTCAGGTACAGTGCTCCACTAATCTTTGGAGCAACTCTAAATATTCCCCATTAAAATCTGATAATTGCAATATCCATATCTGAAGTGTGATTTGTACTTGTGATCTGGCAAACTAGAGACCTTAATAGTTACCAAATCAGCCAAAAAAAGATGGATAAGGTTGATTAATACAAAATTTGAAAGCGTTTTCAAATATTTTAATTGTTTTACATTTTTTTTTTTAATAAACTCTTCACATTTTATTTATTAAACAATTATGAAAATGAAGTTTTTAGTATAATTCAAAGAAATATTATTTAATGACTCTGAAAAAAATAATGTTTTAATTCTAAATCTGGAAAATTGTAAGAAAATAATAGATAAATTCTTATGCAAAGTGGAACAGATAACTAATACAGTAAAACTGTATAAACCAGAATTGCATGGTACCAAATTATTTTTTGTTTTGAACAGGTTTTAATACTACAACTTTTTTTTTATCTTCAAACTAAACCAGATAAATGTCACATATTATGTTCCTTTTTTATAGTAAAATCACTTTTACACACGTAAAAAATGTTATTAGTAAGTTTAATCCAGTGTTCCAATTAAAGACGAAAGTGTTCAAATGCAAGAATCGAGAATTATTCAATTGAAAAAAGTTTTGTTTCCAAACACTTGTACTGTACATTTGAGTACTTATGAGCTCGCATGACTGCAAAAAGCAGATTTATCTTGCTCTGCTGTCAGAAATTCTAATCATATTACAGTAATACAGAGAGCAAGTTATTTTACGATCTGACTTCTCAAATTATAATACTCTAATTGTTTACTTTGATAATTACAAAAATTGACCAACTTGTTCTCGAATACTTTGTATCAGTTAGTTACTAACTGTTGGTAAAAGGCAACTTGGCAGCTATATTACCTTATTCTTGTTTTTGAGAAATTGCATTTGTTGTTTTAGATCTTGAGAACTGGAGTGTCTGAAACTCGTTTGATTTTTGGACGTTCTTGTTTTTTAAAAGTATTTGATTCTGTCCCTGGTTAATTCCAACAAAGGCTGATGATGATCTCTTCCTTGTGTATCTGCAGAATATGAGCCTGCATTTCCTCAAAACTATTGTATGTTGCAGGACATTTTGAGTGTGCAAAAATAGTGACATTTGCCATCTTGGTCAGGTGGAAATTTGTCATGTAAAATATGGAGACTTGCTGCACTCTGGTACAATATTGGTTCATACAATTAAAAACACTAAACCTATAAACCATCAAGGGCTTTTAAAGCGTGAGGCCATAAAGGTTGTGCAGCCCTTTACACACCCGCCTCAAGGAACATCAGACGTCCATCACGAAAGGATTAGCCAATGCGGTGTTGGCTGTTTATGCCTCTGACCCCAACGTGGAATTCCTCAAAGCACACCTCTTACTTAACTCTCCCAGGCAACCCTTTCTCAAACGTCTCGAGCAGGTGGAAATATATAAGGCCACCCTGCAAAAAACGCCACTATTAATTTTCATGATATTGACTCCTCCTCCACAGTGTGGAAATCATTCTTCGAACTACTGATCTTACTATCCTCCCCTCCCCGTTTCTCTTGTCTTTCGTCACCTCCCCTCTACACGTGCATTCGGCAATTACCCATTTGTTTTCAGCATTTGGCAATTAGTTTGCCCGACGATGCCCGTTCAACATGGGTGAAAATGTTTGCAATCATTATAAAAATTTGCTTGTTTATAGATTGTGTTTTTGATTTTAATTTAACCAGTTTTAAGTGGCAGTTTTCTTCAGTTCATACAGGCTAGACCAGATGAGAATGACATTGTCATTGACGACTCCTCAGTATGCTTTGGGGGACCTCAAACAGGATGAGCCGTGCCCAGTGATGCTGTTGAATCTGTCTTCATCTCTAAACGGACCCCTAGTTTTCTGGTTTAAATATTCATTACAATAAAATTTTTAATTGGATTCAATAATCTTAATGTGTTTATGTAAAAAATATTTTACAAATTTTTAATTAAAAAAAGATATTTGATATTGAATATAATTTTTTGATGACGTTATTGATTAAACAATTTTTATTAAGAAAAAGTTATTCTGACATTGTTCATTTATGATGTCACTTGTCTTCCTCTGAAATCTGATACTGTTTGATAACTATATATATATTTTTGTTGTTGTTGGTGAAATTCTTCAAGCTATAAAACTATTAATCACTTTTTCTTTGTAATATTTGATATCCAAATTCCATATTCTATTATTTACTTTGTTACAATATTTTAAATTGAAAACTTATTATATTTTCTTGATTGTAAAATGCACTCTCTTATCCATTTCCACTTGTCCGAAGCAGAGATACATCTTAGAATTAGCGGTGTCTTACATTTGCAGTTCAAATAACAGTCGGCAGATGTCGCAAGTAGCTCGGTAATATTCTTTTAATTTTAAACTTACGGTGCATCATAGAATTGATGCTATTTTTTAGAATCAAGGAAATACAGTATATCAAATCTATAGAAAATTATTTATTAAATATTAATGAAAAAATTTCATTTATATAATAATAATATTTGCATAAATGATTACTATTTTTTGAATTTTATTTATGCAAATATGAATAAACACATGCTTGGAAACTAGATAAATTTTAGGCATGTAAAATTGAGATGCGATACACTCCCTGTGTAAACCAAACTGTTATGCTGTAATGCACGAATGGCTTCTTTTCTGTTGTGCATTGGGTAGATCGTGGTAGTGTGTATAACATTTGTATTTTCTTATAAGATAATAGTTGCAATAAGCTTGTGCTCTGCGTTTTTGTATCTTCAGTTTTTCCTTAAGTCATTCATATCTTGAAAAGACATTAAGGAAACAGAAAAATATGGAATGGAAACATAAGATGGTAAGGTGTAGTAGACCTGAAATAGCATATCTTGTCTAGATAAAGCTAGAAGTTTCAAATTACATCAAATTTGAGAAATGAAACGGATGTAAGTTGAATTAAATCTAAACATTGTACAATATTTAATGATCACAAAATAAAAGTGGGTGCTGAAAATGTAAAAGCCGAAAAGTTTGTAAAAACTAAGAGACTAAGCAAAAATCTAGGAAGCTCTAAAGAGGCTGTTTAACAGGATTAACTGTTGTAATGATCACAGTATATCATTAAGAATGGAAACTGTGCCATACACTACAGGATTGTAATTAAAATACCCTTATTCTCAATACTGTCTATAGAGATATTTAGCAGTCCAAGTGAAACAATATCTGGTAGGGTAACATTTTAGGATATGCAAAAGATGTTAGCACCAGAACTCTGCACCACAGCATTTTTGGTATGCAAACAAACAAGGTACAATGCTCTCTAGAGATTGAGCAGTATTCTTTGCATTGTTAACTTCTTTCCAATCTGAAGGTATAAAACCTGATTGCAATAAACAGTGTGTTCAATGGCCTGTTGTAATTGATCCTTTTTGATGCTTCTCACATGCAATATAGGCCACAGCTGTTTTATGTTGTCTTTCAAGACTGCCAAATTTGCAACATGACCTCTATAAGTATATCTATTACCAAAAATATGGATTAAGATCCATAGAATGAGCTGGTCAGGTATTAGGAAATGCATGACTAATCACTCCGTGAAACACTGTTGCAGAGCCGCCGTACACAGTGTTTGATGTGTGGAGATGTTCCAGTTTGCAAAAAGTTGGCTGACCAAGGCATTCACTATTGTAGTTTGGATGCAACAAAAATGTTAAACATCTCTTGGTATCTCTGGACATTTCAAACGCCCATTGAGACTAGTTTTTATAAAAAAGAATGGTCCAAGTGTAAATGTGACTGTGAATCCACATCAGACTAACTGTATGTAAATGTAGTGGAATCTGCTGGAAAAAGTGAAGGTTTTCCTAGTGTTACAGTTGTGTGTTTTCTCTGCTCTATTGAGGTGAAAATGTCTTGCCACTCCACAGCATCTTTTTGTGGCCATGACATATCTACTTCCATTCTGGCAAGGAAAGTTAATACAAATGTCAGTCGTTTCCCTGTTGGCAACAAGCAACCACTGGTTGGGGCTGATGATGATGATGATGATGATGAAAAACTTTCTTGGTATCTTCCCTATTGTGTCATAGGTTATACCCAATTGCTGTGACACTGCATATGCACTGTGGGTACCTGTAACATTATTTACTGACTGTTCAAGAATGTGGTAACATCTTTGACTTGTGAAGTGATAACTATTTGCACATAAACTGGGTTGAACTTCCATGTGTCTGCTTTCCTTGAATCGAGCAATTGTCCTGAGAGCTTGTGGAGTTTGTGGTCCTCAGTGTAAATTCTTACAATGTTGAAATTCCCAAAGTGCAGATGCAGTATTGCATTCTTGTGAAGCTGTTTTTCTAAAACAGCTTCACAAGAAAAGTACATTCCAGCAAGGTGATGGCCATCATAGCTGATAAGATTGCCATTCGTCAGTTGTAGCTACTTCTATGCTCGGAATTTGGCTTCAGCACGTGCTTATGCAACAATATTTTTTTTCTTGCAGTACCAAAATTGCCATAGGGAAAGTTCTGGTATTCATTTTTTTCTTTACAGAAATGTTTTCTATGTCCTGAAAGGCCAGCATACCAAATTTGGTTGCATTTGAACTGCTAAATATCTCTCTAGACAGCATAAAGGTACTTTAATTACAATCATCTGGTATATAGACTGATTGGAAAGTAAGAATATCATTTTAAAGAATAAATAATAATCTATTTGTTTTTAGTACACATGAAATTGAGATTGAATTAGCAGACAAATCTGTTGGATCAATGTCGTCAGTGTTCAGTTAGAGCCCTTTAAATTTACAATTTATATAGATGTAAATCTCTAGGAAGTTTGTAGTGTTAACTGATTTCTGTCAGCAAAAAATATATCTGTGCAAAAACCCATTGCAGCTTGAACTGTATAGTTAGGGCAGTTTTCAGAAGTGTTTGTGGGAATTAAATAGCAAATTACTTTAAAATTGGAATGCCAATACTTCTTGAATTTAACCGATTTATGTAAACTGCATTGTCTCTTGACTGAATTGGTCATTTAATATGCTGTAGTGATCTCCAACTTTTTCTGTGGACTATGTAAGCTGTAAAAGACAAGTCTAGGAGCGAGATATGAAAGATACAGTTAAAGAATGTTTTTTAAATTTCTGAATAACAAAGGACGTAAGTCAATGTAAAATTGGCAACTGCTTTTTTTAAAGATTGTCATCAAAACTAAATTGTGTGGCATAATGTATTCAAATCCTTTAGGTATTTGTTGGACAGTGGTGTTAAATATTTCGATTTTATACACATTTCATTTTCGAAAAGGTTGTCTGCAAAGGTATGCAGAAGCAAAAATAGAAAATATTTTTTATGCAAACTTCTTAAAACTTTTTAAAATTCTCTTCTGGCAGAGATTTTCAAAAGGGATTAACCCCTTTTGAAAATCGTACGGTCGTAAATCGTATCGTCGGTTAAGCAGGTTTTTATAAAGATCATTTGCAGCAAGGTCTATTAATTCTAGTTAAATTTCAAAAGTTTGTATGCTTTAAACTACTGCAAACATTGATGATAAAGTGTGTCAGTGAAAACAAGATACATGAGCTGGATACTGATGCTTTGGGGCCATAGATTGGAGATCCCTGGAAACTTTCTAGCAATGCAACTAACTGCATTGCTAGAAAGTTTGAGTTTGTTCAGTGTCAAAAATGCTTAGGAATGATCATCATTTAGATATTTTTAACTTTGGTTTTCTGTTAAGAGATTCATATCATTAACGAGACATAATGCTAATAATTTTTAAGGAGTTTATTTATTACTTGATGGTAAGTTTATTGAAACCGTGTCTCATTGTCAGATACGACATTTTGTGTTTTATCTTGTCAAGTTTTTTGATTGATAGAGCAAATTTTTTTATGTTATTAAGTTGGATCTGATAATGAGATGTGTCTCAGTGTTTTTATCAAATGATAAAGTAACTCCTTAAAAATTATTAGCATTGTCTCATTGATTTTTCAGTTTTTAATGAATTAAAAAAAAATGTTCTAAGAAACACTGTTGTATTATTTGAATTTAAAGAGTGTTTCTTAGAACATTCTTCTTTTGTTTATTAAAAACTGGAGATATATAAATGCTTAGGAAAAACTATTACCACTACTACAATTACGATTTTTTTAATAGTTTTTTGTTTGAATCACTCCAAAAAACACATCTAACATGTTTCATAAAAGGAAAAAGGCATTCAATGCAAGATTGTCTTCTAGGATTCTTGGGTTTTCCTTGCTTATATAGAAGTCATTTTCCCAAAGCAATTCAGCTGACACCATTACCAAGGTGACATACTCTGCCAGCATGGACAACGGTGCTACGAACGTTTGCCTTTTGGTGTTCTGTAAAATTGTGTTTCCCAATATTTTTATAAGGAATACACTCGTAGACCTTCTATTGGTGTCATTTCCATAATCGGCATTACATAGAACGTTAGGTTTTCATTCCTTTTTGTTTTTTAGAATAACTTAAGGTCTAGAGTGCCTTTTTAAAATATTGTAGCACTCTTTTTAGCACTTCTACCACACTTCCATTTGATTGTTTTAATATTTGCTAAAATAGTCGATGGAAAAATTTATGTTGAGCCTTGTAGTCAGCTCACATATATGAGACATCAAAGTAGTTCTCTGTATGGTTTTGCATCATCTGTGTTGTGGTATGACAAATGCTGTTTTTAAGGAAGTTTTTAGGTGGTTACATATTTCCATATTAAATTGTTTTAAGTCAATATATGGGCATTAATGCTGATAGCATTCTCCATCCACTTCTCTTATGTTAATTATGGGAAATGATTTCAGTTTGCCCAAATCTTTCATAAAGATTTGGGCAAACTGAAATCATTTCCCATAGTTTATCCTTGAGAGCTTCTTTTACTTCCTCAATTTTCTTTAAATTATTTATGGCTGCTATTATTTTATTGATGTAGATGAGTAGATGTGTGTGTACTATTTGAAACTCTATGTATAAACATTTGATGACTCCTGGGATCGTCGGAAATCCAGAATTGTAATATAACTGTCAAATGTTTGGTTTCGGCTTGTCTTGCAGCTTGTTTGAGGCTATATAGGGTTATCTTTATCTTACAGATTATCCCATTCTTACTTTCATTCTTACTTATTTTCCAGTTATGATTAGTAGCATTCTTAACATTGTTAATCTAGCCATGGGAGCATATGTTTTTTCTTAGTTGTAACCTCTCCTTTGATTCATCCTTTTATCATTAGTTGGACTTTGTACCTTTATCTCCATTTTTGTCCCATTTGGTTTTAAAAATTCATTTGTTTATCTTTAGAAGGGTTGATAAGTTTTTCCACTAGTGCCTTGATCTCTTCTATTGCTTGGATCCATTTGTTTGTCTTCTCGTGAAAAAATCTAAGCTATTTAGTATATCCTCTACAAAGGTTTTGGCATTTAGAACCAGGATTGCATTAATCTTAAGGGCTTCATGGTATTGTAACTTTTTGTTTGCTCCACTGATGACTCTTGGGCTATTCCTGTTTACAAATTTTGGTTTGTTCCAATTTAAAACATGTTTCTTCTGTTTCAGGTTGGCTTTCTTTGAACCTATAGAAGGAAATGACTACAAATATAAACATCCATCAACCTGATAGTTATATTAAAGCTAAATGATTGCCAGATTAGATTGGTCTATAGATTTTCTGTAGATTCATCTGCAGTAGGTTTTTCTCCACATTTTGTTTCTGAGATTCTAGTTTATTTTATCTTTACAATAAATACATTGATCATTAGATAAACTTTCGAATGAGAATTTTTTTTTTGTCGAACATTGTATCCCTTCTACAGATTATTTTTCTCTTTTGGACTCCAGAATCTGTAGCCATTAGGACAGGACCCCATAAAGAAGCATTTTTTTCAATTGGGAATTGAATCTTCTGGATAAAACTTCTTTTGGAAGTTATTGAAAGGCAATGCATCCAAAGATTTTTAACTTCTCAGTATTTGGTTTGTCACCATATCATAGTTTGGTGGAAATCTTTCTAGCACAGATTGGTATTGGACTTCTATTGATTAGGTGTAAATATTACTATCATTACAGTTTCTGACCAGAGCATCTTCCCTATCTTGGAATTGAGGAGCAAACATCTCATTTGTTCTAGTATGGTCCAGTTCATTCTTTCAGTAATGTCATATTGTTGCAATTTGTATCTAATTATAAATTCAAATTGGATGCCTATATTTTCAAAGTACTTTCTTATTTCTTTGGAGATTATTTTTTTGTTATTATACCTGAATCTACTTAATCTAAAATAAAAATGAGCAGTAGTCATTGCTTCATACATTTTAGTGTTGTAATACCTTAGATTTTGATTCTAATGTGTAGGTTGTGGTTAAGTGAATGAAATCTTCAATAAATGTCAAGATCTTTCTTCTTTTATCGTATGAAATGGGACTTACTGGGTTAATTAACTCCTGTGCACAACTTGTTTTGCTTGAACAAGTTGGTTGTGTGGACAATGAGTCGCTTTACCTTTGACAGATGTTACATGATTTTGAGTACAGTGGAACCTTGACTTACAAGTGTCCCAACTTATGAGTTTTTTGAGATACAAGCTGTCTCGCAGCTGATTTTTTTGCTTTGAGTTGAGATCTAAAATTCGGGTTATGAGGCAGCTTTAGATACCCCACTGCTAGGTGTGCAGCGAACCATAGATTAAAAAAAAAGAACATGGAAAACTACCATAATTTTGTTATTTTCGTTACTCTTCAAATGTCTGACTGGCTAGCTTATAGAAAAACACGTGATCGAGTGACGTAGGCATTAGTTCACTTCCATGTTGTATGCGGTGCCACCATTCCTCATTTCTCGAATTTTCCATATTTTCTTTCTTTATCTATGCAGCGAATGTCACATCCTCAAAACTAGTTTATTGCTGTACATACTATTGTTTTTTTACATAATATTCATTATTTATAAATACATTTTTCTTATTTAAAAACACGTAACAAAAAAATTGTGGTGTTTTTTGGGGGTTCGGAACGGATTATTGGCATTTTGATGGGGAAAATTGATTTGAGTTAAGAGTTTCTTCACAGAATGAATTGAACTTGCAATTCAAATTGTCACTGTACATAGCTGATTACCTGATAGATCTAATTTTATTCTTTTAGTTTATTCCAAGTAGTCTTTTTAAGCTTATCATAATTCAAATGATTTATTCTTCTATGCCATAAGTCTAAGTTTTTGTCTTTTGTACTTAAATTAGCAAAGGTTGATTTCTTACAATGGACTTTGCATGATTCAGAATTATTCCTGTAAGCAATTGCTACCATTCAGTTATCCTTTAGAATTAATCCTTGTCCATTTTTGAACATTATGCATAGTCCATTCATTTCCAACTTTTGCAGAGATAGGAGGTTTAGCACTCGTAGAACTTTTACGATGATTGAGACTTCCATTTCTCCGAAGGTCAGCAGCTTTACTTCTCCAGTTTTAGCTATTGTTATCTTGTCTAGTTCTTTGAATCATTTTATATTTGTTAGCAGAATATTTTTATTACCCAGGTGTTCTATGGCACTGGAATCCAAAATCCATTTAAATTGCTTCCAGTGGTTGCTGAAAAACAAAAGTTTCAATGGTTATTTTCACATTCTTAAGCTTCATTGCTTTGCGAAACTTCATTTACTTTAAATTTCTATTTGCTTAGTACACACAATCCTTTACTTTTGGATGACTTACTTTTCACGCAGTATTTTTATATCTATAAATTGCTTTACGTATGTTAATTTCGCATCTTTGTACATTGTTTCATGCACTTGTAATTTACTGTAAAGAATCGAAATTTTTCTTTGTTAATAAAAAGATTTTATTTTTTGTTTCTAGCTTGCCGAGAATGAAACTTTATAATATGCAGCTCTATTGTCTGATTTTTGGACACATTGTTAGAAATACATTGTCTTTAAAGTAATTTTAAACTTCGTTTGTTTACGAGATCCTAGAGTGCGAGGTTTAAGATTGTTTATTAATAAATAATGTCTTCATTTTTATAAAATTGGTTTGGGAATTAGAATTAGAGAAGTAGAATGATGAGACAAATTGTTAAAATTAATTTTTAATGATTAAAACCAAATAATCGCTTGATTACATTGGGTTATATTAAAGCTATTAACCTCCTAAATTATTAAATTTATTAAGAGATGGAGTCTGATGCTTACCTGTAGGCCAAATTAGTTGAAATTTAATTAGTAATTAATTGCATTAATATAGTCTGATGTAATCTGGCAATCATTTGACTTTCTGTGAAATGGTGACCATGCAGTTAGTGTTTGGCAGCCACACCAATTACTATGGCAAATTATTTCAAATGTAATAATTTACACTTGGCGGAAAGTCTGTGGCCACAGAATGTCGCTGCTTGCGTCGCTCGTAGCAGAACAGACACTTTGCAGTGGCTGTAGATTAGCTATAGGTTGTTGCATTGTACTCAATAATTCACACGAGCAGAAGTGGCAGTTGTCCATAGAGTGCATAGTCAAATATCGTCCGCCTAGCTAGTCTCGTGTTAGTATTTTTTTCTGCAGGGTATTTTTCACAATATGATATAATTTGTCGAAGCTTAGAAACGACATTCTGAAGTAATTTAAAATTGATTTATCCTCTCGAAGCTGGTTAAACAACAAATAAAAAGTCCCTTTATGATAAACTGCTAACTGGTGTACCAAGTGCCTTCTATTTTTCTTTTTAAGAATTGAAGTCTTAAGAACACTACTACTACTACTGTATGGTAATAAGCATCTGTAGTGACTGGTCATCTCATAACTAATTCTTCTATCTTTTGTTCTTACAGTATCTGCAGAAAATACAATGCATCATATGTTAATAAATGATTTAGTTTTGCTTCAAACCAGATTATAATATGATAAACTGTAGAGTTAAATTAAGAATCATGTTTAAATACATTTTAAACTGGATTTAGTTGTATTACTTATATATTTAACTAATAAGAAGTTAAGTTGAAGTACATAATAACATAATTGGATCAAATATGACTTGATTTGGATTTACATAAAAATTTGAAACAAAAAAAGATGGCAACAACTTGAGTACTGGGCTTTGCAATAATTGTTAGTAGGCACATGTAGCTTATTATTTGCCAGCTTTTTGGCATTAGAAACCATTTCAAAAAAAGAGATGGAAGTAAATTAAGTATGGTAATTTTGCAACTGTAATTATAATATTTCCTATTATTGATAACACCAAACATATTTTACTTTTTACCGGTATACAGTAAAATGTTTTTAAAAATACACACGACAATTTAATATAGTTTATTTTATGTATTAAATTGTTTAAGGAATCTAATAAAATCCATAAAATGTTTCTTTCATATTTTTCAAAGAAAATTGTTTTGGGTATACTATAGATTACTCCCTATGGAATTTCGTGTGTTTGGGTATATATCTGAACTCGGGACCGAGACAAGTTCAATGATACTCTACTTTTGGACCGGAGACGAAAAATAAAAAAGTTATCATACTTTTTTCCGACGATCGTGCGATGATAGGGAGTTGCGTCGCTCTCCGCTAAGTCGGCCTCGCTATCGCAATCGGGAGTCGCGTGCTTGCCGTTAAAATTGCCTTTAGTAGACGTTTTCCCTTCTTTTTTACTTTGTTCAAGAACTACCCCGTGAATCGATCACTAGTTTAGCACATGGCGGCGTGTGGTGGCTCCCATACGAGAGGTCAGTCGGGCCGCCATGTTCGCTGCCATAAGTAACATTAACCGAAATGGCGATCGCGCGATGATCGGAAGTCGCGTTGCTCTCTCCGCTCTCGTATTGCGTGTTTAACGCTCTGGGAGATGACCGTAGTCCGATGTCACTGTTTGCAGACTTTACCGCAAGATGGCAATATTAGCAACTACGGTGCCGTCTGCATGAGAGCATTAAAAAAGTATGGTAACTTAAAAAGTGTGATAACTTTTTTATTTTTCGTCTCCGGTCCAAAAATAGGGTACCGTTGAACTCGTCTCGGTCCCCTGAGTTCAAATATATAATCAAAGTCCTGGAATTCCATAGGGAGTAATCTATAGTACACCCATTGTTTTGAACAATTGTTTAGGAAGTCACTAAACAATTTTTCTTGAAAGATGTCATAACAATGATCATGTAAACAAGTATCAATCAAATACTTGTACAGACTACAGTTTTCTTTTATTACAATTAGAAAATTATCAAAGCGAAAGGATATTAAACACGAAGTACTGGTAATAGAAAGGTGTTACACCTGCTGGGGAAAATGATAATTTCATAATTTCTTCTAATTATAGGGAGAAATTATGAAAATTTCTCCTGTATGTTAGGATATGATTGAAGTTGTTTTTGAATGTAATGTCAATGTATGCATCATATTGTGTTGTGGCAATTTTGTAAAGTTTTTCTGCTGCACAATAAAAGGTTAGTGGCACTGGAGTCAACTCCTCGGGAAGTGTTAGTCACATTGACCTCATTTGACCCTCCTCTTTCTAGCGCCGACCTTCCATTAGACAAGTTGTTTAATCTTTCATGAAATCTGTGCTCTTTGTCCACCTAACCTAAAGTGACCAGATATGTTAGGTTGAAATGTGGGACGCTTCTGTGTTGTGGGAGCTAAAAATGGGGTGGACCTCCAACATATATATAATAATAACTAATTCATTAATAAATAATTTAGTAGAAAAATATATAAATACATAAATGCATAAATAAACTTAAAATTTTTTTTTCTATAGAGAGTTCTTTTTTTTTTTTTACAACTTGATGGCACTGTTTGTATATCTGTCGTGGTATGCCTAGAATGGCCACTAGGGGTGCCTCTAGATATTATTTAAATTAATAATAAATTCGGTATATTATTATTGCAATAGGAATTTATTATTGAATTATTGATATAAATTTATTATTTATACTACGGAATGACACTGTTGCTGCTAGAATGCCCAGTAGGGGGCTCCCAGGCTACTAGTAGTAAAAGAAAATGACAATTTTGTGCTCTTGACGACTTGCGAACATGTTGAAAATGTTACACGACCAAATGTGGGACACTTTCACGGTATTCAATGCGGGACTAACAATCCAAATCCGGGACGTCTGGTCACCTTAACCTAACTACTTCTATAAGTTTAACCAGTTACAACACAATCTCCAACAAGCTTTACAGGTCTAACACTATAGATGTAATGCAGTGCCTAATTATAATTAATCTTCATATTTTGAAGCATCCAGTTTCTTGAAAATTTGAGATTTCATTTCAGATTTTCCCAGAATTTTTGAGAATTACAACGCATTGTCAATAGTCACTAAAATACTAAATTCCATAAAATAGTAGCAAATTTATCATGAGTGTTCTAGCAGTTTCGGCTGGAATGGAATGATTAAGTGTCAAAATGCTAGTTTTCTCAGATCCAGAAAGTATTGCAGAAAATAGTTTTTACTTTTCTGGTCCTGTTGTATAAAACAGAGGGAAAGTATGGCAATCGGTCAAAAAAATGACCCTCCAAGATTTTTATATTTTTGGACTCGGGGACTTTGAAATGTCAAGAAATGCAAAAACATTCAGGGGTTTTTTTGTATGTATGGATGTTAGTGTGTGTGGGGGACACGATTTCGTTTACCCTCTTTGAAGTTTAATAACTCCTGTACTTTTTGTCAAAAGTTTCTGAAATTTTGCAGGGAGGTTTGTGTATTAGAGGGATCCATGCTATTAAATTTTGGTGATTAAAAGTTGACACAACACGCAACCCCCTTTCATATCTCCAGTAGTATTGGACTTAATGACTATTTTACTGGTCATTAGCATTTACAAATTTTTATAAAACCCATCTCTACCATTAAGAAATATCTTTTTGCCGTTTTATAATAATTAAAAATATAAAAAGTTTTTAATAATAAAATATTGTAATAGATTGTGCTACACCTGCTGTTTTAAATGTCACTAGGAAAGATAAACAACTTGTTGCCGGATTTTTGTTTCAATTGTTTATTTGCCAAATCAAATGCTTCTTGTCTTGTTAAGAATTATTTTAAAGAAATTGCTTTTAGCCCTTGGTATAATTAAATTAATTGAAAGATGGTAGAATATATACACCGGAGAACAGTAAAATTGCACGTATCTAAAAGCCTTTTACCGGTGCGCGTATCATCACACTAAACAATGTAGTTACAAACGGTAGCAGTTTGAAAACGTTTGTAACTACATTGTTTAGTGTGATGATACGCGCACTGGTAAAAGACTTTTAGATAAGTGCAATTTTAAATTAATTGAAAATCTACTAATGTGAGGTAGATAATAAGGACTCGAGTAATTGAGTACATGAGTAATTAACATGAAATATTTCATGTTAATTACTCATATAATTGATTTTAATGTACACCCCTTTTTGTTTTATTAAATGTACTCCATTGATAACTGGGTGTGTGTGTTGTTATCACTGGTGTGATAAGTCCTTATTGTCTACCTCACATTAATAGATTTTTAATTAAGAATTAGTTTGTTAGTCCATTCAAGTATCAAACTTCTAGATATACTGTAGATTTTCATCGTTGCCATACATAAATCTGAGATAAATACAGTATATAAACAAAACATTAGTAACAAATTGACATTTTAAGATTGTTACAAATTAAAACAACTTCCTACAGAATTATTGGTAAGGATAATCCTTACTCGAGAACCTTAGGAGTTCAGTAACAACAAAAATTTAATGAAAACTAACGTTTTTGAACGTACCCGGTCTTCATCGGGTTTTTAACCAGTAAGATTTGAACATGGAATGCATAGGACAAAGAGTTTAAAAATTATTTTTAAAATGTATAGAACACAGAACAACATGTTTAAAAACTTATTTTTAAAACTATGGAACAATCTAAGC
Source organism: Centruroides vittatus (assembly GCF_030686945.1). Lineage (NCBI taxonomy): Eukaryota > Metazoa > Arthropoda > Arachnida > Scorpiones > Buthidae > Centruroides > Centruroides vittatus. Next base: position 2,401,796 of record NW_027122679.1, read on the forward strand.
ACGTGTAGATAACCTTTAACATATATGTTACCATGGCAATAGAAACATCCATATGCCATACAAATAATGGCGCAGAAAAAATTGCTAAATGCTACTTTTGCCTATTTCTCCATTTCTCCACAACAGTACCTCGAAGCATATGAAATGTTAGTGGCATCCTTTGAGTTAATACAATTGCCCCTTAAGCCAGCTTTGTAAATTTCCAATGCCTCAAGGTTCCGAAGGTGTTCAATATGACGTGACTGTCTAACTAGCTCGGCTTTATGGAGGTCGGCCTGTATGTTGAAGTTCGTGGTGTAGATCCACCTATGCCACGGACCCCGACATTAAATTTTTGTTGTTACTGGACTCCTACGGTTCTCGTGCGTGGATAAGATTGTTACCTAAAGTGGATTTTCTACAATAATACATTTGCTGATGACTGAATTTTAAAAGTAATTTTTCTCCATCTGTTTTCTTTAAAATCCTTTAAAGTGAACATTGTTGATATTTGTAATATATAAAAAATTTTGATAATAAAGGTTTGTAAAATACTTTAAATTAAAGCAGTGTTTCTCAACTGCTTTTCTGTAGAAAAGTATTTGATCGTAAGTGATGCTGGTGCAGTTGTGGTGTTTAAATAGTAGTCTACATAAAGTATTTACAGTAACTCTAGATATGCATATATAAGCATAATTTGTAGTTGCATAAAATTATCTATAATTTTACCAGTCTGCAATGAATAAAAGGTTGAAAGACACTGCTTTAAAGTATATAAGAAGGAATTCCAAAACTGTCAATCTTTGTTATATTTATTACCTCAAAAATTGCTTTACTGGAGAAAACAACAAAATAAACTAGTCTGATATTTTAATTGAGAGATGTTTTGAATGTTTTTGAATCTGCAAAATTTAGAATTTGCTTTGAATGCGTCCGACGATAAGCATAAGAAATTCAAAGAACTCTGGTAAATTATGAACCAATTTATTTTGTCGGCTTCTCTGGTAAAGCAATTTTTGAGATGACAAAGAATTTATCGATACATATTGTGAGATCCCGGGGAGGTAAGAGGGAGTCGTACTTCCCTTTCCGGCGACTCACTTGTCGAGGATGGCTGTTACGTTGACGGTGCATTACGCGTTACACGAGTGGAGGAGGAGGAAGGATGGGGTCGACGATAAGACGAAGCCGACAGTCGTGAAAGACACCATTTTATAACAAAACAGGATTTATTAAAATCCATACGAACAAAACTACACTTCTACCCTCATGTAAAAAGGGGGGCGGAGAGAGAGAGTTTACAAATATTCATTCATACCTCTATTAATTCCGTAATAGACGGAGTCTGATGAATGTCCCGGTAGGTGAATATTCACTCAGAAGTGATAATAATCTTTGGGATGACGGAGAGTCAGTTAATTGGACGGTGGCGCGTAGAACCTTAGAAAGTCGTAGACTGGAAATGGCACTAAAAACTTAGAAACTTTCGGGTTCGGTCGATGGCACAGTGCTCTTCGTAATGGCGAGACGATCGGAGAGCCCCTTGGGGGGGAAGGAAGCATCTTTTATAGGTTCTTGATGAGAAAACCGGTCACGTGATCGACAGTGGATTCCAATTAGGGCCATAGGTGTTCCCGGGATTTAAAACGAAACGACGAGCTCGGACGCTAACTGTAAATTATCATGCAAGTTGATCTACCGGCTGCGAGGGAATAATGTCTTATTGACAGATAGGGGACGATAGTTGCCAGTCAAGGGTCAACATTTTTTTGGTTGTGGAATTTTGTTGATTAAGCAGTTGTATATCAGGAGTGAAATAATTTAGAAATGTAGGGGTTTAACTTCCAGATTTCACAATATAAATATTTTATATTTAGCCGTTTAAATTATTTTTATAAAGTTTTGCCTATAAATTAATCAAAATAATCATATTTAGTTAATAAATATATTTTTTGCAGCCTCTTAGTTTAAACGTTTTTGAAGACATTATGGATGAAGTTATACTTGGACTTTGCTTTGACGTACACAGAGCTGTAAAATTAGGAATCTTCTTTTTGGATGAACCTAAAGAAGAGTTTGTATCAATAAATATTCATTTATTAAAGAAATTTATTAGTCGAGCGCTGATTATAAGATAAAATTTCTCATTTGACCCATTATAATTTAACAAATTCTTAAATAAGGATTAAGAAAATCTATATTAATTGTTTTTCTTTTATATGATGAGGATTTCTATTATTAAAAATAATGTTTGGATGATTGATATGCGATTCAGATTATGAAAATTACTGCCTTTGTATAGTTTTCTAAAGTAATTACTTTAGAATTGTAATGTTGCATTCTGTGACTTATGTTGTTTTAATATAATAATTTATTTTGTCCGGTCCTGAAGACGTTAAAAACTTTTAAGGCATTCCATACTTATAAAGTTCAGTAATTTGCAGAAAAATGCACTTTCAGAAGTGGGAGTGTCTACTAAATTGACAGTACCAAATTAAAAAGAAGTCACTATTATCAGATTAGCAGTGACTATCTCAATAACCTTGTTCAAATTTTTTGAAAGATTAAACAATAATCAACTTTTAACTTTTTTTCGAACTTAATTAGTTGAAGAATTGAAGTTTAAAAAAATGTGATTAAAAATTATCGTATATACAAATTGTTTTAAACAGAAATGGAAACTGATTTAGGGTGATTCTAATGGACTGATGCATTTTAGTCTATTACTTCCAAGCTTCTCTGATTTACATATATTTATACAAATAAACAACACTTGCTTTCATGCAACAATCTATGAAATGGCATTAAAAAGTGCAAAATTATTGTTGTTATCGATTTATTTTATTTTCTTCCATAAGTAAATATGATACAAAATAATTATCATCGTAAAATAGAAGCATTGTTAAGTGCGATAATCATTCTTTCTCGTTACGGGAAAGTCGTTGGGGATTGATCATCATACGAGAGCTTGACTTCGGCTTTACTAATATAAGCTAAGATCAACTTATTTTGTATTTTGTTTGGTATCCGTTTTATAAATATTGAGCACAACAGTACAATCACGGTGTAAGACAAATGTGTAAATATTTCAAAGCTTCTGCAACGGTTTCACAATGATGTATAGCAAATACTATTTTAAATAGTATATGACAGTGAGAAATAGAAAGTGAGTTTAAAACCACAAATGGATCAAAAATAATGAAATCAGTAAATTGGTTTCAATATCTTTTTATTCAAATACAAACACGCAAAGAATTTTAGCATCAGAACATTTGTAATGATGTAAATGCATAAATTGTGCTCTAGCATGTGCATATGTACGATCGATCGAGTTTAGAAGTATTATGATCCATTTATCAACTTTTGTAACAGTCCTGTTATAACAGAAATGAAAATGTGAATTTCGAAATTTTATAGCAACATCACAGAAGCTGGAACTTCGTGCACTAATTATGCTTACCACAAAACTTCCAGCTTGTTGTATATTCAACAACAAATTTCGAAATTTTGTTCTATAACGTAATCGATAATCGACGACGCGACGCGGTAAAATTAATTACCGTAATTATAGTTTAGCTAGTTCTCTTGCAATTTAATGTTTAATTTGAGAGATGTCTTCCTCGTGCGTACAAATTTCTTTTAATGTAGTAGATAGTGTATCAAACGAGAAATGTGCGCTTAATGCTTTTGTGTTTAGAACAATCTGAAATGTTCCGTATATGTTACTGTCACGAGTTAATAGTAAAGTTAGCAAACAAAAATATATGCTAAGTTTATAAAATTCAAACTTTTGATGATGATGATAAAGATATTAGGAATATTCTGGATTCGTATCAAATTCATCCAAACAAATATCAAACATTTTTTGTCAATTTGTTAATTATTTGTTGACATTTGAATAAGATAGATTGGTTTATAACAATATTATGGTTGTACATAGACAAAAAACAAAATGAATTTATCTTTAATTTATTAAATATGCAATATTTTTTATAATTGGTTAAAGTAATATATAAGAGAACTGATAATTACCGTATTTTACGGACTATAAGATGCACCTTAATTTTTAAGCAATTTTTTTCAAAAAACACCTATAAGACGCTACGGACTATAAGACGCACCCGAATTTTGGAGGCAATTTTTCGAAGAAAAAAGTGCGTCTTATAGTCCGTAAAATACGGTATGTAATTTTTAAAAATTTGTCAAGGAATATTAATGAATATTAAAATTTTAATTTGTTTTTAAAAAAAGCTATTATGATTCTAATTGGCACTTTCGCTTTTTTCATGGCTTTTCAGCGAGAAAAAATATGGTAAGTAATTTTCTTAACTTCTAAAATTTTTGAAGATTTCTGTATTAAAATGTAAAAATTCTTAATTTAAAATGGATTATAAATTATGAGAAAATTCCGATTGATTAGAAACAGGAAGTTTCTGTAGTAATAATTTTTAAAAAATATTTTATTAGATGTGTCTTTATTTTTATTCCGACATCCTCTATCTATTCTTTTATTGAAAATTTATTAATTTATGACAATTCGGATCATTTTTAATAACTCTCTTATGCTCTCTAAAACTAGATCAATTCCTTTTAGTTAAAAATCCAGTAGCTTAAAATGCATTCTTATATAAAAATAAAGGAAGTTATACATTCATAAAGAATGCCATTACTGTAAGAAATTATCAAATTTTCAGAATTCAATAAATTTATCGATAAAAAAATAATAATGATTTTTTGCATTATTAAATATTAACATTGTTTATATTCAACAAATTGCATTTTTTTTCATAATGGAACCTGCTAGCATATAAAACATAACCTTGAATAAATCCTATTCATAATGTAGATGCCTAGGATACACTAATTTTGTTCTTAGAACAATTGAGTTTTATTGAATTGATCGAAAAATTAATTCATGTTTTAAGGAAAAATGACACGCGCTTTTTTTATTTAAACACATTTATTCGGTAATACAGTAGAATCCACTTACCGTAGTCGCTTTGAGACTTATACCGATAACAATAAGCGATCGATAATATTAAGCGGACTAAGTAAATAATAAGGCTAAGTACATAAATACATACACAAAGTGTTTATTTACTTATTTTTTTAATTAGTTAAAAGTTTCCTTTGAATTTTTAAAATTTAATATGATACTTACACAAATAAATTCGGGTGTACTATAGATTACTATCTATGGAATTTCGGGACTTTGAGTATATATCTGAACTGAGGGGACCGAGATGAGTTCAACAATACCCTACTTTTGGACCAGAGATGAAAAATAAAAAAGTTATCATACTTTTTCACTTACCATACTTTTTTAATGCTCTCATGAAGACGGCACCATAGTTGCTAGTACTGCCATCTTGCGATAAAGTCTGCAAACCGTGACGTCGGACTACGGTCATCTCCCGGAGGGTTAAACACGCGATACGAAAGCGAAGAGAGCGACGCGACTTCGATCATTGCGCGATCGCCATTTCGGTTAATGTTACTTATGGCAGCGAACATGGCGGCCCGACTGACCTCTTGTATGGGCACCACCACACGCCGCCATGTGCTAAACTAGTGATCGATTCACGGTAGTTCTTGAACAAAGTAAAAAAGGGGGGAAACGTCTACTAAAGGCAATTTTAACGGCAAGCGACGGGACTCTCGATCACGATAGCGAGGCCAACTTAGCGGAGAGCAACGCGACTCTCTATCATCGCGCGATCGCCAGAAAAAAGTATGATAACTTTTTTATTTTTCGTCTCCAGTCCAAAAGTAGGGTATCGTTGAACTTGTCTCGATCCCCTCAGTTCAGATATATACTCAAAGTCCCGAAATTCCATAGATAGTAATCTATAGTATCCCCATAAATTCTTTGCTGAGTTAAGCAAACTGATAAGTAATTTTTGACTTAGATAAAACAGAAAAAATATATTGTTAAATGATTTGTGTAATACTTAACTTGCAATATACAGGCTTTAAAAATGTTCCGATTGCTGGCGATTCCGATTACCGGGGTTCCGATTAACGAGTCTCTACTGTATTTCCAATATTATAATACTTAAACTTGATATTTACTAATAGTTTATTTTTAATGTATAACAATAATTTAAACTTTAAATAAACGCTTGTTAATTAATTTTAATTGTAGAAATAGTAGATGAAATTGGTCTTGACGTATTTGGCCAAGTTCCTTTAAAGAAACAAATAGAATGCGTGTGCCCGAATTGTCAACGTAGTTTGGCAGCTTCACGATTTGCTCCTCATTTAGAAAAATGTATGGGCATGGGAAGAAATAGCTCAAGAATTGCAAGTAAAAGGTAAATTTAATTAGAAATTTAAATAAATATTTTAAACTTTAAAAGTTTTTAAACTACATAAAAAATTTGTTATATATTGTAAGTTTGTTTTTGTAGTAGTCATTAATTTCATTAATAAGTTGGATCTGACATTAACTATAGAATTATTAGTTAAGTTTAATTAGATAGTGAATGGTACCCAAACTTTGCTATTAGTGGGCCAAATTGTGAAAAATCACTTATATGAGTTACAATTGTTTTGTATATTCCACGCATACTAAAAGTAGGCTTATTTTAATCATTTATAAGTAATGTGTCAAATATGTTTGTGGGCCATATTTGGCCTTGAAGCTATAGTTTGGGCACCACTGTTTTATTACTGTCACTAATTCACTGTTACACAGACACAAATACAAAGCCTTTTTACTAATCCAAACTAATTATTGCACAAAAGTTATTTGAATTATTAAATTCTATTTATTATAGCTTCACTAACACTGGTCAACATGATTTTTGGGACACAGAAGAGAGAAACCGTGTCTAATAGAACATTTTCTACTGATTTCAAATATGGGATTGAAATTTTTCTATCACCCTCTGATTTTCCGTAATCATAGACTTAAATGAGCAGTTTTGCAAAAACTTTCCATTGAGTTATGGAAACAAGAAAGGTTTACAGCATATGTCACCTGAAAAACAGTATGAATAGTTATTTCTCATTGAATGGATCCCTTATACTTGGAAGGACCATCTTGAGCTTTAAGATTTGCATCACTCTGGCATAGAGTGGATGAGCTTTTTTAAGTATTCTGTACTAATCTTGTGATACCAAACTTATCTAATACATTCCTGCAGTTGCTGTTTCTTCTCAGATTTCTTCTCTGCAATTTTTTTACTTATTATCACGTTGCTCCGGAAAACTTAAAAATATTGCCAACCATTCACTAGTTTTTTAATTTTTTTTGTCACTTTAAATTATTTGTCACCACCAGTTTTACTTAGTAATTAATGCAGAAGCTGGCAGCTTTATCAGTTTGGCATCTGGAAAGCAAAAGTAACTTTTTAAGCCTGTCCCTTTACATTGAGAGGGCCAAATGTTCGGGTCTCCAATTCAAATGAAACTTGGTGAACCTGTAGCCCTAAACACAAATAGCTTCTTGTTTAAATAATAGGACCTACTTCTCAAGTTTTTTTCAAAATTAAACACTAAATTTTTAGAGCCCTCTGTAAAGTTAATGTTTAACTTATAAGTCTTCGAAAATTTCACATCTCCGAGTGGCAATAAACAAGTATCGGATAAATGCTAGGCACTGGAGCTAGACAATGTAGGTTCAAACCTTCGGAGTTATAGTTCAACATTTTTTTGTGTGTGTAACATTATTATTTTACCACATCATTAGCATTACATGGGAAATGCTCGAGAAGTGGACTCTATTATTTGGACTAGGAGCTGTTTGTGTTTTAAGGCTATGTGCTGACTGTTTCATTTGACCCGAACATCTGGCCTTCTCCTTGTTAGCGACAGGAATAATTTTTTAATGAATAATTCTGAATAACACATTTGATCACAATGCGTAAATGGTATTTCACAGGTTCTGTCATGTCAAAATTTTCATTTTAGTCTACATAAAAGAAAGATCAAAGTGAAAAAAAGTTGCCCAAAAAAATTCCCTAGATTTTCTGTTCATTGGTAAAAAATTCCCAATCTCGAAACGCCAGGTGGCATTGCACAAAACTGTCTTTGGTTCTCGACGTCACTTCCTACTTTTCCGCTTGATCTTGCCATGTGATGTCGTGAAATTGCTAGGTATGTGGTGTACAGGATTGCCATTGCACGGAAGCTAGACATTCTGCTGTTTTTCCTAAAGTGTGATTTGTGATTCAATTTTACACTGAATGTTGAAACAAGCGGGCTAGGATTTTTATCGCCACTGTCTGTCTTTCCTTAATCTTGAGAACGATGGTAGATAGATGGAAGTCAAGACCAGATATGGAAAGCTTATTGGCAAGAGGCCCCGATTAGCTATATACAAACTTTTGGTCTAGATCAGAAGTTTTGTGATTTCAATTCAAAAATTTTCCCCAGAACAGAGTTACGTAGATGACAAACAATGATGATAGATGATGATAAAGATATCACCAAGTGACCCCTATGCAGTGCGACCCCTGCATTATATGCCAGAAGTTCTTAATAGTTCTCAATCCTACTGAGAACGGAAGTACACTTAGGTACAATCCTGCAACTTACATATCTGATCTTGAGCCTCTTGTAGGAATTTTTTTTATGTAAACTAACAATTTGTATCAGTGACATTGCTAACAAACTATAAAGGACACTTTTTTTACTTATTATTTTTGCGCAGTGATGTTGCATAGAGTTGTCCAGGAAGATGCAGAATTTTGTGCCATGAAATTGTTCCTTTTTTATAGGAAGTAATGTGGCAGGCAAGATGATTTGTATCACTGCATTTACACCTGTTTATAAAGTACACTCAAACCTGTTTTTGTGCGATGGATAGAGACCGCATAAAAGAAAACGCATTAAAAAAAATCGCACAAAACTTTACAAGTAGCTATAAAACATAGTTTTCGCAACACAATTAAAAAGTAATTGTTTTTATGCAGTGAATAGGGACTGCATAAAAAAGTCTCACATAAGAAAATACACTCAAACCTGTTTTTGTGCGACTTGTTTTTTATTTGTCTGAGAGTGGAAAACACAACCGACGTTGACATCATTTCCGGCAAACTTTTCTGTTTGGCCGACGACGCCGACATTCCAACACGTCGAACTTTTCCCCCAGCTGGGAATATCTGTCTCCGACTCAAACGACGAATTTCTCGAGACCAGAAAGAGCGAGATGTAAACTCGTAAAGCTTTCTACTGCGATATTTATAACTGTCAGATTCGTCGGGAACTACAAAACAATCACGACGAAACTAAGGGAAGTTGTTATTAATCGCACAAAAAAAGACTGCATAAAAACAGGTTTGAGTATATAGACAAACAACACCTTTACTGGATATTCATACCCACACCATTTGACTCTCCAGAAACTTTACTACCTGCATCAAACAGTGCCTGTTATAAGCTTATCGTTTTCTATGTCTAACATAGTTTATTATCCAATTCATGCAGGTTAAATTTGGATTTATCCAAAACCATAACAAAATTTTTTTATTTCAATACTTTAGTACACATGATGTTCAGTTCTGTGTGTTATACTCATCAGTAATGGCTTATTAATGGATGGTAGGCTTTCAAACCCATGTTGCACAGTTTGTGCAGTCATTTTTATGCCTGTCCATTTATCCACTTTGTTTTTAGTTTGGAAGAACTAGTGTGTGTTTTCACTGGCTGAGATGCTTCAGTATCCTATCCTGGCATAGTACACATACATGTTTACCTTCTAAGTCATCTTTGGATACCTTCTACATACCTCTGTAACAAAATACACAACTGTTGATGACAATGCACTTTCTATGTTACTTTGTGAGAGGCTAAAGCTTCAGCATTTAAAGCAACAAGTAACTTTTTATGCAGTGTTAACTGTCAAACACATTCTATTTTGCTTATAAAAGTACCCTATTTTTTCTTGGGTTTTTATACCAACGGAAGTCTAATGCAGTGATGTTTTCAGTAAATTACATTATGTAATTTATTGAGAACATTGCTGCAGTAGACTTTATCAGCCAAGGAAGTGTTTTTGTGGATGATGTGATCTTTATCAGGGTTTCTTAGAAGTCTGCAGCAAAATGACATTTTAATTTAAAAATAAATATGTTTTGTAGGATTTAATTGGGAATGCAGTCTTTATGGCTGTTACTGTGTATAATGTGTGTAGTATCAGCTTAATTTAAACTTTTACTTCATGTTTTGTTTGGATAAAATCAAATCAAAATGTCTTCCAATAAAAACTATATTGGGCATATTATGCTTTGAGTTTTGGAAAGGAGACAACATTTAACAAACAGTAAAAAGAATTTTTAGTGCGTATGGGGAAGATGCTCCTAAACTTTGAATGTGAATGTAGAAGTTCTATTTGGAAAGTTTTGAACTAAAGGATAGAGAATGTACAGAATGCCCAAAAGCTGACGACGTAGAAAAGTGGCGGAAAGAAATTATTAAAAATCGACAAATAATAGTCAGTATATATAACCACACACACAAAAAAAAAAAAGATTCTGAAAACACATGGGCATAATGCGAGAGCAAGAGACAACTTGGGTACACGACACATTGCATTTTGCTTTGAGCATATTTTTCGCTACACTTGCACTTCAAACTACGAAGTAAATTTTTGTCAAATTTATCATTTGAGCTCTGAAGTATTCAAAGTTAGTCATTCGAAGTACAAGATACCACTGTATTACCTCCTCTACAGTTAATTTATTATAAATCTCATTTCTGTAGATGTACTTTTGTAAATTTGCATCAAATTAATGCCATTAAATATCTATAGTTTGAAATTTTTGGAGGTTGTGTAGTAGGTTTTGTTCTTTTAACAGTTCCAAAAAGAATAAAATTAGAAAATTTACGATCATTTAATATTTAAAACTTAACTTGATATTTATTAGTGCATTTACTTTATCTTCAGATATTGCATTTGTGTTAAATGGACAAAATATATTTTATATATATATATATTTTTTTCTTGCATATCTTTACTGTAATCACGAGTGTTCTTGAATGTATGTATTTAATGTGTATCCTATTATTTATATTTATTCAGAATTGCAAACAGTGGAAAAGGTGAAAGCGATGTTGATGATTATGATAATGATAGCGACTGGAATTATAGTTCTGATAGAAAGTGTAAGTATTATTTTCTTATTTTCTGTGGTAGTGATAAGTGTAAAATAATTTTATATTTATAACTCAGCTTCCAAGAAAAAAAGAGATAAAAATTCTCCTAGAAGATCAAAATCCAAAGGAAAAAATGGTAATTGATATAACTTATATATTTGAAAAATTTAGAGTAGCTGTTTATTGAATAAAATTATTTATTTACAGGTGATTCGTTAAGTGGCAGCGGTGCGTCCTCGGACGGGAGTAGTGTATTTGCTAATTATGAAACCATGTCAATTGGTAAGATACGTAAATTGTATATTTTTAAAAGTAAATTTGAGTTAATAGAAGAATTAATAAAATCTAAATTAGTGTGATCTTTTAATTTTTATAAGTTGAATCCATTCAAAAATATATCGAATATTTAAGTCTTTCCATAATTTTACAAGTTATTGAAACTTATATTTTGATCAATCTTGATATATTTTTGTTGAAGGAATAAGGGCATAACAAGGACATGTGCTTATGCTTATTTTTTTTATAAATAAAAAATATGAAGTCACAAATTAACAAAAGCACAAATATTGAAGTTAAAACTGCTTTAATTTCTGGCTTTTTGTTTTTGTTCTTTTCATGGAACCATTCTAAAGCAGATGCTTATTTTTGGTTCTAAACAGAATCTGTCGCTTCTACTCTTAGATAAATCTTTGATTTTGGTTTATTACCAAAAAATTAAAAAAAAAATTATCAAGGAAATGTTTTTTCCTTACAGTAATATAAAAACAAAGACGACACATTAAAAAGTGCACTTTTTCATATATTTGAAGTTAAGGTATTTTCATTGCAATGTAATTTCATCAGGCAATACACAACGAAAGTTTTACATTTTATTACCACAAACAAGTATATTTTATTGCTATTAACACTTAAATCTTTATTGTTTCCTTAGATATTACAGTAAAAGCTTGATATAACAGACCATCGCAGGACCAAAGAAATTGGTCTGTTATAACGAAAGTCTGTTGTATCGTTACTACTCATTATTACAGACTTGTCTGTTATATTAAAAAGTATATTACTATACAGTAGAATCATGTTAGAATTACATTACTATATAGTAGATTCATGAATACATTTGAACAGATCTTGATTACACTGGTTTTCAACTTCAAGGCAAGTGCCACCTGCATGAAAATTGCATACATAAAAAAAATTACTACTAAAGTGTTTGCCATGCAAAGAGTAAAAAAGGCTGCTATTCCTGTACTTAATTTTACATTTAACCCTATTATGTGGCCTAAATTGTATAATCGATAGTATAAGACTGCTTTATTTCTTTGGTAGAACTGTTGTATTTAAGAAAATCTTGCTGTAGTTTCTTTTCTTGCTTTCCAAATGTCTGAAATTGTCTGCTTACTTGGAGGCATTTTTTTTTACCAAATTCAGATTGAGATTTTCCGTCTTTAATTCGACAAATTATGTCTATCTTTTGTGTTGAAACTTTTCATTTTCTTTTGTGATGCATGGCTTTGGTTTACTCAAGAAATCCAAGACTTCTTGCTCAGAGAAAACGAAACCAAACTGAACTAAACAAGTCGATTAGAAAATGAAAAAAAAAACTAAATACAATGTGAAAATCTACAATGAAAAAATGGATTTTATATTACTTTATTTTGATTGTCGATACGTGCTTCTTGTCTTTAATTACTTACATTATACTTTTGTCCACTTTGGACATTCTTGTGAACTAGGACTTGTTATACTGAGGAAAGAGAAAAAAACAATTTCCAATTAAAATATATTTACTGTAATGTAATCTTGTATGCCACTACAATTGAGTATTTCGGGCCAACACCCCTCCTCGGCAGACGTTACCTTTTTTTCTAATTATAATTTAATAAGTCATAAGTTTTTAAAAAAATATCTTGTGAATATAAAAAAATTTTATATTTACAAGTTTATATTTTAATATACCCATATATTTCTTTCGACATTTTTAGAATAGACTTTTAAACTGCTATTTTTAAAATCTTCCTATAGCATCAATAAATTTAATCAATCATAAATTTCCAATATAATTTCCTTACTAATTATAAATCAAGGGTATCCTATCAGTAAAAATTTCTTAAATATTTTCCTGATTTACAACACTCTTTCGTTCACTTAAACATCACTAATTTTTAAATGAATTACCAATGCACCTTCCCACGGGATAATTATCCAGCTCACACCACCTCACTCTACAGCTGTAATTTTTTTTGAAGGTTCTCAAGTGCATATTACTTTATATTATTTTTATATTCACTTTTGCAAATAAAGTGACCTTGACAAAATAAATCTGTGACTAAAAAACCTGTAATAACAGAAGGACAGTCGTCTTTGAGACTCAAAAAATAAACCGTAGTTATGGGAGTCTGTTAGTGAATGAGTTTCCTACATTTTTGGCCAGACTGGCATCAGTCGTTTGTAATAATGTGAAGTCTGTAATATTGAGCTTTTACTGTATATTTTTCAAGTTTAGTTTATTTCTGACACATGTACAGAGTAAGTCAGGAGAGGAGAGAAATATCTTGGAACGATGGTATGATTCAGGGATGGCGAATCTTTTTGAGTCTGCATGCCATGTAGTGAGCATAATACAGTATCTTTAATAATAATTATGCATGCCAAAGTTTTGGACTTTGAATAATGATATTTAAAGAAATGAAATAAAAATTCTTTAATTGGAATAAATGTAAAGAAACTGATTGAAAAAAGAATGATCAAATGATAAACCAGAAGGATTATTGAAAAAGATGAGTGAAAAAATGAAATTGTATGGCATGCTACATGTCAGTTGACTCTCCCAACATGCCACTTTGGGCATGCATGCCATAGGTTTGTCATCACTAGTAAAGGTCATTGTAAGCAAAAAAACTTTACATGAACTTAGGTATTATTTTCAATAGTTTGGAGTTACAGCTGTATAAAAGTTGCTTACATACAACAACAATAATGAATGACACATGTGTTACTTTCAAAACAAATACTCAAAACTTGAACCCTGAACCTCAGTACACTTTAAACTCATGTCCAAACATCACATGTTGTTTCCAAGTTAGCAACGATGACTGTCATGTAACTCAGATAAAATTAGTCTCATCGCAGCATCTCCTGGAAATAGACGCTGGACATACTGATATTGATAGGGATGCAGTCAAAGCGATATAGAGTTTGACTGACTGTTGTAAATCGTATTGAAGTTTAGGATTCGATTTTTGAGCATTTTTCAATGTAATACATGTCGTTCATTATTATTGTATGTGACCTATACCATTGTTTCCTAAGATATTTCCCTCTCCTCCTGACTCACTCTGTATAATTGCTAGTTTTGTTAAAAGTTTATTTTATTAATTAATTTACTTTCTAACTAATCTTAATGTTTGTTTACTTTTATAATGAAATAATCATTATTATTACATAATGAATAAAATTTAGTAATTTTAGATGCTGTTCAAGTATAATTAGTTTTCACCTTTCATCTTATTAAAACTAAATTTTTCAGTTGATTTCATCAGTCATGAGTACATTTTTAAAAAAAGTATCGAAATCTTGCGCTTCCTAATAAATACAGTCGAACCTCACTACAATGATGTTTTTGGGACCAGGAAAATAGTATTGTTATACCAGGGTTATTATTGTTGTGAGGTCTTGAAATTTAAGAACTGAGATCATTAAGAAAGTGAAGATTAGTTTAAATATTAATTGCTACAATTTATATAATGCTCTGATTGGTTCTGAATTATTTATTAACCAGGAAATTGTATTACATTGTTTTGAACTTTATTTTGTCTTAAAAAAATGTATTTGCTTTTGCTCATTTTTTGCAAACTATGGTTTACAAATGCTGAACGAACTGTCAAGAGTACCCCCAGTTGTTCGTTTCCAATTCTAGGAATTGTGGTTGCCATGTGTTTAATTGTTTACATTTGAGAAATAACTTTTAAGATACTGGGGAGTTTACATGGAACTGATTCTTCTTCTTCTCCTCTTCTACATCTTGGACATCAGTCCCTAACTCTGCCAGAATTGCTTCATCTGTGCCATCTGTAAATAAATATTGCTCTTCGTCAACAGAAAGATATTATTTTGCCAAAATGTCTCTGCTGTCACCTGTAATACTGGAATATTTTTGGATTAGTTTCTGGAGATCTCTGCTTTGTGATACCATAGGTATGTTACCAGCCTCGCTGTTTGACACCAGGTCCATCATTCTCATTGTCAGATAACACAGGTATGTCATTCTCTTGAATGAATACAAGTTTTGCTTCTTTTCAGCAGTTCTTGATTGTAACAGATTGCAAATTCCACCAGCAGCTGGCAATCATCTCGCATGCTTGTTTTATGTTTGTTATACAGATTTGTTAACTTCCTTTCAATGTTTGTTAGTGTGCTCTGCATTAAATTGAATCTGTACTTTGCTTTAAAACTCCAAATTATTGCCATATCTAGTGGTTGCAGCACTGATGTACTGTACAATTGGGAGGAAAATAGCATATTTGAATGTTGCATAATAATATATTGGTATGAGCAGTACCGTTATTTACTAGAAGGGCTATTTTTTTTTTTCCTGTATCATCTGTTTGTTCACTATAAGTAGCCACTCATTAAAGATGCTTGCAGTCATCCAACATTTTCCATTGGTCTTATAATGGACTGAAATAAGGAGTAATTATGAGTGTGGCAGGAAGTAGGAAAATTAATTGAAGAAAAATAATTCAAGAAAAGAAGCCTTACCTGGCATACTTCTCACGTTCTTCAGACATTTGGGTTTGCTGATCTTCCAGTTACAAGAGTTGTTAATTTGTCTATTCCTCTTGAGTTACAACATAGAAGATCAGTGATGCAATGTTTTGCTTGTTTACCATCCTTGCATGTTTCCCACTTAAACTCAAATGTTTATTCAGGCATCAATTGGAAAAATAACCCAGTTTCATCTGCATTGTAGATGATGTCAGGTTGATACTTTTCAAGAATTTTTTAATTTTTTCTCACATTAAGAATTTTTCTTCTTTTGAGGCAACTTTGAAGACAATGCCATATGCAATCTTATAGTTAATGCAAGCAATGCCCGCCAGTTGTTGCTAGCTTTAAATTTCATGTGTCCAATCTTCCTTGTGAAATGTGTTGCTTTTTGGCACAAGACTGGCCTGTTTATTGGTATATTCTGTGCCTGCATCTCTGTAAACCAACAGAATGTTGCACTGTCTACATCATCACAATTAAGTATCTTTGGATGTTTCTGAGAAGGATCCATGTTTCCGTTTGCTACATCGCACTTGATTATTTCCGTTTCTTTAAAAATGTTGCTAGAGTTGATTGAGCAAAGCCGCCAACTTGCTTCATTCCACTATCAATCAATATCTTTGAACACTTCTAATTTCATTTCTAAACTTATTTGTTTCTGTGCTTTCACTATTTTTTTTTCTTTTGCTATATGCTAGTATTGCTATTTTCTTCTTGGCCACTAGCTGGAGCTCTTGTCTGGCGGGAAAAGGAAGCACTTCGTGATTGGTCGGCGCTTGCAGTTCTTCGGCCGAGGTAGCGATGACGATTGCAATACTGCCAATTAGCTAGATGTGGACAAACCATTCTGGAGTGCAGGGAGGATCCATAGGTAACATAATTAGCAAGTAGGTGCTCCTAGTTCTTTGCCACGTGTCTCATGCATCGGTCAGTCACAGGTTGTACCAGCACATCCCGATAGTCGTATTGTGTTGTATCAGGGTTTTTACTATCGTTGTAATTGATGATAAATTACAGCATTTGTATGGGACTGGCCGGGACTACGGAAGTTCTCTCATTGTACTCAAGTATTTTGTAACGGGTATCGTTTTAGAGAGGTTCAACTGTATAACTGAAATATAATGCATAATAATATCTAACTAAAGTTCTTTTCTTTTTAAAATTTTTCAAATTTTTTAAAGTGTTTTTAATGTACAGAAAAATTACTCCTTTTCCAAATTTACATATTAAAGTTCTTTGAAATTTCATTTTGTTTTTTCTCTAATGTGAGATACACATTTTTATTTTTGAAAAATGCTATTCTTTCTTAAACAAATCAAAGAGGAGGGATACTTATTGAATTATTATAGGTATTGCTTTGATAGTATTTGATTACTGCCCCCTATAACAAACTACAAAATAGTAAAATAAAAGTAAAACAAAAAGCATGATCTGCAATCTATACTATGCTTCTATTCCATATCTTCAATATTAATATATAAATGGTCAAAATACCATAAATTTCTAGGAATTATGGTGGCTGTGGTTGTGATGATTTCTATAAAATTATGGTATTTTGACCATTTATATATATTGATATAAAGCAAAAAGCAATACATGTTATAACACAAATGAAAGGTAATGTATTTAAAAACTGTAAAAACAACAAATCCATTTAAAAAGTGAAATGAAATAAATGGTTACTGTAAAATAGTTATATTGTAGATTAGTTATACTTAAATGATTACTTTAACATAAGCGATCATGGTATTTCTGATTTTTGTTTAGTGTTTGTTAGTATATAAAGAAATTTTGGAGTAATAATGTAATTGTTTTTTCGATGGCAATCATTTATTTAGCATTTACAAATGGATTGTTACTTTTTATTGTTTTTAAATATTATATATCTAGCAATTATATTTTTACTAATGCATTAAAACTATTCTGATGTTTAAATTATATTTAATTAAACATAAAAACATTAAAATTTTTCTGTATAATGCATATCATAAAATTAAGTTTTCAGTGTTTGTCTAATTTTATTTTGTCTTGCATCTCTCTTTTTCAAATATGAAGATTATTATAATTTACTTGGTGAGCGGGGCTGATTTTATGTGAGACACCCTGCAGTTAAACAATAAAAATTAAAGTACAACAGCAATAATGAAAAATTGCTTAAATTCGAAACTTTTTTGACAAAACAGAAAACCGTCTTTTATTTGCAGATTGCATAAAATACTTTCAGACGTTGACACACGCAAATTACATTTAAAATTATCAGAGCAATATTCTGTATTGTAGTTTAACAATGAAAATTTTGAATTTGAAGTAGCTTCTTTTATATTGCTGTTTGATTAATGCAATTTACTTCAAATTCCAAACTTTTTATTTTTAACCTGCATATAGAATATTAGGTAAACATCCACTATTTCAAGTTTTTGATTTCATAACAAAAATTGGAATTTAAATCAATTTTCATTTGATGATAGATTTAAAAATTATGACGGCTCGATTTAAACTTGTTTTATTTCATTATTCTGCCTACCAGTGGCCAAGTGGATAAAACCAACAAATGCTGATAGTCGGTCGCTGGTTTGCGCCCATCCGACGAACTGGCTTCACGGGGTTTTCTGGGTTTTCTTCACACGACTAACATCTAAATAGAGGCCAGTTTCCTATAGAAAGTCCTCCCGGGATGCACCCCTCCATGGGAGATGCTCGAGTGTTGCATTGACTTATTCTGTTAATTCACACTAATCTGTTTTATTTTTTAAGTAATGTTTTAAAATTTAGTTTTTTATATAAAAATTTTTCACTTATATTCATTTACACTCATAAAAATAAATTCTTTATTAATCAAATTAAGTTTTAAATGTATTTTTGTCGAAAAATAATTTCTACATAATTCATCGACACAATTATGTCATATAAATTAAACATTTTTAATATTTTGAATCTTTTGAACTATCTGAAAATAATTGGGAATATTTAAAAATATTGCCTACATGAAAATCAGAATATTAATGTAGTTTTGGTTGTGATCAATATATGTATTCCTATATCCACAACCAAGAATTGAGTGTTAGAATTAACCGATAATAACAGCTAAGTTCACGTACAGTAAGTACTAAAGAATGTGTAAAGAAAATTCTTGTAAACATCTCTAAGCCCGATGTTTACTAATAGGCCAAATGATTGCCGTATCGATTTGGGTTACTTTACTGCTATTAATAATTAAATTCTGAGTAATTTGGTACTAGAGGTAGGTGTTAGGTGCCATCTCTTATTAAATTTAATAATTAAATTAATATTTAACGGATAATTTAGAATATTCTGGAAGAAAAGAATCGGCCCAGAGCGAGACTCAAACCGGCAACTGCTGCTTACCGTGCAGAGACGTTGCTAGTTACGCTACTCGGATCTCCATCCGACCCTACACTCCCAGACGTATTTGAATTAGAGACCAAATTATACCTCTAGTACGAAATTATTCAGAATTTAATTATTAATAGTAGCAGTAAAGTAGCACAATTCAACACTGCAGTTATTTGGCGAACTTCTAACTCTTGATTCTCGGTTGCAAATATGGTCGTTAATGTATCATATTTTCTTTACTTAAAGGAATACCTGAGTTATTTATTTATATATTAGTCAGTTTATATATATATATATATATATATATATTTGAAAAATTAATAACAAAAATATTATTAAATCTAATTTTAAAAATAATATAAAATGTAAAATTATTCTGTTAATTATATTTTCTTTCCTTCCAGAGGAAAGAAAAGCATTACTAATGCAGGTAAATAGTTTTTTTTAAGTCTATAGGGTTTATTAAAATATTTTTTTCTGTTCTGTGTTCGATACATTGAGCTTTCTGAAATTGAAGTTTTGAAATTCAAAATCTGTAATGTAAATATTATTCAATTTTATAAATTTTTAAACTTTTAATGAAATGGAAAGCAGAATAAAACTTAGTTATTTAAATTTCACAATTGCTGAATTATAAATTTCATATAGCTCACTGTATTTATAAAATAATTTATATATACGGGATGGTGCATATGTATACCCTGATGGAAAAATTAAATTACTTGAAAAGTATAAATGAAATTAATTAAGTAGTAAATGGACTATGAAATACAATTTCCAAAATGTTTGCTTTCGGATGCAGTCAAATTGTGCGAGCATTTACAAAATTGGTCGATAACACCGTCTAACCACTGCCGAAATTTCTTTCGTTGTCTCTGATGTGCTTCCGGAGAATTTGCAGGTTCTTCATTAGAGACATAAATGTTTAGTTCCTTTCATATTGCAAAATCTAGGAAATTTAAATTGGGGCTTTAATATGAAGACATTAGATACCACCTTTAGCCTTTTCTGGTATGCTCGGAGCTGTCGATCTGGACCAAATACTTGTTTGAGATTGACAATTTAAACACTTTCCAGTACCAAAAATTCTCAAATTTCACTCATTTCTGTTTAAAAATTGAAGTATTTTTCCACCGGGGCATACATGTGCACTACTGTATTTTTTTATTTTTGTCTTTACATATAATTTTGCAATTATATGAATTAATTGTACATCAGAAAAATATATTGTGTGATTTAGTTTAATTCGGTAAATACTTCTTAACATTTTATTATTATTGCTTTTGTGACATTTTTTTTTAATATAGAGATGATTATAAAGGAGCCACTCATTTGAAATGAAATTTTTATATCTTTATATATGATATTTCAAATGTAATACCAGATTTTTAAAAATTAAATTGTGTAAGTTCGTGCTGCACTATTTCAGTTACATAAAAATAAAAGTTTTACATTTTTACTTTAATTTAACTTTTAAAAATCAAACTTTACTTTTTGAAATCCCCTTCTGTATACAGTTAGTTGCAAGACATTTTTTCTCAATTTTTTTCAATAAGTATTACATGAAGTAATGGATTCATCCTGTTACTCAAGAAATAGGACCAAAGCAGACACAAATGGGACAATTATTTGATGTTACTACTAAATTGTATGCCAATTGAATGCTGTTGTGTTATTTTTATTGTTAGGTAATAATATAGAACATAAATTGCATATGTCACAATACTTTATTAATCCTCTATTTTTAAGTTTATTGGTAAATAAATCAACTTTAGATTCAGCCTGGACAAGAGCTTAAACTAAAGGGGTTACTAAAATTTAGGATGAAGCCAAAAGCCATTTGAAATTTTAAAGTAATGCATATATTTAAAATAAATAAATAAATAATTGTTAAAAACATACACAGCAAAATATCATGCTAAACTTTGATCATTCTTAATATAAAAGAATATATTTGATACAATTGCATATGCCAATTTATCATAATTAAAATACTATTATTCAATGCTGTGTAGAGAGATTTACTGGTCCAAATGCAATCAGATCGACGTGATATTTCAGGACATGCAGATGACATATTATTACTTTCAACTTTACAAGCTTGAGTAACGTTCTAGAGCAATAGATGACTTCTTTCATACAATAAACGCACCTCCAAAAATGCAAAATAACAAAGACGACGACAAACAAAAATTAAGAAAGTTATAAAATGGGTATTGTTAAAATAATGTCATAAAATACATAAAAGTTGAAAACATATGTGATAAAGATATAATAAATAAGACTAAAATAGACAAAAATTTCATTTAAAAAAAATTAAGTGAATCACCAGAAATACTAATGCATCATGCATATGATTTTTATACAAACTTTTATACTTTCTAAAATCAAGAAGATACTTCTCTAAGGGAGACTAGGTGCTTATGACATGGTAAAAAAAAAAACAAATGTCTAGAATTACTATGTGGAAAATTAGGGACATAGATACAGGAGCTATTTCTAGTTGTTCAACTTAAAAAAATGTAGAAGAAAATTATAGAAAAGAAGAAGTCATTAATTGTATTTTCTTTTATAAGTATTTTAAAGTAAGAAACGTAGAGAGAGATCAGGAAGTCCAAGTCTACATCTGGTAATTACTTTGTTTGGAATGTACAGTACAACTTGTTGAAAGAGAGAAATCTTTTATTAAGCTCTAAGGAAACCCTATATAAAAGGGAAGGTACTGCTCTAGACCAAATGGCATGCAATAATTGACTATGGATTGAAAATTTTCAAAAATAAAAATGGCTGGAAATTGGTGCAAATTTTTTTAGTAAGAGATTCAATATGATACTTAAAAATAAGCTGCTTAATACTTGATTGCTTTCTGTTCTCTTAATTGGTTGTATGTTTCTTAGAACCAAGCATAAAATTGCTATTGAGAACTTATCACATAGGAACACTCTCCTTGTTAGAAAAAATGACTTTTTATTTTTTATCTTTTACAAAGAGTGTGCATTTCGGGTCAATGCCCCTCTTCAGTCCTTATTATGCATAATGGTAAAACAAATATAACTAATGGCAACTACTTGAATAACTAACTGTTAAAAATATGAAGTAAAACTGTAAAATAAAAATTTTTAAAATGTAGAAAAAAAGGAGTAAAAACAAAAGCTTTAAAACCAATAAAAAATGGTTAAGAGACAAGGTGTAAAGAGCTTCACTGTACAGTTATCAGGAAGCTTTTTGTCAAAAATAATGGTCAAGATTATTAACAGAGTGGACATAATTGATACCATGTCCTTCAATTGAAGGAATAGGCAGGGCAGTGCTTCAGATTAACAAGCATATGGCAACTGATTTATCCAAGTTAACTTTCATGTTGTATGATTCTATCAGTGAACATAGCATGGAGAGATCATCTGCTAGAATTGAAGGATCAGAATTGATGTTATCTGCAAATGCAATAGTGGATAAATTCAGGGTTGGTATAATCTAAGTAGGCATTAAAAAGCACGTTACTAAGAATAGAGCCCCAAGATAAGCCTCAGATATCAGATTTCTCAATCAGTGATTTTTCACCTAATTTAATTCTGAAGTATCAAAGTCAAAAATTATAATTAAACCATGTAATCAGGGCTGGACGGACTTTGAAATGGTCCAAAAGAATCTCGAGGAAAACAGGAGAGACGATAGAATTGTATGCTTTACTATATGGTATAAGTACGTTTTCCTATGTTCAAAATTAGTTAAAATTGAATGTTGAGTAGTAAGTAAATTAATTACAGTAGATCAGTGCTTGATATGGCAGGATACCATAGATAAATGTTTCTCGTCTTTTTTCTCATGGATGAGTAAAATTATGGACAATTTTACACGGACCAGTAATTATGAGCAACAGTGAATTATGCTTATTTATTACACTTCTCTATAGTTACTGTACGTGACAATGAAGTATAGTACATACAGTAACTTTACATTACTATTTAAATGTCACCCATAATCAACTGTGCCAGTACGATCAAATATTTTTCTGCAGACCAGTGAAATTTTTTCATAGACCGGCAGTTGAAAAACACTTCTACAGTCATATAAGTGATATTCAAAAATCTTTAACACGGCAGAGGAAATGGAAATTAGATGAAAAGAATAATGATCCTTTTTAGGAACAGCAATGATCGTGAAAGAGCACCAATAACCAGCAATAAAATCAAAAAGTATAACATCATTTAAAATACACATAAGAACTGAAGAAGCAATGGATAAAATTAGGGGTATTATTAAATGAAGACCGATGCAAGAAGGAGATAACTGTAGAATAGCATTACGAAGGAAAAAGGTGAAGAAAATGCCAGAACTTATAGAACAAAGCAGCTCAAACTTTGCATTAGTAGAAATGTTAAAAACAAACAAGATTTTAATTGGTGATAAACTGGGAAAATCACGTCGTCTATACAGCGTTTAGGGCAGGCATGGCCAACATATGGCCCGCTGTTTAATGAATTTATGTGGCCCACGATTAGTCTTTCAATATTAGGAACTTAACTTCCAATAATTGGTCAAATGGATTCGCAATACTTTATTTTTAAAAAAAATTCCATTATAGAGATTTACAACTTTTGTACTCGTCTGTGTGATAGTGCCAGAATATAAAAAAATGATAAATGATACATTATTTTATGATAAATATTAATATGTTAGACAGTAATTCAAGGCAGGAAATAGGAATAGGCACTGCCCTGCCTATTCCTTCAATATTTCGTTTGGCCCGTGAAAAAAGTTTTTAATTTGGCCCGGGGGCAAAAACTGTTGGCCATACCTGATTTAGGGTGTTTTTTTTTTATTTTTTTTTTATTTTTGCACGCACATACTGCATGCGTGGCATCCATTAAAAATTCCTGCAGAATGTGTTCCTATATTTCAGCTAGAGTGCATTCCATCAGATACCACAAATGACTGCTCGTAGTAATATTTTATGGTGGAGTGCAACGTGGTTCAGTTTTGTTTTGGTGTCCATTATGTGGTTTTATAAATGAAAGTTTAGAAGTTGCGAAAGTGCATGTTAATGCACATGGTGAGGTAGGTAAGTGTCATGAACTTTTTTCAAATGATAGCCAGAATTCTAATTTTTTTTGTGGCTACTTTGAATGTTCTCTTGTCAAGACAGTTCATTTCGTGGTTAAATCTTATAATTGGGACTCTTCTTTAAGCTTCTGTCTCCAGAAATGCATATTTTAAAATTATAGATCTTGCCATCGTGATACTATCAACAATAACGGGTGTCGTTATCTTTTTCTTTCACAGTTATTCCCAAATGCCTACAAACGGTAGCACACATCTGTGGTGGCAGAGATGTGTAGCTACCACTATTGACTCACCTTTAGGTGTATTGATATGTTAGGAAAGTTAAGGATAAAGTTTCAGAAGGTTTTGGGTTGGAGAAAACATTATTAACATTTTCACAAAAAAAAAAAAAACAACAATTAGTGCCAAAATGTACCATGAGACAATTTTTTCACTGCAAAAACAAACAAAGAACTCTACTTGTGAACCTCATTTATTAACTCGAAGTGAACTAAATGACCTTGTTAGGGATCTGAATGTGTCTAAAAGACAGGCTGAACTTCTAACTTCTCGACGAAAAGATTGGAATTTACTTCATCAGACAACTAAGGCGTGTTTCTTTCATAATCGTCAACAAGATTTATAAAACTACTATTCTGAAGAATGTGGTTTAATTTATTGCAATAATATTAGTGCTGTGATGGATGCACTTGATCATAAACATACCATGGAATGGAGACTTTTCATTGATTCGTATAAGATTAATCTTAAGACTGTGCTTTTACACAATGGAAACAAATTTCCTTCTGTGCCATTAGTTTATTCAACTAAAATGAAAGAAACCTATGAAATTATGAAACTCTTACTTGAAAAAATTCATTATCACAAGTACAATTGGATCATATGTTGTGATTTAAGTCATTGCATTATTAATGGGTTTGCAGCTTGGCTATATTAAATTCTGTTGTTTCTTGTGTGAGTGGAACAGCAGATATAAGAAAAATCATTACCTCAAGAAGGAATGGCCAAAGAATGAAATGTTTATAGGAATAAAAAAATGGCCATAAAAATATTGTTCATGCCTCATTAGTCAATGCTGACATAATTCTTCTATCTCCACTTCATATAAAGTTAGGACTTTTCAAAAACTTTGTCAAGGCAATGAATGTAAACAATGCTGGATTTTATTATTTGAAGGAGGAATTTCCTTGTATAAGTAATGCTAAATCAAAGTCGGAGTTTCCGTGGGCCCACAAATAAGAACTTTAATTAAAGATGATAAATTTGAAAGGTTGTTAAGCGCAGTTGAAAAGTCAGCATGGAAATCATTCGAAGATGTTGGACAAAATTTCTTGGATAATCACAAATTACTGCAGAATTGTGAGTGGGCTCTTACAATCTTACAAAGATATGGGATGTAATATGTCCCTAAGAATGCATTTCTTGGATTCCCACCTGGATTTCTTCCCCAACAATCTTGGTGCTGTCAGTGACGAACACGGAGGGAGATTCCATCAAGACGTCTCTATCATGGAAAAGAGGTATCAGAGCCAGTGGAATTCGAGAGTGCTTGCTAGTAATCAGCAAGCACTCTCGAATTCCACTGGCTCTGATTGGACACTCGAGACGGATTCTCCAAATGCTGAACATAGCAAAAGCTCCACATCTTGCCATTTTAGACAAGATAAATAAATGAGTGTGTTCATGTTGTCTAAATAAACATATTTTACATTTAAACTGGCTGTCACAAAAAAAAACCAGACCTGGAGAAAAACTGTTTATATATTTGAAAACAGCATAAAAAATTCTATTAGGATCAGGTATTTTCATTTGTGTGCCAAAAAAAAAAGCTTTTATTTTGTTCCCCAGTGTATTCTTTAAAACACCTGGAAGAAACTTTGGAAAAATCTTATTATATTGCTATTAAACTTCAAAGAGTAAATATCACTTCTGAAGAATTCTTAAAAGAATGATATCTATTACTATCTTTTAAAAGAAGCATTAAAAAGCTGTAACACAAAAAAAATACAACAGATAAAAAAAGAAAAGTTATTTTGAAATGACATATTCCTAGGTGCAATTTATGCTGATGCTAAGTACTGCACTTTGCTAACTTCTCAGCAATTAATACTTGCTAAAGAAGGTTTAAAAACAATTGCAACATTGTTGAAACAGGAGAAAAAGAAACAAAAGTCAAAATATTGTTGCAACAGGAGAAAAATATATAAATATTGCAAAATATTGTTGAAACAGGAGAAAAAGAAACAAAAGTCTTTGAAGAAAACAAAGACTTACATAAACAGAACAAACTGTTTACTTAATATCATGCAATGGTAGCAAAGAGGATGATTTTGAAAAAGAAGTGGATAAAAAGAGATGTCATATACATTCAATGCTAAAGTCAAAAAATAAAATTTGAATTGAATTTTGAGTGTGACAGCAAAAACAGGAAATGAGATGATTACGGAAAATCAGAGGGTGATAGAAAAATTTCAATCCCATATTTGAAATCAGTACAAAAAGTTCTATTAGACACAGTTTCTCTCTTCTGTGTCCCAAAAATCATGTTGACCAGTGATGTAGGTAGGGTTGCCAACTGAAAAAAATAAAAGTAGCTAAAAGCAAACAAAAAACTCTTTAAAAATAGCTAAAAAATTTTTCAAAATTCTCTAAAAAAATAGCTAAACAAAAAATAAAAACCTACCTTTAATTAATCTATTTTTAACTTTATTCAAAAAGTCCATTTGTCGCTAAATTCCATTACTTCTTCAATTTCTTCATTGTGTTCAAAAGATGGTCCTGCTTCAAACTGTAAATGTTGATATGATTTTAAAGTGCCTATTTTTCGAATGACATTTGCTGGCAATTCTTAATCATAGCTGCATTTCCCTAATCTTTTCAAACCACATCTAATCGTTAATATGCTACTGAGTGAAATAATATTCAATCTATTCCACAGTTTGGTCTTAACAATATTCATCTGGCTAAATAAACGCTCTACTTCTGCGTTTGAGTGAGGTAATAAAAGAATTTTTAAAACAAAATTGACTAAGTCTTGAAAGGGATTTTCTCTGGCAGCATCTCGGTATTGAGCTACCTCCATCCACAGGTTTATCGTGCTGGAAGTTTCTTTCCACTGGATTGTATGGATTTTCCTCCATTGAAAGTCAATGCGAGTTAATACGGCATCATCGGTGAAAAACATTTTCGCAAGGTTTATTATATCACTTTTAATTGGGTTGAGACAATGGTCAATACTTAGTGACGTCATTGTTTTCAACATTGATATATTGTCAGGTAACCTTTGCCGAAGTTGTTTTATTAGAGACAAAAGGAAGGCAATGCAGCGACTACGAATATTTTTCTTTTCTTTATCTAACAGTGCAGAATTGTTTATTTCAGTTTCAAACTGATAACCCAAATATGGATTGAGTGCTAAATGGTTTTCAGTCACTACATCATTTGTTATTTTTGTTCCTGGAACAACAATCTTAGAACAACAAGATTTTATTAAATTTAGCAAGTCCTGTAGCAACTTCGTAGGATCATTATTCTCAGATTCAAATATTTTATTTAATGTCTGAACTTCATCAAGTACAGGTTTAAGAAATAAAAGAAATAAGAAATTTCTTTGATCATCAAACATTGAGAACAAAATTTCTGCCGTATAACATCTTTCGTTTGTTCTGGCCAAATTAAAATTTGCCTTTAAATCATTCCATTGTTTCAAAATTCTATCAATAGCGGTCTGAATTGACATCCAACGAGTCTCAGTACTTTGTACTAATTTCAATGGTTCATTTCTATCATTCATCAAAGAATAGAGTTCCTTGTATTTGGATTGTCTAATCGTAGAATGAGAAAACCAATTAAATGTTTCTTTAATAAGAAATTCTATATTTCTTGGAAGGCCTTCTTTTGTAGCATGGGAAATAGCTAATTGTAATGAATGACAGAGGCAACGTACCAGAATCAAAGCAGGTACTTCGGCTTTGAGTTTAGCATATACACCATTATTGAATCCCATCATTACAGAAGCGTTATCTGTTCCAATCGCAACGGGTTTATGCAAATCCAAGGCATTATTTCTCAAGGAAAATTTAATTGCTTCACAAATTGCATCGGAATTGCACTCTTTAAGTGGTACTAAATCTAAAAAAGTTGTAGTTATGCATTTTTTATTTTGAGAGTGATATCTAATTACAATACCCAAAAGCTTGGAAATTGAAATGTCATTACTTTTGTCAATTAGTAAACTATAGTTGCTATCACCTATATCAACTATTAAATTTTCTTTAAAATGTGGTGCTAAAACATTTGAAATTATGGCTGAGCATTTTGTTCGTCCAAGAGTCAGATCATTACAACTTTTGCTATCTGAAAAATTTGTTGTACAGAATTTAGTTAGTTTGTCTACATGACTTACAGGACAACTTTCTGCTACAAAAAGTGCCGTATTTCCCTCTGTTCTTTGAACATTTGAACTTTTCATAAATGGAAGAATATTTGCACTCCGCTGAATACTAAACAATGGCTCGGCTTTTATATGTTTTTCAGTTTTCCTATGCTTTTCTAAATCACTTACTTTTGCTATCAAAATGCAGTTACAATATTTACAGCGACACTTTGTATTTTCTCCTTCTATTTCCTGCAACCAGTTTTTATACCTATCGTCACGTAGCCATTCTGTTCAAAATTTTTGAGTGTTATTTTCTTTCATTTGGCATTTTCACTGATAACAGGGTAATAAATAATAAATTGCAATACCAATAAATAATAGCAAATAATAATATCACAAAATGACACTATATTACAGCACTTGGTTACTCACGATGCGGAATGGGTAACTTATAAGGATTCCCAAATTTTGAATGTAACAACGATGACTATCAAACTTTATGAAAATTGACAAACTATTTGAATCGGGATTGGACCTGCTACTGCCAGTCGCGACGATAATGTCCATTAAGCTCCGTCCCCTTTACAAATGTTTACCATATTTGGTCATGATACGAAAACTTGAGCTCTGATTAGTGTTGCCACTTATTAAAAATAAGATTTGCGACTCATGCACGTAATTATTGCACATTAAAGATAATATAAATGAAGAAATTTATTAAATTTTAATAGTTTTATGAGATTTTTTTATTTTGTGAAAAATCTCTAAAATGTAGCTAAATTTACTTTAAAAAACTCTAGAAAAATCTCCATCGCTAAATTTCAAAAAAAGAGGCGCCAACTAAAGCAAAAACTCGCCAAATTTAGCGACTTTTTCGCTAAATTGGCAACACTAGATGTAGGGTCTACTTTTCCAAACTGCGGAAATTGTGCGAAATCAGAAGTTGCTCTATCATTCAGAATGCGAATCCCCGCCATGTTTCATTGTCTGAAATTGGTACAGTTTGGTATTGGTTTTTTGTTAAGATTATCATACTTTTTATTTTGAGTTTTCCATAAGAGCTAAATTTTACTCAGTAAACATGCAATATAATTGTTTTAATTCATCACAAACTGCTAGCTGTAATATATGGGTAACGCATTGCACGAGTCTAATATGAGATGACTGCTGAAGCTAATATGGGAGAATAAGTTGGGGATTTTCATCCTGTTTCGGAATTTTCTTCTTTCTTTCAGTTTCAGTTACAAATACATTTTCCTCATTTCCATTTTCTTCTAGTTTGAGAAAATTATCTTTTGAACATGTTTTTTTATTTTGTCTATATTTTGAAGTTCTGCGGCATGTGTCATACTTAGCACATTATCTATGCTGGCACTAATAAATTGTAATTGCTCCATATCAAAGTTACATAAGTTACACTTTCTTTACATCAGCTGAGTTACGCTTTTCTTCTGTATTAATAAGGGCTAAAGTTTTAGTTAGAACTTTGTTAGGATTCCAACATTAAAGAAATTATTTAGGTCCAACCATGGGCTATATTCTGGTCACTTATCTTTTGTCTCTTCTTTCAGAGATTAATGATACAAAATGAGACGAAATTCATCCCTCTGAGACAGAGGAGATTCTGTTAGATAGATTATACATGTTTGGGTTATCTGCACATGCAACATAGTACAGAATTTTAACTAATAAAATTATAAAATTTTTGAAAATGCAGAGTATGAAATTATAGTTCATGTTATAAAGAAAGCATGAGGTTCAAATAGAGCATTTAATATTAACAAAGATATGTTTTTGTTTTATAACAGTTTTACGGATTGTAAGGTCAAAATGTTTTGGGTAACATAGTCTAAACAAATAGAAATTTCAATAATCTAAGTTACAAAAGTGTGCATACTTACAAGGGGAGGGCACGACCTGGGAAATTCACTTTGGGATGAGACTTGGTATATAGGTAGTACTCCTTTACGATGTTCAATCCTCAAAACAAGAAAGCGCAATGGCCAGCCAATTTTAAGAAAAAGGCCTTTAAAAATTCGAGCTCAGCTTATGTACTAATAAGTTTCGCTAGGTCAGCAGCTGCTGAGCAGCTCAGTCGACATCGTTCTTGGCTACTACCAAGTCGTTCAGGGTTCAAATCTCGGTCTCAATTAGTATATTTTTTTTTTCTTTCTAAAAATTTTTTAAAGTAAGTATTTTGAATATATATAAATATTAAAATTTTATTATAATAAATAATTTCATTTAAAAAAATGTTTAACACATATTGCATATAATTTTAATTATAATAATACAAAATAATTAATAATAGTTATAAATAATTAGTTATGAAACAACAGTTTTCATTTATTATTCTATTGTATCAAATTTTTCGAAGGTTACTACTATTATTAATTCTCACCACTTAAAAATAAAAAGTATAAAACATGTCTTTTATATTCATCCTTTACTTCCATTTTAACAAAAATGGACAACTAAAATGTTTCCAACTCCAACAGCATTATATAAATGAGATCCAATTTAACACTTCAGTGTGAAAAGTATCACATTAGACTGACATTTTCAACAGCAAAACAAGATTTTTCTCAAGGTCATAAAAATGCGCATGGACTTATGGACTGACTTGATATTTGGAGTGTCAGTTTACTTTTGGATTTCGAAGAGATCATAGTGTTCCGTAATATATCACACCATAATACAAATAGTTTCAATATTTTACAGTAAAATGTCTGTGAATGAAGATACTATCAGTTTACCAACAGTTGATGATGATGATTATTAATACACTTATTATTTTGTATTATTATAATTAAAATTATATGTAATATGTGTTAAACATTTTTTTAAATGAAATTATTTATTATAATAAAATTTTAATATTTATATACAGTCAAACCTGTTTTTATGCGGGGGATAGGGACCGCATTAAAAAAAACGCATTAAAAAAAATCTCACGAAACTTCACGAATGGCTGTAAATAATAGTTTTCGCAACACAATTAAAAAAATAATTTTTTTATGCGGTCAACAGGGACCGCATAAAAAAAGTCTCACATAGAAAATAACTCAAAACCGTACGAAATAGAATTTATTGACAACAGATGTCAGCACTTGACTGCATCGTCTGGTCTATCGTCTGTTTTACATATTTTTGTCCAGGTGGTGTTTTGTTGACTTAAAAAGTAAATTATTTCATTTTTCGCATATTCATGCAATAATATTACTATAATAAGTGCATTTATGCTATAATAAGTTTATTTAGCTATAATAAGTCAACGTGAGACATGACGAATCGCACGAGACTAGTCGCCAACTATACCGCACAAATTAAAAATTCGCATTAAAAAAATCGCACAAATAAAAATCGCACATAAAAAGAGCGCATAAAAACAGGTTTGACTGTATATTCAAAATACTTACTTTAAAAAATTTTTAGAAAGAAAAAAAAATATATACTAATTGAGACTGAGATTTGAACCCTGAACGACTTGGTAGTAGCCAAGAACGATGTCGACTGAGCTGCTCAGCAGCTGCTGACCTAGCGAAACTTATTAGTACATAAGCTGAGCTCGAATTTTTAAAGGCCTTTTTCTTAAAATTGGCTGGCCATTGCGCTTTCTTGTTTTGAGGATTGAACATCGTAAAGGAGTACTACCTATATACCAAGTCTCATCCCAAAGTGAATTTCCCAGGTCGTGCTTTCCCCTTGTTAGTTAAGGAGAAATTAGATGGTGATATTTCGAAAAATACTTACAGATGGCTGGATGTGATTGTGATCAGTGGTGATATTCGGCGGGTTCGCACAGGTTCGGCCGAACCCGTTGTTAAAATTTTCAGTTTTCTGAACCTTGTTAAACACACGGAACATTTCTCAGTGGGTTTGTTTTTTTTAAAAAATATATTAAAATATGCGTATTATACTCTGTAATACTACTAAACTAGATCCTTATACCCCGTTCGTACCGAGCATTTCAATCTAGATTGTGAGCAAGGCCAGGGAGTATGTCTTGTTGTGATCTCTCTCGACCGTTTCAATCGAGGTTTAATCGCGATCGATTCAAGAGAGTTCTTGAAAGTAGATCCAGTGATAAGAGAGATCCCAGAATGCCATGCGCGCGAGATAATACAAGATGGCTGTCGAACATGTGTCGGGGCTATGGACAGCAAAAGAAAAAGTATAATGTATCTCGAGAGATGATGACACGTGTATTTCCAGAAGCGCCATTTTGCGGTAAAGATTACCCCTGCCTAAAAAAAAAAAAGGTTGACGACAGCCCTAAAATAGTAACGTTACCTGCCCTTCACCCATGCCTCGTTACGTTAACGGTACCTGTCCACTGATTGTTAGATATACGGTTGCAAGAAAAGGTATTGTATTTATTTCTATTCAAAACTTCCATTTCATTTGTCGGTGATTGTCAGGGGAAAATTTTCTGCTAGCGAACCACTTGTTAAATATTTCGAATATCACCACTGTTTGTGATGGATAAGATTAACAGCATATTCAATGGTTCAGTAATTGATGTAGAATCATTAAAAAAGATGGAGTTAGTGGCATAAATTGTAAATTGACCTGTAAATTGAGATCAAACAGGCCATGTGCTTCATACAGGTAGCACACCAAAACTTCAATTTGACTTTTCTCTGTTCTGAGCTCTTCAAGTTTGAATACAGTGGAACCTCGGTATACGACCTTAATCCGTTCCTGATGTTTGGACTTATACCGAATAGGACGTATACCAAACCAACCTTTCCCATAAGAAGTAGTGTAAAAATGATTAATCCGTTCTCATGTAAAAAAACCCCTCTTGATATGGTATATTAATGGGGTTGTAAAATAATTTAAACACTGTTTGAGCACATTAATAAAAATTAAATTTTATTATAGATTTTTAAAGTTATTACAGTGTATTTTATTATATTATTTAAATCATTAAATCAAAATCAAATCAAATCAAACTCTCCTTAATACTAATAATCTGTTTAGAAATTGATTTAACCCCTTTCGCAACGTTAGCAGATTTAATGTCGTCTTTATTTTTTACGATTGTCGATATCGTCGTTCTCGGAATACGGTATGCAACAATTAAATCTCGACACGCATGCCACCTTCATATTTCTCAACGATCTCTTTTTTCAGTTCCATTGTGATTCTAGTTGTTTTTTAGTTTTCTGTTGCTTTTCATTTGCCTTTTTGCAATTCATGATTAATAAAAACAATAAAATTTTACTTACAAATTAAAATCAGAAGAAATTTAACAAAGTTATAAACCGTGGGACCGCGAACGTCTAGTCTGGTCTAGTACACTGATAGTGCTGCTTGTTCATAGATGGCACATATAATTGAATTAAGTTGTATACCGAACAAAAGTCGTATATCGAGCAAAATTTGTTTCGTCCAAACAGGACGTATTCTAAAGCAGACGTATACCGAGGGTCCACTGTATTTGAAAACAGTACAAAAAATTTCTTTGTAAAAAGGGCTGTTGAAAATTATAATTTAATAAAGTAAAAATTACATTACAAATACTAGACACATCTTCAGACTATCCTTAGACACATTTTTTTAGACTATTTTACATATTTGTGCAGAGAAGTAGTCTACAAAGAAAGGTCATCTCTGCAGTGGAGAATAGTTGTTCCTGGGGATTGGACATGGCAAGAGTGAAGGAAAAAAATGTTCAAATCAAAAAATGAACCATAAAATATTGTTTACTGTCCTTTTAACTACAAAATGCAACAAACTGCGTATCTGTATCACATTCACTTTTCAAGATACATGTGTTTAAGTAAATGGCTTTTCCAAAAGACTCAAAATGTGGAAACGTAAAATAGTCAAAAATGAAAATTTTGTAAAATGCTATGGATGCAAAATGAATCCATTGTATGAAAGTGTCAAAACCCAGCATCATTACTATGCTTCTTCTTCTTTGCTAACTTCCAAACATTATTGGGCTGCAATTTGAAAAAAATTATAGACCTATAAATTTCCACTGTCGTCTGTCTGTCTTTCCTTAATCCCGAGAACAGAATTAGATAGATGAAATCTGAGACCAGATATGTAAGATATGAAATGTTAACCTTAAGGGCAGGAGGCCCTAAAGGTTAACATTGGAAAAATCTTATTATATTGCTATTAAACTTCAAAGAGTAAATACCACTCCTGAAGAATTCTTAAGACTTATTTTAATTCAGAAGTTTCCCCGAAAGCAGTTAATAGATGATCGGCACAACTCTATTGTTAAATAAATTAAAAATACGATTAAAAATTGCAGCCTGGCATTGTGACCACATAACAATAAATAATTTGATTATTGCCTTCTAATTTGGGCAATGGTTGCACCATATTATTTCACCAAAATATCTAAACAATTTAAAAAAATATATTCCTTTTAAACAAACTTGCTAACTTTTTGTTTATCTCTAATCCTAATGTTTCTAGGTCTAGATTGGGACTTCCCTCTCTTACTGATTACATTAAATATTTCAATTGTTCATTTTCCCAATGTTCTGCAGGTTCCCCAATGTTCAACCCATAATCTAACTTGCATTTTTACCTCCTCTTTTAGGCTAGCTCTTTCTATTAGGTCTTATATTTATTGTTCTTCTCAAAGCATTTGTAATGTCAAACAATTTTTACATTTTGATTTATTACATTTTAAATAAATAAATATATATATATATATATATATATAAACACCTACTCTAACGTGTGATTTTTCAGTTGATCTATGTTCTCTTAATTTATTTGTTCATTTTATGTGTTTGTTTTACCTTATTTTTTATGTGCATTTGTTTTTTACATGTATATTTTTTTTGTTTTATTATTATTATTGTTTTAAGAGTCTTTTTTTTAATTGAATTGGGGAAGGAAGTGAATTGTCCAGCAACATTTCCTATTGTGTCTGTAAAATAAATAAGTCATGACGGTCAACTTTTGCATGAACTGATGTGGAATAATCTGTTGCTTTCATGGCTTCAATATTTTAATTCTGACTTCTTTTGACCACAGGGAATTTGAGTGAAAATATTCTTTCTACAGATGCTGAAAAAAACAAAGAACTAATTTTATCAAATTATTAATAACTTGGAACTTAAGATACTTTTCATGTATTTTATTAAATATTTTGATCAATCTGTCAGATACATTGACTTTGACTTTTTCTTTCTTCCATCTCTCCAAGTGTTCGGTTAATATTGTATTTATTAGTGCTCGCTGATTGAATTATCAAATTTAATCAGAAAACAATCTCCTCTCCGAGCCAGAAGCTTCTATTCTAAAAACTATCTGCTCGAGGTTTAGTGGCAGTCTGTCATATTAATACTCATAGAAATGGATAGCCAGTTCCACAAAGAACATCATTTTGACATTCGACACCCAAATTGCCTTCTTTTGTGATTGTTGGATACTTGATTCAGTTTGTCTGTATATACTGAATCCACTATGCTGTTATCAATGCCAACAGTTTGGCCATTCTACAATATCATGTCGTGGCACCAATCTTTATGCCAGATACGGTCTTTCGGATTACAAAAGTACCACATGTAGTGCTGCTTGTTGTGTGAATTGCAAGAGGGCTTATTCCTCCTATTCACATACTTGTCCCTTGTGACAGTGGGAAAAAACAAATACACCAATTAACTTGAACATTACTTTTGTCAAGGCTAGAAAGATCATAATGCCTCCAATGCCAACCAACAGCCTATGTATGCCACTGCACTCATTAAATCTGTCAAATTTATTGCTATTCAAATTAATATTTCTGTACTGTCACACGAATCCCTGACATGAAACGGGTGTTGCCCGATTTATCAGGCACACCGCATGCTAAGCAAGCACCGAGAATTTGCCCGTCTAGCATAGAAAGGCTTCTTAATATTGCTGAAAATGTTTGTAATTCCATTAAATATCTGCTGGTGTAAGTACATATGGTATTTGTTTGCATTACATTTAACTTTGAGATGGTATCAGTGTTATTTATAGTTAAAATTGTGTATGGTGCCATCTGTTATGATATATTATTAAAAAATAGCTTTTATATTATGAATTATTATAGAAAGGTAAAAAAGGCTTAATTTTGAGGATAGAGATGAGTTCTATAAAAATATTGTGCTAATAATCAGCAATAATTATAAAATGCTAATAATCAGCAAAATTTTCAAGTTTGACCCACTGAAGATACGACATATGACCCCCTCTGTCTCCCTATCCTCTAGAGCAGGGATGGGCAACCTGCGGCCCACATTCATATATTTTGCGGCCCGCGATGCATAAAATGTGAATAAATATATCAATTTCTCAGCTTAAGGAAGTACGCAGCAAAAATTCAAACGTTATTTTTATAACTTATGTATGTGAAGGTGAATAGTTTTTCCCGCAATGAATTTAGTAAAAATTAAAACAAGAAACCGGCTAACAGACACATGGAAACTAATTTAAAACTAGCAGTGACGAATATTTAACCAAATATTTCCAATATATTACGTTTACATCAGTTCCAGAAGCTAAATTAAGTATAACCAATCCTAATCTAATTTATAATTATATATGAATAAATAATTCTGATTTACCGACATTTTTTTTTCCTCTTTCTCTTGTATGCAGCCTGCATCAGTTCAAAAGTCTTAAAATGCAACCCTTACATAGAAAAAGGTTGCCCATCCCTGCTCTAGAGTACTGTACTCCAAAATTTAATAGCATCAATGCCCCTTATAGACAAGTTACCATGCCAAATTTTGTTTCTTAATCGTTACCTCATCCTGAGACATTAAATAAAATAGACATGCATGCATGTGCTCATGGAACTTTTTCCTGGGTTTTTTACTTTTACTGGGTCTATGTCGAGATTTGCAAAAACCTGGAGGTTCAAACTTTATACAATTACAACACTTTCTATGTTATGTATATAACAGCTAGAAAAGTAAAACTAAACTGTCTATTCAAAATGGCGCAGATGGTCAGCCAAGTTATAACAGTACTTAACATACAAAATTAATGTTGTAACAATTTAATGATTATTTAAATACTACTAAAATATTGTCCATTTTATGATATTACTGATTACAGTTGATATAAATTTTGTTTAATTCTGAAAAATAAGCAGGATATGTCGGAAATATACCTCCAGTCGTACGTCAGAAATATAAGTTGTCGGAGAATTTTTGGTAATTCACAAAATTTTCTAAATATTTGCAAAGTGAAAAACTCAACTTTCTAGAGAATAGCTTTAAAAAAATTAACACTTAAGCTTGAAAAAAGAGAATAGATCTGTAGTAAGAGCCAGGAATTTTGTATAGAATATATGGCTCCAGCAAAAAAGGGAAGCTCTGACTGGCTCCAGTTCCAAAACTCTGCTTCATACTACAGTGAAACCTGTATAAATTGGACTGGTACAATATGAATATTTTTTCTTGTTTTGGTAGTTTCCATTTTGAACAGGTTATTTTAACACAAAAAAAATTAGTGTTCCCGAGAATTTTTTCTTTTAGGCCAGTTTCCGTTTTATTAAGGTTCCATTTTGGACTGGTTTTACTGCATATACTTCCATCTTAGTGCAAAATTTAGATGGTGTAATGATGGTCCAAAACTCCCTGCAAGGCCTTACAACTAGGCCTATCAACATCAAAACCTTCATATGGAACTCTGTGACATTTGAACTATATTTCTAGTGTAATGCCTTTTTCTTTTTCACAGTAAAACATGTTTATTTCCTGCACATACTAATTCATCCAGTGTAAATAAGACTTGTCATCTGTAACAACATCTAAGCTGTTTTTGAGCAGCAAATCTCCTTTTTTCGGTCATTGGAGTAACTCTGATTTTCTAATTGCTTTTCAATGATTTTCAAAAAAAGGAATATTCAGAATTGAATAACCAACTCGTGCAACGGAAAATCTGCATGTTCAATTTCTTTGTATGCACATGTGCGGAAGAAAATGGAGAACAATTACAATTAACATTAACTTCAGATATCTGAAAGGTCATCATTGTTGCATTATTTTTCTGATTCACTTGGTGCACTCGGGCACTCATGAACCTACCTCATATTCTATTCTTACCAAAATTCATGAAAATTATTTTCTATGAAGTCTGTCCAAAAAAAGACCAGACTTTTGTCATACAAACTTTATCACTGTGATTTCAATATTATACATTTGTCCCCTTCAAAGTACTTCCCCTTGTTTGCAATGCCTTGTTCGCATTGTTTTTTTCACTGTTGGAATGCTTTCTGGAACTCGTTTTGTGAGATGGCACATGGCCGCTGCTGCAAATTTTGTTGAATCTCATCTACAGTTTGAAAAACAATGTTTGAACAGTTTGAAAAACCTTTTCAACTTTGGAAATGGGAAAAAGTCTGCAGGGGCCAAACCTAGCGAGTACAAGGGTGGGCTAAGGATGGCCATGTCGTTAGCAGCCAAAAATTGACTGACAAGCAGAGATGTGTGACATGACATGTTGTCACGATGTTTATATAAAATTTATATAAAATGATAGAAACAGATTATAAACAAACAAAACAATAAGAGGAGTTCATTATTCAAACAATATTTTGAAAAATTTCACTTAAAAATTAAATGTTCACCCGGAGTTGGATCCAGAAAATTCACCTGGAGTGGAATTCGAGCTGTAATCGGGACCCCTACTCCAAAGCTCTGGATAAAATTTCAACTTCTGTTATATAAACTTAACACATTAAGCACTATGTGTTGCAAATATGCAACACATTACATTACATTAAAAGAGTAGAGAGGTTGTCTGTATGTGCACAGACTTTACCTCTAAGAAATTAGAAGTGGTGAAATTGAAATTAGAAGAGGAAGTGATAGTAAGTAGGGAGAGAAAGATTGAAGGGCAGTGTCGGATCATTGGGCGTCTGCATCGTAATTGTTGAACAAGTAAAAATACAGTTACAAGACAAAATATGTACAGTGATACAGTATAAAAACAAACATGACAAGTTTGCGCATGTAGGCGAGTGTGTACAGCAAAGGAGAGTATCAGACACAATGTTTTAACAATTACAAAGTATGCAATTTATTACTGCTTTATATATATAATTTATACAAATACTGACACTCGATAAAGGAGTGGAGCATTATTACATAAAGTTAGATATAGAACAAAACATGAATATTGGTTATTGATATGGCTAAGTCATGTATTTACATGGTTAGTGCTGTAGATTGGGTTGGCAAAGAGATAAAACATTACAATATTTAACATTAAAAACATTGAAGAACCTAGTAGATATAAACCCAGTGGGTCTAATTTGCATATGCACAGTACAGTCAAATCGTGGGTTGAACAAATTGGGCGTGTGGCTGGCCTACCTTAAATGATATCAGCCAGTCTATCATTGATCCAGATGTGAGATACGGCTGTGTCACCCATCTTGCTGGCTAATGGAATTTGTGGGCCTGAGTTTTTTTGTGTTGCGTATGAAATTCTTCATTTTTGTCGATAGTTTTTTGTTATCAAGAATGTCAGCAGGATTGGGGGGGCAGTTGAGTGCTGCTTTGGAGACATTCTTTGAAGAGTTCAGCACATTGTTGGTTGTATTTGTTGCAGCTGAAGAAAAAATGTAGCGTGTCGTCTTCACTCTGTCCATCACAATCACAGATGCTATCGATTTGCTTACCAAAACGGTGCAGGTATGATGCGAAGTTTGCATGTCCTGTAAGGCACTGGGTCACCTCTGCATCT
The DNA here is from genome assembly GCF_030686945.1 of Centruroides vittatus. NCBI lineage: Eukaryota > Metazoa > Arthropoda > Arachnida > Scorpiones > Buthidae > Centruroides > Centruroides vittatus. The sequence goes on from NW_027122679.1 coordinate 2,442,141, forward strand.
GGGCTGAAGTATTTGGCTTTTTTAAGATGCGCAAAGGAAGGTATGATGATGTGACATATCCTTCCTGTATCAGCACAGTCCCACTCCTTCTGCCACATATCATTGGCTATGTGTTGTAAGTGATGTTTCAGGGAGATTGCATGTAACTTCTTGTAGGTAGTTTTGAAGGTAATGTGCAGGCTGACTTGACCAACTTGTCGGCCAATTTATTACCTTCGTGGCCCTTGTGAGCTGGGATCCAACTAAACTGTAGGTTACAGTTTCTTCCCAGGTTTTGAGCAGCCTTTATCACTTCAGCAGCTAGAACAGATGAGTTCTTTTGGTAGTTTAAAATGTTAAGGGCCACTTTACTGTCAGTAAAGTGGCCCTTAACATTTTAGCTTGGCCTGAATTACAGTACAGTGGGCTTCCAACTTAAGGTGTGCCTGGTATGTCTTGTGACCGTTCTTATGGAGGATGACAATACTAGACCCTGTCCTGTGTTTGCTCTTTGAGCCATCAGTATATACATACCAGTTAGTGCAATTATGCATGGTTTTATCAAAGTTCACGTTTACTTCGTAATTGTTTGTGTTACTTGGGTGCTGTTGGAATTCATTCTTTGCAGGGATTCTGTCCGATTTAGAGTCTTTGATTTGGTTTACAAGATCAAGACAGCCTTCTGGAAGACTGCTGTTAGTAATATAACACTGTATCTTATTGTCTGTCCAGTTATTAAAGTCAGTCTTAGTGAGGGACCAGAACCAAGCCATGTAGTTTCATTGGATGTATATGGGAGTTTTTCTGGCCATGACGAGGAGGGCATTAGTGGCTGCCGTCCTATAAGATTTACATATTTTAATTGCGAAGCTTCTTTGTAAGGAGAGAAGTTTACGTCATACATGAGTGTTTTTTAGTGCCTCATACTAAACAGGTATAGCATACAGAATAGCTGTTTCAATTACTGCCTTGTAGATAAGACAGCAGTTGGTTGGGTTTATTCCCCAGTAGTTTCCGGTAATCCAAGTAAGTAGGTTGCTTTTTCGTTTGATCCTCTGTTGGAGACTATTAACATTATGATGCCAATTGAGGCGTTCGTCGAAGTAAATCCGCAGATACTTCAGTTCACGAGCCACTTTGATTCTATTATTATCGATGAATATGCTTAGAGCACATTTTTATTGGCCTCGTTTATTTTTCCATGTGAGTACTAGTGCCGTGCATTTCTTGAAGTTGATGGGGAGCTTATCTGTCTTGCTCCATTTATAGATGATTTTAGGGATTCATTAGTGATTTGGTCAGGTGGTTAGTTTTTGTTAGCTGCAAGGAGGAGAAGATCGTCTGCATATGCCTGGATTGTTACATCGTCATTGTGTGGGAAGGAGCACAGAAGATGGTTGAAGGTCAGGTTCCAAAGGCCAGGCCTGCACCAAGATCCCTGCTGGGCGGTCCTGGTTTATTAACCTGCTAACTGAGAAAGTATTTGTAGCAATTATTGCTTGCCTTTCCGAGAAATAACTTTGAAAGAGTACAAAAAGGTTTTTTGGACATTTAGTTTGTCTGAGGCAGTTGAAGATGCTCAGCCACCGCAAGTGGTCAACAGCTTTTCGGAAGTCTATACTGACCATAATCCCATGTTTGTTTTTTGGACCATGCCCAATTTATAAATTCTTTCACTGCCAGGAGTACATCCGTTGTCGACTTTCCTGAGCGAAACCCAAATTGATTTGGATGTTGGTTGTTTGTTTTGTGCAAATGCCAGTTTATCCTGTTAATCAAGAGGCCATGTTAATCAGGATCTTTCCCATGACAGGTAGAAGTGTAATTGGTCTGCAATCTTTTGGTGTTTTTGGGCAGTCACATTTAGGGATTAATTTGATGTTCCCTGCCTTCCAAGCTTTAGGGAAACATCCAATCCCTAGGCACTCGTTATACAAATGAACGAAAGCGATAGGAATTTCATTAAATGCCGCCTTTATCATTTCTGGCGTTATCCCATTTAATCCTGGTGCTTTCCTGTTTGCTAGTTTCATTATGGCCCTTTGGACTTCCTGAAAGGAGAAGGGATTGTCAATGTTGGTGTTCATATCTCTTGCGTTTTCTGTCTGTATTTGTTTAAGGTCTTCCAAGTCCTCTTCAGTGTTGTCATTTATGATGTGCGTGTCTAAGATGTTGTGAATGTTATCGATCATGTTGTAATTTTGGTCTTCATTCTTATTTTTGGTTAGTATGTCCAGAATGTTTGCTTCTTTTATATTTGTTGTAGATGATCTGATATAGAGTATTCCATGGACCATTTTTGTTTTCTTTGGAACAAAAGTCTCTCCAGTAATCTGTTCTTGTTTTATTTATTTGTTTTTTGTAGTTTTTAAGCATCTTGTTGTAGTTTTACTTTAGCCTTGTTTTCTTCTGTTCATCTGTCTTTGTAAAGTTTTTTTGGATTTTATTCTCTTTTGTTCCTTGCCAATTCCTCTGTCCACCAGTGTGTCTTGTTGTGGTTTGTGATTTTTTTTCGGTAGTAGAATTTTTGGCAGCTCTTTTAATTGCTGTTGTGACATGCTCCACGTATCGGTCAAGGTCCTCCTTGTTGCCAATTTGTGAGAAGTCATATTCCCTCCAGATTTTGCTGAAGGTTTTCTTAAAAAGGTCACAATTTGTCTGTTTTTGATAGCATATTGTCATATCATTGTTCCGAATATTAGTATCTCTAAGTTGAATCTTAATATAGCGATGATCACTCGCCGACGGGACACTATATGTTGAAATCTGTGCTGTGTTACTTTGGAGCAACATGCTATCCATATAAATGTAATGGAAACAGTTAGAGCAAGGCCTGGGGTCATGGAAATTTTACTTGGCCCAGTAAATTTTTTTATATAATACTAATAGGAATTTAATTTTTTCACCTAAAAAGAAAAAATGAAATATAAGCAAAATTTGCCATTTCTAATGTTTTTCTTGCACAATATCATTTCAATACATAACACAAAAACAAATATTTAGGAAAAAATTGTTCATTTAGTGAACATAAACAGTAAAAAAACACAGTAGGTCTATTATTTTAGTGATTATTGTAGTTTTCTTCAATTTATATTGTTCCATTTATGCAATCTTGATTATGGCAGAAGTTCTGATGATTAGCATACAAGATGGCATAACATAATAAAAAAAAATCATTCAGGCTATGTGTTGCAGAATTGCAACACTTAAAAATTAAGGGGAAAAAAAAAAGGTTTTTTTAACAATGCAAACAAAATTATTGGGCTGCAATTTGAAAAATTGTTGACCTATAAATTCCCACTGTCATTCGTCTGTCCATACTTAATCTCAAGAATGGTGTTAGATAAATGAAATTCAAGACCAGACGGGTTAACCTTAGGGGCGGGAGGTCCCAATTAACTATATACGAACTTCTGATGCAAATTGGAAGTCACATTATTTCAATTAAAAAATTTTCCTCCAAAGGAGTTAGATGACCGGCACGACTCCATTGCCGACGGAAAGGTGCGATGTACGACAGCAAGAGACAGTACTAATTTGAAGTGGAGAAGATGTATTTTAAATTAAATAAATTAAAAATTGCAGCCTGGCATTGTGACCATGTCACAATAATTGCTTGTATTAAATGCCATTTATATTTGTGCTGTTTTGTCCATAAAAAAAAAAAGGATGGTCCAGGTCGATAATTTATGCCTTTCTATCGTGGCGTTTAATGTATTAAAAAATAGTTTTGTATATTGAAGGCTTCTGCATATATTGTTGCATGACATCTTACTTAATTTTAACACATCTTGTAATTAAAATTGAATATATTCACCTTCAAATTATTTGAACAGTTACATTTATGTATATTCTTCTCGGTTTTATTTTTATTAATTTTTTGTCTATAAAATTATTAATAAAATAAAAAACAGAAAAACAGTATTTTTCTTTTTAGCAATTATAATAAATCATATTGTATCACAGTTTAATGTACAACAAACTAAATATTTCTTTCATATGCCTATACAGTTCCATATAAATTCAAATTTTTTAGTCGGTCTTGAATATGTTTTTCTCGTAATAGATTAGTTTAATGGTGATTTAATATCCGATATGTTGTTTCACTATAAATCATGCATTTTTTTTTTTTTTTCGGCTCAATCATTTCAATGTATTAAATGATTTATATCTTAAAATATCAAAATTTAAATATTTTTGTTGAAATGTAAGTTTTTAACAAATATATTCAAAAAACTTAATTACTGAATTGATCTGTGCAAAAAGGTCGGTTTTCCCTTCTTTTTCCCCTTGAACAGTGTAATAAGAATTTGTTTTCTGCACATTGTTACAATATTTTTTATGTTCATCTAAATCAGCGTTTCTCAAAGTGGGCGATAATGCCCACTTGTGGTGATGAGTAAATCTAGGGAGGTGCTGGAGGGAACGGTGATCAAAGGTAAAAGTTCCCTTTCCTCTGTCAAACAGATAAGAGGAAACATTGCATTTAATTGTTTCTAGATGTCGAGAACGATGTACGGTAAGGGCACAAAGTGTGAGATTCGTAGAAAAGTTTTCCTAAGAATATTTCCAATCCTTTCTCACACGAGGGGCGTTGGGTATAACTTTATGGAACAAAGGGGGCGGTGGATCGAAAAAGTTTGAGACTCACTGATCTAAATAATGTGACAATTGTGATTATTTGACAAAGATATTAAAGTTCACCCAAGTTTGTTGAGTAATTTACAGGAATATGTGAGTTTTTCCTGAAGTTAGAATTTTGGTGAGTGCTTAGTGAAGGCAACAGAATAAAAATTTCCTTCATAAATAAAAATATCAATTTAATAAAGATGAAAATATGTATGTACTTAATGTGATAGTTATTGAAAACTTCATTTTAAAGATAATTTTAGAATAAATTATATTTGAATTTTAAGTGTTTTGTAACAATTTTAGTTCTTATCATAATAAAACGACAAGCTTTGTTTTCAGATGTGCGGAGTAATATCAGAGCACACAAAAAAAATGTGCACTAGATCTCATAGGTGTCCGCAACACACCGACGAACAGAGGCGGACCGTCCGTCACTTTTTATTGGGAAGACAAGGGTATGTCGAAATTTCATTTTTGTTAAAATATTTGACAAATTTAGAAAATTATTATAATAAAACATTTCTAATTGTTATTTTTACAGTGTTTCTTAATTGCTTTATTTATTTCACAGAATTATTAGTTTAAAAAATTGTATGTATTAACTAAATAAGAACTTCTGATGCAAACTAGAAGTCACATTATTTCAATTCAAAAATTTTCCTTGAAAGGTGTTAGATAGGTGATCGGTATGACTCTATTGTTAAAGAAAAAGTATGGTGTGTACGGGGCAAGCAATTTGAGATGGAAAGCGCATATTTTTTAAACTAAATAAATTAAAAATATGATTAAAATTGCAGCCCGGCATTATGACAATGCCACAATAAATAATTGCTCATTTCTCTTAAAATTTCACCATGTCTACCTGCTTGTTTTAACTTAAATTTTATTTATTATTCCCCAGAATTTCCTTGGGTCTTTCTGAAAGTATAAACATTTCTCAAAATTTCTATGATGATCATACTTTTCTTTTTTTTTATAAATTTATTATAAAATTTCTTAGTCTTCAGATAATTAAGTTTTCTAGACTTGGATGTCTTTTGAATGTACATAATTTAGTAATTTTTTTTTCTTTATTTAGTTTTAATTTTAAAACAAACTATCAAACCAGGGGTTTAAAGAAAATTTTTTCTTATTATTCCTTATTATTGTAACAATTACGAAGCTTTGGAGATTATTTTGCCACATATTGTATAATTCAACATCAGATAAATTTAAATAATGTTGTTTACTATTTTTACAAACTTTTTGGAAGTTTGATTGGGAATTTATATTTATATTATATTATCATATCCATCTGAGCAAAGGGAAATTTAAATCACTATCATTATCTGTTACTTGAAAATACACCCAAATTAGGAAATAGTCTGATAAATCTTCCTCCAAAACCTAGAGCATAACACGCTTTCGATGAAATTCTCGGAACAAATCACAAATCTGCCATAGAAACTCGAATAAGTATAATTGACAAGAATATTTATCCCATGCTTCCTTAAGTATAAATAGTTTATTCTCAATTACATCTAGCAAATTCTTACTGGTACAGTAGAGACTCGTAAATCGGCACCCCGGTAATCAGAACGATTTTCAGTCGGACTGTGTCGTGCCGAATCGAACGTTTTTGATACTAAATTTACTTCTAAAGTATAATTTTCATGTTTTTATATTCTTCAATATATTTATTTTGTTTGTACAAAATGCAGAAATAATTTTTAACGATACGATAGCCTCGATTATTATTATAAAAATTTTCGTTAGGCTTAAAATCGACGAAAAATTCAACACGAAGCGACACGCAACGGAGAAAAATTCAACAGGAAGCGACACGCAATGGAGAAAAATTTGAGCATCGGATAGGTTAATATATTTTTTCGTACATAAACCGTAATCGGAACAAATGACTAATCTGAACAACCCCAGTCTCCAATTGATTCCAATTTTCGGTTCACTACTGTACTGTTATCAGTATTATCTTTTGATTTTCATATATTATATACATTACTATTTTGCCTCTAGTATTTTGAATCCATACACTGTGATCCTCATGTTAAAATCACCTAGTTGCAATATATTATCAGTTCCATAAAGCCACATTTTAATCATTTCAAATATCTTACCCAAATTATTTTTAAGATCAGAAAGATGTGGAGAATAAACTATGGCTGCTATAATATACAGTAATACCTCGGTTTTTGTTGACTTCGGTTATTGTCGGTTTTGGTTTTCGTTGATTTGTCTCGGATTTTGTCAGTGTGCTCAAGGGACCTTGCTGCTAATTTTGCGAAAACAAAGGGCGACCCATGCGTTTTCCAGTGCAGTGTGGCATTATTTCTCGTTGTGTGAACATTACCCCGTGACGGCCCACCATTGGCCAATGGTTCCGTTCCCTGAACACTGGGAGTTCGGTTGTGGGTTTGCGCTTTGCCAGAGTGGGCTGGCCACGTGAAGTTTTCCGGGTTTTCTCCACATCTGTAATGCCTGAATAGGAGCCAGTTACCCTTAAATGGATTTCCCAAGAGGCATTATTTCCCTCGATATGACCATCATAAACACATACAACTACTATTACATGACAATTACATCACACTTTACCACGAGGCGATATAGGCTAGAAGCTCACGTCCAACTAGATTCTACAAGACAAGACATTACCCTGCGTGTCTAGCCGAACAATTCCATTGCTTTCATCTTAATGCTAATTATCTTATCTTTAATCTTGATGCTTTTATTTTTATGCTAATTAGTCTTTTATGTTAATTTCTTATTGCTTTTTAGTATTTAATGCTATATCAATTCTCTATAAAATGTGTTTTTGGTATGTATTTTGGAGTGTCTAGAACAAATTAATTAGATTTACATTGATTCATATAGAAATAATTGCCTCGGTTGTTGTCGGTTTCGGATTTCGCCAATTGTTTTCAGACGGATTATCGTTGAAAACCGAGGTATCACTGTAATTCATATCTAACTGTCTAGGTGCTGAGAATTCAATAAGTATAGTTATGTAATTGTTTGATATTCTATTATCTATTATTTTACCAGCTTTTTTTTATTTAATATTAAAGTTATCCCTCCAGTTGTTCTACCCAAATTTTTTCATTTCTTACTGACACTTTAATTTTTAAATTATAGTTAAGAAAAAATTATCAATATAATTTTGCATCCAAGTTTCAATTAAAACTAAAATATTTGAATATTTTTATTTTTAATCACATTCATAAACGTCATCTCCCAGTTTACCTTTTAAACCTTGAATATTTCACATTAAAATTTTTAAAAGACAATCCTCTTGCCCACCAGATTTTTCAACTATTTCTATCTTTCCATTGTTTAATCTTAAAAAAAGCATCCAGAAATATTAAATTTTTTTTGTTAAATAATTAATATACTTTTTACCTCTTCCAAAATTAAAAGATTCTCTTAAGATGACCTTTGTTTTTTCCCCCCTCTGTAAATTGAGGATGTAATAATTTCTCTCTAGCAAATTTATTTAAATCATTACCAATTTTCACATTTTTCCATATGTTCAGCTGGTTCATTTTCTTAGCTTTTACAAACTGCAAAAAATTTATTTTTTAAAGATAATAACGAGGTTGAGGTTGAAGTTTTAAATGCAAAAACGTTTACGTTGGACGTTCGGCACTGCTTTCTTATAAGCCTAGAATGACCATGGCGTTTGGAATGTCGAGCATGATTCTACTGACTATCCAAACACCATTGTCAAACTTCTAGGCTTACAGGAAAGTGGCGCTGAACGTCCGACATGCACGTTTTTGCGTTTAAAACTTCGGCCTCAACCTTGCTAATCTTTAAAAAAAACAAACTTACAAATTTTACTCTTCTTCCTAGCTTCCATTATATCTAATGTCATCCTCTTCAGTCTTTTATATCTTTGATTTTTAATTAATCCCACATCTCATTTTCGAGAGTTAACTATTTCTGTAAAAGAATAATTAAATTATTAAAATTATATTCTAAGTTCTCAAATCTTATCAGCGTATCTTCTTCCATGTCCTTTTTATTACTATTTGTCTTGGAATTTGGCCTTAAAACCTTTTGAAGACTTGTTACTTTGTTCTTTTTCATCCTTTAGATAAGACATGTCAAAGATATGATGTTGAGGGCATAACTAATTGTCTTGCAGGCCAGTCGTGGCCCGCAAGACAATTAGTTACGCCCTCAACATCAATTCAATAATGCTATTTACGTTTTATCATCTTGATACTAAAGAAAATGTGATATTTCGTACTTAAACAAAATTGTTGAACTCAATTATTATTATGTTTTTTTGGTTTTATTTTTATTTATTCCTAATACTTAAGAGATATTTGATTTATTTTTGTGTTTAATTTCTTGTTTACATTATGATTTCTCTATTTCATCTTTTGAATTTCAAATTAAAGTCCGTCTTGGCAAGATCATTTATTGCATAATTCTCACTATTTTGCGCACAAAATACGTGTTTTTGACATATTAGTAAATTGCAGTTTATGCTTGTATTTTGAGTCTTGCGATCCTTATTTCTGGATTAGTTTACAGACCTGCTTCAGGCCTGTAAATTGGCGGAAAATGTTTGTTCTGTGATTAAACTTATTGCTGGAAAAGTACAAATGGTGTTTTTTTTATTTTATTTTATTGCGAAATCTTGTGTTATTAAAAAGGAATTTTTTCAGTCAGCTACTTTTGGGCTACTTTTTAGAAAATTTTTGGCTACAAAAGCTAAAAACATCGGGCTTGCTGTCATACTTGAGACAAAAAATTGGCACTTAAGCAGTTTGAGTTTGACACCCCTGCTTTAGATCCTTAAATTGATCTAATATAAGAGAACATATCTTCTGCATGGGACCTTTATTTCTTATCTTTGGTATTTGCTGCATTTTTAATATTTTTTTTTTGCAAGTAATAATCTTAAATAAACTAAAAACTCGAAATTTGGCACAAGTGCATGCAGCCCCTTACACATGCAATCAGACACACCCTCTAAAAAGTCACTTATACTTATCATGACCACAACACTCCTCTCAAAGTAAAGAATTTAGATTGCTGATTTTTCTTTTGTTACATGTTGATTACTTTAACAGTGAAAATACTTGCTACTTAATAGATAATTCTTGATACTTCTCTTAAATTTATTTTGTTAGTAGCATTACAGAATATTATTCACTTTTCTCTGTTTTATTTAATCTGGTGATGAAAGCTTTATCTTAATTTTCTGGCACGATTTAAAATGCAGGTAGCCCTCAGTTTACACCACAGTTCCATTCCTACAAAAGCCGGCGCAAATCAAATCGGCATAAAATGAACCCATATTTACAGGGAGGTATAGGGTTAGGTTCTTCATAAGTGAAAAATAAGCAAATAATTTTGTTTATTAATACAATATAATACAAAATACATATAAATTTAATTTTTAAAATGTATTTTATCATAAAATAATGTAAAATGTTTTTATTAAAAAATTTTACTTTCGGATCTCTTACATTTTTCGGAAAAAGTATCCATCTTTAATCGTTTACGTTTTTGTTTTCTTTCATTAAGAATTTTGGAATATGGTCAAATGGATGCGATGATGCTCCTTTTTACATTTGCACGTCGCTCCCAATCATTGTCTAACTCACAAAGTACATTCGTCAAAGTTTCCATAGTTGAAAGGATACACTTTAGATCAGCCGTTTTCATAACTCTTGGAGTTTCTTCTTCGTTTTCTTCCATCTCTGACTGTTTACAATCTAATTCTCTGTATAATTCTTTTAAGTCTTCATTCGAGAGTGGCTGATCATGAACTAAAAGTTCTGTCACATCTTTCAATCCCACATCACGTGCAAATCTGGTAATGTCTTCAATTAAATTCTCCTGATGTGCTGCTACTTCAAAATCATGCATGGTAGAAGTTTACGCCAAACTCCATTTAAGCATTTTGCTGAAACTTCATCCCAAGCCGACTTGATGTTTTTAATGCCTTTCAAAATATCGAAAGACCGTCAATAGTCTTTAACTGTTTTGTTCTGAAGTGTCTAAAACTCTCATCATTTCCATGAATGTATTACGGAGATAATAAGCTTTCAAGGTTGCAATAACCCCCTGATCCATTGGTTGCAAAAGAGATGTTGTATTGGAAAGCATGTAAACAACCTTGACATCCAATAGTGTTCTTATTTCATCAAGATTTTGAGGATGTCCTGGAGCATTGTCCAAGAGAAGAAATGCCTTGGGTGGTAATTTATTTACTTCACAAAAGCAAAGTGCAGTAAGGCAAAAATAACTTGTGTACCAATCTGTGAAAACATCTTGTGTTCCAAGCTTTCTTGTTCGATTTCCAATAAACTGGCAACATATCTTTATTTAGACCCTTTAAAGCACATGGTGTCTGTGAATGATACACTAACATCGGTTTAAGTTTCAAAGTTCCTGAAACATTGGCTTGCAACAAGAGTTAATCTATCTTTCTCAACTTTAAAACCTGGAGTGGAACGTTCTTCACGAGAAATAAAAGTTTGTGCTGGTAACTTTTTGCAATAAAGCCCAGTCTCATCAACATTAAAGATTAGGTCTGGAGAGTAGTTGCCTTGTTCTACATAATCCTGAAATTTCTTAGGAAATGCTGCCACTGCCGCAACATCTGCACTTGCTGCTTCACCACATAATTTTACACTATGACAGTTATTTCGGGATTTATATCTCATAAACCAACCCTTGCTTCCCAAAAAAGTTTCTTCGCCTCCATCTGTCTCCTTAATATTATCAAAAATTGATTTTGCTTTTTCAATTACAGCAGCTTGAGTCAAGGGAATGTTTTTTTGATTTGCATCATTTACCCATAACGATAATTTTTGAAAAAATGGAAAAATTGTTTTACCTCTACTGTAACTTACATGTTTTACATTTACTGCCGTAGACTGTTGAGCAGAGTGTTTAATTTTATCTGCATTTTTCATAATGGTAGTAACAGTCGATGGAGGTAAGTACAAAGATCTACAGACATTAGGGCGTGTTTGTCCATTTTCCATTAGTCGAATAACTTCCATTTTTGTTTCTGTCCCTTCTTAACATGTTTAGTTGACTCTGGTGCACTTCTTTTATCTGACATAATAACCCTCCTTTATTCTTGTATATGTGGAGTCAAGTTGAAAATTAATTGATGTTCAATAAATGGCATCCAAACCCAGAGCGCCTATGCTTACTAATGTTCTTATCTCGTAAAAGTCCATTCAATAAAACACCTTAAGATGAGATGGCACTTCTGGGAATCGTGACTTGTTGATGTTGAGATGAATCCACTCCTCGTTGGCCAAATGATGCCTTCTTAAGCCAGATGATATCCACTTTCCTTTGGCAAGATGAAACGATTGCTTCTTAGTGTGGCCAAAGCAAACTCAAACTTTCCCGCTGAAATTGATCTATATATGTGCTTTGACAGGCCGGCGGTCGACCAATCCGCGTCTCCACTCTACTGTAACTCTGTCCGGTCTGCAGCTCATTCAAATCTAACGGTTCCACAAACTGTTGGGATTGGTCCAGATCTACACCAATCCCAACGAGCCACGACATGTGGTGTTGTAGTGGACTCGTCTCTCGCTAGGATTGATCAAATCTGGACAAAATCTAGTCAAATCTAGCATAGGAAAAATTGGGGAATTACATGGCGAATTGCGCAGCGGCGTTATTGTGAACCGGCATAAACCGAGGGCTACCTGTAGTAGTTGGAAAATTTATTATAGTATATTAATACTGTAATGAAAATTATAATGTTAATTTTATTTAGAATAAATGAATATTTCAGATTTTCAGATTACTTTGATAATTTTAATAAATTAAAAATAAAAATGATTAACGTTATTAGTTCTTTCAGGAGTTCTCTTCTCGATACATCGGACGAAGTGCAAGTAGATGTCGATACACTAGAAGAAGGAGACAGTCAGATGTTGCGGTTATGGGAATCTGGAAATTCTGCAAATGCCTCTCCTGCTGATTCTACCTCCACTAATAATGGTGATTATTTTAAATTTAATGATTTAGACAACGTTTCGGCAAAAACTTTAAAAATGAATTACTTTTGCTATGCTTGTGAAATATGCTATTAATTTTGAAATAGTGTATTTCCAACAGTTTTATTAAAATTAATACATTTGCACATTAGCATTCGTGCAAAATATTTATTTCGGCAACACGATTAATGATCTTCAATTACATTTAATGTAAAAACCCTTGTTAATTTGAACTCAGATAGTTCAAATTAACGTCCAAAATCCCATTAGTTCATAACTACTTTTGTCCCGGCTGCGGATATAGATTACACGTTAAGGAATTTTGTTAGTTCGAAATACAGCTGCTATGAAATTTGAAGTGAAAATTCTGTTTGAACTGTTATATGTGTATGTTAACTTGTTCATTTAGATCGAAGTGCCTCCATAGTATAAGAGAACAATAGACTAAGAACAGCTCTAATCTGGTCAATATTGCTTTATTTTTACAGTAACACATTTTTGGGTGTCACTTTATTCGTGGAATACCCTTTTTTCTCTTATCTCATAAAGTATGGCTGGGCAAGATTGGGCTACAAGTAGCAGATTGAGATATTTGTAGATCTCTAGGCTACTATATTTGGTTGACTTACTACTTTTTGGGAAATTAAAAATAATTTAGGCTGTATTTTGAGGAATTCTGCTTTACTTTTTATAAAACCTATCTGGCTTGGACAAAAATTGTATGTTATCACGATTTACGAAGTGCTAACAAAGAGCCGTTCTCAATCTGTTACATCGTAATTAAAATATTTTACTGTGTAATTTGTTTTCGTTGATAAGATTTTTTCATCTGTCTAATGGTAGTACAGTAAGACCCCGCTTAATGCGGGGGTTGCATTCCTAGATGACAAAGCAGTAAATGAAACAGCATTAAATGGTCATTTTGACATAGAGTAAATAGGGAAAGGGGAACATGTGACCGAAAATAAACGGATTTTACTTTAAGTTTAAATTATTTTTATATTAATTGGCATAATAATAATCTGTTAAATAACACACAAACATATGCACACAGAAATGTAAAGTTCATATTTTGTGATGAAGATCGTAACTTTTCTAAAATTCTTGTTTTTCGCGATGAAGTCGCGTAGTTTCATTTGTTGCTTTTCTTTTCATTAAGCAAATGTCGATAGCAAGAGATTGCATCCAAAATGCCTCGTCTCGCTTTTGCACTCCTTTCAAAATCTGGATCATTTGCCACAATTTGATCAACGATTTCAGTTATCGTTACCAAATTTTTACTAAGGAAATCTGTAAAGAAATTTTTTGGGTTCTTTGTTTTCAGAATCTCTATTTTCCAGTTCTACATGAATTCCTTGTTCTGTCAGTTCTTGAAGGTTGTCGGTAAGGCTCTCACCAGAAACCTGCAGTAACTCCTGAATATCCTACTTGTCTGCATCTCCTAGTCCTGCTGTATCGATTAGGCTCTTCTCATTGAGAATTCTTGGATACCTTCAGCCATAACTTCTTCCACACTTCGTTCGTGCATTTATCAGTTAATTCTTGCTAAGCCAAGTCGATATTGCCTATGGCATCCATGATGATATATTTTTTCCAAAATTGCACCAAACAAACATAGATTTAAGGAAAGTACGGCACTACGATGAATTGCCACGTTTTGCTGATTGGTTTGTGTTTGGCCACGATAATTTCAATCAGTGTAAATTTTGAGCTTTTTTTAGGCTTCGAGCAGACCGCGTTATATCAAGTCAGCATTAAGCGGGGTCTTACTGTATTTGCCTTTTATTTCTCCAGCTGTTATGGGAAAGTATTCTAATTGTTAAATTTGACCATCCAGGATTTTTGCAAATCTCAACATTTTGAGATGCCCTGAACTCCCAAAAAAAAAAAAAGGAAAATTTCCCAGGGTGTGTATGTGTGATGGGATAAAAATAAAGATTAAGAAACAAAATTTGGCACAGTAACTTGTATATAAGCAGCATTGGTGCTATTAAATTTTAATTTTTGAGATGGAACTCAAGGGGAATCATATCTCAAGTGGGGGTCATATCTATTGCAATTTTTACTCATTATTAGCATTTACGATGTTTTTAAAAATGCATCTCTACCCACAAAATTAAGCCTTTTCTGCCTTTTTATAATAATAATATAAAAGTTATTTTTTAATAACATCTCATAACAGATGACACCATCATGCACAATTTTAACTTTTGACTAGTGTTGAAGTATTTTTTAAGCTTAAATATTTTTTGAATTGAGATTTTTATCATAATTTAACAAAACTAATTCTTTTAAGCTTTTGTTATTACTTTTAAATTTGTCCTAGTATAACCGAAAGTTATCGGACTTCCTAATGTTCCTTTTAACCTCCTGTTTGAATGCTGAGAAAATTGAACGAGAATTCTTGCTTGCTTTTTTGAAATACACACAAACACAACATTTGAATACTGGAACTTTCTCTAGCGTGTGATTTCCTTCACGTCATTCTCACAGAAGATTACGAATGTATTTGTCGATTGTTAAATTATCCAAAGTGATACAATACAATATCATTATTTGTATTGAAAGAAGTTTCCTGACTACAAAAATTCCTAAAATGCTGACTTGCTTTCAAGCATTATTAAGCAAAAGTGTATACCTTTCAGGCTTCTGAAACAATGATGTGGTCACTCTTTCTTCATATCAAAGTATCCTATTTTTGAGTAATGCGTTGTATCTATTTCAAAAAGATGAGTTTTACAATTAGATAAGTATCAGTAAGATTCTGTCATAATCATAATTAGAATATTTTATTGCAGTGCAATTCGTGGTTTACCTAGCGCACTATAAATTATTATAAATAACATTATTATTACAGAAAAATGAGTTCTTAATTTTTGATTAAAGAAAAAAATAGTAGGAATAGTTAACCCAACTCCTAATTTAATAAATACGCAGACTTATTTTGACTTGTAACCACTTGACCTACGACAGTTTGAAGTTACAACAGTAGTTAAGCATTTGTAGTAGCTATATCAGCAAATGCAAGGCACATATAGTGTAGTTATATAATTGACTTAGTAGTTGCTAGCTGTAAGCATACAGTTAGCAATTACTGAGTATGAATTATATGTACTGAATATATAACCCCATACTCTTTACAGTATAATATGCTCTATAATAGCTATAATAAATAGTGTTATTAAACAGAATGTACATTACATTTAGTAATGCACATTCTGTTTTGTCGTTACTAACATCGATTACTGTTTATGGTCACCTTAGTATAAAATATCCCATGGTAAGATAAATTAATAGCGATCACATGACCTCTTTCATCAGCTGGCATTGTTTTCATTTGCGTGTACTATTTTGGATTTATGACTAGTCTGCCATAACCGAGGCCTGTCGAAAGTCAAGGTATATCTGTATTTTAAAATTATTTAAGGAACTTTGAAAAGTTAAACATTTGAATTTAATTATATTTTAATATTTTTACTTTGCAAAAAAAATCTTCCGAATAAAATTTTTTACTCTAAGCAAAATTAGTATTTTTGATGGCAAGCAGTTAATTTGGGTATCTAAATTTAAAAAATCCTATTTAAAGGTTGAATTAGGCATATTTATTACATAACTGTTACTTTTTTTTCTTACAGAAATGATTAAAATTGTATTTTTTTAAAATGAAATGTGTTTATTAATGCTAATTTTCTAACAGGTGCTTCTTCGTCGAAGAAAGAAAAGAAAAAGTTACATCCTAATCGTCCCAGCCATAGTTGTAACTCTAAAAAAAGCAGAGTTCGTCCTTCACAGGGAAGCGTGGGAAGCAATTCCAGTCAAGGATCAACTGGACAAAGTAGTTTTGAAATTATTTGAACTTAAAGAAGTGATGAGACATTCCTATGATATGCTTATTATTATTTTTTCTTGATCCTACTGCCCAGATGTTGAGTATGTACTACTTACCAAAAGAAGTGATGCTAGTGATCTATGTCATCAGGAACAACACTTACTTTTGTTTTGAAATGTTACTATGAAGGTCAAGATCAAGATTTGGATGGTGTTGGCAAATGTTGTAGTGAGAAAAAATAAATTAACCTGCCGGTTAAGGATTGTAAAATTTGTGCAGGAAGAAAAAATGGAATTCTCTTTCACTCGTTTCTGAAATACTGTCCATAATAGATGGCAGAATCGACTGTATTTATCGACACGTCTCGAGGATGTCGCTCGAGTCGCCGTCGTGTCAGACTACAGTATCTCTGTAGTTGTATGGTATTGTAATAAACCTTTAAAGGAATTACAAAATATGCATTCCAAGAAAGGATATTTTGCACATTTAACATCATGCAAAGTCAGTGCTATTTTTACTTAAAATCTTTTAGTTAATTGTTTTTGGTTATACTGTGTTCTAGAAAGAATCTAAGGTTTATTTAAAAAGCGTTATGATATGTTTATTGGAAACAACTTAATTGAAATGCTCTTTGCAAGATTCGTTTTATTTATTTTTTATTATCGGAGGAATGTTACGTGTAAAATGAACGCAAAAGATAGTCGAATTTCAAACATCTGCATCAGTAAAAATAGGCCTCTAGCCTTCTCCAGATGTGGCGCAGTACAGAAATAGCCGGATACGGTCCATCCGCCGTTAATTTCAAAGACATTACTGGCAAAATGATTTATCAATATTGCTTATTTTTGATTACGAAATTCTGTAAGTAGTCAATATTGTTAACACGAATGCACTTGTAGGGAATTTGCAAGTGCAAAATCCCTTTTCCTGAAGAAACATTTACATTGTGGAATGCAATAAAACAGCACTGTTGACTTATATAGTCATTGATGATGTGAAATTTGTTTTATAGTGTAAATTTGTTTTTTATTTTTTAATAATTTGTTTAAAGACAGTAAATGGATGTTTTTTTCTTCCAGTATTATTACTGTCTTCCAACATCAAATGTAAAAATTAAATAAAACACAAATTAGATGAGGTAATTTGATTTATTTGCAGTATTTTTTTTTAGTTTTTAATGAAAAACAATACATTATTTTTTCTGCTAATTTTTAAAAAATATCTATATAAATACGAGAACAGTTTGTGAATTTTGATTTTGTATAATTGGCTAATATTTTGGAAATCACTTTGAAATATTAGCCATTATTAAATTTACTCTTAAAATTGAAACTAATTTGCGTATTGATTCAAATTCATATTACATGGGGAACATTTAAAGCAGTTGGCCACATAGAATGAATTTAAATTTATTCTCTTCTTTTTTAACATTAGTGTGTTTGTAATTTTGCGATTTAGGTACAGTACCTATCAGGATAACAATGAAATTGGAGGTGTTGATAGTGGTCAGTGACATCTCTGCTCAATAGCAACAACGCAAAAGTTTAGTTGTGCAAAAAAAGACCTAGCAATCTATTATACTTCTGTATCTTGCCACAAAAATTCTGTATAGTTACAACAAAATGAACTACAATATATTGCCAGAAAACAAAGTCCTCAGGCAGTGACACCTTTAAAAATATGATATCCCTAGGCCCACTATAATCAGGTGCCCTCGAATTAATAGTACCACTTTTGCACCGAATAATTCTATTTTAATTTTAATTCTATAATAATTGTATTTTCACAGGTTTTTTAAATATCAAAAGGACATTGCATTAAAAACCCATCATCAGTACTACCATTCTGTTCATGCAAAATATATTCGTATACTGTATTAATACTACACACTGATATGCCCTATTTTTCTCTTAATGAGGCTTTTAATTTGCACTAATATCTCCCAAACTCTTTCACCCTTAGGCCTAGTCGGCCACTGCCTAGGATCAGAAAGCACTTAACAAAACGTGCTCAAGAGTAATATTGGCATCTAATATAGAACAAATCCTTTGAGCCGTCTGATTGCTAACGTTCCTGTGTATGAAATGAAAATCAGAATCTATGAAAGAAGTTTATATTAGATGCCAGGAAATGTAAAAAGCATAAACCAATGTGGCGCAGAGTGTGCCATGACATAACCTCTGACCTATATATTTTTCAACATAGACTGAGAGAGACTGCAAGTTGAATGTCTGTATCGACATCAGTCTCGGTCCAGCAAATTTTCCTGTTCATCTGTCTTGTAGATGTTGAGTAGTCTGTTAAAAATAGTTTGGAGTAAGACTAGTCTAAATAATGTCTTACCATTGGGACAAAGCCACACAGACACGTGATCAGTCAACGTCGAGAGCTCGACGAGGTAGGACAAATTTCCGTTACTCCATTTTTCATAGACACACGTCGTTACAGGCATCGTGATGCCTCACATGGTCGAGAATGAAATGGAATGTGCACAGAATGATTTGATGGGTGTCAGTAAACCAAAATGGATTGGTTTTGGATATTGGAAATTGAAGATTTAAAATTAAAAAAAGCTTACAAGTAAATGCTTAGTATTAAAATGCTATTATTATTCAGATTTATGCATTAACAACAGATGCAAAAGGATTAATATCTTGTTTGCTTATAGAATATGCAAACAAGATATAATGTATTAATAGTGATGAGTGATTGGAATACAAGTTAGAGAAAAAAGATTCAGTGGTTGGTAAATATGAGCTTGACAACCGAAACAAAATAAATTGTCACAATATTTTATAGACTAATAGTGATGGAAAGATATAATGCAAATGGGCTGTTTAAGTAATTTGTGAACAGATGGGGAAAAAATACTTTATCTATGGAGTTGGTGTAGATAGAGCAAAGTCAAAATGAGGTTGAAGATGATCACAAAGAGGAAAATATGAAAGAAATATATGAAAAGGATGCTGAAGGATCAAATGAATTATGGATATCAGTGAAGGAAAAGATTTGTGCCAAGCAGCAGGATGGGTAGGAAAGAAAAAGGTCAAAGAACTGAAACTCTGGGATACAAAGGAAATGGTGAATAAAATGAAAGAAAGGAAGTGGAAGAATGTGAATATCGAAAAAGGAAGACGAAAGTACAGAGAACTGAACAATAAGCCAATAGGGTGATTGAGAAAGCCAAAAAAGAGGATAGAAGGATAAAAATGTGAAGAAATTGAAAACCTGGAGAGATCAAAAAGATTTGAACTAATGTATGATAAAGTTAAGGACACATTCTGGTTCAGAAGGGTTGAGAGAGTAACTATTAATGACAGAAATGGAGAGAGTATAATGTATTCATGTCATCTTGCACAGATGGCATGAATACATTAGTGATCTGTACAGAGCAGAAAATGAAGTGGAACTAAAGGTATGTTGATAAGGATGAAAAAGGAGCTCCAATCTTGATAAGCGGTTATGAGTACAGTAGAAGGATTGAGAAATAGAAAATTGGACAGCATCAGTAACATCCCTATAGAATTCATTAAGAATATGGGCAAAAATGGAATTAAGAAAATTGCCAGGCTTTTCAATGTGATCTAGGATATGAGCATGTGGCAACTTTCCAAGGAATATTTTAATTTCCATTCTGAGCAAAGATTATAGAACAGTTAGCCTCAGCCTGATCTCCCATACCTCAAAAATCCTTTTAAGAATAATAGAGAAATGCCTCTTTGGAAAACCAAACCCGTTCATAAGGGAAGAACAGTTCGGATTCAGAAAGGGAAGAGGCACTAGAAATGCAACAGGGGTGCCAAGAACCATAGGAGAATGATACATTGAAAAGGAAAGGGAAGGTTGGTGTGTTTTATAGATCTGGAGAAGGCATTTGATGAAATTGAGTTAGAAAAGTTGACGGATATTTTTATAATGATGGAGTAGATTGGAAAGACAGGAGATTTAATACAAACTTGTACAAATATTAGATAGCAGTAGTTAAAATACAATGAGGAAATCCAGATTGAAAAGGATGTTAGACGAGCAGTGGCGTGCCGTGACATTTGATGATAGGGAAGCTGTGTTTCTGTTAGAAGCCGACTTCCAGGGGCAATCAGTTAATTGCGCGTCAGTAATGGTTTAGGGTCCATTCGTACATGAGTGGTGGCTGTAAAGACAAAGATGACAAGTATCTGACAAAAACTGTTTATTTTAACATAAAATAAACACAAACTATGTACAGAATAGTTTGCTTTAGGACAATCAGCCGTTCGGACGTCCTGAGCGTCGATGTGGTTCTTCAATGGTCGATCGAAGGTGGCCCCGGGATAGTGGCGTTGACGAGTCTGTAAGGCACGGGGAGACTTCGTCCGTTGGAGACGGGGACACGGTCTAAGTCCGAAGTGGCACGGGTTACGGGTTGGCACAATAGACGAGAAACTGTTTTTTTTCCCCTTTTTTTGCGCGTTGACACACGGCGTTTTGGTTATTCGGAACGTCAACCGAGTGCCAGGTGTCCTCGATTGTCGGAGATTATATCAATCTCCGTTCTTTCTTTCGTTCATTTTAATTGGTCGTTCTCCCTCCATTACGCTTCCCGAGTGGTTGGTCCCTCGTTACGTTTAATAACGAGACTCTTACCCGGAGAGCGAGAAAAGTCAAAATCGAAGAAGAATTCGATCTTCCACCGATCATAGGACGACTTCCTTCCGCGATTTATGGTTTCTGCCTGGCAGTTTGATATAAACAATGGGTGTCCGACTAAAAACGACTTTTACCTATGGTTTTTTAAACTAATAAATTTTTCTCTAAATTAACAGTTTTTTCGTGTCTTTCGTGACGGGTCAGACCCGTCCGGAATTTCACATTTCCATAAAAGTTTTAGACAAATACTGGAAATGACAAAAATAAACAATTTATGTATTTTACTTCTAAAATACAAATAATACATACATAATACAAACTGATACGATACAAACAATGATAGAAAAACTTGTCCTTTTAATTTTTCATAAACTAATTCTATTTGGCGATTTTTTCCGCAAAGTCATTAATTACTTTATTATAAAAGTCGCCGGTCGTCGACTCCATCAACGTATTTAAAAGCACTTTTTCTATCGAAAGCAACGCTAACGACAATTTTTCTCTGACCGAGTGTTCCTGGCCAATGTATGAATTCTCTTCGTGGTCGAAAAACTGCGCTCGGCAGACCCACCGGTGGATGGTACAGTAAATGTTAATGATATTAAATCATACAATTCTTTTAGTACGTCTTTGTTTGGATCGACATTAATTATAATATGTTTTATGTTTAAGAGTTACTTGTCAATATAGTCCGGAGACGAATATAAATATTGCGATTCGCTACGTAATTTAGATAAATCAAAAAATTTCTCATAAAATTGACTTAATTTAAAGAATTAAAACACGCTTGGAAAAATTGTTAATAATTTTAATATTATGAAAAACATCTAAAATTGATAAAAATTCTAAAGATTTTATGTCTGAAAATCTGTCGTCATAATTATAATTTTCTTTTAATTATACTGCAATTAAATATAACTTTGCAAAAAAC
Organism: Centruroides vittatus; assembly: GCF_030686945.1. Classification (NCBI taxonomy): domain Eukaryota; kingdom Metazoa; phylum Arthropoda; class Arachnida; order Scorpiones; family Buthidae; genus Centruroides; species Centruroides vittatus. The sequence continues at coordinate 2,464,120 of NW_027122679.1, forward strand.
CGTACATAAAAATAACATTGAATACTCTTTACTTTTTAAATCTTAAGCAATTCACTTAGTCAAATAGCTCCCTACCAGTGGCTAAGGGATAGAATTATTGGAAGCGTTACACGTGTGTACTTTCCACCAGCTAAACCGGCTGAGGTTGGTGCTCCGTAAAGCGCATGCGCCAATGCCCTCTAGCTCCTTTACATCATTCAATTATTCTTGCATTGAAAGCTGTCTCGGAAGCGCCTCCATTCCGCCACTGACATTCGAATATACAATAGCAATCTTATCGTTTTTTTCACATGTAGTCAGTACCGTAACTAGGCAGGTGCAATAGGTGCACCCGCACAGGGCCCACTTGAAAGGGGGGTTTAAAATGCATGTATTTGTTTTATTATTTTACCAAACCTTATTAATTAAGGAGCATAAATGCTAATTTTTGCACAGGGCACAGGAATGGCGAGTTACGGCACTGCATGTAGTATAGAAATTTTTAATAAGATACATAATGCAGTTATAATAAAATATTAATTTTAATTAATTCAAAGTACGTTAAAATATAAAAATTGATATTATATAAAATACAAGGGAAGGTCATTAGAAGGTGGATGCGGCGCTTCCGGCGCTTCCAATGACGGCACGCCACTGATGCGTAATGGTTGTACCTTGCGTATCCTGTGGTCTGGAATAGGCTCGTGCTAGCTTTCTTATTAGTTCTTTTTTGTACCCATGTGCCATCGCGATGCGTTCTATCTTCTGTAGCTCCATCCTAGTACCCTCCAACTTGGAAGGGTGTGTATATGCTCTCAAAATGGACCAAATGTCTACCACCAATGCCCACTTCTTGGATATCAACATCAGACTAAATGGAGGAAGGACTGAAACGGGTATATACTATAAACCTGGCTACATCCCATGGTTTATTCCAGCAAAATCAGCCGACCCTTACACATATAAAATCGCAGCTTTCCGAGCTTTAGTTAGAAAAGCATATACACACCCTTCCAAGTTGGAGGATACTAGGATGGAGCTACAGAAGATAGAACGCATCGCGATGGCACATGGGTACAAAAAAGAACTAATAAGAAAGCTAGCACGAGCCTATTCCAGACCACAGGATATGCAAGGTACAACCGTTACGCATGGGGATCGGATTCAGGAACCAGCCAGCCGATACGTGGTGGTAGAATACAATCGGCGATTACAGACCTTATATAAGGAAATTGCAACCAAAACTGGTACCAGAGTGGCGTACAAAAGGTCCCAAGATATATATAAATTGTTGCGCAACGCCAAGGACAAAATGAAACCCACTTCGAGCTCCAGGTGTATATAGTATTCCAGTGAGAGATGACAGATTTGAGCGTGAATTGGTATACATTGGCTCCACTAAACATTCCATCCAACAGAGGGTCAAGGAGCACAGATACGATATAAACCATGCTCGTTGCACCACCGCCTTATCCACCTACGCCACCGATCCAGAAGTTCACGCGGACCTATCCAACGCCAAATTGATAAATATAACCTTTCAGACGGATGACATCAGGGCCCTCGAAGCCCTGGAAATATACAGGGCAGGCCGAGTAGGGAAATGCATAAACTTTAAGGACGGCAACGCCCTTTCATACGCATGGCGTTACGTATGCGAAGAATACGAAAACGGCAACGCTACATAGCGCACGCGTATATTCAAAATTAGGTTCGAATATATTTTAAAACTAAAAGTTCCTCGAGGATTAATTTAAATAATTTGGAAGCCAGTTCTCGTTTGTTCTTCTGTTCGATTAACTTGAAGCAGACCTCGAGTGAGGCCGAAAACGTTTGTTTTTGGACAGTAAAGGAAGTACCAGATACAAAGGTTAGAGAAGAGTTTTGGTATAATACAGTATTTTCTTATTCTTTAGATAACTTTCAGAGTCATTTTATAAAATTTAATCCTTAATCTTTCCGTAATATCAACAGTCACTTCGACTTTTCTACTTTTACAGCATAATATCGTATTATACTCGTACACACAAGCATCCATTTTGCTTTGGACGTAAAAGCTGCTTTATCTTTGCTGCAGCGACTTCTTGCAGTAAACGTTTAGAAACGGTTCGTTACATTGCAGCGCTGCATAAAGAAACGCGGTCGCAGCTAAAAGCTTGTAAAATCTTGACGCGATTTACGGTTGGGCCGACAATTCTGGCGGCACATGATCTTGGTCTACGTAACTAAGCGATAAAGTAATAAAATAAAATAAGATTATACACTTATACAGTTAGTCCAAGAAGAAATTCATTTGTGAATTTTTTTAAAGTTTGTAACTAAGCGATTATCGAAAACTACCTCGAAAAGCTTAACTCTCATTGGACGGATCATCAGAATAACATGGTCCGGATTTCATGACACAAATATTTAAAATATAAAATTTGAATTATTTTATTATTTCATTGAATACAATTACGAGAATTATTTATTAATTTAAGTGTTAATGAAACGACAATAAATAAATTAATATAAATGGCGAGAGAAGACGTAAAGACGGCGCTAGGAAGCCGCGAAGTGCAAAACCAAAAGAGAGAACGCGGATATTTTCTTATATTTATAAAATAATGGTGACGATTCGTAAGAAATTTGCATTGAGAGCTATCGTGCGAACAAAATGCGAAAACTTTTTGTAAGTATCGACGAATAAACGTAGATGTTCAGTGCGCTATTATCAATAAACGGTGGCGTCCACCATTACTTTGGAAGGCTTCGGTTAGTCTTCCCGCCTTTTTCCCCCAATTACTCCCTAACGGCGATGCCCTCGAGCCGGTTTGAAACATTGCAATTACAGTCAAACCTGTTTTTATGCGGTCTTTATATGTGCGATTTTTTATTTGTGCGATTTTTTAATGCGAATTTTTAATTTGTGCGATTTTTTATTTGTGCCGTATAGTTGGCGACTGGTCTCGTGCGATTCGTCATGTCTCACGTTGACTTATTATAGCTAAATAAACTTATTATAACATAAATGAACTTATTATAGTAATATTATTGCATAAATATGCGAAAAAATAAAATAATTTATTTTTTAAGTCAACAAAACACCACCTGGACAAAAATATGTAAAACAGACGATAGACGAAACGATGCAGTCAAGTGCTGACATCTGTTGTCAATAAATTCTATTTCGTACGGTTTTGAGTTATTTTCTATGTGACTTTTTTTATGCGGTTCCTGTTGACCGCATAAAAAAAATATTTTTTAATTGTGTTGCGAAAACTATTTTTTATAGCCACTCGTGAAGTTTCGTGCGATTTTTTTATGCGTTTTTTTTTAATGCGGTCCCTATCCACTGCATAAAAACAGGTTTGACTGTACTCGTATGGTTTATCTTGATCGAAGAATTATGATTTTTTAAATATTTTAAGTCGATAATGCCAAGAGGTGGGTAACTTGATGAGTCCAGAGGAAGACCTGTTTCTACTCTTTTGTCTCAGTTGCAATCGTGTTGAAGTGCTCGAAGGTTAACTTGGAAAAAATCCCTTTGGTTGACGTAATATGATAAGTTTTCGTGAAATATTTCTTGTAGTACTTTTCTGCTTTTATTATATTATTTTAAAGAAATGGGGGATACTATAGATTACCCCCTATGGAATTTCGGGACTTTGAGTATATATCTGAACTGAGGGGACCGAGACGAGTTCAACGATACTCTACTTTTGGACCGGAGACGAAAAATAAAAAAGTTATCATACTTTTTTCCGGCGATCGCGCGATGATAGGGAGTCGCGTCGCTCTCCGCTAAGTCGGCCTCGCTATCGCAATCGGGAGTCCCGTCGCTTACCGTTAAAATTGCCTTTAGTAGACGTTTTCCCCCTTTTTTTACTTTGTTCAAGAACTACCGTGAATCGATCACTAGTTTAGCACATGGCGGCGTGTGGTGGCGCCCATACGAGAGGTCAGTCGGGCCGCCATGTTCGCTGCCACAAGTAACATTAACCGAAATGGCGATCGCGCGATGATCGGAAGTCGCATCGCTCTCTCCGCTCTCGTATCGCGTGTTTAACCCTCCGGGAGATGACCGTAGTCCGACGTCATGGTTTGCAGACTTTACCGCAAGATGGCAGTACTAGCAACTATGGTGCCGTCTTCATGAGAGCATTAAAAAAGTATGGTAAGTGAAAAAGTATGATAACTTGTTTATTTTTCGTCTCCGGTCCAAAAATAGGGTACCGTTGAACTCGTCTCGGTCCCCTGAGTTCCAATATATAATCAAAGTCCCGAAATTCCATAGGGGGTAATCTATAGTACACCCAAGAAATGTAATTTATTGTCCTTATTTTTGTTTAGTTTTTAAATACAGAACTTACGATTCGGTTGAACTGATACCGGGTTCCGGGCTGAATCTCATCGTTGGACCAAATGGCACGGGGAAAGTGTACTATCGTCTGTCTGATATGTCTTGGACTGGGAGGAAGACCGAATATCATGGGCGTTATCCACCGAACAATATCGTACTATATCAACGTAAGTCTTTTAAAGGAAACGAGTTATGAAGGTAGTATTCTTAACATAAGTCTTTTAAAAATGCAGTATTCTTTTTATCTCAATTCAACATTATACAATTCTACATCTATATATATAATCGAGACGAGTTGATAATAATAATAATCAGCGCAGAGCCCAAACGGTAAGGAGTTGAAAGTTGAAATTTGGTACACAGTTAGGGTACGTCACGAGAACGCATACTAAGAAGGGATTTTTCGAAATTCCTCCCCACGGGGGAGAGGGACAGCATTAAGGCTTAACACTTCCATCAACAATGGAAGTGTTACGTAATAATGGAAGTGTCACGTAACAATGAATGTGCTACGTAACAATGCAATTGTTGAGAGAAAGCGACGTGCAAGACGCAGATGCAGTTTTTTTCATTTTTAGACCCATCTAAAAATTTCTGGAAACAGGGAGACCCAATTCTTGCATTCTGTGAAAACGGGTAAGGTTGACTGTAACGTAATAATCTTAATTTTCGCTAAAACGGTTAGGAGTTGAAAGATGAAATTTGGTACACAGGGTACCAAATTTAAGTACCAAAGTGTTAAGTAACAATGATAGTGTTAAGTAACAATGGAGAACAAGAGAAAGCAACGTGCAAGATTTACGGGCTCTGGAAAAAAAGAAAAAAGAAAAAGAGTAATACGTTAGAACACATTCGATTTTCAAATTTAAACAGATTAGTTCGGTTTTCCTCGACCTTTCTTCTTTAGAACGTTCGATGACAATCGAACGATAGAACCAGAACACGTCGTGAAAATCGAACAATATTAGAACATTTAATTTTGAAATTTGACCTTTGTTTAGAAATACTTAGTTCGTTGATGAAATTATTCTTTTTCTTTTGTGACTATAACGTAATATCTTAATCTTCGCTATCGTTACTTTTGCTCGAGCAACGCCGGGCCTACCTGCTAGTTTAACAACACAAATGAATATATGAATAATACATTCCAATGTTAAAAAATTATATTAAATTAAATTTTTTAGAATTTATCTCATGTATACTGTTTTTATTTTCAGTTGTTCTTTGAATGAAACAAAGTTTTGAAGAAAATAATTTTCAAGTTTATAGAAAAATTTGATATTACATACTGCTTCACTTACATCAATGCTCTTCGTTTAAAAATATAGATGAAGAAACAGGAAATTATTCCAAGGATATATTAAAAAATCATGAAGATATAAATACATCTTTAAGATGTTTTTCAGATATTGTTTATTTTAATATGTCTTTCCTAATTAGCTATGGTTAAATATATTAGTGGCATAAAACATATACACTAGAACTTTTTTATTTCTAAAATTAGTTTTTGGGTGTTGATACAGAAATGCTTTTAGATATAAAAATTATTATTTAATTAAATATTTTTATTGACTTAATTATTGTTCTTATTTAAGAAACTTTTTATTATTATTTGATAAAACAATTTTTTTAATATTAAGTTTCAGACATCTTTCTCTCTTTTCTAGCAATTTCTTTAATTAATTTAATTTAATTTTTTTAATTGTAGAGAAAATGACATGTTCAGATAAATATTGTAACAAAAGATTCACAACGAAACAAAATTTGGAAATCCATCAGAAAACCCACAGAGGAGAAAGACCATTTCGTTGTCCTCTATGTGACAAATGTTTCACCACCAAACAGAATCTACAAGTTCACGAAAGAAGTCATAGAAAAGAAAAACCATTTAGTTGTCGTGTATGCGACAAGTGTTACACCACCAAACAGAATCTACAAGTTCACGAAAGAACCCATACAGGGGAAAAACCATTTATTTGCAATTATAAAATCTAAATTTATTATATTAATGTAAGTTTATTATATGTTTATTATATTATATTATACCTTTCGTATTATTGCCTATATTATTCGTGTATAGTTTTATTATTAATATATTCCAGGGGTGGCCGGACTCTTTAGAACTTGAGCCATATATTGAAAACAGAATTCGTTGAAGAGCCGCATATACATATATACATATTTTTCCACAGCAATTCATTTAATTATTTATAAAAAAATAACACTTTAGCTATTATTTCATTTTATATTATGTTTATGCACTTAGTGATGAAGATCGTAACTTTTCTAAAATTCTTGTTTTTCGCGATGAAGTCGCGTAGTTTCATTTGTTGCTTTTCTTTTCATTAAGCAAATGTCGATAGCAAGAGATTGCATCCAAAATGCCTCGTCTCGCTTTTGCACTCCTTTCAAAATCTGGATCATTTGCCACAATTTGATCAACGATTTCAGTTATCGTTACCAAATTTTTACTAAGGAAATCTGTAAAGAAATATTTTGGGTTCTTTGTTTTCAGAATCTCTATTTTCCAGTTCTACATGAATTCCTTGTTCTGTCAGTTCTTGAAGGTTGTCGGTAAGGCTCTCACCAGAAACCTGCAGTAACTCCTGAATATCCTACTTGTCTGCATCTCCTAGTCCTGCTGTATCGATTAGGCTCTTCTCATTGAGAATTCTTGGATACCTTCAGCCATAACTTCTTCCACACTTCGTTCGTGCATTTATCAGTTAATTCTTGCTAAGCCAAGTCGATATTGCCTATGGCATCCATGATGATATATTTTTTCCAAAATTGCACCAAACAAACATAGATTTAAGGAAAGTACGGCACTACGATGAATTGCCACGTTTTGCTGATTGGTTTGTGTTTGGCCACGATAATTTCAATCAGTGTAAATTTTGAGCTTTTTTTAGGCTTCGAGCAGACCGCGTTATATCAAGTCAGCATTAAGCGGGGTCTTACTGTATTTGCCTTTTATTTCTCCAGCTGTTATGGGAAAGTATTCTAATTGTTAAATTTGACCATCCAGGATTTTTGCAAATCTCAACATTTTGAGATGCCCTGAACTCCCAAAAAAAAAAAAAGGAAAATTTCCCAGGGTGTGTATGTGTGATGGGATAAAAATAAAGATTAAGAAACAAAATTTGGCACAGTAACTTGTATATAAGCAGCATTGGTGCTATTAAATTTTAATTTTTGAGATGGAACTCAAGGGGAATCATATCTCAAGTGGGGGTCATATCTATTGCAATTTTTACTCATTATTAGCATTTACGATGTTTTTAAAAATGCATCTCTACCCACAAAATTAAGCCTTTTCTGCCTTTTTATAATAATAATATAAAAGTTATTTTTTAATAACATCTCATAACAGATGACACCATCATGCACAATTTTAACTTTTGACTAGTGTTGAAGTATTTTTTAAGCTTAAATATTTTTTGAATTGAGATTTTTATCATAATTTAACAAAACTAATTCTTTTAAGCTTTTGTTATTACTTTTAAATTTGTCCTAGTATAACCGAAAGTTATCGGACTTCCTAATGTTCCT